>NC_133576.1:132673542-133320414 GCF_964106895.1 Numenius arquata
GATTATGCATAGTGTATGATTTTAATGTGATTTCTAAAAATCAGTATAATTTTTAATTAACATTAGCTGTCTATGAATCAAGTGTGTCTGAAATAAGGATGTGCTGAGAGACTGAAAGTGCAGCAAAAAATCACCATCACCAGCCCAGCCTGCTTTGGCAAGTCACAACAATATCTTCTGGCTAACTCACTATATGCTCCCCAAAGAAAACAGACAGCATATACGCCAACAGCAAACCCACTGTAAATGATCGCATCTTCAACTTTAGCTTATCAAACATGTAACGTAAGCAAATGTTTCTTATACACCCAAAGAGAAAAGCATGGATATTGGGTAAGAAACCTGAATAATTTATCCCTACATTTTCCCTTTATATTCATCAGTTATTAAAACAAATTCAAGCACATGCTAAACAACTTTGATAACAGTCTAGAGAAGTCAATGGATTTACAATAGGATATTAGCCTATATTATTTTAATAGAAATATTATTACTCATGAGAGTAGTACTGCTTGGGGGGGTTTGTGCTGATTTAACTCAAACTGACACTGCCTTGTCACCAACTCACAGCACGTACACTACAGTGAAAACTTTCACACGCTTATCAGAAGCCACAAATAACGCTCCAAACATCTTAAAATGATTTGAAAGTTTAGCTTTCAGCATAAGGCTTACCCTTTGTTTGTACCCATGAGAAGAGGTGTATCAGCAAGAAATTATCAGTAACCCGTCAGTCCATATTACAGAGTGACAACAGAGGATGAGTTAAATTCCGATTTCATTAAGTCAGCTTCAGAAAGTGACAAATGCAGAAAACCTAACAGTGATTCCTTTTAGCTGGGTCTAAAAATTAAACTTTTCAGTTAAAAAAAACCCAGAGACTCATCAAATCCCTTTTTTCCTTGTTTTATGAACTATTCTTTCCAAAATTAAAAGAATAAACTTGAAACAGAATTCCAGGAAGTAGCTTTTCCATTTATTTCTACATTCTGGTTTCAAGCATTTTATTAATTTAGTTTTTCCTCAAGTGCTATAGGCTGTTACCTATTTATTTAGTTCTTCATGGAGCAGCAGAAATTTCCTAACCCAGGAAATGAGTAATTCAAAAAACCTTAAGCTATTTGTTAGTTTCATCGTACCACTGATGAGATTTCAAGATTGACAAGATTTCAAACAGCCTTCTACAGCAGCTGTTAAATAAAGGTCTGGGCTACAATCACGTTTTTTTCTTTCTTTCTACAAGAGACCTTGCACTCCTAGAATAAACGCATACAAGCATGTACTAGAGACCCACTATACAATAACTACCATGCATGTTTCTTGTTGCATGAAATCATAAACGTGTTCCAGATACTCCTCAGCATGTCATCTCCCTCTTAGAACCGATCTCTGATGCTTCAGTGACATGTTATTTATTTTGCTAGCAGCCCTTCCTCATAAATTCTACCGCTAAATACAATTTACTGTTCTCTGGCATCTAGGTGACACACACAAAATGTAAGGAGTGATGGTTCACTCCTTATGCAGGAACAATTCCTGCAGGCAATGGAAATTTGATTATTTTATAAAATCTAATACAAATACCGAAATTTATATGTTAGTTTGATGCCACCCATTTAGCCTCCACTTACAAATGCTCATCCACTTGAGCAGTCCTCCTGAGCTCAGGATCAACATGCAGCATCAGAAAGAGAATTAAAATTACACTTCAACTTACATCACAGGTTATGCAGAATAATCACATAAAATTACAAAGATCTGAACAGAAGAAATTTAATATAGTCCATTCTCCATCAAAAACAAGGACTGCAGCTCTACCATTTGTGTCTTCCATGACAGACGATACAATGATGGAAACTCGTTGCCTTTGAACAAACTATCCCACTGTTTAGCAAGTCTTAATATTAGAAAGCTTCTTCGATATAATTATTTCCAACCTGCATCTACCTTGTTTCAATTTTAGTCTATTATTTCTTTTACTTTTCACCCAAGAGAGAATTCTTTATTCTTTTCCTCACTAGAGGAGTATTGCATACATGAGAAGACAACTATCAGTCTAGAGTTTTTCTAGACTGAACAAAACGTTTCAAGTAATTTCAAGTTCCTCAAAGAATATGGTCTATAGATGTCTGATCATTGTCATTCTACTCTGGGATCTGCACAATTTGCCCATGTATAGACTGAATTTTGTTATTCCAGCTGACATTATCGACCCTAAGGAGAGGACAATGGTAACTTCACGTGCTTTACATGCTGTGTTCTTATTCATATGTATTTATATAATATATATTTATTTATGTATACAATTACAATTGGTTTTTTCCACATCCCAGTACTTGGGACTCATGTTCAGGTCGTAATCTAACTCCTCGGCCCTGCTATGAAGAGCTGTGACCTAGGAAGGAGTTCCAAATTCTTCATCTGTACGGTTAATTCTTTCTCCCAAAAGAAACTTCCATCAAATTGCATCCTATATTTTGGGAATACTTCTCCAATTTGCCAAACTGTTTTGAATGACATATTTATTAAATCTCTGGATAAAACCAGACATGTTGGAAGAATGGCTAGGTCTCATTGTTCAATAACTTTATTAATGACTAGAGTGATGACTTGGAGATATTAAATCTGTGGATGGAACCAATTATCTCTGGACGATACTTCCACTCTGACAGTAAACTCAGTACTCGGGTTTTTCAGCCAGTTTTAAGTAAGAGGGTTTTTTTCCCCAGGGTACTTTGAGGCCTTGCTTATGAGAATGTCACATGAGAGTCTGCCTAAAGACTTACTGAAGATATACGATATCCTCTATTACTTCTGAATCAACGAAGCCTCTTATCTTCACAGAAGGAAGCCAGATTGACTTGACATAATTCATTCTTGACCAATAACTGTGCATACTGATATCCAACTCCTTGTTTCTTCTAAGTGTCTTCAAGGAGTGTATTTGAGGAATTATCCCAGAATTTTTTTGGCATCTGCATGATCCTGGGCTAAACACTAATGTTTCACTGAAAAAAATTAAATATGCTTTCATTCAAATTTATACAGAAAAAAAAAAAAAATCGCTCACAGTATCCTGACATAGCAGAAAATTACTATTTAAGACACCTAAGGTATTCTTCATACTTTAAAAAAACCTTAAATTTTAACCTAAAACACATTAATTCTTACTTTTTAGAGCAAAATCTGAACTATGAATATGACTGTTTTAACTTAATGTTTCTGCAGGTTTTTCCTCACTTGCTATCTACTTATACAACTCTTATACAACTTATACAACTACATACAACTCTTACATACAACATACCACAAATGAAATTAAAGTTTCTTAAAAATCTATTGAAATTTTGCATTGAATTTTTGAACCATAGTTTCAGCTGATGATTAGACCCATGGTTTGATGTTAATGTGAGCGAGAGGAGAGTCAGATTCTGAATTACAGTTTGCTATTAACCAGATCTGGTTAGGTTGGGGCAAGGATTATTTAGGCTAAAAATACAAGACTAGAAGCCTTTCCTCAGTATGGTTTCTAGTCCAGATACCAAACATACGAAAGAGAATAAAGAATGTCTCATTCTTCAGAATATTTGAAATGGCCCATAAAGTCTCAGTTTCACAGAAGAAGCTGGTTTTTCACAGCAGTTCCTTTTTCTGTGAAATTGAGACTTTATGAACTGAAGCATGTCTGTGAAAATCATCTATGACATAATTTATACTCTTCTGACCAAATAATGTATAAGCAGAAGGTAGAATGAAGAAGAATGATGTAATTCAATGTTTATAAAGTAGCAGACATTTGACAGGCTTCAAATTATGTCCAGGATACACTGATTGATACCATTATCCGTTAGAGTGTTTTCCCTGACATTTTATCTTAAGGCCAAAAGCCAAAAGAAAGACCACAAGCATCTAACCACAAAGTAGCTCTTATTTTCCTATTCTAGTCAGCAATTAGCTCACAGGAACAGAATTCCAAGTATTTCCAATGCCTGTAGTTAAAAATATGCTTGTTTCTAAAATAAAACATAAATGTCATATGTTAAAAGCCATATTTGAGACTGTACTCCGTAGACTACAAATATACATTAAAGTTGTGCAGTAGTTACATGTAAAATATTTAATTGTGTGCAACCCTTACATAAACAGAAAAACTATCTATTTTAAAAGTACATACCAAACCATGTAGATTCTAATGTAATGTAATTGCCTTCTGCTTTTCATGAAATGGAGATTTTCTGCCCTGACTGCTATCAAATCAGAAACATGTGATGAGTGCGAGTTACTAGTTTAGGACATGAATTTCATGACCACGATGGTGTCTGCAAGAACCACAGCTCAGTTTCTCCTTCTACAAAGGCCTGGAGCAATCAAAACAGGTAACTTTCAAATGACAAGCAGGGATTTCTGAAATCTAATCCATCCTCTAAGAATTATGATTCATTTCTTGGTGTGACTCTCCTTTCCTAGATGCATTTTGTAAATAAACAGATTGTTCTTAAAAGTTTCATAACTGCTACTAAAAGGATTTCTTTTTTCTTTCTCTAATGTCAGGATGATTTTGTTTTTCTAAATTAAATAAGCAACTACACAGACGTATCCCTCAGCTCAGCAAAACTAGATAACTATTTTTAATAGAGCAGCAACAAAAACAGGAAGAACTGACAGGAAACAGTTGGGAAAAAGAAATTAAGCCAAGGAGCTGGGAGAGTAAAGAAAACAAGAGAAATAAGAGCACAAAAGCACTAAATCAACTTCACTTTCACCATATTACAAAAGTACATCTCTCGAATCCTAACTGACATGTAAAGTTCCCCAGGAAAACATTGCATAAGGCGATGACAAAACGTTAAAAATAATTCTTTACAGTTGCACAATCTGTTTGTTGTTCAGCTCCTTTTCTTTCCCTCTTTTAGAAATTGCTTAAAAAGAGAAGAGAATATTAGGGAATTGAAATTCACGTTCCCACTCCCTCAGAAAGCCAAAATATAATAAAAGTATCCAATTCTGCTGAAGAAGGAAATGAAAAATAAATCTATTAAGTTAGTGTTTATTTAGCTTAAAACTCTACCTTGTTATACAGCTGCTTATATACTTCTTCCTACCTTAATTTTCTGACAGCAATTCTGTACCATGCCCCATTTTTTAAAGTTAAATTATGTCCTGTAACAGGAATGCAGGAGAGAGAGCCCTGTGATTTAAAAACTGGACTGGAACTCTGTAGCTCAAAGGCATCTCCACCACAGATTTTGTATCTGACCTTCTGTAGGCTTCTTAAATCTTCTCCCTTAGTTTCCCCTCTGTAAAACATAAAGTGCCTCAAATGTATGTGAAAGGGTAAGTCAATTCGCTGCCAAATCTTTACTATATAACATATACAGAAGGAAAATCTTACAGAAAAATAATTTAAAATACAGAAGGAAAATCCTAACTTTCTATAATGTTTAATGATAAACATAAGCAAAATGTATCTAACAGTTTTGAAATCCTGCAAAAATAAAATCCAGTCCCTACACCCTGTGAATGGATCTTTTAAGCATCAGGATTAAAGCAGCCGGAAATCTTGACGGCGCTGTGCTTCCACTCGCAGACCTTGACACTTTAATGCCAGGATCAAAGAGAGAAATCGAATCTGTGAAGCTCAATTGCTTTCTCATCATCTGACTTGTAATATCAGCCTTGTTCTGACCACTGCCTCGGGAGCTGGGAGCCACACGGGTGATGTGGGACACTGCCAGCCATTGCATCCCTGGAGAAGGCATTCCAGGGCAGTCAGAACACCCAGGTCCCCGGCAGCCACAAACAGTTTATTCTCAAAGCCTGAGAACCAGAAGCTATTTCCCCTCTTTTATTTTGCATTTAAGGATGACAGGAAGATGATAAACAGCCAAAGGCCAGACACATCAATATGCTGGCAGGACAAAAGCCCTTTGTGATTGACAGACGAAACCTAAAGAAGGGGAGGAGACCCCCTTTTTCTTCCTTTGGGGATGGCTCTGGACAGAGACGCCTGAAATTTTACCCCTCAAAAGCTTCTCCTGTTACCACCAGATCACCTTGCAGGTAAACACCTTCCTGGTTCATTGAGTCACTGTTACATATCTGAAAAAGAATCTCCACTGAAAAGTGATAATGGTGGAAAAATACTCCCTATTGTACAGCTATAATTCTTGCACCCCGTGTCTGTAGGTAATGCATTTCCTCTCTCGAGGAGGCTGTGCAACTGGATCCAACTCCATGTAAAGCAATCTGTTAAAACAAGGACAAGATTTATTGTTGGAAAGAACAGGTTTAAATAAATTCCAGGAGCCTACGTACCATATGTCTAAAAGTGACCACACATGGAAAATTAAATTTAATGTCTTCATATTATATTCAAAAGTTAACATTTTCTGTAAAAGAATAAACTTTGATTTAACAAATAAAATGAACTATCTGCAATAACTGGTGTTTCATTTTAACTCCTAAAGAAACTACTTATTTCTATAGACTATTTAGTTAGATTTTTAATAGCATACACACAGTATTAAAATCCTTATTTAGTTGTTTTGTAGCATGCAAAGTGGCAATGGAAAACATATTATACTTTTATGAAGTGTATTTCTTTCTTCCCATACAGTCATAAAATCATTGGTACTACTTAACCCACAAGAAACAACGAAGCAAGCCACCTGAGTTTAGTGTAAAAGTGGTTTTGTTTCTGTTTGAAAGCAGTGAAGCCAAACAAAAGAGAAGTCACTCACTTTAAAAGCGCCTTCTTGACTTGTCACATTATTACTAAAGAACAGACTTATCAGCATACCTCAATATGAAAAGCTGCAACCTCAAAATAGCTCAGAGAGACAAGAATTAGATAGAACAGCATTTTCTTCACTCACTGACAGCCGAGTAAGCCTACTCTGCAGCCGTTCTGCATATTGGAGGATCAGGGGCAGCGTGATTTAACCAGGGGAAACTAAAAAGTCAGCCTGACTTCAGCCCACACAGTTAATATGCCTCATTTGGAACTAATATAACCAAAGCTTATACCTTCAAGAACAGAGCTAGTTTGAAGACATGACTATAACACAGCAATAAAATACACGCCTACTTATTTCAATTCACTATCACTTTTTCAACTTGAAAGACCAAGTGAAAGATAGTATGAACTGGGACTGGAAAACCTCCTATAACAAGAAAGGCGAAGGGATTTGAGGCAGTACCCATCTTTTTTAAGAAAAGCCAAAAGGACAACAATCACTTTTATTCTAGGGTATCATTTGAGCATAATAAAGGTTTAGGTAATGCTTAGTTATATAAAAACATAGGCAAAGACACAGAGTGCTGCACGAGTATGTAATGTTTCTCTACTAAATCAAGAGGCATCAAAAAAAAAAAAGGAAAAATGACTTGGTGACTTGTAAATTAGGTACTTGGGATTCATAGATTCATAGATTGGTCCAGGCCGGAAGGGACCTCCAAAGGTCATCTAGTCCGACCTCCCCGCAGTCAGCAGGGACACCCCCAACTAGACCAGGTTGCCCAGGGCCTCGTCGAGCTTCACCTTGAATATCTCAAGGGAAGGGGCCTCAACCACCTCCCTGGGCAACCTGTTCCAGTGTCCACCACCCTCATGGTAAAGAACTTGTTCCTAATATCCAATCTAAATCTCCCCTTCTCCAGCTTAAAACCATTGCCCCTCGTCCTGTCGCTGCAGGCCTTTGTAAACAGACCCTCCCCAGCCTTCCTGTAGGCCCCCCTCAGGTACTGGAAGGCCGCTATGAGGTCTCCCCGGAGCCTCCTTTTCTCCAAGCTGAACAACCCCAGCTCCCTCAGTCTGTCCTCATAGGAGAGGTGCTCCAGCCCCCTGATCATTTTGGTGGCCCTCCTCTGGACCCGCTCCATCAGGTCCATGTCCTTTCTATATTGAGGGCTCCAGACCTGCACACAGTACTCCAGGTGAGGTCTCACCAGAGCAGAGTAAAGTGGCAGAATCACCTCTCTGGATCTGCTGGCAACACTTCTTTTGATGCAGCCCAGGATGTGATTGGCCTTTTGGGCTGCGAGAGCACATTGCCTGCTCATGTCCAGCTTCTCGTCAATCAGCACCCCCAAGTCCCTTTCCTCAGGGCTGCTTTCTAATACCTCATCCCCCAGTCTGTATTTATACTGAGGATTGTTTCTTCCCAGGTGCAGAATCCTGCACTTGCTTTTGTTGAACCTCATGAGGTTCATCTGGGCCCACCTCTCCAGCCTGTCCAGGTCCCCCTGAATGACATCCCGTCCCTCCGGTGTATCGACAACACCACACAGCTTGGTGTCATCTGCAAACTTGCTGATGGTGCTCTCAATCCCTCTATGTCTTTGATAAAAATGTTAAACAGTACTGGTCCCAGGACAGACCCTTGAGGGACACCACTAGTCACTGCTCTCCATCTGGACTTAAAGCCATTGAGTACCACCCTCTGGGTGCGACCATTCAGCCAATTCCTTATCCACCGAACCGTCCACCCATCAAATCCGTATCCCTCCAATTTGGCAAGCAGGATGTTGTGAGGAACTGCGTCAAAGGCCTTACAGAAGTCCAGATAGATTACATCCATAGGTCGCCCCTTGTCTACTGACCTAGTCACTTTATCATAGAAGGCCACTAGGTTAGTCAGGCAGGACTTGCCCCTAGTAAAGCCATGTTAGCTGTCCTGAATCATCCCCCTGTCCTCCATGTGCCCAAGCATGGCATCCAGAAGGATCTGCTCCATGATCTTCCCAGGCACAGAGGTGAGGCTGACAGGTCAGTAGTTCCCAGGGTCCTCCTTTCTTCCCTTTTTAAAAATGGGTGTGATGTTTCCTTGATCATCCTTGATCAAGGATGATCATCCTTGATCATCCTTATTGGATGATCCAATATGCTTTTACATAAGTACTCTCTGAAAAGCTTTAGTTAAAAGCAAACACAGAAAGCTGCACTACAGCCTTAATTAAGCAACCATCCATGTTCTCCCACTCTCCCTGCTACAGCTGGTTCACGGCTGGTGGAAACCCTGTCCTGCGTGGCCTCTTCCTCCTTCACTGCGGACACCGTCCTGTCTCCCCTCCACGCATTTCTCTTTTCTTCTCTGGTCAAGCAGCATATCTGATAACAAGAGCACCTAAAGGGGAAGCAGCCAGTTTGGCACTCGGCGTAGCCCCTCAGTCATCCTCAAGTGTGTGCAGAGGCAAAGGAGAGAGAGGGATTCAAAGAAGGAAACGTTTTGAAAGGAGAGGAGCATCCCTTTCCCCACTGCACCCAGCGCCTCCTCCCAGCGGCTCCCGCTGCCGCTGCCAGCTGCCAGCATGGGGAAAGGGACACAAATCACCCGTCTCCACGGATAACAACGCTGTTGCACACTCAGTCTCACCTCTCCTGTCCTCTCACCTGCCTTTCAGGAGAGACTGTGGAGCTGCCGGCTGGGACGGGACAGGCAGAACCCGGCACTGGGCACCGGCACGGCACCAGGGAACAGCTGCTCTGAAGAGATGCTTCTCTCTTCCTAAAACTTACTATCAAAAGGAGCGTTTAAGATATTGCAAAGATATTTACGCTTATCCCTTTGAACACCTAAATCTTACAATACAGATACTGAGGTTTGTTTTTGTTCTCTGCAATGCACACAGACGAACGCTCAGTAACCCCTTACCGGAGATACACATGGGCTTCTCGACGCTGCCTGGCTTGGTGTGACAGCCCAACCATGGCTGACAGCAAAATCACGGAATGTAAACCCATGTGGCACGCATTTCCTCCGAAAAAATTGTGAAGACAACAAACATCAAGTGATTAACTATCATCATCAAAATGTCTACAGTTTTCTCTCGGGATATCTTCAGGAAAGTAATCTGATAACTCCTGGTACCTTAAGACTAAAGTAAGTATGTTCTAGTAACATTTCAGCATCGCAAACATATAGATTCAGAAGGTAAACTTGAATATTAAATGTTTTACATTCTAATCGCTAAACTTACTATATTGTTATCACATACTTTTCTCAAGAAATTTTACACAGCACCAGGAAAAAAACTAATTACACTGAACATTATTTGACAGGTGCCTAATTTAAAGGAATACTTTAAATGTTATCCCCAAATTGGCAAAAAAAAAAAAAAAAAAAAAAGTAGACATCACAGGACTATTACCAAAAAATGATGTGGAATTCAGTAACAAGACAATGATAACATGGCTGTGTATTTTTTGAAAGATAAAAATAAAACAAATGGAAATTTAAGTTGCCTTCTCAATTCATTAGATGCATCTCTAGGATGCATCAGAAGTAGAAATGGTTTCTCTTTTTACTCTTGACAAGGATCTAGAGAAATTACAAAGTTCACTGCAGTTTTGTACTTTGTATTCCTGTACAAATTAGAATAATTTTACTTTGATTTCAGAAAGAGGCTTTCAAATAATTGACATAATTCTTCCATGTAGGAAAGCATTAATTCTATGATGTCTTTTTCCTGTCATTTCCATCAAAGGCTTTGGTGATAACCCAGAAAAATCAATACTTAAATATATACTTATATACATACATACATATATATATTTGATAGTTGGACTAGATGATCTTAAAGGTCCCTTCCAACCTAGACAGTTCTATGATTCTACATGTCATCTTCCTTTTTTGCTCCTATTAGCAGAACACAAATACTGTTTTTTTCATATCAAAGCCAAAAAAAAAATGGGTTCATGAAATAGAAGGATAATACAAGCCAAGTATGCAGAATAAGTTAGAAAAACGATGGAAAAATCACAGAAGCATGACCTTTCAGCATTTCATGAATTCTTAATGCCACCTCTCACAACTATTTTAATATGGTTTCTAGGTAACTTTAAGGAAAGACATTAGCCTAGATTTATGCAAGTAATTTTGGTGCACAATCACCTATATCATCAGCTAGAGAGAGGCAGCTCTGCAACAAAACTAAGCCCAAAGATGGGAATTGCCCATCTTTTTATTCGTATTTCCTAACTTAAATATATGAGACAGGTGCCTAAAATTGAAGATGAATTTTGAAAACCTGTTTACAACAGGAACCACAGCCATGCTAAAGATCTGACTGTTGTAAGGTTCTCTTCAATGCTAGACTGGAAATCAGAATTGATTTGTTTTAATGTTATGAATACTATTATTGTCCCGTTCCTCGCACTCTACCCAAATAAACAGGTGAGAAACAGTGATTTGTACTCAAAAATATAAGGACACAGAAATTGAAAAAGTAGGATTTGCTCATGGACATCCTACAGCAGCCACCGCAGATCAAAGGAGGTGCAAGAACATCACCAGGGGAGGCTCCTGAACCTACTAGAGATGTCCACCGGACACCACAATTTTTGCGCCCTAATACGTATTTTCTTTCCAATGCCTTTAAGTCTGGAAATTCTTCTTACCTGTATGAAAAACATCACAAATTGTTGCACTTAAAATATATGCTTAAGGCATATCTTTAACTCTGCTACATCCTTTTTTGAAACCGAGGTGGATACACAGTGTGAGCTTGGGGAGATCAGTCTCCCTCCTGTGAACACGGAGAGAGTCAGGACCCAACCTTGGCAAAACTCGGCAGCAACTTCCCTTCAAACCGAAACCCAAACAATACTCCAGGGCATTGCAAGTTTTAAGGGACAGAAAAAGAAAAAGTCATCTGATTGTATGCTCTGACATGCTCTGGGCAATCCTGCTTCGGCAGGGGAGTTGGACTAGATGATCTTTATGGTCCCTTCCAACTCTAAAAATTCAGTGAAATTCAGTCTGCTAAAAGAGTATGGGGGGGGGGAATAAATAATAAGTGCTTCATGAAAATAAAGAAGTAAAAATACTTTTTCACCTTTTCTTCTACTGGTATATAGACAGAAGATAGATTATCTCACCTTTCTACCCATATATTTGCATGTAAACCGAGCATATGCAGCTCTAAACGCAGTGTTCTGCCAGAGAAGTGTCAGCATTAACCTACAAGGTTATCTTCTCATCCGCAACCCCCTCCTGAGATACCATGTTTTACTTTTGCTCATACTAAATAAAACTAACTGATATTTATAGCATTTTTTAGGAGACTGAATGTTTTCATCTACTCACCAGGTCAACCAAAATACCTAAGAAATCAAGTATCATGACAGTTACCAAAATAATGCTTTGAACCACTAACTTTGAGATGTTTATATAAGGACAGCAAAAAACATATATAAACATGGAAAAAAATTCTCATCTGCTTTTTTCTTCTGATTTATTACCTAATAATTCAATAGCAGAGGACTATTAATGTACTCCCATAATTCTTCAGAAATGTAAAAGGCTTAAATATAATCTTTATAAGACAGGGGAAGAGTATTTGATATGAAATCCATATAATAGCAACTCTGCCTATTAAGCTCGCTCGTTCTATAGTATAAAAGAGAGTAGAATTAAAAGGCAAAAATATCTTTCAAGTAGTTGCTTCTGTACGAAAGGGAGTTAGGTGATTAAACAAGAGACTGATATGGCACTGGCATCGCACATTTAAAAGAAGAAAAAGGCACTTTGAAATATCATGTCGAAAATACTGAATAAATTACAGGATATGTGTTTCACGGGGAAAGAAGAGTAAATAGCTGTAATTTGGGAGGCTAGAATTTCATTAATGATATAAAGGGCTCTGCAAACAAAAGGACCTTTCTTAAAGGTTTTCAAGGACTTTACACAAGTTTCAATACTCCATCTTAATGGCAGTATATAACAGTAAATGTTCGTTTCATTATGTTTTTCATGATCCATTTTCAATCAATAGATAATATATAAACGACAGTAAGAGACCAGGAGCTTTCTGTTGTGAACCATGCAGACCCCGAGTTATGAAAAACACCACACTCATTCTGCTTCGGGAAATCACAGCAGTAACTTCCGATTGTCTGAAATTATTGTTTCAGAAAATAACATTTTAACATTTATCTCTACAGAAGGCAGACTTCATCCTCAACTTATGATCAATCAATCATCAGAAACATCCAACCTCCCATAATAGCTGGTTTCAGCTCGTACATGGGGCTTTCCTTTCTAGGGTTCAAAGCAGATGAATTAACATATGCTTATTATAACCTGGTAGTATATAGTCTAAGGATTAACTACTATAGCAACCAGTGCTGTAGTCTGCCAAAACATATTCACCCAAATTGCTGGATTTTCTAAATTTATGTGGATAGGATTTATATGTAGGTGTTCATTTATTGTGCAGAGATTGCAAGTTTTCTATTATGTGGATTTCTTCAAGTATTTATAAAAGCACAGCCATTGCAACACCCTTCCAAAAAAACCCAGTGTAATATTCAACACAAAACTGCTACTAAAATAACATTAATTAAATTGTATTTTACAAATGTTTATTTTATGCATTATGAGATTCCTCCTGCTTGTTCATTTTAGTCTGTGCAATTATTCTAAAACAGTATTCTGGATAGAAAGTACCATGAGTTATTTGAACTGAAATAAGATGACATGAAGTCATAGTATAATCAAAACCTTTCCACCTATAACCTTAGTTCCATGCAAACGGTAATTTTTTTTTTTTTAAAATAGAAGCACTAAAGAGAAGTGCTTTTGTAACAAGACCCTTAAAAAAAAATAGTGCATTTTTAAACAAATCATACATGACATATATGACATCACAAGCAACATCTTTTTGAGTAAGCGATGAGTACTAATTTCCCAGTGGAGCTCAATGTCACCTGAAAATGAATTCCTAAAGATATGGGAATGTGCCTCTCCCCAGACACACTTATGTATATAAGTTTCGGGGGGGGGAGGGGGCAGGAAAAGGTGGACGAGGAAAGAATTGTGTTTCAACTGTGGTTACCTGTACGTGTGCATTAAATACACGTTATGGGAGATTGCACTACACAAGTTACTGTATACTACAATTATCCAAAAATGAGCGATGCGTAATTTCATCACTTTCAGTGGAGCAGAGCAGAGCATTTTGAGACAAAACAGAGGCATAAGTTAGCAGAAAAGTATCAGAAAAAGAGGATGGAAGAGAAAAAAAGAGGCAAAAATATGCTTCCTCTGTGTGTAAATATAACATTGTTGCTTGTAAACCTATCATCTCCATTGTATATTCTTCTATTTTTTATCCTGTCTGCTGACATGATCTTATTTTTCCCCCTTCTTCAGTCACCCTCTCCTTCCCTCTTCCTACTGTCTTCCTTTCTCTTTGCTCCTCTGAATTTACCTTTCATTCTGACTCCCTTCTTCACACTTTATCTACTCTGGAGTAATTGTTCCTGGTTTTTCTTCTACCATTTCAGTTCTGCAACCTCCCTTCTTAACTCTTGAGATTTAGCACCTTCTTCTTGTTGTCCCATAGTAGATGCAACAACATTTGAACAGTCTAACAGAATTTTGGGGAAACCCCACTGATAATTATCAAGGCTGCTTGGAGAAGTTTTCAACTAGTGCGAAACATCTGCCATAGGGATGGGCTGGGAGCATCAGGGCAGCAAGTCAACACGGTGTGAGGACAAAGCCTTCCAGCAGAGAGTACAGGGCACTCATTCTACAAATCGAGAAACTTTTCCCATACCAAATGATAGGAATACTATTTGAATACTTCCAATTTTCTTTTTTTTTTAATAATGAACTCGTCAGATCCATTACGCAGGATTTGGAGGCAGAAATCAGATGTGTTGATTGGGTTGGCAATCAGAAACATCAGCGAATTACAAGTGCCCGGCCAAAGGACCATTACAGAACTTGTTTTGAAAATAATTCAAGAGAGATATTACAATGTGATACTGAGAAAATTCACGTTAGAAAAGGAAATACTCAAACCAAGAAGAACTTGCCTATACTTCCATAAACCAAGATTCATACACCTTTTACGACAGTATTTCCTAATTGTGTGGGTAGGAAAACACCCACACCAAGGGAGAGGTATGATCACATTACAGTTATGTGCCATATTGATTTTGTTCTCTTTTAGTGGATAACCATCAACCAGAGCACTTGCCTTCCAGAAGCAACACCAACCAAGCTCAACTCGACAGGCTGTTAACAAAATGGCAACCTGAAAGATATCCTGAAATTTGTGTGATGTACAGAATATACCTTAATTCCTCCACAAAGACGACAGTTTTGAAGTTTCCAACCCAAATTACTTTTCATCTCCTGGGTTCAGCAAAGATCACTTTAAGCCATGCTGGTACGCAGTCACTTTAAAATGACAAAAGTCCATGTGAATGCCAAAGAGCATCTCTGCTTCCCATGCTTATCCCAGTCACTATCCCAATGCCAGCGACTGCGCATCGCGGTACAAGCTGTGCAAGGAAAATGATCCAGCTCAAAACTATTCAGAGCAAAAACAGTGGCTAAATTCAGTTAACCCTGGAGCCAGCAGAAATGTTAGCACCAACCAGAGCAACTGACTGTGGACATTAATCACATTAAATTCAGAAAACTTAACAATAGCCTCAGATGAGGCAATTTATATGAACTCGGAAAATAAAGACTACTTTGCTTTTATTCCTTGTGTCATTCGACTCTCAAGCATCAGTCGTATCCTGGTAGCTATGCTGACATTAAGTCTCTTTTTAGAAAGGTTTTAAGCTTCAGATTACACCACTTAGATGTTAGGATTTTATCTTTAATGACGAAAAGGATTACATATCATCTTGGTGACCAAAAGTGCTACTGCTCTCAGCACCTTTTAGGCTATCTTGGGGGGGTGGAGAGGACAAAAAGCCACCTTTGAGAGTGGCAATAAATGCTTGTTAGCAGTGAACAGCATTTTATAGTCAAAGGGAAAATATTCTACAAGCCAAGCAGATCTGACTCTGAATAAGGTGTTTTTCTGAAAGTACTGTAATTCTAATACAATTTTGTCAGTTTGATCCGCTTATGATTAGGAAAAGGCTGAAGTCATTTTGAGTCATTAAACAGAGGAAATGTAGTTTAATGACTCCCCTCATTCTTTTCTATTTTAGATGGCAGCAGAGACAGGAAGATTGTCTCTCCCAGGGCTCTGGATAGATCCATAGAGGATTCCTCTGAGGCTTGTCCAAAATCTTACTGAAGGGAATCAATGGTGAATTAACATATGGGCTAAGACAACAACCAACTCACAATCCCAGTCCAGATGAACTCAACAAAAACTTTGAGGACTGATTGAGTGACATCTCTGTCATCTGTCTTCTCCCTGAGTAGTTTTTCCTCTAATAGTATATTTCCATGATTAGATATTCCAGAAGAACACTTTAATTCATTGCGGTAGAAGAGTCACATTTCTCCATCTACAAATTTTCAGAGATGCCCCTGGACCGCTGACACGTTCCCTGCCCTCCAGTCCCCACTCCATACATTTTACAAGACATGGTGACTTCTGCAGCACAGAGCTGTAATTTGGAATATTTTCCAGGTATACCTTGCAAGTTGCATTCAACAAAGCACACCAAGGTTATCCTCCTCCAAAGACTTCACTGGCCACTGTCTTTGACACCTTATTACATGTCATATTTCACAACATGACAGCCATTGATGTGCACCAAAAAATGGAAGAGACTGAGGAAGTCAAATATCCCTTTCCCTAAGTGGTAATACCTACATTATCCAAAATCCTTTCTATGGATCTGAAAGGACAGACAATCTGCAGCCTCGCCAGGGCATCTTCTCACTGCTTCTTTCTTAAGATTTCATTCCTCACTATTCTAAGTGAATTCATCCATGCTGCAATTTACTACTGTAAGAAGAAATGTCTTGCTTTGTTACCTTTTACCTTTTCTATCACAGCCAGCAAGAACAGACTATTTATTCTCTTCCTCTTTTCAGCAGTCTTGTACGTACGTACATGGAGACAGTTATTCCATCCCTTATTTATTATTTTTAAAAGTAAACAACCACAATCCATCCTTTTAAATAAACCATGTTTTCCAAACACCAGATCACTGGAGGAAAGACTCTGAGGTTTCTCTGCCTCTTCCGTATTCTTCTTGGTGTGGAAAAATCAAAAAGGACACAAAAATACACTGAGAACTCCTTAAAGTACAGCAAAAAGGCAGCTTACGCACCTCACAAGCTCTATACATCCCGTCTCAGTGTTTCCCTTGTTAAAGGTATGTGACATTGTTGACTTGCATTCAGCTGTCAGTGTGCGACAGCTGCTGTTGGGTCTTTTTCCAATGAACTGCTCCCAAACCATTTGATTCCCCACAGCTCCTCACCTGTAAATGTGGTACCTCAACCCTGTCATTACTAAGCAGCTTTATCGTTTCTCAGATCATAGCTCCAGTTTGCATCTAACCTGAATTCCAACTCTGTGCTGCAAAGTAACTGCAGTTCCCAGCCAGCAGATTTACCTACACGCGTAATAACCATTTTCACTGTTATCTCTGTCATTATTTAAATATAAAAATATTGAACAATGGAGGACTTGAGCAAGTGCTTGTCAATAGTCAATACATCCTCTGTCTGACAGTCAACCTCCGACAAGAACTCCATCCACAGGTTATCCTGGGGGTTCTGTGCTTACCCGAAGGTATTTCCACATGGACCATCTATACCTAGTTACTTTAGGAAAGTACCACATGAATCACTATGAAGAAGTTCTAATCACAATACCGATTACACTCAGAAAGAAAAAAGAAAATAAATTGGTCTGTGCTAATTATTTTTGGATAAATCTTCTTTGATTTACTGTATTTGTTCATGTTGACAAACAAATAATATCTTGAGGGGTTTTTTTTTTTTTCTGAGAATTAAACTAATGGACCTATAACCTCCTGGTCTTGTGTTTTAATTCCTCTGTTACAACACCAGAGACAAAGAATATTGCTGATGATTGCTCAAAAGGATAACCATCAAGTCTGGCACGGAGGGACTAATTTTAGAAGAGAAAGTGCTTTGGAGCCCATTCAACTGTCAAGTGTTGCTGTCTCAGGTCAGGGAGGAATTCACCAAATACCTCTGGGCTCTGGTCAGTTCTTGTTTAACGTCTCTAAAATAATGCTCCATTACCAAAGACATAAACAGGAGACAATTAGCTTCCTCCAAAATCATATACTTCTATCTTTGACCAGCATTTTAGTGGTTTGGCTTAGTTTAACCAGCATTCATAGACAGGTGTCTAACTTCAACCTCACAAGTCAAATTCTCCAAGGTTGTTATGCCATGACTCTGGGAAGCAGAAGAAAATAAAACAAGGAGAAGGCTACCAATACGAGGGTCTTAATGGGTGGTAGATGAAAAGAGGAGTATTTCTTCGAATCCTTTAAATTAATAGCTTTCCCTTATCCAGAGACTGTTCTTGGCCAATATCCATAAGTAATTCGTAAGTAATGGAATTACAAAAAAACAAGCTGCAGCTTCCAGAGTTTTGCAATTACCAGGGGATCATGTGGCTCAAAGAACCATAGATGGCTACACGCCACAGAAAATTTTAAGTCAAAGGGCTGGAGTGAAAGGTTACTTTAGCGAGCAGCTTTCCAGCTTGAGATATAATAAAGAAAATTTGAGAGGTTTGGTATTTAAAAGGGAAACAATGACAAGCTAAATGACTTATTACATATATCTTTCAAACTAAGAGAGAGAAAAGTTATTAAAATGAGTGTCTCATCCAACCTCACTACTGTGTGTTTTAAAAAAGGATTACAACCGGTAACTTGTGAAAACACATGTGAAACTAGGTTACTCTGGAATTAAAAGGAAGTTGCACCTGCACATGTGTCAAATATTTGATATTATTTAAGACTGTAAAATCTCATTTTCCTGTTTCTCCTCTGTTTTCACCAGAAGAAAAATGTTATCTTCCCTGCCGTAAGCTATTTAAGAACTTACTACTTTTCATGTATTTCAGCCATTTTCATACTATGTAATATTAGCTCTCCAGGGTCTTAATTATGAGATGAGAGGAGGCTCCTTAAGTAATCAGCATAATCTCCAAAAGATTTAATGCATTTAACTCAGCATTTCCCTTTTCAGCCTAATTAAGTTCACAGCTCTGGGTTTTAATGCCACGGAAGCACTCTACTCAATTCAGAAAGCTTGAATATACAAGTTTTCAGATGAATACCAAAAATCAAGTAAGCTCTTAAAAACACCATTTAAAATACTCTTTACAAACATAAATAGATATACTAGCAACATACCTGAAAAAGAACATGAACAGAGCAGCTGTGATGCAGAACAAAAGGACCTACAAGAAGGAGAAACGAGTGTTATTACATTAAACATCACTCTACTACTGCATGTTCTGTTCTGGATCATGAAGATTTTACAACTGTTACTATAAAAGTTACACTTTTTTAAATATGCCTGATGAGCCAGAATGAAAGCTTGTCTGAATCCACCAAAAAAGATTCTCCTGTTTCTAGTGGTCTTTGAGCCATTCCTGTAGAAGTTAAAAGAATATATGAAATCCAAACCAGGGTAGTGGGGCAACAAACAGCAGACGATGCCACAAAGAGTCTGGAATAAAAAAAATAAAAATAATCAAACAATAGAATGAAAAAATCCAGTCTTGCGGTACATTATAAAAGAGCCAGTGAGCAAATTTAGCAGCTCCCCAACACTGAGAGGGGAACATCCCGCTTCTTCCTCCCATCCTCTCTGCTGGGGCTCAGTGCTCTTACTTCCTCCTTTACCACCTGCACAGTGACTCCAAAATGCTAAAGAACATGAACTCAAGGAGGAAAAAAAAAATTAATCAAAACTTTGGAGAGTTTTCTGCCAATTTGGTGAGATAAGGTGGTGACTGGAAGGGTGTAAAAGCACCAGAGCAGGCACAAGCAGAAGGGAAGGAGGGGGACCACAGTGCCAGGAGCCCAGAAGGGGAGAAAGGATGAAGCCATCCTCCTTGAGACAACAATAAGCCGTTACACTTTGACTCCTTGTACGTACAGCTGGTTCAGGAACAGCCATACCGTGCTTTAAATTCATAACCTGCCTTAATCCATGCCATCTTTTGCCAGATAAAGCTCGAGAGAAAGAAAATACTGTTCTGTTCTAGATACACTGGGCCATATTCATACCATCACTCAGGAGGCAAAAACCTTACAGAAAAATCACAAGTGTTTTAGAAAACACTTGAACTTCTTTTCGAGGGTTCAAGAAGTTTTAATCATGATAGGATACAGATAGCTTAAGTGAAAAGAAATGGGAATGCTGGTGGCAGTGCGCATTCGAAGGTTATAAACACGTAGAACTAGGCTGCTGCGTGGTGATAGAGATCAGGAGGTGTGATAGAAATTTGAATAGGGAAAGCTTACAATGACTTTCAGAGAAAAAAACGATGTCTCATCTTACAATGGGACCATCTTACATTGTAAGATGTCTCATCTTACAATGAGACTATTTCCCTTTTCTAAGTCCTCTGCCGTGTGATTTAAAATTATGTCACACAGACATTATAATGTTTACTGTGTAAACTACCCATTTTATTTAATTTTCCTTCATCAGTACAATCATATTTTATTATTCTGCACCAAAACTGTGAACAACTGAAATAATTTTGTATGAAATCATTAGGGTAAAGTGAGTACAATGACACATTTCAGCTCAAACTAGCAGCAAAAGCAGACTTAAATTTAAACCTGAGTTCTAGTTAAAAAGATCTGCCCTAAACCTCCGAAGTTCATCTCTGGATGCCATTTCTGGGACACAGAAGGGTCAAGAAGCCTTGACAGCCTGAGCAAAGAACCAGTTATTAGGTTGTTGGGGGGGGGGTGGTGGTGGTGGGGGGGGGGTGGTGGTTTGGTTGTGGGTTTTTTTGTTGTTTTTTGGGGGGGGTGAGGGGTGGTGAGGGGAGTATGACTGCGTACTAGAAACGCTTCAGTAAATAGTCTGTTTTTCTTGCCCATTTTTTCTTTTATTCCTTTTTTACCTTTTTTTTTTGTTCTTGTTTTAATAAGTTTGGCAGCAACCTAACAAGTATTTATACGCATCATTAAGGTTCCCTCTGAGTTCTCTCTTCTCCAGGCTAAAGCACCCCAGCTCTGCTCTCTCAGCTTCTCCTTGTATGGGAGATGTTCCAAGCCCTTAATCATCTTTATGGCCCTTCACTCCAGTATGTCCATGTCTGTCTCATACTGGGAAACCCAGCACTGGACACAACACTACAGATGTGTCTCACCAGGGCCGAGCAGAGGGGAGGGATCACCTCACTCGACCTGCTGGCAATGCTTCTTCTAATGCAGCCCAAGAGGCTGGTGGCCTCCTTTGCTGGCTCATGTTCAGCTTAGTATCCACCAGGACCTTCAAGTTCTTTTCTGCAAGGCTGCTTCCCAGATGCTCCCAGCATATATTGGTGCCTGGGATTATTCCTCCCCAGAGGTAGAACTTGGCACTTCCCTTTGTTGAACCTCATGAGGTCCCCATTGGCCCATTTCTCCACCCTGTTCAGGTTCCTCTGGGTGGCAGCACAACTACCTGGTGCGGCAACAGCTCCTCCCAGTTTTGCATTATCTACAAAAGCCTGCTGAGGGTGCAGCCTCCCGCCCACTCATCCAGGTCATTAATGAAGGTGCTACTGACCCCATCATGGACCCCTGGGGTGCACAACCAGTGACTGGCCTTCTGCTGGACTTCGTGCTGCTGATCACAACCCTTCATACCTGTTGGTTCAGCCCAGCCAGTTTTCAGTCCACCTCACTATCCACTTATCATCAATTTGTCTATAATCTGTATTCTATTTGGTAAAATCTGGGAAACTTGAAGTACTTAAAGAACTTACTTCATCACCCTCTACAGTCATCAGACGTCTTCAGGACTTAAAAATATTCTTTGAAAAAAGTAACATGTGGAAAACAGGAAATTAGTACCAATTTTTGTAAATGAGAATTTCAGAGAATACCAGACTGTCCACCAGGCCACTTCTAACATCCACAACTACACTAGAATAAATTATTTGAAACACCCAGTTCATAAGCATCTAGATAATATGACCACAAGAAACAATCAATGCAATAAACAAGTAAATTAAAACTATTGTAATTTTCTTCTTTGACAGACTTTTTAAGTAAAGGAGCAGGTGTATTTTATCTGAACTTTAATGCACCATTGTGGCAGTTGTGTATATTAATTAAGTGGGCATGGAGCTGCTCAAGAACACTACAGGAGAAAACTCTAATAATTAGCAGTTCATTATCAAACTAAAAGGCATTTTAACTGAGGTCACCAAAGAGGTTTTGTTTCCCTCTTCAGTAATGATTTGAATGATGGAACAGAGATTATGTCATAAATTCACAAAATCCTTTAGAGGCCAGGTCTTCACACAAAGCGATTAAATTGCCCAAAGTCAACAAGATGAAATTCAATAAAAACAAATAGGAACTAGTTGGCAGGAGAAGTCACATACATAAAAACCATGACAAGAAACAACTGTGGAGGCAGTACAGGAGTATAACAAGTTCCACAGATCACAAGTAAATAGGCACCAGCAATGCAATGCTGCAGAAAGCACTGTAAAGTATTACAGGCTCTTTTAGAAGCAGAGGAGGTAAAACACAGCAGCTTATTACACCAATGACCCGGTGCTAGTGACACCCCAAAATACAGTGTTGGGCATTACTGTTACAGAAAAGCATAGACAAAACAGGACAGTCCAGAAGAACATGATGAAAATAGCAGCCATGGAGTGTACGACTGCTGGGAAACTGCTTAAACTAAGAAAGAGGTAGCTAGTGACAAACACGACAACTATTTTCATATAATTATCATATACTGACAAATCTGCCTCATCGGGTACAGGAGGAGGAAGACAGAGCTACATCTACAGCAAAGACAATGTAGGTTAAATCACAGAATCTTCATGGTTCTGTGATTCTGTGATTTAAATATTAGGAAGAGGTCTCTCTGCAGGGCAGCAATAAACTAGAAATAGTCGCCTGTGAGACTGTGGAATCTCCTTTATCAGAGGTGTTTGAAGTCAGTAGAGGCAAACACCTCCTAGCAAAGCTCCGGGTGTGTTTGACACTCTCTCTCCCAACATTTACACAACTGAAGGACAGCAAGACCTGCAGCTAAACCAGAATGTTTTACGTTAAATGCACAGCCCCACCTGGAAAGCCCAGTGATTGTCGTCTTATCATAGCACCAAGAAACAGAAGGCAAACGGTGACCACGCTCCAAAATTAAGCTACTTTCAACATAAGCCTTTTTTTTTTTTTTTTTCCAACTTTCCCCGGTCTACGGAGTTGGTTTTTTTTTTGTAGCATCCTCAGTACAATATGTAATACCTATTTGAGATTTAAAAATGAATATACTAAAAAAGGAAAAAAATACTAAGGCCTACAGAAATATAATTCTAAATATTGAGTGAATTTAAGCCTTAAAATCTAGCGAGCAGGAAGTCTTCATTTTGGATTTTTCTTGCAGAGTCCACCACTTTTTGATTTACGATACAAGGTCAACAAATTGAGCTTGGCAACACACAGACCTTGAAACTTTCCAGCTGCAGGAACAGATACAACAAGCAGAAAACCTACATATTTCTAACGAGACTGATACGTCCTAAATATTTTAACATTTTTAAATAGCTGCACGCAGGGTACAAGGAAAAAGCCCTATGCTTCAGGACAAGTTAGCGTATTTGGTGTGTAAGGTGAGCACTGTAATTGAAATGATGACAGTATACTTTACTGTACTGTACTAAACCTTAATAAATAAAGCGGGAAGTTGCTGACAAAACTTAGGATGTACTTTTTCCAGATCTCTGTTGGCTGACAAAGCCAGTATTTTTTATAATTTTTTTTTCCGGAAAGCTTAGCGCTCGTATAAACAGCATCATGAAGCGACATTCAGCAGTTCCCTGCAGCCCCAGTAACCCCAGCAGCTCACAGATGACTTGCCCTCACAGCCAGATAGAAATCTTGGACAAGAGAAAGGAAAAATAACATTGACAAAACTACTAAAACTACTCAAGTCTTCCATATTCTGAATTTTTGTGCGGATTTCCTAATTCAAAGTTTATGTGTATTTTCCTTAAGCATTTTCATTATAGTCAGATTTCCTGGGGTAAAAAAGTCTCTGATCGGAGGCTACCGGTTCTCCCAAACAGTCAGAATAAAGAGTAGGGCTGAAGCCTGAGATAAAGTAACATAGACCTTGTAATTAAAAAGAAAAAAGCACTGAAGCCACACATAATGTATGTAAATGAAGGCAGGAGGAGGGCAAAGGGACAGATCGGTGGTATCAGCCAGCAGAAGCATTTAGTGTCAGCGCGACAGTTCAACACTGACGAGTGTCAAACCCGGCTCACAGAAGACCTCAGGCTGTTTCAACCCCTAGCACATCAACACTTGACTTCAACCACATTCATGAAGCCTGAAAACCATCACCTTCTTGGTCAACCACTTGGCAATGTATGCGAGTGCTATATCTACACTGGATGATAAAAAAAAGAAAAGTTACTACTCCTAATTCCTGAACATTGTGTGCTACAGGAGAAAGAACTGACAGCTAAGGTCTGTCTGAGCAAACTTTTGTTGGTAAAAATCATGGAAAATTAAAAACCCAGTTAAAAGAAGTCTCTCCAATAATTGTTACTTGAGCCAATTTCTTCTAAAAGTTACAAAAAGGAGAAAGTGGACTTACCATTATACATTTTTAAATCTATCATGAATAAGTATTTCTACAGGTACTGTCACAATAATAAGAATTTAATACCAATATGTGCTTGTTTCCTCAAATGACTACTTTTTAATACACCTTTTCAGTTTTACAAGCATTTTGTGACCTACATATACATATAACTGGGAGCTTTGCACAGGGGTCACATGTCTTAGAACACATGTCTTAGAACATCATGTCTTAGAACACATGATCCAGAAAAAAAAGAACTATTTCACTTTTTTATTTTTAATCTTTAAAACAAGCCATTTATCCACAGAAGAGCTTTTTTTATAGTAGTTAAACATGATAGAAATCACAGAATCTTTCTAATCACAGAATGACAGAATGATATGGGGTTGGAAGGGACCTCTGGAGATCATCTAGTCCAAACCCCCCTGCCAAAGCAGGTCCACCCAGAGCAGGTTGCACAGGAACATATCCAGGTGGGTTTTTAATGTCTCCAGAGACAGAGACACCACCACCTCCCTAGGCAGCCTATTCCAGTGCTCTGCCACCCTCAGAGTAAAGAAGCTCCTCCTCGTATTTACATGGAACTTCTTATATTCAAGTTTGTGCCCATTTCCTCTTGTCCTGTCCCTGGGTACCACTGAGTCCCATCCTCTTGACACCCATCCTTTAAGTATTTATAGGTGTTGATCAGATCCCCCCTCAGCCTTCTCTTCTCCAGACTGAAAAGACCCAAGTCCATCAGCCTCTCCTCATAAGAGAGATGCTCCAGGCCCCTAATCATCTTTGCAGTCCTCTGCTGTACCCTCTCCAGCAGTTCCCTGTCCTTCTTGAACTGGGGAGCCCAGAACTGGACACAGTACCCCAGATGGGGCCTCACCAGGGCAGAGTAGAGGGGCAGGATAACCTCCCTCGACCTGCTGGTCACACTCTTCCTGATGCACCCCAGGATGCCATTGGCCTTCCTGGCCACAAAGGCACATTGCTGGCTCATGGTCATCCTGTTGGCTACCAGGACTCCCAGGTCTTTCTCCTCAGCGCTGCTCTCCAGCAGGTCAGCCCCCAACCTGTACTGGTGCAGGGGGTTATTCCTCCCCTGGTGCAGAACCCTACACTTGCCTTTGTTGAAGTACATCAGGTTCGTCTCTCCTCAATTACAGAAGATACCAGAAGTCATCTAAAAAGAAGTTATAGGAAAATTGGTGCCATGTTTCATTATGTTCAGACCCTTAAAACCTGATCTGATGATCGCTCTTACTAATGTAAGTAGTTATTTTCTATTATTATTTAATGCCCCAGGCAAGAAATTATTACAGTAGATAGTCACCTGATGGAATGAGTCACCATTAGCTGATGTGCAGTTCTTACACATGACAGTTACGTCTTCACCTCTGTGGGACTAAAGGGCAGGACTTCAGCCCTAAACCCCTAAGCTGGGAATAACACCAGGCACAGAGTCAGAGTTCACTGCGATAAACAGCACTTACACTCCGACACGCTGCAGAGGAAGGCTGTAGCAGATTATATACTACTAGATTATATAAGCAATGGGCTTGATATATATATAACATATATCCATCTATAACAGAAAAAGCAGCTACAAAGAGCAATTTTTTTTTTAATGAACACTGAGTCCAAAATCTGACACAAATATTTAAGAAGATGCATACACCGTAATCAAGGATCACTCTCAGTACCTGCTGGGTACAAATATGTACAAAATCTGGCACTGTCTGGTTACTCTGAAGTCATATACTGCCTCTCTTTTAGACATTAATTGAAACATTATCTACCTTTTTTTTCCAATTACCTTTTAAGTAGTAATCTTCACAATATCCCTATTTCTCTATTAACAGCACCCTTCAGTTCCTAAGAACCGCAGCAAGTAGCAAAAATGAGCTACTTGATTCTCAGTGTTGCCATTGCTTACTGAAGAAGTCTCATAGTTTCTGTACAGAAACACCATTATTAAAGTTTTTAAAACAAAAATATAAAGGTATGTCACATTGAAAACAGGTAACCTGCTTTTGTACAAAAGGGTAACAATTTACGGAAAATGGTGGTTTTCTATTACCAAGTTTTAATTTCTTGTGATCCCAAAAGACATACATCAATTGATAATTCTAAAATGGAACCATTTCCCTCTGGACATTTCAAGTTATGCAATGCTTTACCTTCTTTCTATAATAAATCCTGTCAAATCAAAACCTTTATATCACCCGGTGTCCTTCTCCACTTGAAATCCACCATATTTGGGGAAAATTTCATGAGCTATCAAAAGTACTGGTGAAAACTATTGTCATAATCTTGGTCATCCACATAAGGATTATTTTTCTAGTTTCTATTAGGGAACTTCTGAAGCAATGCAACATTGCTGCTGCCTTAAAATTGACAGGCTTTAGGAAAATGTTGAAAACAATTTGTCAGATGCTTATTGGGCACTTGGCCAATTTAGCTACACCTACACCACTTCACCTCTTAGAGGCTCCGATTTTTTTTTCTGCCAGCAAGCCTCAAGCAATCTCTAGACTGATAAGATCAAAAGAAACACTAGTATGTGTTATTAAACAAGAGATTATATAGATTCATGTTAAAGCACTGTTGTTTAATCGCGATTAAATGATTGCAATTGGCAAATGTAGGAGGCAACTGAGCCAAGACAGGGAGTACCTCCCACTCAGAAGAGCATGAAAGAACAAAAGAGAAAATTAAACCATTTATTTTCTAGTTCACAAATTCCATATATACACATGTAAGTTAAGCGCTTCAGCACCCTTCATTTGTTTTCTCAAAAAACACTCATCAAGTATCTTCCCCTTTATTTTGTATCATCTTAACCACAGCAAACAAATCTAAAACATACTGTAACGGACCCAATGAAACAGCCTTCCTTAAAGCTCTTGACAAGAGTCCACTGATTTCAAGGATGCACAACGACTGAGAGACTGTAGCATAAAAATAGTGACTAACAAATCTAACAGCAGCACCTTACTATTGCGCCTTCCTAAAAGAGTGAAAAGCAGCTATTTTACAGCACATCACATTGGAAGAGCTGGTCCAGGCTCACTTCTCAAACCCACCAACCCTTTGAAACTCAGCTGGCAGGCGGCTCCAACATCAAGCAACAGGGACACACCTCCCATCCTATTCTGTATCTTCTGGTGCTCCCAGGTCTTGAAGTCCCATCCCAGGCTATAAAAGATAAACCCTCAATTATCAGCTGTAAAAACGTCATTCTGTTAGGCTCCCACACAGCCCCCTTCTCATTTCAAACAGCATCTAACTAGGAAAAAAGCACACACACACAAATACATATACATAGAAAGTAAGTACAACACCTTAGGGCTACAGAGACATCAAATTATTTGGGAGAGTTGCTCTTTCCTAATTAAAAAAAAAAAATACTTATCTAGCTTAGTAATTACAAGAAGAAAAGAGCAGAAGGAAACTTCAGCCAACATATCAACATATCACATGAACAAGAAATTACCTTCCCGAATCAAAATACTCAGAATGGATGACAACAAAAATTGTAAAGATAACGACTTTTTAAAAATCAAGTCTTTTTTTTTCTTTTTTTCCCCCATAATATGGTTGGACTAGATGATCTTAAAGGTCCCTTCCCACCTAGACAATTCTATGATTCTATGATATTATAAGGTGCGTTTCAATGAAGCAAAATTTTTCCCCGCATACGCACATCTGGTTGGGTAACACTATGGACTCGATTGCTCAGTCCAGAGACACAGAGTAGCACATGCATAACCTACACTTAGAGGGGATAAATAGAATTGAAAGACATGATGCTTCCTTAAAGAGAGCTCATTCTTAAGTTATTATTACTCAGTAGTAGGACTAAAATGAACCTCTCCCAAATTAACTGAAGTCAATGCCACATCCCCACTGACCACCAAGACATCACATCAGAATCAAGGAGCAGGGGGGCGTAAGCATCATTTTTATATTCTCAAAATAGTGTTTAGCTGTCTCTTCTTAAACAAAAGATTTTTGTAGCAGCTTATTTTTCCTTTACCAGCACGGGGAACAAAAAATATAGAAGCAAGAGGTTTGATGTGGTTCGTCAGGAGGATGGTGCTTGGTGCTCCTGCAACATGTTCCTGCCTGAGGTCTGTGCGCTGCTCACAGCACACCCTGCCTCGCAGAGCACCCGTCTCCTAAAACTGCACCTTGATACATGGCACCAAACATCAGCAGAAACACCATCAAATGGATTGCTGTTGGAAGGTTACACTTGGAATTCTCACCAATAAGGGAAAAATTAACAGCTTCAGTGATTAGTCCCTACAAGAGAAGATTTTTGCCATGAGACATGGTAAATTCCTAGTTTTCACACCACAAGAAATGTATTAAATGTGACACTGCCCCATTTTCAGTTCATTACCCATTCCCTGACACAGCTCAGCTTTAAGGCCCCCCAACCATGACTTTAATACTCAGACAGCTGGAGGTTTGGGGGCTTTTTTTGTTTTCCAGATTTTCTTTGTTTTCGGAGGCCTCTTGAGAAAATCCGCACGTTCTCAGCAGGACAAGTCTCGCTACATTAGGCCAGCCTGGGTGGATGTGAACTTTGATGACTTTTGAAACCTTGACTTTCATTATTGTGTTTTAGGAGAATAACTAATAGCCATAAGGCAGATTTTACAGTTCATTTTCAATTACCAGGGAATATTTCCAGTTTATGTGGATCGTATTTTTCCAACAGTCACAAAGAAAGTTGTCACAAAGAAAATTTCTCTCCAATTTTTTGAAAGTCAAGAATTTGACTAATGAAAACTTTTCATGGGAAAAAAAACAAGTAGACCAAAGAGAAATCCCCTTTCTTAAAAGGCTTCCCATTGCTTGTGAACTAGAAAGCCTTCTTAAACAGAGCTTTTCAGAGCAGGCAACCTAGAAAATTCTCCATAAAATAAATCCAAAACATTTATCACTCAGTAAAAGTGTATGTCCAGCTCTGTTTAAATACCCAGGTCGTCTGTGTCTGAGGACCAGGAGTAAGACAGACACACAGTAAGGCCGGACGCAAGAACAACTCAATCCCTTCCCGCTGTGAGAGTGATTAGACACGAAGTGGAGTCACACGGTCGCTTGTAATCCTTCACGGTGCTCAGGCACTCGGAAACTGAAATAGTTCAAATTTCTCCCCCTTTCAGATATAAACAGTCTCTCACTCGTACAAGGCTAATTGCAGTAAAGACTGGTGCAGGAACCTACGGCATTTGATCAAATTCTTCAGAGATCTCATAACGAAATAAACCTTCTTCCCAACAAAGGGTGTTCTGAAACTATGGAGAGAAGCAAAAATTAGGAGAGTATGTTCTTGACCAATAATACCTCACCACCTTTGTATTGTGTACAAAGAGAATTAATATAGTTAATGCTTTAATAGGCAACGTCCTTGAGAAGAACAGGCTTCATGAGACTGAAAATGCATATTTACATATAAAAGGACATGCCAGAGAGCATCCAGCGAAGGACCACAAAGATGATCAAGAGCTTGGAGGAGAAGCTGAGATAACTGGGGTTGTTTAGCCTTTTTCAGACTAAAGACCCAGGGGGGAAATTTAGCAATGCGTATAAATAAATAAATAAAAGGGGGAATTAAGAAGACTGGTCTGGACTCCTCAGTGGCAGCCAGTAACAGGAAAGGAGGCAATGGGCACAAGTGGATCTGAGAAATAACTTTTTGATTGTGAGAGCAGGCAGGCACTGGAATGGATTACCCAGTGAAGCCTCCATTCTTGAAGATCCTCAGAAGTCAACTGGACAAAGTCCTGAGCAACCTGCTTTGAGCAGGGAGGTTGGACTAGCTGATCTCCAGAGCTGCTTTCCAACTTCAACTCCTCTGTGAGTTGGTGAAGTACTAGATCCTGGAATAGCCTTGCAAACTGCGTTTGCATACAGACTCTATATAGAACTACCATGTACTAAGCCACATTAAGAAAAGAAGCATTTTTCTCCTTGATTATTAAAAAGACATATCTGTTTGCCTAGTGATTTTTCTAAATCAATGATAAATTAGACAGAAAACTATCCAATTGCCTGTAACAAAAAACACCACATAACATAGCAAATCTAGATAAACATTATGCCCTTAGTCCAATAACAAATAGCTTGAACTACTGCCAAAGTAATAAAATTGCAATTCAATCAAAAAGGTGTTGGAGTAAAATTTAGAATGCAAACAGGTTTCAAAAGCTGATTTGCACTCCTGAACAGTAACTTCATCTTGCAACCACTTGCATTCATTACTGTTTTTACAGATGCAAATATTCCCAGTAAATGAGTAAAATATCTCAGTGATTAATGCTTACACAGACTGTGTGGTTTGCGTCAATCTGTTTCTGTTCAAATGACTGACAACAATAATGTAGATACTCCTTCATATATCTATATTTAAGGTTGATTTTGTGTCGGGTTGTTTGGGGGGGACACGTATTTTAGTATTTCTATAGATATTTAGCAGCTATTTCACCTTTCCCAGCCTACAACTCTTTAAGCATAATATAACTTTTCAGGGTTCACAACCACAGAACGACTATAAGTGAAAGTAATTAAAGGAGCAATGATATCAAGTCATCAAACTTACCTAACTCTCCTTCAATTCCCTAATGTAACTTTTAAGCAGAAATGCTAATTTCTATTCCTGATTTTATCATATCTTTTGCATGTTCCTTGCCTCATTTTTCCTTTCCCTTAGCATTCATGGTTTCCTTATCAGTGTGATTTCAGCTATAAATTTCCTGTACTTAAAATGCCCAGTTCTGGACAACTATAACTTTTCTCTGGTATTGTTTTCATCATCCTTAAGTCATACAAAGGTGTTCCTAATTCAGCTTTGACCAGCGTAGATTCTTATCAGGGAATAATATTCTCTCAAACACTTGAAGCTGAGATTTTGTTTTCTACAAAATCTGTTCTCGCCAGGTTTTGCCCATTGGCTGAAGTGATCCTCATTTCTTAATCCCAGAAATCAAAAAAGCTTTACAGTTAGTTTCTTCTTACTGCTCATATTATTTTGCAGGCCAGCCTGCCTAAGACAATGACACTACAATTATAAATGTTAACTCTGGGCAATTAACAAACTTACACAGAATAAAATATTCCTGCTTTTGAGTTCCATTTCCTAAAGAAATCAGACTTCCTTGTCAATCAGTCCTCACCTACACCCCTAGAACCTACAGCCTAATTTCAACCAAATTCAGCAAAGTTACACATCTTAAAGATAATTACATTCCTGCAAAATCCATTGACATTGGCAGCTGGGTGGTGGACAGAGGCCAAAATTAGAGCCCCCACCCCCAGAAGAACTTTTTGTCTTCACATGGAAGTCATCTCCTCCCTCTGGTCTGCTATTTTTCAATAAAGATGCTGAATATAGCTCTAGTTAACATATGTATTTTATACCTGCAGTTTAGACTCGAGGAAAAAACAGACAAAATAAAATTACTTTATGTCAAATAACACCCTAAATAACATGCACTGTTTCTGAATAGAACACCAAACCTACACACACACTCTCAAGAAACTTTAATTGATAAGAAAAACACACTTCAGCATTTTTTCGACACATAACTCCAACTTTATTCTAAATTATGCCAGGAATAGCTTTAAGATATACGATCTACAAGGAGTAAACTTTTCCATGTTTCTTTAAATTCACCATGTTACATCAGAGTAAAATACTTCTGAAATATGTGAAATGGGCCCATTTAATTGAATTTGGGCCTGAAAAATGCTAAAATGCTATACAGGGCTTTGTTCTTGTTAAATATTCATTCAGTTCAGAAAAACAAAGCACCTGCAGAACTACTATCATTTTAATTTTTCAGATATTTATATACATATATATAAAAACTTCTTTTTCTAGTAAACTTATATTGCAGCATCGAGAATATTTACAGGCAATTCAGGCAAATGTTTTATATTTTACCGCTGGACCGTACTGATTCAGATTTAAAGCTCAACATGAGCCGGCAGTGCACGCTGGCAGCCCAGAAAGCCAACCGCATCCTGGGCTGCATCAAAAGAATTGTGGCCAGCAGGTCACGGGAGGTGATTCTACCCCTCCACTCTGCGCTCGTGAGACCCCACCTGGAATACTGTGTCCAGCTTTGGAGTCCTCAACACAGGAAGGACATGGACCTGTTGGAACGGGTCCAGCGGAGGGCCACGAAGATGATCAGAGGGCTGGAGCACCTCCCCTATGAAGACAGGCTGAGAGAGCTGGGGTTGTTCAGCCTGGAGAAGAGAAGGCTCCGCGGAGACCTCATAGCAGCCTCCCAATATCTGAAGGGAGCCTACAGGAGAGCCGGAGAGGGACTCTTTGTCAGGAAGAGTGGTGACAGGACAAGGGGCAATGGTTTTAAATTGGAAGAGGGGAGATTTAGATTAGATATAAGGAAGAAATTCTTTACAGTGAGGGTGGTGAGGCACTGGAACAGGTTGCCCAGGGAAGCTGTGGATGCCCCATCCCTGGAAGTGTTCAAGGCCAGGCTGGATGGGGTTTTGAGCAACCTGCTCTAGTGGAGGTGTCCCTGCCCATGGCAGGGGGGTTGGAACTTGATGATCTTTAAGGTCCCTTCCAAGCCAAACCATTCTATGATTCTAAATTCTACACTTCAAATCTCCCTTTAAACTCTCAGATTGGGTGACTGCAATACTACCAACTGAGGAGTTCTTCATGCCGGCTGCACATTTTGCTGTGCAGGTTTGCTCACCACTGGGTCACGGCTCAGTTCAGGCTGGAACTTCATGAATTACTTTTAGACAATGCCAATTTACGTCGTCACCACTCCTCCTCTCCAGCACCTTTTTTTTGCTGATTACTGCCATGTGTCTTCTGCTGGCACAGATGCACAGAAAAACAAATCATAGACCTGATCCACCTGAAAGTAACTATAATCCCCTCCCAAGGACTGAACGGGGGCAGGAGGAGGCAGCTGGGGTTCACACCCACCTACATCAGCTTAAGCCACACCAAGATCAAATCACAGCCTGTTACACACTGCAAACTCTCAACACCACAGTCAAATCAACGAGCACGATTTGAACCTCCCGTCTTTCTAACTTCGATGAATAAATGTGAACTGTTCAGATTAGGATACACTAAAAATGCAGAATTAGAAATACATTTGAAATATAACGTTGCAAAAAATGCTAACATCTCTAAATATTAAATCCATATGTAAGCTGAAATTTAAATCTGGTTACTTATCCTACAAGAGCATTACGAATGTAGTAAATACTAAAATAACAATAAATTTTCTTAGTAGTCTGTGCAGATGTCTCATATTAGACTTCTGAACACAACTCCTTAGCTCATGTTACAGATACCATCCAAGATTTCATCTCCACCATGAGGATTTCTGCTTGCCTCTTTTCCTTCCAGAGCTCATAATCACTGAAGAATTACAAGGTTTGATATTACCTTAGTATCCAAAAAGGAACTGCAAGAGACATTTGTCTTTAAAAGTTTACAGGTGTTGAAATAATTTCGTTTGCTGCAAAGCACATATACTAAAATATTCCAGGCATAATATTCTGCGCAAGGCAGCGTCATGTAAGCCACTGCATCCAGTAATCATTCATACTGGAGAAAATTAGAAACTATCAGAATACAATGAAATTCTGATAAGCACTAAAAACTAGTAAAGGGACAGGTTTAAAGGAGTAGAAATAAATAATGTATTTTCATAAATCAGAAATAAATGACAGGGTTTTCCCACCATTGCAACTGCCGAAGTATTCCTTTAAGTGGTGGATTTGATAATTAGACTAAGTTAGATGGACAAATTTAAAAATTACTAGAAATTTTAGCATGCTTAGACTTACTGTAATTTAGCTACAACAGAAAAATATTAATTTTTCAGCCTCAAAAATTTCCTGATGCACAGGCCTGAGCCCATAGCTGCCCTCTCTGTTCTGCTGGTGAAACTGCAGGCAGGGGCAGGAAGGAGCTGAGGAAAACAATAGCGCAGCCAAACGGGGCATTAAAGAATGAGCTCAGAAACTGTGGATTTCTTTTCTTTAAAATTATATATGACTAGCTGACACCTGCTACAATTTTTTTTATATACATATACACATGTACAATGGTATTTTGGTGTTTACTAAGTGAAGAAAAGGTACTTAAAATTTATTATAATTATTTATGTTTATGCACAAATCCTGGCACCTTGCATATGATGTCATTTAACGTCAGTATTTCTGTCTCCCCCCGCTGCTTTGGCAGAGGTTTCAATAACCCTGTGAACTACATGCGTTTCTTTGTGAGTAAGAGCCCCCTTGAGAACACAAGGGGGGGGGAATAGCACGGTAAGCTAAAATGCCTCTCACATTTCCCAAGATCGGAGCCTCCACAACGTACAGCTGACACTAGTTGTCATCGTAAGGTACAGTGAACTCCTCGGGGTAACGAGGGCTCTTAGCAATTAGCATTTTCTGTGAGCATGCCAGGAAAGACATATATTCAGAATTGTTTGGAAGGAGGTGAAAGCAGAGGTTATGTTATCTGTTGAATGAAGGAGTTGATGCTGCAATGGAATTATTTTCCAGTGAAGCTTCCTGAGAAGACATGGATACTCCTCTGTCACGGGAAAAGATGGACTTAGTGAGTTGAAGATGTTCTCACCACAGATGTCTCCGCTTCACCACAGCGAGCCAGGTAAGGGACTTGTAATGGGCAACACAGAGCACCTCATTTGGCTTCCAAGAGCCCCTTCATTTGGTCCTTTCAACTATTCCCCCGTGGAGACCGAGCAGACAGAGGAGATTTTAACCAGAAGCTAAGATAAGCACTTAGTGCTCTAGCTAGATTCACGGTGCTTTTCTCTAAGGTTTTTATTAAGGTTTAAGATTCTTAGAACTAATAAAAAGAATCTCAAAAGTGATACAGAAATCAGTGGAAAAATAATGACATTTTACTGAAATGCTTATTAATGTACTTCTTTTTAAAAGATTACACAGCAAAGGCTTGCACACCAGGAAACACAGAATCATACAATGGTTAGAGTTGGAAGGGACCTTAAAGATCATTGAGTTCCAACCCCCCTGCCATGGGCAGGGACACCTCCACTAGAGCAGGTTGCTCAAAGCCCCATCCAGCCTGGCCTTAAACACTTCCAGGGATGGGGCATCCACAACTTCCTTGGGCAACCTGTCCCAGTGCCTCACCACCCTCACAGTAAAGAATTTCCTCCTGATATCTAATCTAAATCTCCCCTCTTTCAGTGTGAAGCCATTGCCCCTCATCCTATCGCTCCACTCCCTGATAAAGAGTCCCTCCCCAAATGCGTTGTTCTTCTATTACAGAACTTCATTACAACTTGATCCAGATAAACTGTTTACTTTGTATTACGTTCCTCTTTCTCCTGTCAGTTTTAAAATTGTCTTGTTTGCTTTACTATCATTTAAATGCTAGAGGATCTGTCACTCACTTCTTAATGCATTAAGTTATAGGTTCAGGAAAAAGCCTTGGCACTAGCAGAGAATACTACAGAGAAGCCAGATTAATTTTCATTCCTTCTGCTACTGTGACTACTACCAAAACACAGAAAAAAATAATATTAAAACAATAAAAGTAACATAAAACAAGGTTAATATAAGATTCTGCCTTCTGGTGATTGTTTAAATATTCTCTTAAATGTTTAAAAGCTGGTACAGATGTTTGTTCATGGCCAGAGGCATTTCTTTGTTGCTAGTACCAGAGCAAAATCAATTCTTATTGTACAGAATATGACATTTCAAAATTGGTGTGTAGCAAAACAACTCAAATCATCACAATTTTCTTAATATTATACCACTGCCCTGTTCTGCTCTGCACCTTCTTGATTGCTCTGCATCTCCCTCACTCCTCACCCTTCCCCAGGAAGGTGGGAAGGTTACCTGCTCCCAACTCCTCCCAAGTTGGCAGCTGGGGAGAAGGGCACCACAAGAGCTGTCCCAGCCCCTCAGATGGCATCTCTCATGGCACGGTGCTGTGGGTAAAGTCCTCAGTGGCAAGTTCCATACATACAGTGGGATCAGACCAGCGGGAAAAGGTGGAGAGAGGAGACAGGAGAAGGGACAGAGACTGTGGTCTACCTCGTCTACCAAATCTCACCAGTCTCTTTCTTGAGAACTTCAAAAGTACAGTGTTACTTGATGGCACTGCGATTTTTTTTTCACTTTTTAAAACTGTAAATGAGGATAGACTCAAAGAGTATCACTTACAACTGTACAACAAACAACTCAAAGAACCGCAACCTCATTAAACACAGTTCATGAAAACTCTCCAAAAGCATATAGCTATGAGTTGGTTATCAAGATTTACAATTCATTTGGAAAGATCATTTTTATTTAGGAAAATCAATTGTTACTGTGGAAATTAATTTAAAGCTGATTTTTAAAAGCAGTGGTGTAATCAAAGTGTAATTGATGTAGCTGCAGACAGCACCCACTTCCAAGACTGTGGTGTTGCACCGCAAAAATTATCTACTGGGAACATGAAAAAGTTATTACTGGGAGATTAGCTGCATTTATAACTGCCCATACAATCAATCATGCAGCTAAATTTAATGAGCTCTTGACATTATTGCAGTGTCTCAACAGTCAGTACGCAGTTGTTTCAAATCTCTGGACACATTTCAGGAACCAACCCAAAAATTTCAAGTTTCTTCTAGCACTTCCTCACAGACCGTTCCCAAACTCTTCCCAAAAAAATTAGTATTTTTTTATTATTATTATTTTTGTATATTATTTCTATTATTTAAGTCCAGCAGAACTGGACAAAATGTAGCCATGCATCTGAAATCTTAGCAAAATCAATGTTTTTGTCAGAAAGTAGTAACTGATGTTAATCGTTTTCTCCAAATCATCTCTTTTACATTTTAAACAATGTATTTTTCATTAAGTGGACAAATGTCCTACACAAATTTTTTTTTTTTTTTGTGAGCTACAGCTGCCTTTCAAAGAAAGGATAATTTCAGAGAACAGAAACATTTTTCTGTTCTTTACAATAAAGCACACAGACCCATTAGAACTGAATTTTTGAAGTAATAAGTGTCATGGTAAGCCAGGTCATGTCTTGCAGAAGCACTATGAAGTGTATTATATTTCCACATCTATCTACTAGCAAGATTTCCAAGAAGCCAGAACTCTAAAAAGTATATGACACACATATATACTGATGTTATTGTGGATGCCTAACAGTTTGCCTTATAGGACACCTGACGTCCTCTCCTTAACTTGTCATTGTGATGGACTAGAATTTGATTCTTAACACACCAGTATTTCTTGAGTTTATATGAGACAGTTCAGACTAACTAAAAAATAAAGGCTCTCATGAGAATATACTTAAAAATTTAAAAAATTCAATGAGTTGGAGAGAGTGGAGCTTTTAACAATGCCTTTAATTGACAGGAAACATCATTAATACCATCCACTGCGATGTAACGAACAGATGAGATTGAAGATGACTAAATTGGCTTCTATGAAGGGGAAGACGTTTTCACAAGGCTGTGGCCTTGGAGGAAAATCCTGGATCACCTTAAAAAAACATCTGACCAAATTTAGAAGAGCTCTGCATTGTTGAGAAAACTAAGACAGAAGACTAGGCCTGCATCCTTCTGGGTCAGTTGGTATCTCTTAAGACCATTTAAGACTAAAGCATGAAAACAGAGACAGAGCAGAACTGGCAGTCAAGTGACCAAGTGGAGCAGCCTTCTTGTCAAATGGGCTGTCAAACTTTCAGCCCAATTATAAGATGCATCAATAAGATGTATTTAGATCATCACTTTGCACACAAGCACAATCACTAGAATCAGCAATTCAATTTAAAATTTGCAATTTTCACTTGAAAAAAAAATAATAACCAGAACTGGCTTCTGCAGAGACACCTGCTACTGAAGAAACATAAAACTGGACACCTACAAAGCATCGTGCCTGGGCTGCCGACAATCTACAGAGCTGGTCTTCTCTCTAGCTTGCTAGGGAATGAAAATAACACTTGCAACTGGAACATGAGTCTTAGCACAAAGAACCATCACATGTTTTTCATTATTTTAGGCAAATAATGCAAAATACTGCATGAGGGGGTATTCACCTTATCTAATGTTACCCAAGGAGCCAGGGATTTACTTAAAACTCTCTTTAATTTAGCTCTCTCTACTCACGAAGGAGAGACTCAGTAAAATAACTAGTCCAGATGAGAAGACCTTCAAGCAGCTAAAGCTGGGTGAGAACCCGCTCTTTCTTGCAGCGGCACCTCTCTCACTCACATCTTTTCCAGTCTAAGCCACACAGCCATCAGGTACTCTATCTACAGTTCCTTTAATAATGTTTCTAAAGACATTAAACTGATGACTGGATTTAATATTAAGGAAACTATACCACAATCTAGATGTTTTAACAAAATTTTGAACCGTTGCTAATTACAAAACTTTCACCTGTATTTCATATTTGATTTTGCTGCAGAATCACAGCTAATATTGAATAAAAGTACCAGGTCTAGGCCATCAGAGCATGTAGTACAACACGGCATGAGTGAGTTCAACTCGGTTCTAAATTTCAGTACAGCACACGGTAACAATTATCCCATGACAACAACTTATATCTGGAAAATGTCTTACTCCACTAAAAACTCAGAAAAAAAATTTTTTAAAATGCATTTTTGTTTACAGAAAAACAAGGTAAGTTATGAAAATGTAAAGGCTTATCTAGAAACATGATTTTTAACTAGGGAAGACATAGATTTCATTAATGGTTTCACTAATGAAACATCTGCATTCAATACAGTTAAGCCTTCTTCTAGAAAACATAATTGATTAGATTATTCTCTGTAAAATTACTACAGATGTAAAATGCTACAGATTTGAATCTTCAAAAACTTCATACTTTCGTAAGTGTTATGAGATACTTTTTTCCCCCTAATATTGCATTCAAGTAATTCTCAGCACTGATTAGTCCTAAATGTCACCAGAGTCCACCCCACCGTAGCTTGCCCAGTGAGCCACAACGTAAGTCCTCACGTTTGAAAGCCCTGTTTGGTTTGGTTGATAGTGCGCTTGATGAGAGGTTGTTCACCCTTTGCTAACACTAAAAAACACTTCTCGTGATAAGGAGTAAAACTGAAGGAAAGCACATCACGAAATCACTCAATACGCTGAACTGTGTAAAATGACTTAACACGAACTTCTTCAAATGCAACACCAAAAGAACTCAACCAATTTCTTTATGCTTTCCAGAACACATCTGCTGTCCTTTTGAACCGTCTCATTAAGCATTGCTCTGAAGTACACTGACACCAAGCTTTATCTGGTGAAGATTACAGGGCTCCACACATCGCTCTTTCCAAAAACGTAATTTAATTCTGTATCTTCTGCATCTATAGCCCACAAGCGATGCAGAAGACAAATGATTTGGTATATCCCAGCAGTTAAAGGCCTTTTGGAAGAATTACAAAATAGGCACTTTGAAAGCAGTGCAGCTAAAGGTGAAATGCACCCATAGCTCGCTGTGAAATATTTGCCCCATTGAACTGACTCGAGTTTTCCAAATCGCCACTGAGAAATTCTGAATTTCCCAAAGTGACGCGTGCAAACAGATGAACTGCCGACTAATGAAGTAAAATGGCATTCAAAATAGCATTATATTGAGAAAATAATATTTAAACTTCAAAGACAAGGGATTATTATAATATAAATGAAACCAACCAAATGTCCTTGGGTACAGGGATGACCACTTGAAAACACCTTTTCATCTCTCGGCTGCTCCTAGACAGTCTCTGCAAAAACAATACTAGGAACAAACTGGGGGGCCAGTCTCCTGCTCCACCAAAATACGTTATCTTGACGTTAGTTGTACTCAGCAGCATAAAGGAGCAATGAGAACATTCAACTGCAATGCAACAATGCTAGAATGCTCTCTTTCCAACCACAAATCTAGCACTTTTATATCATTAACACTGAAAACGAGCTAAATAAAATGTCACAGCAATGTTATTATATTGATGGGTTAACAAATTCAAGTCTAGAAAAATTTAAACTAAAGGTAAAATTTCTTGCCTACATATCACAGCAATGTAATTGAAATTAAACTGGTTTTAGCTTAAATCCTGTTATCACTGGAAACTCTTTTTGAAAAGTCAGCAGTTTTGGCATAATTATATTTCTGGCCTGTTTCCTCAACAGTCTCAAAAGACTTTCCTGTAAAACAGCTTAAGTCCTGTAAAACGCCAGAGTGCATAATATCAGGGTACCCATCACACAGAGATGATGTGATTTTTTTTTTTTTCTTTCCCAATAGGGCATGCAAGAATAAATCAATCAACCCAAAAAAGATCCCAGCAAGTCTCAGTAAAAGAATCCTGAAACAAAAACTTCTTTCTAACTTAATAACAAAGACACCCAAGGTAAAGAAGATTATAGGTTATTTCATTATTCCACATTTAGGGAATGCTTTCACAAGTACTCCTGAAATCTTTGAGTAATCTGTTATACCACAATTTCCAGGGATCTTGGGGATTTTAGTCATTTCTCTGGAATCCAAGGAAGTAACAAAAGGATTTCATCTTTACTTTGTTTCCTTAATACCAACCACAACCACGCGCCACTGCCCAGCACCACAACCACTTGTGCTCATGTTTTCACAAGCACAGGGCTATCAGCAGGGCCAAGAGCTCCCTATTGCCCATCAGCCAACAGAAGTTGTTCATCAGAACTCTAGAATCTTAGAATTTAGAATAGGCTTATTAAAAACTGAAGAAAAATAGAGTTTTGTTGTTGCTGTTGTTTTTATTTTCTCTTCAGAATATCTTGCCTGCCTTACTACCTTTTATCACTGTTACAAGTATTATGAAATTCCTTCTTAGCATCAGCTGGTGGAGACAGAAATCTTTTGAGCTTACAATTACCTGTTTCTATACATCACTTCCTACTTTGCAAAAGCTATTTCCAGCCTAGATTCACCTCTTATTTTTGGAACCCAGAAGAAAATATTTGGTCTTCCCTCCATAGGCTCTCGGAGTCATTAATGACTAAAATTGCTCCTTAGCTGGACCAATTTCCTTTTCACACTACCTAAGCTCAGGTGGTGGTTAAACAGAAACAGCTTTGTTAACCCATGCTCGTTAAAAGAAGTGAAATAAAATAGGTGCAAAACACGTAAAATACAAAATCTGAGAGAGAAGATCCCCAAACACACTCCTTTTCCAGGAAGTATTTAAGCAACAGAAAACAAAAGGAGGTCAGGAGCAGGAGAATATTCAGGGATTCAAACCTGAACCTAAAAACAACCCAAACTATGCACAGCATTCTTGCAGGCTGCTCACAAATCACCGGCCTCTAAATTAAATACAGGAAACAGGAAACACCGTGTGACACCCCCCCCTCATATTTGTCATTATTTGCACTATTGTCACTATCTGCAAGGTACGGTTGACCTCACATGGACCTTAATGTTCACGGACCGCAGGGAATCATTACAAAAGTGAAAACAAGGGAGAGAAAAGCAGAGCCGGGCAGAGCACAGGCTCCGGAATCGCTCAAATTCAGGCAGATCAGGTTACAGGTATTGAAGCAAGTATATACCAGTGTAAAACACAGAGTGATAGTTTCAGCTATCAAATTTCAGATAAAACCTTGTAGAAACACAATGCCATTATACACAAAGTTTTGATCTGGACAATAGTTTAATAGATCAGTCACGTTACGGATATTCGGCTGAAAGTTTGAAAATAAATGTAATGGTTTTGATGAACAAAAATTAACTATAATGCTCGCTTAAGTGTCTTTATTAAAAAGATGTTGCAAATAATACTTTATTCATACAATCAAAATTATCCTGTCACATAATAACAGATAAAATTGTTTGCATTGGAGGCATTAATGTTTTTAACACTTCACTTTACTTACTTGGTATAAATTACAGCCCCCTTTTAGAATAAATTAAATATTGAAAGGTACCCTACATACTGTTAAGAGGAGCACGTAAGACTGGAATCTATTCTCTTTGGTGAAAACATACTGTCAGTAGGAACCCAAAGGGATTCATGCAGAGAGGAGGAACCAAGTAAAGTAAAAGCATCGTCCATAAACTTCCAGTGGAGGGTGAGAAAACAATTTCCTCCCCAGCACTGGGAAGTACCCAACTTTACTGACCAGTATATCCAATTTCTGCAGTGACTAGGGCTTGAATATTTCAAAGAAAAATGTGTAGTCTTTACTGTTACAAAGATATTTTAAGTGTAAACCAAGGGGAAAATACCACATTGCTGTCTCAGTTCCTAAGGTGGTGTCTTTCGGGCGTTTTCTCCCGCCGTACTGGAAGTGCACCCACACGCTGTATTAGGTTGCCGGGGGTATTTCTGAACATCAGAACACCACTTCTTTGAGCAAACTGATATCTTCAGACCAACCTCTGTAATTTTCCCTTTGAATTGCAGTAATGACAGAGCTTTCAAGCAGGAGACAGCCTGTTTCACAGGGTCTGGAGCACCAGGTGAGTTCAGAATGCACTCACAGTTGTCCCTTTGCACGGCTTCACTGCGTTTGCTGCACCCAGTCATCCCTGGTTTGTTTCTGTGTAACTCAGTCCCTTCTGTTAAAGGATAATGCAACTGGGACAAAAGTCTGTTCACCATGAGCCAAGTTCATAAAGACTCAGTAAAATATATGAACTATTCCGATCCACAGAGTAATCCACTTTGTTCTCCCACTCCATAAGGTTTTTTCCACATTTACTCACCCAGGACTTTATTTTTATAGACAGGAATATCACCTCCTCGCTTCTCTGTGCCCTACCTCCTGTATCACTTGCCATAAATCAAATGCTATTGTAGAATTACGCTGTTCAGCCCCCTGGAAAAAGTGAAAGTGATAATCAATGTCTTTCCACATTCCTTCAGAAATAACTGAGCAGAGCAGCGCACAACCAAAAACTATTCATCAGATGAGATGGATCACACAGAAGTCAGGTAACAACAGCACAGCCCTTAAAATACATAAAATACTGAAGGAGGCAAGAGCAGAAGTTTGACACAGAGGCAGAAAAGGAGTTAAATTATTCTGGAAATTATGAAAGAAGGTGGTTTTGGTAGGGTTTGGTCTTTGTATAAATTGGCTACTGCCTAGCCTGAGAGCGACATGAGAGATGCATTTCCCGAAGCAAAAGGGAAAAAGGAAATAACGACAAAGACACTGACGGAGACAATATGGAAAAGTTCAACATGTTGAGTTATTTTAAGTTAAGAAAAAATGCCAGGAATCCAGGAAAGAAAAAGTATTACAAGTGGCAGACAATTTTAGTTTAATTTTTTTAAATGTGTTCAAAAGAACGTTAAGGGCACAATTTTAAGGGGGAATACTGCACTCAATAAAACTGATTTAAACCCTCTAAATTGCAGCCAGGATGATCACAAAGGGACCAAAAAAAGACCCGTTAGATCCAAAGAAAATGTCTGAATGACTTATTTATAATTAAGTAAAACACAGGTTACCTGAGGAAGAATAATTCACTAGTATGACTTCCAAAAAAAATGAAACAAAATGGCAAAAACAGTTTTACCACTGTCCCATCATCAGTAGGGCTGGTCAATTCTGGGCTAGTCATCAGTCTACTCACTGATATTTAGGAATAATTAAACCTGTCAGGACAAGGAAGAGGAATAAATTAGTACACCATTAAAAGCCCCTTTTCAACCCTAATTACAAGCTGCCTTGCTTCTGTGAAAAAAAAAAAAAAAAAAAAATCAAAATAACATGTGTTAGGGGTTCTCTGTTGCTTCCTTTGTGTTGAAGAGCTTCAGTTTAAATTGCAAAAATGAGAAACTAAAGTGAGCCTCGTACAAGGTCCTTAACTTGCTATCCATGTACAAATATTGGAACATCAAAGCAATTCTCAGATTGCTTCCAGAACTTCTGGCAGCGTTTCATACTATTTGAAGAACACCTACTTCACTACTAGGGCAATGAAACGCTTCTTCAAACACTGCCCAATATTACGGCACATTACCAAAGGAGAAGCACATATAAAAATATTGTTTTGGGGGAAAATCACAGAACATTGTTACTATTTGGCTTCTAAAAACAAAAATCAAACTCACAACAGAGACATACCACAGTAAAACAAAATGAGGGCTTAATACTAACAGATTTAATATATGAAGCCTATATGAATCTGACCTGAGGTCCCTACGCTTTTAAGCAGAAATAAATCCAAGAAACAAACCAGTCAAGATTAAGCGACTATAAAATAAAAAAAAAATTCCTTCAGAATCTAACTCTCTTATCTTCTGGTTTGTTTTGAAAATGTTTCTTCTACTGGACAGCCTTAAAATAAAAATTAGGAGCCTTCTCAGGTCTTACCATAATAAGTACTGAATTGCTACCACAGATATTTTTTAATTCCAATTAAAAAAATGTTTGCACTAGAAAGGTGTCAATCAATAAAAAGACAATCTTACACAACTGGATATAAATTCCTGGATATCCTGAAAGGCTGTAACTTTACCAATCCTATAGAAAAAAAAAAAAGATAAATGGATATACAAATTAAAACTCTTAAATCTTTTCTCTCCCCCAAATACAGTACTGTTTTTATCTGCTTGTGCAGTCACCTGAGCAGAAACTACTTTAGAATCATGGAAAAAGGACAAATCAGGTCTTATCTTCAAAGGTGGTGGTGGGAAAACCCAAAGGAATTTCAAACCCCTGAGATACCAACAAAGAATTTAATTATGAAGTGATTTACTACAGTATTTTGATACTCTAATCTGCCAGCAATACAGGAATAGGTCAAAGAAAAATCCAAGCAACCCTGGTTCATTAGTATATCTTCCAATGTTTAATATGTATATTTTCAAATGTTTAATGTAATGCCAGATAAGAACATACAAAATAGAAACAATTCTTATTTTAAGAGATCTTGAATAAAAGTCCTTAAGATTCAAAAGTCCTCAAGATTCAAAACCCTGAGGGAATTAACATAGACAAATTTGAATTCTCATCTATACTGGGAAAATGACTGAATTAGGTATTCCAGCAATAAGAGCAGCTTTGTCTAATTTTAGCTCTCCTAAAATCCCTACTTAGGGAAACTTTCACATTCAGTGCTGTGGGATCGGAGACATCTTAATAGCAGACAGCAGAGAAATTATGTTGTAACTTACAGACAACCTTTCCCACAGTCTTCTCCTGATCAGAGGGTTAGATTGGTCCAAAGCCTCCCCCTTTAACAGGCTGGCCCAGTCTTCCCAGTACCACTCCAGCAAGGCTTATGCTCTTTGACCACATCTCTCTGAACATGGCGCTCACTTTGGTGATAATGCTATAAAAGCACAAATCTGGTGGGCTCTTTCTACTCATTACAAGAAAAGACTGAAAAAGGGGAGATTTAGATTAGATATCAGGAAGAAATTCTTTACTGTGAGGGTGGTGAGGCACTGGGACAGGTTGCCCAGGGAAGTTGTGGGTGCCCCATCCCTGGAAGAGTACAAAGCCAGGTTGGATGGGGCTTTGAGCAACCTGGTCTTGTGGGAGGTGTCCCTGCCCAGGGCATGGGTGTTGGAACTCGATGATCTTTAAGGTCCCTTCCAACTCTAACCATTCTATGATTCCATGATAGCACCTTAAAAAAAAATGTGTTGAAATATGGGAGAAAACAAACAGGGGGCGGGCAGAAGATGCAAGGACACCCAGGTCCCTGGAGCAACTGAACTTCTGTGAGCAAGGATGGGGACAGCATGGCCGCAAGTCTCTGCCTGGCCACTTAACAGAGACACAGCAGGGCTTCTTCATGCCAAGAGGTACAAGCCCACATCTTCGCACAACCACTTGAAACAACAAACACCACCCCAAGGCAAAACTTAGAAATGCCTTCTACTATGGCCCATAATGAAAAGTAACATGGCATCTCTGAAGAGTCAAGTGCTGGCACGGTGTGAGCAGAGCACCTTGGCCAAGAAGACAGTAAGACTTGTTAGAACTATACCAAATCAGGGACCACATCAGGTGTCAGGTAGCTGCAGGATCCTCCTTGTCCCAGCACCAGGGATGTGTGCCCACCCCAAGGCCAGCCCACAGCCACCCTCTGGAGAGAGCTCCCCACTGTTTGGTCACCCCTAGTCATGACACCCAACATCCTACAGGCACAGCCAGCAAATTGAGAAGGAATCAAGTGACAGTCTGTCAATTCTGAACCCTTTTATCCCGCTTCTCTAAAATTCTCCATAATTTTCAAATGCACAAACTGTTTTCTCTGCTTCAAACATAAACACAGCATTTGAAACGTTAAACAGCTGTCACTTCTCATCCCAGTATCAGTAACATAACCTCAAATTATAATCCTGTTTGCATAAAAATGCCTTGAGGTAACTGACTGAGCAAGGAAACTTTTTTTAGCCAGTTCTGTGTCATTATGTCCATTGCTGAGCAGCACTTTAATAGCTGTTGTAGTATAATCTCGTACTCATATTTTAATATATGCTAGGGCAAAACTTATCTCAAAACATTTATTAGAGTCAATAAAAATAAATCTCTCTATAGTGTATTTTAGGAAAAACTACCTTTTTTCCTGCATTAACTGAGCAGTTGCCATATAAACCATCTGTGCAATGTTAGCAAGTATTAATAAGTGATATTTTACAGTATCACATAGTTAATTTGAAACAAGACTGCATTTAATATAGTTCTACCAAGCTGATAAATACAATTACCATAATTGTGTCTGTCTTTTGTGTACATGGTTCCATTACTTATAACAATATTTCCATATTACTGTCACATTAAAATAATGAAAATATTTTGTGAACCTCAATGCTAAATGCTATTTCTAGAAATTGCATGTACTTGAACTGAAATAATTTATATTGGGAGATTAAGTTATAAAAAAATACTAATTAAAGACAGTTTCACAAGTACAGTTAACGGTTGGAAGGACATGCTTTGTAAAATATATATTTAATGTCTCACACTGAAATTATTTCCTGATAACCACTGTCTCTACCAGGCCATCTTGTTTATCAGATGCTGCTTTTAAGTGGCTCTTTTCTATTTGAGATGAAACAAAAGAATAAACTTTAAGATGTTCAGTAGCTGCCAAGAACATGGAAACAGATATCAATCAATCTTTCCTTTACACATCTTCGCTACTATTCAAATAAGAAGTGAAGGACACTTAAGTCTGATAAACAGTTCCAGGGTCAGATTACAGAAAAAGTTCTGAGTTTCAGCAACTTAAGAGCTTTTTCTTCAAAAAAAAAAAAAAGGTTTATTAAACATATGTGCACACTTCCAAATGTCTGGAATTCCAAGCACTTTTCTCATGACTGGAAAATTGTACCCACTCACAGTCCTTGCAAAGTAAAACTGAGTTCAAGGGCATGCAGATGACACACGGAAATTTTATTTGTCTACATTTTTCTCCTAAATTTACACAAAGTCCAAGAAGCTGTAATGAATGCCACAGGAAAGGAGTACATTGTGTACAAAACACAGTTACTGAAAAGAAGTATTTCCACATCTGTCTCTGCTCAGATCATTTTGCGCAGACCATAAAATGACACAGCTCAGAGCGAAGAAATTCAGAGAAGTAAATCAAAAATGACTGTTGCACTCTTCTTACAAACAGAGACTTACAATCCAACACATGCGTGGGAGTCAAAGTACCTGTCTCAGAAAATTATAAAACGAGAGGAACTTCGTAAAGAAGACAGCTCACCTCTACACGTATTACAAACACTTCAGCAATATATGAAAGGAGGCAGCGATGCTGTTCGCGTTACCCCAGTAAAACATCAGCCTTTTCCTTCCAACCTTCAGTGAAATTCAAGAAATAGACAAGGCGATATAATACATCTAACATCTCAACAATATTATTAGCCACTAAATTTGTAGAATGACATTTACAGAGTGGCCTGAACATTTACCTTATCACTGGATAGCTGCAAAGAACAGAGATGGACTAAGCCACTGGGACCAAACCCCACTGGAACCTAAAACTGCAGGGCACCGCTTGCGTTACCAACACCAGTGCTCTTTCACTGCAGGTTAACCCTGTTAATGAGTTTATGACAGAAATTAAGTATAGCTATTGCACAACCTATCGCAAAATTATTTTGCCCTTATATGCTCTAGGTCGACCTGCTATGGCAGGGGGGTTGCACTAGGTGATCTCCAGAGGTCCCTTCCAACCCCGTGTCATTCTGTGATCTGAAGAGATGAAAAGTTTACTTTTCACTCTTACTTGTATGACTCCAAGTTAGTCACTCATCTACCCAAGCTTCATGTGGAGATGTTAATACTACACTTTTTTCCAGCCTTTTTCCAAGTTTATTTGGGAGCAGGAACCATCCCTTATTAAGTTCATGTGGTTCTTGACACACGTTGCCGGTGCAACTGTAACTCAGGTTTCTGAGCGCACGTGTCTCTCATTACCTAGTCACATGGCGGGTTTTGGAAAAGATCTTGGCCTCCTTCATGAAAGGAGGTGACTCAAGATTGCACAGCAAAGAAACTTATTTGAGGGGCACCAGCCTCATTTGTTTCAGGAAATTTCCGCATGAGCAGTTCAAAGCAAAGCAGGAATATGCCATTGAAAATAGGCTTAGAAAGGGACAGACTGATAAACTCTATTGACTAACGGTGCTACAAGCCCATCTACAAAACAGATTACTGAAAAGTGTACTTATGCAATTAAGGAGAATTCTCAGCATCATTTTTAAAATGGCAGTTTACTACCCAAAGAAACCCTACTCCTCTTCATTATAATGAGAAATACCCCAGGTACACCAAAGATGGTAATTAGAAACAAGGGGTGGTAAATATTCCAGAGATATTAAATATAAGGCTAAGTCAGTGCTCATTCCAATGAGTCTGTCAATGCCCTGGTTTAAAAAAAAAATAAATAAAAATTAAGTACATGCTTAAATTACTACTTCCTGTCTAGCAAAAAGTTTAAGTCACCTATTTGGTTAAATACTGTTGAAATCAAGGGGACATATACACATACTTAAATTCACTCCCTACTGAGTAAAGCACTAGAGCATGTGCTAAAGGTGCCTTTGGGAATTAGCATCTCGCACTCCACGCTCTTGCAAATATTTAGGCACATGTTTAGTTTCGTTACCATGAATATTCCCATTGATAAACACATCCATAGCTGTTAGCAGGACCAAGACTTTGAGCACTACTGAGAAGGCAGTTACATTGAACGAATTACAACTGCAATATTACTTCTCTTTGTAAATGAAATTAACGTAGAGGGGAATGAGAGATTTGTCTATAAGAAAAGGTAACAGTAAGGGAGTCAAAAACCTTTAAAATATACTACAAAAGTAAGGCAAATTATTGTCACAGCTGAAAACCAGAAAAGTCAATTTTCTTTGCTCAATTTCCACACTTTTTTCCAAAATTACTGTACTTCAACAGGGTGTACAAATTGTCAACAACACAGTACATGTCTTTTTAGTTCTGCATAATTAATGAACAGTTTTCCCTTTTACTGCAATCAGAATCCCTATATAAGAAAATATAAGCCAATTGATGCCATATGTCCCTCTGAATTGTTATTCCAGATGTATTCCTTGGAGTAACAGAATTGAAGTTCCTGTTTCCTTTAAATAACACATTCCTGAAAACTCAGATGAAGCAATTTTGAGTATAAAGTAGTTTGTTAATATGATTAATTTGTTTGGTAATATTCAGTTCCCTCATCATTTTTTCCTATAACCTGAGTACAAAATAAAGAAACAATTTACCAATGACATATTTAATTGTCAAGAAGCACACGTGCACTTAGCTTTAGCTTTTAGCCTGAGATTTCTCTGGCCAGAATGGTGATCTTACACTTCCACAGGCATTTGAGAACTAATTTCTAAGTTTTAATTTCCATTAGCACAGAAGAACCTCACCCATGCAGTGAAGCAGTTGAATTTGATCAGAACACTTGTTTTAAAGAAACCGCAGCATTTCATTATCTTTCCCTTTGCCTTTAGCCTGTCACAAAGAAAGAAATAACATAATGCACAGTTTTTGTGGGAATATTTGCTTAATTGAAAGTTAACAGTGCTGAGTACTGCTAACAGAAAATCAGAAACGGGGAAGGGAGTTTCGGCAAGAGCTTTCCCACATCGCCCTGCCAACAACCTCAACCTTGTTGGGCCATTTTCTCTAAGGGCTAGAAGTAATTAAGTTTCATTGCTAAATCAGTCTTGAGCCTGTCTTGAGCAGAAAAATCACTTCTGCTTAATTGTATGTGGTGAGCAGTCTATTAGGCAGACTGCAGATACCAGCTTATTTTTTTGCAGCTCCGCAGTATACTTAAAAATGAAAGGTCATTATTTTATCCAGGCAGCCACTTGAATAATACATATTTCTTGCAGAAAACAGTGCTACTTCAAAAAAAGCTCATTACTTATGTTACATAGTTACACTAAATATTTTTGACGGTTGTTGAGTTTATAAACACTACTTTCTGAAACTTTAAAACAATGAAACTGAATATTTAGTCTACTACAATAAACATAAATATTTAATAATATTATAATTTTATCAATTATAGTACAAATACTTAAAAACACGTATATATAAAAAAGAAAAAATTAAACTGTTCATAATTTTTAATATAATATATATGCACAGTCATACACACACATCTGAACACATGCACATGTCCAGAGGAATGTTCTCCATGACCTTAAGAAACTCTGCATACTGTTTGCTAATCAGAACCACATATTTTTCACCTGATTCCATCAACAAAGAATTAGTTTCCATAAAATTGTAACAGACAGGAACAGATTGGTTTCATGGTTCAGAGTGGGAGAATTGTTCCAACAGTTCATTCATGCTAACCTTCCTGCTGCTGGCAGACCAGATCTTCACCCATCGTAACCATCTTGCACTAAGATACCAGTCAAGAAAAACAATCTACATCTTTCTGAGAAGACACCAATTTAATATTTATTTATTTAATTAATTTTTACCATTTCATGTTGTAAAAATATAATAATGCAGGCAGTTTCTACAGAACTTTAACAATATTAAGTTCAACTAACAATGATTATTACTGATTCTGGAAGCACCACAATGCTCACACTTGAGGTTGAGCAATGGCATTTGACCTTTTCCATAACAAAACTTGCTCTGTATTTGAAGAGGTATGTAAATGTCTAGGGCCAGGCTGTTCTAAACATGCTCTTATCTAGGTACAGGGTTGGCCTCCCAGCGCAAACTCATAAAAGTTCTTTAAAAGAAGGAAGAAAATAAAAGATTTTAAGAATTAACTGATTTCAGACCACTGGAGCATGGTACCAGACTTATGGTGTCCACAAAGGCCAGCTGTTCCCACCCAGTGAGGATCACAATCTGTCATATGATGGAGATGCTCCACAGTCTCTTCTTTCCCACCACCAATTAACATTACAGCAGAGATACTTCACTCTGTTTTGGGTATCGGTTCCCAATTCTAGTAATTCTCCCTATAAGCCTGAGAAAACAAACATCACTTTTTGGAAGGCATACTAAAACCCTTAGCCTTCATACATAACTGGAATTGCTTACCCTAGGTACTGTCTTTTGATTTTCTTCTACAGCTTTAAAGAAGTTTATATAAGGATTATTTAAATTTTAAATTTTGTATAATGCTAATCAAATATATGCCCAATAAAAGTGTCATTATCCAAGTTTTACACATATAGAAAAACACACACCAAAGTTTGAAAAGTCAGCTCTTTAATACAAACAGAAGCCCACAGAATCACAGAACAGCTGGGGCTGGAAGGGACCTCTGGAGGTCACCTGGTCCAACACCCCTGCTCTGGCAGGGCCACCTAGAGCCAGCTGCTCAGGAACGTGTCCAGGTGGTTTCCAAATATCTCCAAGGACAGAGACTATACAACCTCTCTAGGCAGCCTGTGCCAGTGCTTGGTCACCCTCACAGGAAAAAAGTGTTTCCTGATGTTCAGAGAGAACCTCCTGTGTTCCAGTTTGTGCCCGTTGCCTCTGGTCCTGGCACTGGGCACCACTGAAAAGAGTCTGGCTCCATCTTCTTTGCACGCTCCCTTCAGGTATTTATATACATTGACAAGATCCACCCCCCGAGCCTCTCCAGGCTGAACAGTCCCAGCTTTCTCAGCCTTTCCTCATCGGAGAGATGCTCCAGTCCCTTTATCATCTTTGTGGCCCTTCATTGGACTCCCTCCAGGATGTTCATGTCTCTCTTGATGATGCATTTCAAACTGCATTTAGGTTTATGCAATCTGTTTATACACAGGACAATCACACGTTATTAAAGACAACTACTTCTTTTTGCTTGTGCATTTTTTTGTTTGTGCATGATAAAGGATATTTTTACAAGTCTAACATATGGATAAGGAGCATAAAATAACTTGAATTGGAACAGCAGAATGAATGAGAAGACTAAAAAAGACTGGACAAGATGACATATGGCTATTTCCTTTTATCCTCAGTCACTTGACCAGATGAAAAAGCATATGATGCAAAGTCCAAAATTGATCTCAACTCCTCAGTGATTGCAATCTATCTTGGTATTTGTTTCTTGTCACACTGATTTTTCCCATCAACTGGGCTTTCAAGAATAGTCATGAGCCACTCCTACATCTGCCATAGAAATGAGAGGACATTATTTAAACAATTGAATTCAATGATAATTCTAAAGAGCAAACAGGAAACACTGACAATCCCTGTAATGTGATTTGTTACATTTGCATTGTCTTCCTAAAGGAATATTAAATTTCATTCGCTGGAAATCATTGAATGTAAATAACTTTTACACTAAAGTTAAACTATCCTTTCTTCAAAGTGCTTCTACATACAGTATAAGCAATGAGGTAGTTGACGTGTATATTTCTATTGTAAAGTGTTAGGAAAAATGACAACGCATACATACTTATTCCAACAACTTGAGTCAAACAACTTGCACTGAAACTGATGATCTGATGAGTGTATATTTTAATTACACCTTTAGAATGTATTTAGCATTCTTAAATGCATGCAGGCACGTGAACAAATTCTTAGCTTTATCAGTTTAAAGAGCTCTTTACAGTTGCCTATTTCTTCAACTACATGAATGCATTAACGTAACATTAGCATCAACAACACCAAAGTGAGAAAGTAGCATTATTAAAGCACCAGCCTCCTGTAATACCTAACCTGCCTTTCCTCACGTACAGAAGTAAAATTCTCCCTGCAGATTATCTTGGCTCCAGCAGCACAATGGAGTTGCCAGACCCTGTCTTTGGGGGCAGATTTTAACTATAAAGCAAGATGACAGTTTCATTCCAAGGCCATGACATATACAGCACAATTTGAATAGTTATTAAACAAATGCTGTCAGGTTCCAGAAAAGAAATGTCTATCTTTGAAACGACAATCACTAACTACATTTTTTAATGAGAAAGAAATTAAGAAGAACAATCATCCTAAGAAAATAATCTCATGTATTTCCCAGTACCATATTTCTGGACAACCCAAAGTCATATTAAACTAATAACTAGATTGGGAAGTAAATATTTCCTTCACATTTAGTTTTGTTGCCATAATTTTACATTGCCTGCATTTGCCATGCACTCGCTGTTTTGTTGATGAAAAAGACTAAGAAACCTGGAATATACAGGTAAGGCATTACAAAGAAAAGAAGTCTTTAAAATAGGTAATTCTCTCCTTACTTTACTCCTTGGCAAAAACTTCTTGGTGGAAGATACCTGGCAAATACTTCTGAACATAATTCAACTTACTTTTTAGCCCTCTGTTTCACTTCTCAAAGGGGAAGTTATGATTACCCTAAGATAAATACATACCATCAGCCTGCATTAAAAAAAAAGAAAAAAGAAAAAATAATGCATAGTGTGATATGTCAAACACGTAAGTAAGTAAATCCCACTGTTCCACTCTATGAAAAATAGACAGACTATACTTCCCATACATTGAAAACAAAAATACAAAGGATGAATCACCCAGATAACTTTCAAACCAGAAGTAAAATCATAAGTTCTCTAAGTTTCCAAACTTGCGTGTTATCTTTCTTCAGTGGTTACTCTCCATATTCTGGAACATGTAGCCACTCTCCTATTTTCATATATTTCTACATTAAATTTACACCACACATGATTTCTGCAGTGTATTCATTTTCCACGTTCCCTAACCTATGAATCCCACAACTTCACTTTAAAGTTATTTGGAGTAGGTCAATATTTTTTTTCGCATCTCACAATGATTTTTAATAAGAAACTAAATATTCTCTGGCAAACTGAATATTAAAAGATCAGAAAAGTTCTTCATATTCAACTCGGGCTTTGGCACAAATCTACTTTCCTCTTTGGGATTAAAAATGAATTAAAAGCCTATAAACCACATAAAATGGATAATCCAGGGCAAGGTAAACAAGTAACAGCTTCACGCGACTGAATACATGGCAAAAACGTCACTCGAACGCTGTACCCTGGAACACCTCAAAGGTAATCTGGTGGTTTTCCTCCCCAGGTCCCCAGGGATCAATGGTATTATCTCTCTCCCTCTCTCTCCAATCAAGCTTTAGTTTTCACTGCACTTAATCAGAAGATTACTTACTTTTGGCTTGCTTCCAGATAATATAGATAAGGTATGCCTGTCTGCAGCAATTAAATTACCTTTGAACTGCTACCCATTGTGACCTGCCAGAAGGATTTCCCCAGATACCAGCACTATTTTTAAATCCTTCTGACTCGTATCCCAAACTCAAACCTTGAGTAGGCAGACTATAAAACAGTTCTATTCTTATGGATACATTTTACCATTTGCTGCCCCTTTACGAGAATTTATAAAAGGCTCAACCCTACTTCCAAAAAAGCCTTCACTAAACAGAAAGCTCTAACTATGTATGCCAATAATTTAGAGGGATTTTTTAATTGGTATTTCTGAACACTGATCTAGGAGACTTTTTTTTAAAAAAAAAAAAACACATTTCTTCTGAAAAAGCTAAAAAATCAGAAGTACAGATTATTCTCTTGGGGACAGAGATGTCTCTTTAGAGGAAAAGGGACTCAGACCTGCCTGGAAGCAACTCCTTCCTTTTAGTTTTGTAGATACCTTTCAATAATAAGAGGGTAACGATAAGAGAAATTAATACTGAAACCGACTGCCACTTTGGATTTTACACCACATATTCAGAAAATATGGTTGGGTTGCTGTTTTGCAACAAATTAAATTAAAAAAACCCACATTTTTCTGTGTACTAGCAACCCTTAACCAGGAGGGGAAAAACCACAGAGCAAGATCCAAGAGTTCGAGAATCCTGCTTTGAAGGTCGAAAAAGCCCATGAATGTTATGACATGGCCTTACAAAAATTTAAATTTCATTGTACCAAACCAGATATCTCCTGTAATGTCAAACACGGTTTGCTAGGAAGCATTATCATCTCTCTGAGAACAAACAAGGCTCATTTTCACCAACAGCACTGCTTTTGAAACCTGTCCTTGGCTAAAGACAGAAGGCTGAAAAAGCAGGGAGCCTTCGGGGCCATAACTACAGTCTCTCCACTGCCTTAAAGATTTATGTAAATCTGAGAAAACATCTTTCCACACATATTAACATGGCAGTAACAAAGTATTCAAGCAAAAAAAAAAAAAAAAAGCATGGAAACCAGAGATGTTGGGGTAGTCTGTGAGAGCAGAACTTTTGAACTTCGGGTAATAAAGACATCTTTGTGGTAGGAAGGCACGAGGGCGAGGGGATCAAATGTCCGCTATCCCCTCGCCATTCGGTTTCTAATGGGCCTGTAAGTGATTAGGCCCAGGATGCCCCCGAGCTGAAATCACAAGAAACAGTGTGCCCACAGCAATTTTATTTAAATGAAAATTAATCTCAAGTGATGCATGGTATTTCTTCAGAATGTAAAATGTTATTGCTCATGAAGTCTTCCTGCGTTTCACGTATTGCAAACGGAGCTGCCCAAAAATACAAGCAGCAAAATAATTGTGACAAACCCCAAAATTTAAAAAATCAAATGTAGAATTTGGTAGTTTTTAGAATAAACCCCTTTATATGGAAAAGAGATCATAATTTAAATAAATACTCTGTTCCATGGCATATTTACAGTACACAACTGAATATGAAGACTGAGATGTCCTAAAATCTCTTTCAAATTGCTCCAACGGAAAGTAAAATCAGAAAGTCCCTTCTCATAATTATTACAGTTATTGCTATTAATAAAAAAGGTTCTTGTCTACATGACTTAATTCACATCTGAGTTCCCAGGCCTCTGCACTGCACTCTGCTATGACACGGTGGATGGGGGAGAAGAAAGAGGGCAAGAAACCTTGAGCTAGCAGTAATGTCACTTTAACATTGTCCCCTCCTTTCCTAGGTTGAAATTCTTTCTTAAAATCAACATAAGATAAAATTTCACAGTTAAAAAGAACCTACAGATATATACATGTGCATGTCTATACATATGCATACATATAGCTTAAAGAGACAAAATTGTTTCAGAAATGTAACTTCAGTGACTAACTTCATTTAGTGCAACCCACAAATGCAAGAAAACAATGTTTTCACAATTTCCTCAGCTTTTAATAACATTTTTAAATTTATTATTTACTTTAATAGCATTATTCTAAAATATATATACCCCCTCACCTCCCCCCGTATGTAGCCTATGGTTTTGATTTCTAAAGAAAGAATACTCTGTTGAGCAAGAATTATCAAAACAAGTATTTTATCACAAAATTGTAAGAATTGCTCATTTGAAAGGAATGGCATTGCTGTTACTTAGCTGCTACTAAGCTTTCAGAGCAAAACAAACTGATGTTATCCTGAGAGTTGTTCCAGTGCTTGTTTAAAGCTAGAACCCAAGTCACACAGGTGGCACTCGACCATGTCATCTTACATCTGTCACAACTGCAAACACTAAAGCAGAGGATAATGTCATTTATAGGTATCTGGACTAAATTCATAAAGTTTGGCATTTCACATTATTTACCTTACAGAAAATACAGAGAATGAAAATTTAATTTTGAAATCTATTAAACACAGCTTTAAACAAAAGCAAAGATATGTCTTCTTACAACAAAGTACACTTTCAAGCATGGGTATCTGCTGCCATAGTATCATTACATGTATTACGCCATAATGCCATAAGCCATCTAAGGCTGGGAAGTACAACGATTACTTGTATTTTTGTATCTATTTATACTTCAAATGTGGTTGACAACATTGTGGTTGTTATAGCTAAGAGTGCTCCAGCCTCATTATCTATGAGGGCACTGGTTTGCCAACTGCCTTTAAGCCGCCCTGCTGCTGTATCCCGGATGCAGAATCGCAGAATCACAGAATCACATGGGGTTGGCAGGGACCTCTGGAGATCATCTAGTCCAACCCCCCTGCCAAGGCAGGTCCACCTAGAGCAGGTTGCACAGGAATGTGTCCAGGCGGGTTTTGAATGTCTCCAGAGATGGAGACTCCACCGCCTCTCTGGGCAGCCTCTTCCAGTGCTCTGCCACCCTCAAAGGAAAGAAGTTCCTCCTCATGTTTAGATGGAACTTCTTATGTTCAAGTTTGTGCCCATTTCCTCTTGTCCTGTCACTGGGCACCAGTGAAAACAGACTGGCCCCATCCTCTTGACACCCACCCTTTAAGTATCTATAGGCATTGATCAGATGCCCCCTCAGCCTTCCCTTCTCCGGACTAAAAAGACAGAAGTCCCTCAGCCTTTCCTCATAAGAGATGTTCTAGGTCCCTAATCATCTTTGTAGCCCTAAGACACACACAGAAGACACAAGTACATGGGTGGGCGTTCATTGAACTTCACCCATTCTTCCATATGGAAAATAACTGGAAATTCTCAAAGGAACCAGGAGTCAGCACCAGCAAATCAACAGAAGCTCCAGTTGGAGGTTGGTCACTAACTCACCTTGAAACGAACTAAATTGGCTAAGAAGAGACCTGACACCATTCAGCCTCTGCCTGGTTCTTGTAGAGTAATACTCATTGGAGCCTTAGACCTCTTGGGACAGGTATCTCTTCAGGCACCCAGGGAAACCCAACAGCTGTCCTGAACTGAATCTCTCAGAAACTTAAAGGCACAGCCTGGAAATCCCTTTGTATGCTTTGTTTCCCGTGACAATTCATGAACAAAGGCTTTTGTATAACTGGGGGAAAAGAAAAAAAAACACCATATATCCTAAATTAAAGGCATTCTATTGTAATGCTAGAGACTGAAGACTCTGTTCCTTTGTTTGAAACCTCTTCAAAACATCTCAGCTGTTGCAGGCATTATAAAAATGAAGCCTACCATACAGCCTAAGCTCTTTTTTTTGCTCTGCCTCTCCTATGCAAGTCTTTCTCTTCTGAAAAATCATTTTTTTCCTCTCTTTGCCATCGCAAGACACTCCACGAAGATTCTGAAAGTTCCGCAATACTGAAGGTTTCCCATATGCCTTAACACTTCAGACAGAAGAGCACAATCCACGGGCATGGCCCTTCTCTTCTTCACTTCTGAGGCAGCAAAGGGTTTTCTCCTGGTACGAGTTTATGGACTCTGAAGACACACGCCTGAATTCTTCTACTCAGAAGTCCCAGCATCTTTCAGATGAAAATAGATTAAGACAGTTTAGAAATTCATAAAGATGTTATAGGAAATGAGTTAGCATCCACAGAGTCCATGCATGGCTGATTCTAAGTCTCTGGGAATCACACCTCTGCCATTGTCTCTGCTGCCCATGTCAGCCTACTTATTTCATAGGTTCTTTTTCATTAAAGGTTCCAACCTCTCCATTTATCCTCCTGCTCCTTCTCTGGATGGGCTGTGTGCATGTTTACCTCCTCTACAGGGACTGTGAACATCAGCCCTGCAAGCTAACACGAGGCCACACCTCAAGTATTGTGTCCAGTTTTGGGCACCTCAATACAAGAGAGATATCGAGGTGCTGGAGCGAGTGCAGAGGAGGGCAACGAAGCTGGTGAAGGGCCTGGAAGACAAATCATATGAAGAGCGGTTGAAGGAGCTGGGACTGTTTAGTATGAGGAAGAGGAGGCTGAGGGGAGACCTCATCACTCTCTACAACTACTTGAAAGGACACTGTAGAGAGGTTGGTGCTGGTCTCTTCGCACAGGTAATTAATGACAGAACAAGAGGGAATGGCTTCAAGCTCCAACAGGGTAGGTTTAGACTGAACATTAGGACAGAATTTTTCACAGAAAGAGTGGTCGGGCATTGGAATAGGCTGCCCAGGGAGGTGGTTGAGTCACCATCCCTGGATGTGTTTAAGAGCCGTTTAGATGTGGTGTTGGGGGATATGATATAGGGAAGAACTTTGTAGTGTAGGGTAGATGGTTGGACTCAATGATCCCAGGGGTCTCTTCCAACCTGGATGATTCTATGATTCTAATTGTCCTAATCAGATCCTTCCTTCTTGTTCAGTACCTCCACATGATGTACAAATCCTACATGACACGCTGTCTTTGGTAGATCACTTGTTCAATACGAATAAAATTGGTCACTTTCAATTAAAATTAGGGAAGTTTTCTCCCTCTGTATAGCCATCAAACATTATCTTATCCTGTGTCAAATATATTCCATCTTCCTACCATGCACCCAGTGACTTCTTGCGGCCACTGCTGCCGAGCCTGACACCTCCTGGCAGTCCTGGTGTAAAGGCTTGATGAGTCCCAATGAATGGGAGAAAGTTGGAAGGAGAAGAAAAGGGATTTCCCCACAGATATTCATTCTTATAAATTATAAATCCACCTGGTGATGACAGCTGGATTATAACCAATACTTCATGCACACTGTTCCGCCTGTATAGAATAAATGGTTGCGCATTAATCTGTTCAGCAGTGCAGACATAATACTGCCATTTTTAAAATTTATTAATTTAAAACAAATAAGTATTTACACAACTTTTGCCTTCTAGTACTGAACAGTTTTACACCCTCTTAAATGTTAAATGTGGTTACATTTTGAAGTATTGCTCCGAAAGCTGAACAGCGCTTTTGCACATTTGGATTGCTGCCTCCGTAGTTTGGAATTTCCAATAAACAAGTTGCTCTGCTTTGATTTTCCCTGCCAAGTTCGCACTTCTCAAACAGAATACAGTCAACTTCAGTTCATATTCAGTTTTTTTTCTGGCTCCCTTTCTACTTAATGCACTGTGTAAACATTTAGCTATTTCTTGGAAGAGCTAAAAAAAATTTTAATATGACTCTTGATAATTATGTTTCTTCTGGAAAAATTAATTTCATTTGATTAACATCATTCCTCATTTTCAGGATAAATAAATTATAATTCCCCAATGGAATTTAATGAAAAGATCTTCCCGGAGTGAAAACATTTTTCCCCCTGCATATAACCTGATAAAAGTATAAGAGAGAAAAAAAAAAGGTATTTTTATTTCTCCTGCTGCCTTCTTACACAAAAAGCAAACTCTGGACAATTGTTACATGTTTTATCTGTAAATTATCTAGCTTAGCATTAACTGCATTTCCACCAAAGCCCAAGGAACACCTCAGAAAGTGTCACAGGACACAGAATACCAACGTGAAGTTCACCATCACCAAACAGATGCCTTTTCACCCCGTTCCTCTCTTGCCAACCACGGCTACATCCTCTCACCACTTCTCTTGCTGCTTCTCATCTGGTTCTCTCTAGCCCTTGAGGCAGTTTGATTGATAAAAGATCAGAGGGAATAGCTGAAGAAAAAAAAATAATGAAACTTCTTCTACCACATCAGTGAGCCGGACTGGCTCAACGTAAGATGCATCAGATACAGAATTACTGATATCGTTCACAACAGAGATCATTGTGCCTGCAATCACCCCAGTATTTTGCTTTGCATGGTACAATTAGTTACACTTTAAAAAAAATACATCATTTGATTTTTCCATAATTCACACCATTCACCAGATAACTACAACGATGGAGATTCCACAAACTCTCTGAGCAACATGGTCATTGAAACACAGAAAATTAAGTACCTTTCACTGAAAAAAAAAAAAAAAAACTTAACAGAAAGAATTTGGAAGAGAATTTGCATGTATTCTACAACTAAGACTTCTGGAAATCGCATTACACTCCTCTGTAGCGAATGAAGAGCCGTACATAAAAAGTATAAAAGATCCATATTCAGAAAAGCTAAAACTAAGGAAAATGGCAGGAGAGGAAATCTCAGGTACATCTTCAGACACTGATGCAAAGATTATTACTTTGTTTCAAAAGAGAAATTAAAGCAACTTCATCAGCACAAGGAACATTTTACAGGGTAAATCTAGGCCTAGACTCCTGGCTGAATGCTGTGTCTACTATATGAACTTTTCACAAACTTACCTAGGAATTTGATCAAAATCAGATTGCCATGAAAAAACACTGAGGTTTCTATGTTTAAAACCCTACGTACTGTAGTGTCCAGCTGTGGCAATGCCCAGATCAGGTCTCATTTTCACTGTCACAACCAACTGTAGCATTTTTGTTTAAAAAAAGCATAAATTCCACCACCAAATATTGGAGACATTCAATCAGCAATGTTCAGAACAATGTTTAACCGACATAAAACCACACAAAGGAGGAAACAAGTGTTCACCATCAACAGAAACATGTATAAGTAACACAATATTCAAATATATTCATCCTCTTTAAAATAATTAATTTATTAATACTTCATATACTGCCTTAATGTTACTAATTTCTTGAAAGGAACAGGTTACTTGATAAAGTAACCTCTCCACAGCTGCCAAATAACAAAGATCAATCTCATATGAATTTCTCTAGTTTCTACAATTTTTTTATTAGGCAAAATCAAGTGAAAAATTACCTGGCCAAAAGGACATTCTTGTGACTCACTTCTATTATAAGGCTAAATTATAAGTCAGGCAAAGAGAAAAATAGAGTGTTTTTTGAAAAATACTTAATCTGGGCAGGATTTCAATTCTTGTTCTCCTTTAAAAAAAAACTGTATCGTAGGTATGCAAGTTATATATAGTCCAGCCCTCCTCACTTACCTGAAGACAATATGTCTCCCAGGAATTTATAAAGCATTACATTAATAAAACATTATACCACATGTGCAAAAAGGAATATAAGATATATTTAGTCTTACTTCTCCATGCCTTAAAGGTGTAATAGCTCCTCTTGCTACTGCCATTCGGAACAGCGTTTCTGTGGCCTGCACCAAGAAACACACAGACAAATTCGTTATTTAAAAAACAAACAACCCAGCTCATGAAGATTTTTTTCAACTTTTATAACATTTTTTAAAACATCAGCTACCTTTAGCACCCATTATACAACTGAATCACTTCAGTAAATTATTTAAAACAGTCAGCACAGGTTCCGCAAAGGGTTATTGCAAGGTTGAGAGGTCTGTTGAGAGTTTGGCCTCAGCGTAAGTGACCACCTAAACACTGCGCGGTCCCTCCCGTGACACAGCAGCAGTGACATGGGACTCTTCATTCAGGTCAGGGATGGCTCAGCCCCATCTAATGATCCTCCACAGTTTGTCGGGTGAAAGTGGGACACAGAGGGAAAAAAATAGCTATATGGCATTTTACAACTCCTGAAATAAATTAATTTTAAAAATTCCTGTTTAATATTATACGTGTAAATTAACAAACAAGTATCAAACCCAAGAGTATGACACAACTCTTTTCCTAAAAGCACCTGAGCCCCTCCTAACTCTTAATAATGGTGGCCTTACAAAACACAACATTCTCATGTGCAAATGACAAGGAACCCAACTTTGGGGAAATCTTTAATTAGGTTAATCTTTAGTTAGGTTGCATACCTTTCCGTGTTAGTTGTCCCATCCTTTCTTTAATCCAGTGGGACAATTAGCACATACTTCTGACATAAACATAGATTAGTGACTCTTAACTCAGGCTATAATACAAAAAAAAGCATAGGTTCTGTATCACATTTCTTTCTAGAAGCCGGTTGCAAAAAGGCATGAAAAAAATTCACTGCTTACATAAAAACATGGATTGGCACATCAGTGTACACAAGAACAGATTTGTTTTAAAGCCTTGTTTCCATAGCAAGTAGTGAAGCCAGTTTCAATTTCAACTGCAACAAAACATGTTTTTAATATCTGGTTCTAATAAGAAAAATATTCTAACATTTGAGGATCTGAGCTAAAAAGTAATTGCCAGGTTGCTTGCGGGGGCGGGGGGAGGGGAGAAAAACAAAAAAAAAACCACCCCAAAATGTTTAGAAAGTTGATAAATAAAAGTAATTGCAGTAGCTGATTGTCTTTCTAAATAGTGATTTAAAAAAGAAGCAGCTCAATGCTTACACGACTGCACGACTTGCTGGGTTCGTGCCACGCTATCTTAAGATAGCTGTATCTCAACAAATGGAATATCAAAAACATCTCTTGAGATTAATTCCTCAATTTTCCAAGACACAGATTAAATGGGATTCAACCTTTTCTAAATAATTGCCCGCAGAAAAGAGCTTTTCATTACCTTATGTTTGTAAATGAATGTGTGGGCTCCAGAACCCTGGACTGCAAGATGTATTACTTCATTTACACCTGCGATGATGGAGGGCAATGCCCAAGTGCGATTCTTCTTCTCAAACCTTTCTTCTTTGAGAGATGAAGCAAACCTCATACAACCTTTTGTATTTCCCAAAATTGGTTTCTTTCACCAACACTTTTAAGGATGTTTCAACCGAATTGAGCATTCTGTCAATACTGCTAAGCTGCTGTTGATTCTTTTGAAAATCACTGGCGTGTGCAGCTCTTTTCACATCTACTAGTAAAAAAATCTCTCTTAATACACTTGTACTCACATCGTTAACGCCAGATGACAAAACCATTCAGAAACAAGGAAAAAATCACAGCAACAGCAAATCCACCATCATAGATGTCCTCCTACGGGCGCCACTCTTCATGCGCCAAGTATCACTAAGAAGATTAGCCCTACAATCACAGCCTCCTACCCAAACAGCATGGGGGGCATGAGGCCACCTATTCATGCACTGACAATGACAAGGCTGGAGAAAAAGTCATTGGGGTTTTAGGTATGTAAAATCCAAGAGGATGTTTAAAGAAGTCCATCTTTCAAAAGAGTAATCAGACCCGAGCTTACTGCTGGTGTAATGTAACCTGGAGGAGGCGGGCATTAGCAGAAAACATTTCAAGCTTGTGTCCTTTCTACACAGAAAACAAAGCGTGAGCAACGTGTTGAGATTCCAATAAGGCAGCATCTTGCATGGAAGAACAACGAGATGAAACCATTTAGAAATAATTCTTTAAGACCTTCACTGAATTTCACTGAATTTTTAGAGTTGGAAGGGACCATAAAGATCATCTAGTCCAACTCCCCTGCTGAAGCAGGATTGCCCAGAGCATGTCAGAGCATGTTACTCAGGACTGCGTCCAGGCGGGTCTTGAAAATCTCCAAAGAAGGGGACTCCACAACCTCCCTGGGCAGCCTGTTCCAGGGCTCTGTCACCCTCACTGCAAAGAAAACACACAGAACTATAACATCACACAGACTAATGATAAAAGTGAACAGGCTAGGGAAAATTTGACCAGTCTTAAAATCTGAATTTATCTGTAACACTCCTGTTTTGGACAAACTCCCACACTGTTTTCAATTTCCATTATTTTCCTTTCTGCCTTGCAAATGCAGGCACAAATAGAATCTTTTAACAGAGACCACCTGGGTCATCTGGTCCCACTCAGGGCCCCTTGGAGCAGGTTGCCCTGGGCTTGTTCGGGCAGGTTTTCAGCATCTCTAAGGGTGGAGGTCCAGCCACCTCTCTGATCAACCTGTTCCACTATTTCACAACAAAGTTCTCAGTGACAAGTCCACAAAGAATGCAATTTACAGATGACCTGTACATTCCCTGTGCTTCCCAAAGAAGCACAGCCCAGTTCCCCAAATTCTCCATAACCGGTGGAAATGCTTCATGCCAGTCAAGTGGAAGGCCATCCTTTCTTCTGCGGTTTCTGGCTGTGACAAGCTAAGCCCAACTGAAATCCCACAATGCAGAGCATCCTGCCGGCATTGAATAAGGAGGAATAAGCATGGGGGTGGAGAAATTTAAACATAAATCTACCAAAATACTAAATTTTTTTGGAAATGTTAAAGACAAGCTTTACCATACTTAATGCTCCATATAAAGAATAGGGCAAAAAAAGCTGCATGAATGAAGAATCCCACAACAGTAACGAAAAAAGAGTAAGATGCTCACACACCTCATATATGTTTTGAAATTCTGTATGTGATAACGTCTTGCTGATAATAAAAGGATCCCTACAAGACATCAAATCCACTTTGACTAAAAATCCAGTTTATTCAATACACTTTGCCTGGTATATTCTTGGGCTTTAATTTCAAATCTACTGAAGTTATTAGTACAACAGCAGCCAATATTCACGCTGCATAATATTCTCACACAAACTGTTTCTATATTGATGAAATTTAAATACATTGAACACAAACGTCACGACTTTAATTTTTTTTTTTTTACAAAAAAGTTTTAAGTATACTGAAATGGGAAGTTAGTTTGTTTAACTGGATTAAATCTCATAAAAACACGCGGAGTACTGCTCTGTCACAAATTAATCTATCTTTCAACACAGGCTACCTAATAAAACAATTTCTCAGACTTCTTCAGCAATAGATTTCTATTGGAAAAGTTTAGCAAATTTTTAGGCATCAGGTCAAAACAGCCCTTCTGTCCCCAAAGAACAGTCATCACAGCTCCTTTGGTTCACAGTTCTGTTTCCTTCTGCAGAGAAACCCACAGTTACATCCCGTTTAGAATAAGTTTAATTACCTGGTTGTAACGTCAACACTTTTCAATCCTTAAAACATCTTCTAAAGTTCTTGCATATATTTATAAGCGACATTTGTCCACTGAACGCCAGGTTTTCACATACAATTAAATTTACTGCTTCCTAATTTAAAAACACAGCATAAATTAACTTAATTTTTAAATGTTGAAAATATTAAAATAAACTTGTATTTTATGTTAGGATGTGTAACTGTGACTGTGAAATACAACTGACCGGAAATATTTATCGCTGTGTCAGGATAACCGATTAAAAAGGCAAGACTGTCCATTTAAGAAATAATAATGCTCCCAAAGAAACCACCAACTAGGAATTCAGATCATTTTTGACTGCTTCTGCCTCTGTTAGCATTAAATATTTCATTATAATCAGATTTTTTATGAAGCCATAAAATTTAAGATTTATCTGCATTCAATTCACTGTGAATAAGCCTTAAATAAGAATCATTAAAGGCTTAGGCAATGACTTTAGATACTTCTATTCAGAGACGCGAGCCAGAGGTCCGTAAGAAAGCAAATTATCAACAGATGGTTTTAGTGATCTCAGTGTGAAATAAATGTGTTGCCAAGCTGATAGTTACTGAATCCCAAAATTGTTCTTCGTTGTAAGGAATGTACACGGTGTTACATTATATGGGAGGTGAAAAGGCAGCCTCCTGGATCTTACCACTCGGCAATGCCGCGCAAGCTCTAATGTCATCTCCAGACAATGCTCCCCCTCCAAGAGAGCAGTCGGTTCTGTTCAAATTCCTTGCAAGTGGGTTAACAAAAAAAAAAAAAAAAAAAAAAAAAGGAGAAACCACTTGTATGAACCAGAACTAAAGTGGAAAATAATTGCGCATTATTGATGGAAATTGTAGGAAAAACAGCAAGAAAAACAGTACTGTAGATTCCAGATGTTTTGAATTTTCTAGGTATTCACAAAAATAAAATGGTCTTATAATTCTTCATCAAAATAGTTACTGTTTTACAGAACTTAAAACTCCAAATGCAAGCAGTGGAGGGGACTTCTAATGCAAATTAATTAATTTAGAAATGCACGCTTTTTAAACACCTGACAAATTTTGGCATAGACTTCTAAACATGCATAAACATTTCTAAAGACAAAATAAATCTGTTTAAAGATATATCCTGAAAGGCACAGATCTTTGGAAGTCATTCACAGCAATTTACGGATTTAATTAAAATGAAAATCATGCAATTTGCTATACGAATAAAAATGGACAGAATACAACAAAAGACTTGTTTCACTCCTATTAAGTTTGCTGATCTTGGCTACAACAGCTGGATGACAGCTCTGGCCTGTAAAATTTGTGTTTCTTCATGAAAAGCAAATTATAGTTAAAAAAAGGTTCTTGACAGTCTATCCAAAATCATCAATAACGTTTTTCAACTTTATTACATATTGCAAATGAACTATTGTTACAGCCCTTATTAGTGAACCATCACACAGCTCTTGGAAACAAGCACGAGGGCTAGAAAAGAGAGAGAGATTTGGTGAGATTCAGAAGCCATAATGAATAGGAAAAAGTACAAGAAGTTTCCGAAATAAATTTTTTTTCCTAATTTCTGCCCACAAAATTTCAAGTGTAAGACAACCCTCTCCCATCTAAACCTTACTCCAGACAACCGATTTAACTTAATTGATGAGCTTATTCATTGTTATAGCTTTTGATTAAATTACAACAATACCAGTATAGAATTTACTGCCATCCTATTTTACAAATTTAAAACATATTTAAAATATGTTAAAATACAACACTGAAGCTGAACTAATGCTTTTAGAGAGACATATATTTAAATTCTTATTTTCTGGAAAACTAAAATATTTCATTCGTGCCATTTTACAGGTGCAAATTCCATGTACCTCTGTCTTTTACTTTTTTAAAGGAGCCTGAATTTCTGCCTTTGTTACTGAACCATTTGTACCTTACTTATACAACGAGTAGATCAGTATATACCTGACATCTGTGAGACACAAGCTCTTTCCATTCAGTCATTAGCAGATTAAATCACTTCTTACCTTCGCCTTCGATAAAACCAACTTAACTATAAAATCTATAAAGACTAAAAAATTTAAATCCCACCATAAAGCATATTTTACAGAGCTCATCATGGCCTTGCACCCGTTTTCTCAAACCTCTCTAATTTTTTTTTCCATTTTCAGCTTTCAGAATGAGAGCAGCCAGAGAAAATACTGCACCAAACACCCACCGTAATATTTGATCTCCTTTTCCTCTGGTTACTTATACAAATTTATGCACCTTTATTTGAAGGATAATACAATTCTATCATACAAATCATGTTTTACTGCCAGTTGAAAATAAAGATGCACATAAGGAATGGAAGGACACATAGCCGCAATATTCACCAGCCCCAGCAATTATCAGCTTGCTATCTCGTGGAAGCTCCAGATGCACAAGTGAAGGTCCGAATCTGCTCTAATTTATAGGGAAAGAAGGAAGAGCAGCTCCAAGATTTGAGGGTAGAAAGCCAATAAAGCCCACATCTGCAAAAGTACTAACTGGAAATGGTTCTCCTTTCTCAAATAATAAATGTACATTGATTCCCAACTCAATGTTTGGAGGGTTATAAAGCTCATCACTAATGCAGCATAAATAAACCAGTATTAAAAGTAATAAGATTAACAGCACAGGTAGCTCTTTTTGAGTGACGTCTTGCTTCTTCCTTAGAATATTTGCAGATGTGGCACGCAAGTATAGGTTCAAATTTACAAACAAATATTTGATCAGTTCAGTGCAATTTTTATTACACTAACAAATTCCATTTGCTCACTCAAGTAAATCTGCATTTTCAGGGTTAATGAAGTCTCGTACGAATTAATTTACCTCTACCCTACCACCTAACTAAACTATCCTGATCTTCACAACGCCCAAAAGATAATATACGTCGTGGTGACGGACTCTGCATTTCGCCTTCACTATGTCTCCGCTGCGAGAACACCCCCTTGATGTGAACCAGCTCAGGAACCTCAGCCTCTCCTTAAAAGAGCTCTAAAATTTGCAGCTGCAGGACGCACACTCAACAAATGAACCACGCACAAAAATAATCAAGCATTGTGCGTTGCCAAGACGATGAAATAAAAGCATTAGTATTTATTTATCTTAATCTGAACCCAGTAGTCTGCAGTTGTGGTATTTGTAACTTTTTCCAAGATGATGGTAATTTTTTTTCCTCTCCCAACTTCTTCTCTACCTGTTCTCCTCTTTCTCCTTCCTCCCACTCCCTCCCCCAAAAATGCCTGGTATTTAACCGGGATTCCTGGTCCCAGCCTGTAACCGACTTTCACCTCTTGCTAGTTTTCTCTGCAGAAAGGATTGAGCAGCTCAACGGTGCAATTAACTAAATATCAGGAAGCCAGGAAAAAAAATAGTAATAAATCCAGCAGTATAATGCTCATGAACCGAATTACCCACAAAGCAGGCCAGCAGCCAGCATGGGAAACTGGAGAAACAGGCCATTTAATCTCCTCTGCCTTGACAGAAATGCCAGGGAAAGGAGGTCCAGGCAAGGCCGCCTCACCACCAGCACCCAGCAGAGGTTTCTGCATCTGAAACGACCCACGGAAGGCAGCTGAAACCTTCCTCCTTCCCAACAGCGCAGCAGAGGGACAGAAAACAGCTGCAGGCCGCCTGCAGAAAGCACATGACAACTGTCAAAATGGTTTTGATTAGTAATGCTGCCAGATAGAATAAAAGATAAGAGCTGAAAGACCACTCTGGCCAGCCTAGGAATAGACATGCACACTTGCACGTAGTCAGTGCTCCCCTGGGACTTGGGGACAGCAAACTCTCCAGATTTCCAGCTCCAAAATGGTGAAGAAAGAGCACATGCACCCATCCATCCATCCTGCACTGTCCCTGCAGCAGGAGCACTTCCCTCCATCCCATTTAGAACTGACCCATGGGGGATATTTCTGCTGCCTGGCCAGGCGTCGCTAGAACAACAAGCAGGAACAACAGGTCTGCCCAGGCTTGAGATAGTCACCAAGTGTCAGGGTAACAGGGCAACCCCGAGCCCACAGCTACACCGAACTCCAACACTAGACAGAATCATAGAATCGCTTGGGTTGGAAGGGACCTTTTTAAAGGCCATCTCTTCCAACCCCCCTGCAACAAGCAGGGAAATCCTCAGCTAGATCAGGTCTCTCAGAGCCCCCTCCAACCCAACCGTGAATGTTTCCAGGGAGGGGTCATCTACCCCCTCTCTGGGCAACCTGTTCCACTGTTTCATCACCATTGTAAAAAAATTTCTTATGTCCAATCTAAATCTACCCTCTGCTTCTCAATCCCTTCATCCCTCAGCCTGTACTGACACAGGGGGTTGCTCCAACCCAGGTGTAGGACCCTGCAATTTGGCCTTGGTGAACTACTTAAAGACATCTCTGCCTGCCCGGCCACTCCATCTCCTTGCTGTGATCTTCTAGCACCTGGCACTGCTGGTCTGAAGAGCATTGGTGAAGATCACCACGAAAGAAAGCCAGTAGATGAAAAGATGTGTGACGTGGCAGTGAGCACCAGGACGTTCCTGTAGAATTCGTTCCCAAGCTTCCCAAAAAATGAAGTCAAATTCTTCTGATACAAGTAAAAACATACCAAGGTGAGCTTTCACACACAGCTCCTCAGTGAGTTATTGGGACAACTGAGAGCAAAATCCAAAAACCCTTGATCCCTATTCTCTGCTCTAAACCCTGGAAAATGGCAAAGATTTAAACAATGACACCAGCAAGCTATTCCAGCAGCCTTGGGTCTTGTAACATAGACATTTTTAAGTTTCACTATGACCACTAAATTAATGAGAGCTGCATATTTAGACAGCTTTATTTCATATTATCCAAGCACGTGTTCTGGAATTCCAGACTAATTTAAATACAGCCATTTACAATTCCTTTATCTGCCTTCATTGACCAGAATTTCTTGTTAGCATGAACTTTGCGAGGGTTCAACTCAGTGCATTCCCTACAAGCTTTGCAAGATTTATGTTTAATGTGTTTCACAACCATAGTCCTTTTTCTTTAGGGGATTACCTCATCTTTTACGTTTCCCACCGGTAGCAACTCTAAGTAGCAGCTCTCAGTACTGGCAAATGGAACAAAAATGTCTTTGTCTTAATTGTTTTGTTTCCATGTATTGTCATTTACCCACAGAGCTATGAGTTAAACTAATACAAAACTAATCTAAAAAACATTTTCAAACTAGTGATTTATCATCACCGTGCTGTAAACAGTAAGTATTATAGACTACATCTACTTTGGACAAGACACTCAACTCACCAACTGTATTGTTTAAACATGTGTATGTCACAATCTTTCTCAACTAATTAGAAACAGAAGACACAGGTTAACGCTATTTCATTTTTGGTGCAGCTTATAAAAAAAATGCCTCCCTTGTCTGTGTGAAGAAGTTTGCCTGATGTTGGACAAGAGCAGAACTGTTTGCGCTGAAGGGAACGTGTATTCTGGAGACGACTTAACAGAGAATGAATTGGTGTGATCTATTTATCACATTGTTGTTGTCTATAAAAAAAGAAATAAATCAAATACTGATCGTAACTGATTAAAACCACTTAAAGTAATCAGCAAGAAATTTCAGAAAGTCAATTTTGGTACAGATTATATGGGGAATTGTAAGTACCTACTAACATAATGCAGTATTCTGCATTATTTAAAAAAAATTAACTACTTTTTTCTTTTAAGGAGAGTTAAAAATTTCAGGGCTTAGAACAATATTTTGAGAGCTGGCAGAAGCACTGGTCACCCTCTTTCTGTTCTTGAGAAAACTGTTCTTATTTTGCCCAAGAGCAACTAACAGAAATCTTCGCTTACAGGCTGCATAACGCTCAGAGTTTGCAAGTGAAGCCGTTTCAGATAAACCGAACTTGCAAGATTTCTTCTTCCCAAGCATCTTCCTTCAAAATTGGCAGGACAGCAGTACCTCCAGGGTCTGGGAACTGCCTTCTCTGCCAAGCAGCGCGGGGCCCACAGCAAAGCAGACTTGCACACTGTTTTCTCTTTTCAAGAAAGGCAGGAAGCTTTTATCATAAGACCAATCTCAGGAGGAAGCCACACTTCTCCTTTCCATATGCTATCAGAAGGGCCACGTCTATTCTGACACCAAGACTGTTGACAGAAGGCGCAGTGCAATTGTACTCCAGCAGCCCTGCTTTTTAATAATCAAGGTTTTCATGTACCACCTACTCACGATCGTGAAAACGGTATGCAAATGTGCAACAGCAAAAGGCAGCAAAGGCTGCTGTATCTGCTCAAGCAAAAATTATGAGAACTCACCACCTCTAATTTTGTGGCTAAAGAATTCTGAATTTCCAAAAATCAGAATTCACCCATGGATAGTAACTGAGTTTAAAACACTTCACTTCTCTCTCTCTGTCACACCAGGAGCTGGAAACTCCTCCTTCCTGCTCTTGAACGTTTTCCACAAAGGGAAGCGAACTGGACTGACCCTCCCAACTGATGAACGACCGTAGCCAGCCCAGCAGCAGGACTGGAGGACACAGACCAAACATCAAAGCAGAAGAAAGTGCGTCTAGAAAGCTAAATCAGCAAAATGCCCTTAAAAATCAAGGCATTGATCAGCCAGACTCAGACTCAAACCCCCTGAGATGAAGTTGGCTACAACCTCCAGGTCCTGAAACACATTATATCCAAAGAAGGTTTCAGTCAGGCCTGCTCCACAACATCACAATCGCCAAAAATTACTGTCATGAATTGACTTCAACACTATGAAAAAACCTTGCCTGGTGTATAACAACCTAGTACTTATTGCCAACTAGCTTTGTAACCCTAACGATAACTGGGCATGTTTTTACATAGGTGAAAAAAAAAGGTTTAGGCCACTCTAATGGAAAAAACATGAGACTCGATTTCTACTATCACATATCAGTTTTCTCACGGGAAATCAGCCTTTCATCAAAATTTGGATGGTTTCTATAGACGATGGTAAAGGAACTAAAGCTACGTGGTGATCAATGCCAGGTCTGTAAAACCCCTGCTCCACTTTCTCTAAAATTTGGAAGGCAAATCGCAAGCAAAGCAGGAAGAACCACAATGAGATTATTGGTAAAACATGTAAAGTTCATGCAAAAGACCTGGATTCCAGCTTTTGTTGTTCTTATCCAATATCAGGCAAGACAGCTGAAATACAAAGGATTTTTCTATAAATAAGCACACTGTGGTCTTCTTTCCCATGGGTGGAAAAATCAAGAGAACCTAAAACATCTCCTCCTGATGGTACTACCATGGCAATTCCTCCTCCAAAAGAGGAATAACACTTTTCATTTACCTCCTAAAGTCATAAAGAATATTGAATTTGTTATTTCCATCTATCACCTTTAGAACGTACAGACCAACTAAAATTCCAATATGCTTAAAAAATATAACCCAACAAATTTGGGAAAAGCAACGGGCAAATGTCTCAGCTTTCTACCACTGAATCACACTAAGTTATCAAATACTTTTCAAACTCCATCAGAATAAATAATTCTAGGCACCTACTTCTCATGCCTAAAATGGTGTTTGTCACTTTACATTTGATTGATGAGGATAAATTATAACTATCTGTGAAGTATTTACAGACTACAACTGACGAGCATCAGAGAAAAAAGCCCACGGAGGAATGGATAACATGTATTTTAAGGAAGTTTTGAACACGCAGCAATGGTTGAGCAGCTGCTAATTCAGAGAACGTCCTCAATCCTTTATCGGGAACCAGCAAGGTTCCCAAGGAAAAGACATTATGTGATTGCACTCTTAAAGACTGTTTTTATGCACTGGTACAGATTGAAGTTAAACAAGCACCTCATTAATGCAACAATTTATCTCCATAGGACTGATAGCCTATGGATATTCTGTAAGTAGAATTTAAACTTTATTATAATCTAGAAAAAATGTGATGTTCACTTTAGAGTGAAAACAATCTTTCTTTTTGTCCTGTTCTTAAAAATATTCCCACACACATAAGTGAACCATATGACTGTAATGTAGTATTTTGCACTCCAAACTTAATTCCTCTCACGATGACATGGAGAATTTTATTATTCAGTATTGTTATGCAGAAATATATTATTCTCAATTCTTATTATAATGAAAGATATGTAACCTTAAGTCTGAAGCACTGTGTTAGTACCAAAACCATGAATTCTGTAAGAACAATTATTCCTGCAGCTGTAGAAATCTAGAGAAAATAAAAACTACAACAAAACTTAAAAGAATACAAACTACTTAAAATACAGAAAACCTGTGTTAAGCACAGGTCTCCTCCAGTACCACCTTTTAAATAAGAACCTAAATTTCACTACAAATGGGGTCATTAAAGTAATATTTAAATTTCCTTGTAATTTTCAGTTATAATGATAAGATGTAGTTTCCCCCAGTAAATGGCAACAAATCCAAAGAGCAAAACGCACCAACATTCAAAAAAAAAAACCAAAAACAAAAAAACACAACAAAAGAAAAAAAGAAATACCCAAAGCCTGTTTAAGAAACAAGCTTTTTGTACATTAAAGTTAACAGAAATTTTCAGCATACTTAAATAGAAGAAATGTTAGACCAAAAAATGGCACTTTAAAAAAAAATCTCACACATTTCATACTAACTAGATTATTCTAGAACAAAATGCTTTTCTGGATTTAGTATTTTACTCATGATGAATTTGCGCTATTAATCTAAATCTGTTACACTGTCCAATACACAATACACAATTCCTGTACCCAAGGACAACACACAGAATCACAGAATGATATGGGGTTGGAAGGGACCTCTGGAGATCATCTAGTCCAACCCCCCTGCCAAAGCAGGTCCACCTAGAGCAGGTTGCACAGGAACACATCCAGGTGGGTTTTGAATGTCTTCAGAGACAGAGACTCCACCACCTCTCTGGGCAGCCTGTTCCAGGGCTCTGCCACCCTCAAAGTAAAGAAGTTCTTCCTCATGTTTAGATGGAACTTCTTATGTTCAAGTTCGTGCCCGTTACCTTAATTAAATGTACATCATTAAATTCTCATTTTAAAAAAACAAACTTGAAAAACACTTATTTGGAAACCTTTGCATTCACATTTCATTTTTGCAGCACTAGGCCATAACTAATGGAATTGTTACAAGAATTAGCAGATGAATGTCTGGTGGCACATTAAAGGTAGGTTTGTATGTTCTGTTGTAATAGGCTGCTCTGTTCATAAAATGTATTATTTATGAAAACAGAAAATTTGCATGTCCCGATGCACAACATATGACAGTCACACAGAGCAAAGACAAAGCAAGAGATTTTTAAGCCTGCAGTTGAGTTTGCACTTTCTTAGGATAACACAAGAAGCACCACCAATAAATCACCTGTTAAGATTTACCAAATCCAGAAACTGCAGCATGGTCCTAAGCTACTCCAAGCAATGGAGAATTGTATTACGATTCTGGGAAAGCAGCGAAAGCAGCGAGGAGATGGAATAAAATTCAATATAATTTAAACTGGAATTCTTGCTCCCCACCTTAGGGACAGAAAAACCACTGAATCCCATCACCAAACCACTTTATTCACCCATTCTTTGTATGTTAAACATATTAAGGAAGCGGAAAAAGCTATAGAGATTTTAAGATTCACAACAAGCACTTTAACCAAGTACAAAATAACAAGGAAGAGGATTTTTGACCAGGAACAAAATGTACAGTTATTCCTGGCAAGGTTTAAAGGCAGCAAATACATGTAGTGGGTCCGTTACACAAACTGCACTGGATTACATGGATGAGCATGTGCGTTTAAGTATCCTGTATGTTACCATAGCCAAATAATAGCTCACACTTCTGGGGAAAAAAGTACATAAATCACACTTACAGAAGAAGGAACTGTATAAGGAACATAGCAATACTAAAAACAATTGTGGCAGGCAACCAACGGAGCCCAAAACATGCCATGCTGCCCATCAAATGAGCAAATTAATCCTGATAAGTGAAGAAACATCAAACAGGCTCATAAATCAGGCTGTTGTAATGTCTCATCTGGGCTCAAACTTGAGAAAGCTTTCATAACAAGGCTGAAAAAATGATGCTGAAACTGCTAAAACTCACGGGTTTTGTTGGCATTTAAAGGCGTTGCACAATCAAAACATCAGAAAAATTATTGGCATGAATTGTCAACAGTAAGATGCTCCCCAGATGTAGCTGCATTACAGGCTTTACATTAACACAAGCACCTATAGGGGGAGAGCTGTCAGATAGCAGTCATCTTCACCCAGTAAAAAGAGGGAAGGATGAATTAACCTTTTACAAAAGCCTCCAGATAAAATAGCTCCAACTAGAGTTAGCGAGGTGTGTTTTTGTTGTTTCAAACATGGGTCTTTATCAAAGGAAGCAGCAGATGCTCATCTCTCTTAACTCTTGGATTAGAGGTCCAGTAGCTGTTAAAAAAATAAGTTATTGACCAGAAGTCTCCAGAAAAGGCTAATGGGAAAGCTTTGTCATCAAGCTGGGAGAGGTCTGTCATCAAACTAACCATTAAATTATAACAGCTAGTACAAGCTGCAAGTAAATCCTATTCCAAAAAATGATCCAGAGTTCTGACAACTGAAAGAAGAGACCCTTCAGCCCCTCCCCCCCGCCCAGATCCCCAGAAAAAGGAGGGTCTTTCTCAATTTCATCCCATGCACCAAGCTCTCACTTCCACAATATGCTACAGACGGGAGGCACAGCGGCGAGGGATCATAAAGAGCCAGCCCCCATCCCAGCTTCCCAAAGGCGAGTGCCACGGAAACGCAGAGCCGTGAACCGGGATCAGGCCTCAGAAGTGGCTGGAGTCTCTGTGGCTGCCACCCCCGGAGCCAGCAACGCAGAATGAATGGATCTCTCAGAGGTTTATAGCAATTAGGTACATTTCTGAGAACCGGCGCTTCCATCGCTCCGTCTGCACTAATTGAGCACAATGCAAAACACCGCTCTGAAATGCCAAACGGCAAATTTAACAACCTTATAAAGGAGCCAGGAATACACATTCCTTTTTTTTTTTTTTTTTCCCCTCTCCTTATTAAAGAAAAAAAATAAAGAGTGGCCTAACTTGTCGCTACACAAAACAGAGAGCTGGAAAGTGTCCAAAATTGCTCTGTAAGTGTTGTTTTATTAGCCTGAGACTGTTAATAAATATATTGTAAACTAACTTATACTTGCTTAGGTGGATATAAAGAAACAATTGTATCACTGTTCTTACAATGTTTACAATTTACTCTAGTTCCTCACTTTTTTTTATCCTAGTTACACTGTTTCCAACACTAGTTTACCTTAGCAACTGACATTTATTTGGGCTATAAATTACTCTAATGCAGTATAGTGCTCTTTCATAAATTTTACAAACACAACACTTACAGAACATAGACTTGTATTAATTAAAGCCATGCCTACACAAATCTAACATTTCCTTCAACGGTTTTACTTACTGCTAATTCTGGAAAACACATAGAAAGACAAAGGCTTTCTCTTCCCTTTCACCAGGTGTGTTTTTAAAGTTTATATATACATATAAATGTGTAATTTTTTTGGTGTGTATCTTATTACCAGTGTGCCACAGTCGATAATACACAATCTTCTACAGGAAAAAGACTGGCTTGCTACAAATTAGATCCTTTCATTAGGAGAAACTTACTTAATTCTTAGCAATTTCCACTTTTGACTTTACCATTGCAAGACTTCCATTAATTAATTTACTTCTTAGAAACAGCTCTAGCTATTTATAACTCTCGATGTCATAAGTCTTTAAAGAGTAAAACTTGACATCCATAATAAAACTTCAGGAAAGTCAAAAAGGGGATTATTTCTTAGAGGAACAAAAAAGGTGCGAGGAACCTATTGATAGATAAAAATACTAAGGTAACGCTGGTTTTATAATGCTTTTCATGCCCAAGTTTAGTTTTAAAAGGGAAAGATTCATAGATTCATAGATTGGTCCAGGCCGGAAGGGACCTCCAAAGGTCATCTAGTCCGACCTCCCCACAGTCAGCAGGGACACCCCCAACTAGACCAGGTTGCCCAGGGCCTCGTCGAGCTTCACCTTGAATATCTCAAGGGAAGGGGCCTCAACCACCTCCCTGGGCAACCTGTTCCAGTGTTCCACCACCCTCATAGTAAAGAACTTTTTCCTAATACCCAATCTAAATCTCCCCTTCTCCAACTTAAAACCATTGCCCCTCGTCCTGTCGCTGCAGGCCTTTGGAAACAGACCCTCCCCAGCCTTCCTGTAGGCCCCCCTCAGGTACTGGAAGGCCGCTATGAGGTCTCCCCGGAGCCTCCTTTTCTCCAAGCTGAACAACCCCAGCTCCCTCAGTCTGTCCTCATAGACAGCTAAAGATAAAAAGACACATAAAAAGACACATAAAGATAAAAAGACACATAAAAGATAAAGCTATTGCTACACAATAGTGCAATGTGAATATTGAATGACTACAGTGAGTAATTATTCAAAAAGAGCGATAGCAGTAAACTTCACAAGAATATAGGAAGATACATATTAAAATGCATGTAACACGTTTAAAATGCTATGTAGCCATACTTATCTCTTATTTGCAAATATTTTAAAATCTGCTATACTTTCTACAGAAAATACATCGTACCAGTTGATAGGAAGAACACCCTGAGGCGCTGCGCACCCTGCCCTGGACTCGCCTGTCTCCCTCACACGAAGCCCTGGGCTCCCAGCACACGTAACCAAAAGCGAGCAAGAGAAATAACCCATCACCAACCCGTGTCCCAGATCTCACTGAACACCTACAACCCCAAAACACAGAGGATGAAGCTCCAGGCTCGGTGTTTTAGCCTGCTCTGGCCACTCACTGGCCATGGCAGCAGGGACGGGTCCGCACGTCCGCAGCCTCGCACACACACGCGTTCCCATCACAGACAGCAGGAAATGCTGCTCATGGGCAGACATAAACCCTGTGCAGGCATTTAATCCAACATGACATCTTTGTGAAGAATTTAAGCTAACACAGCAGCACTTAGGCCACAGTAAAGCCTTAGAGATAGGACAGATAACAGACAAGAGCGGTGCAGTCACTACCAGTGTTTGTTTTCTCAGTGGTCTTTATTAAACCAAATCACCAGGATTAAAGCTACTACAACAAAAACTGGAGACAGACATGAGTGGGTTGACAACTTTTCTGTTTGCTTAAGCCAGCCTTACTGAGGAGGCTCAAGTTAAATATGACCAGAAATAAATTTGTCATAATACAATCTCAATTCTCAAATATCTGGAACCAATTAACTTTGGGAAAGTTTCAAAAGGGCCACCCAGTAATAAACACAAAATAATTTGTGTCTGCTGTCTTGTTTGTGATAATTTTTTTTATTGCTACCTCAGTTTCAGATGTCAGAGTAATGACTTCCACATTCCGATTAAAATGTGAATTGAATCCATATGGAGAAGATGCTCAAACCCATCAAACTCAAAAGAACTCCTTTATTTCTAACTTCTTATATACTGAAGTTTATAAAGCCTAACACTTTGACCATTCTCAATATGAACTAGGGAATTTTTTAAAACTATTACCAAAATAATGAGATATGTAACGGCAGGACGTATCTATTACTTCAGGGGAACATTAATGCAATCTATTTTAATAAAAGGTCTGTAGCAAAAATACCATTTAACCCTTTGAATGATGTAACAGTCATAACTGTCCAAATGATTTCATTTTCTGTTATAACTAGGAATTTCCTATTTAGGAAATACACTTTATTAAGATTAAATAATGTTCTACGCTTTCAGATATTTACATCAGAGATTCCATATACAGTGTGTTTATCTTCCTACTTAAAAGTATGCTGAGGAAGTTGCTGAGACTCAAAAGCCCTTTAAAAAGAAGCTCTCTCCTCCCTTCTGCAGTCATGAAGCCACTGTCCTTTCTCTCCCTCCAGCCTGAAAAAAGAAATAGGTCTCCAGAAGATTTGTTTCGAACTAGATAACACTGAATAAACAGAAGGCGTTACAGGCAGAACTGCTAATGGCATTTATGGTTCTTTAAAACTTTCAAGTATTTATTCATATTTCTTTTTAAAAAATTATTGTTTCTGCCTATTTTTTTTTCTATGACAATTAAGCAGGCCAAGTGTTTTTAAACCAGTGAGGAGGGAAGAGGAATAGACCTGCTTTCTCTGACAACAAGGTAAAGCAAAACTACACTAACAGTGTTACAAAGATCTTACTAATCACATTGCTAAAATGCTCCCCCTTCTCCATCCACTGGAAGAGAGACTTCCATGTTTGTCAGAGACGAATAACCTCAGCCGAAGAGAGCACCTTGCACTAATGAAGAATTTAGCAAGGTAAGCTACATCCCTCCCAGGCACGCACGCACCATCTCTGTGCGTGATGTGTGCACTGCTCAGCACTGTGTGGCCGAAGATGCCACCAAACACGCTCTGAAGTACCAAATGCCATGTGGCCTCCCCGTGTTTTCTCTTACTGCTTGCCACAAGATGCCTGGTTGTTTTACATAAGGTAAAAAGAATTAAGCATTGAGAAAATCCTGCTGATGTATGTACGATTAATTATTGGATGGACAGCTAGGGTAACAAAGAACAAACACAGGTGACACACCAAGACGCATTGGGAAGCGGAGCAATGTGCTTCAGCGGGCTCTCCATCGTTACACACGGGGCCCAGCGGGTCGATCAGCAAACTGCTGGGATCATTTCTCACCCTAACACACACCACAAAAAGCCTTCCTGCTGCTGGAGCCCAACTGGCCCATGGTACAAGACTCACCTCCCCAGACATAGATGTATAAAGTCTTTGAACTCACCCTCCAAAAGCAGAAGGAGAAATACCTGTATTAAACCCAAGAGTAGAAAAAACAGCCACACCACAGCCCACCTAGCTCAGCTCTTTGTCTCTAACAACCACCAGTGACAAATGTCTGAAAAATACCTCCCCTGCTATGCACTTCAGCAAACCACAGGGCAGAGCTGCCAGAACAAGATACAGTATCTTCTCATTTGATTGCCCTAATGAATTATTTCCCCCCCCCTCTGTGATTTCTCTTCTCGCTGCCCACATGAAAGCTTTCGGCATCCACAGCTTCCTGCCTCAATGAGCTCCTCGGTGTGGCTTTGTATCTGCGTGCATCAGTCTGTTTGGAAGAGCTGACAATTTTCTTTGGCATCCCTTTGCTCTTGTATTACAAGTAAACAGTTCATCACCATTCCCCCTTTCCAGACAAACACGATTTCACATAACTGTCTCCTATTCCTCCTCAGTCATCCTCCCTCGAGCTAAGCGTACTCGGTTTAGCTCCTCCACTTACACATGTTCTTCAACACCTTTGCATCTTTATTTTTCCACGAGGTACTTCTCTACTTCTATTACGCTTTAAAGAGGACCAGAACTGCAGACAGTAGTAAAACTGTCAGCACACCCATGATTTATATAGTGGCATGATAATGATTTTACTGTTTTATCCTCTATTCCTTTCCCAATCATCTTTAATATTAAATTGAGGGGGTTGGGGGAAGCAGGGGGTGTTTAACAGCTACAAAGTGCTGAAGTGACATTTTCCTCATAATTCCAACTTCCTGGCCTTCCAAGTAAGAATTCAGAGTCCAACACTGTATACAAAAAAGGATTTTTCTCCCCACACACATTTCGTTACTGCCACTTGGCCAACAGCACTGAACCATAAGTGTCTTCTGCAAGTCTCCAGAACCAGCTCTCATTTTCACAATCCTAGACAAATTATAAACAGTAAAACTTTGTCTTCTCAGTTTCCTCTTTTCCAGAGCATTTATGACAATGACAATCAGTGTTCTTCCCCCTTAGCTAGTATTTTGCCGTAATTGTGTGATCCTCATTTTTGCAGTGCCAACCTGAAAGTCTGTGGCTGATTTTAAAGAACTAATAATGGAGACAGTGAACATGATTCCATGAAAACTAGCAACATGAAGGAAGAAAAAAAATATAAAAATAATCAGATCTTGTGCTTTGAAGTTCAGCATAAAGATGTGTAAACAATTTCTCTGTATTTGTTTTTTTACCTGCAGAACAGGAATATTTTATCAATTCTTCAATCAACCAGTGTTGGTATTCTCTTTGTGAACAACTGCTCCCCTCTTGTCTGACCAATCTTTTTTTTCCAGTTTTCTTCTGAAGACACATCTTATAAATCTTTAAGCTTTTCAGATTACTATATACAAGGAAAATCTATCCATATTTATAATCCTTAAATGCTGTTTCATAAATAAAGCCCTCAAGTTATTGGAAAAACAAACAAACAAAAAAAAAAAACCACAACACCACAAACCAAGAGATAAGCACCCAAAGTGCAATATGCTTCACCCTTTTTTACGTATTCTCACCTTCTGTTTTCTTCCTCGGCCACCACGTAACACATCAGAAAATTCGTAAGCTTCCCTTCCTGCTTGTTTTTGCTTCTCTGTCACCTCCTCCATTGCTTACCAACCCAATGACAACACGGAGGAATTGCCAGCTGTGCTTGGTGACAGTTTGTAGAGAACAGTGGTGCACCTTCACCACTTGTAGCCTCACCCCTTCCAGCCGGGACCACAGCCCCAGAGTAGGTTTGCACCAAGCTCCATCTTCCTGGGAGTCATGGGTGGTTTTACCCAATAAAGCTGCTGTTTAAGACTTGAATATGGACCTCAAGGACCATCACATGTGCTTACCCAAACATTTAAAATAATCTCAATCGCCAGTCTAAAAATATTTCAGGAGATAGAACAAAATAGCATAAAGGCTGTCAGAGTTCTTGTGTTTTAATGAGAAAAATTTATTCTTATTTTTCATTTTATCCATCTAGTAGTTATTGTGGTGATTAAAAAAAAATTCCAACAGTCCCCTGTGGTTTTTTTTGTCCTCAAAACTAATTATTAGCACTACTGCCAAACCTGTGAAGTATTTTTCTCTGAATCATCTGTTCAAGCTACCTGTGAACTCTTCCTTCATTTGTTCCCACACATTTTCCTTAAAAAGCAAGCAACGTACACAAACACTGTCCTTGTTCATCATCCTCCTTCCAACCTAGGCAATTCTATGATTCTATGATGTTAACCCATTAAAATTTTACATAAATACAATTTGCAAACTTGTTTTCATTGACAAAAAAAAAATCCATAATCTGGGAAACTTCCCGTTTTAGAAAGATTTCTCTTATTTTTCTAATCAACAGGCAAATATCAGTGAAGTAACAGATTAATGAATTCTCTGCATTTAAATTTACAAGTCAAAATTCAAAGCAATGTTTTGAGCACTGCTGGAAGATAAACAGTATGCAACTGAGTACAAAACAATACTAACCGCAGATCGATGTAGAATTATTAATTTTGCAAATATTTATTGCAGTGGGTTGAGGCCAATCAAGCAGACTCGGCAGGCTGAAGGGAGTGAAAGCAGCTGTGCCTATACCACAGCCCAAAAAGACACGTGGTCCTATGGCTGAATCCAGATATGCCCATAGTATGGGACTCACATGTACAGACTGCTGATCATTTTGCACACAAGATGACCCGCAAACTGAAAAAATTACGTTAAAAATGCAAAAATGAACATAAACTACAGCTTTTGTTTCTTAGGGTATTGCAAAACACTGACTGACTCATTTTCTTCATTTTAGTGCCTAACAGTCCCTTTGATCTAACCATTTCACTAAATCTCAAGTAACTCATCATCTACTTTTGCTAAGGTCACGATGCTCACCGACAGTGCTACGCTGGCCTTTCTTCTTCACCCAGTGGCAAAATTCCTGCAGCTACAGCCTCCTAATCCTGCTGATAACATCCTTCTGTGTTCAGCTCATGGCTATTTTGGAAAACTTTCACTGCAGAGGCTGAAGGTTTTGCACTCCCTGGATCTGTGTTTGAGGCTTCCTTCCAACCCCTCTTACGCATGAGGGGATACTGGTTAACACAAATCACTTTGACTCTGTCTTAAGTTGCTGCTCAAACTACAGATTGCGGGAACTCCATTCAGTGAAGTTCCAAAAATAATCTGACAATTTTGACACACATTCTTTGAGTCTCCACATGCACAATATGCAGCCTACATTACACATAGAATTCAGAATAAAAATTACAGATTTTTACCAATTAGTAAGACTTTTTAATGTATCAGTAAGAGGTCTTATTCCAAAATTTATCAAAACAGAAATATCTTCAACCCCTGGTATATTCAGATTCATAAATGGAGTATAAGCAGGCAGTCATGTGGTTCAGTAAAAATCCTATGTAGACTTTCTTTTGGGGAGGGGTAGGAGGCGTCTGAGAGCTTTGTTATTTATGACCACACTGGAGTTCTCCAGCAAGGTTATTTACATCCCTGAATTCCCATTACCTCTTGCTTTGCCTAAGGCCACCGACTTCCTATGATTTGCAAGCATTAGCAAACAATGCCCATATTCAAGTTCAGTGTATCCATTTCCACACAAAAAGGTTGATATTGTGAGCCAGAGTCATGGCTCAGGACTCAAGGGGCCAGTTTGTGCAGCTTAACGTGCTCAGGAACCTGGTTCAGTTCCCAGCAGTCTTAATTAGGCTAAGAATAAGAGACATGGTGAACATCAAGATTTAAATGTAAAGCCAAAGTGTTATTCAAAAAGCCATTTCTTGGGCAGCAGAGAATTTCAGTGTGTTAAAAGAACTGTTGTCACCAAAGATAACTGCATATTTTAATATGGGAGAATGACAGTAATTTGCAAAGCTTCTGCTGGCTAAAAAAACATCCCTAAAGACAGAAAGAGAGAAAAATAGAGACAAAGACAATATGTGTGTGCATGTGTGCCTGTGCCAGGAAGCAGGGAAGGAGTTTTGTTCTTCTTAAAAAACAACAACAAAATAATTCCTATACAAACATCTAAAATATTTTAATTTTTCAAATATTCAAAGCAAATACAATTAATTATAAAGTATTTATAAGCAGCTAGCAGGGCATGAGCTTACACATACAAGGATTGTGTATTTCCAATCCAACTGTACAAGCATTCTTGGAAAATGTTTGCAACGTGACTGATATTTACAGACCTTTTAATCAACGTAACTGATCTGCAAAACACCACATAAAATTATGTAAATCAAACGCCACAAACAGAATTTTGCCTCAGGAATCGTACCAGCAAACTTGAATGAGACTGAAGCCACCAGTTATTTTACCCAAGGTTACTGTCACAATTGATTTTATATAAATGAAAGCATAAGTTGTCAAGATGAAGAGATTTGCAACTGAAAAAGAGTATAATCATTAACATTTTAAAATATTCAAAGGTGACAATTTATTAAGTTCAACTTTGGAGGAGGGTTAAACAAATTCAGGACATTTTAAAAGAAGTTATTTAAAATTCATGGAAAGCCAATCTAACAGATCTTACTGAAACCAATGCTCATACTTTTTGTAACCTCTTTTTGGATCTCTTTAACAAAACGCAGAAACATCAACTATCTGCCAATTCATTGACGAAACATGTTCTGTCAACATAAATCAGGTATTAAAGCCAAGAAACGTCTGGTTTTAAACAGACAGCATTCAGTCCCTCTTCCCTATTCCCACTCCAGATCATTTTTCTCCCGAGAAATATTGAAAGTGGAATTTCCATTTCCAGACTTATTTAAACAAAGTCTGAAAAAATCTCCTGCACTCCTCAAGACGCGAGGAGAGCAGCAGCGATTGAAGCTCTCCGGTGCTGCTGAGCAGACGGAGAAAGATCACTGTGCCATAAAGCAACTCCTCAAAGAACCATACCGCTCACGTTACAAAAACATTAAAGATCTGCATGGAAATAACCATATGAGACCAACCTCAGATGATGCAGCTCCTCTGAAATAACCCGATTTTACAGAATACTGTAGTTAAGATACAATAACTGATTCACTATTGAAATTTCAATAGAGACTAATGGTCTGATGTGCTGATCGTTGCTCTACAGTGTGGAGAGGGTAGAAAAGATAAAGGAGAAGATTCAGAAAAGATCCGACTGTCACTCATCTCTGGATTTTCCTGTAAAAATGCTATTAAAGTCAGTTTGTCTTCTAAAGACAGAATAGTCTTAAAGACAGGACATTAACTGCAAAGTTTCACATGTGGACATGGCTCAAACCAACATAAAAAACAGCCTTAGGAAAAACAGTCAGCTCTAGATGTAACTAAAATAAATCTTATTCTGTCTTCAACTTTTCCCACATTTATTCGATGTAGTTTGATACTTCAGAATGACTTCCTGCTGCTTTACCAGAAGCGATCACAATTCCACATTTTCTAACACAATTTTTCCTCGTAAGAGCTCAGCTTCAAGAAAGGATTTTTTTTTTCCTTTCACTTTTCCAACACCGATACTGTTTTCGAGCTGTCCTGTCTTCCATCCAAACTGACATTTACAAGCTGTGCTAGAAGTTGTCCTCCTCCACTTTTCTAACCTTATTAGAGGCATAAGGAGCATATCACAGAGACAAGATTTCAAATGAACCACCTCCCCCTGAATGCCAAACCAGTGACTGTGTACACAACTAAAAAACTTAGTCTCAGCACTGTTGAAAATATCTATGTCTCCTGTAACAGCATCACGTAAAGAACTTAAACAGCCATGGGTCAGTATTTGCCAGGTTCCACAAGGTTATGGCTACACACCCACACATCCTTTATATCTGACTTTAAGCATAAGTAAAAATATTTACTCATTTACAACAATACTTTCAAAATAGCTTTTACACATAGCCATGAGACACTTTTTAACACAGAAAATACTTCTTCAAAACGTAGAAGTGAAAATACAAAAACGATTATTTCAGATTGTATGTGCAAAGGTAGAGCTTTTGTTTTCCAGCACAGAAAGTGTGAAAAAGGAGACACTGTTTCCCAAAATCCCCTCGCTTTTGTATGGAAAAAGAAGTTTATTATTTTTAGACCAATTTTTTTTCCTCCAAAACTTTCTGTGGAACTGGTATTTAAGCACTGCAAGCACACGATTGACTTTTATTTTGACAGCTTCAAGTTTTAAAAGGAGAAAATGATTTCTGGGCTGAAACTGCTGCTCTGTTTAATTATCATTATCCTATAAATGACGTCAGGAACAATATCAGACTAGAACTGGCACTAATATACTAGGAGCGGATAGAGGTAATTAAAAGCATGAAGGATTGAATTTCAACTGAAACATGTGGAGCACAGAAAATAATAATTAAATGTAATATATGATTAGGAACAATGCATGCTCACTCCACCAGCCAGTTCTACATATGGTAAGATTAACATCATGTAAAAAAAAATAATTTCATATCACAAACCAGTAGGATGAACTTACACTTTGTAAACTGTATTCCTCTTAGAAATACTTTCATTGTGCATATTTTGAACAGAGTTGAAGCTTTCTTCTTCTATAAAATAGAATCAGCACTCCAAGACTAGCTGTCATACTATTTTATCAGTCCAAGAAACCCTAAAGAAACAGCTTGACAACAACCATCATTAACATAATAACTGGAAGTTTTTAAGTAGGACTGCCAAAACCTCAAAAAGTAAAGATTGCAAAATTCTATGCAGTAAAATTTCCTGGGTTTATTAAAAGGCAGTAGAGAGACTGCGTTAATAGCCACTGCCTCAAATACTGCCTTGTTGTGCAGCGCTCCCACAGACAGCCTGACACCCGCTCTAATTTTCAAGCTTCAGGGGAGGACTTCATGGTGAGTGAAGGGGTGAGGAGCCCGCAGCAGTGTTTTACCTGCATCGCTGAACATCCAGGGCATTGCCCTCCCGCCGGCAGCACCTGGACTCTGAGCGCTGTTCTGAAGCGGAGGTGAAGATGCAAATGGAAAATATTGCTGGAAACTGAAAAAAATCCCTCCCTTCCTAAGAAGTTTCCATTTCTACACCTACATTACTTTTGTTTAAGGTCCCTCCTCAACTTCTTCAGCCCTCAGATTACACTTCTTCCAGAGCAGACCCATCTCCCTTTCTTCCCAAATCTCACAAACTCAGAAGCTCAAGAGGGCAGCAGAAACTGCCAGGTGACAGGGATTGCTGCTGCGAGAGGAGAATACCTGCGTTTCTCAAAGGTTTGAGGAGGAAAATGTGCCTGCCTGACAATGGAAAGAGCTGAGAGAAGGGAAGAGGACTGCTGAGATAGTTGAGAAGTCAGAAGAGCAGGAGACCCTTGCTCTCACAAGCCTCCCCCAGAAGACCTCTGAAACCCATCCCTTCCACCAGGAAAATCTCTCAACTTTCTTGAAACACTACTGGGATTTCAAATTCTGGGAAGTCTCGTATTCACTCTTGACCCATTGTTTTCATCTATCAAATCATTGCCCACAGGAATTCTTGCAATCAGAAATGCTGTATGCACTAGAGATGGGTGTCTGAGAGTGCTTCAGACCCTGAAGCGTTACTCAATTACTACCTAGCAGAGAATTAACCATAAAAGTCAGCCAGCTTTCTTTAGTATAGTATATTTCTGATATGAAACTCCACATAAGCTCTAAGCTTTACCCAACAGGTAAATTTCAAAATTGATTTGCAATATTGACATTTTTACTAATTCTAGAATGTCAAAGAAGTAGTTATTCACCATAAAAGATCATGTTAAAGGAGCATAAAAATAAGTATTACATCGAGCTTCTAATGAGATACACTGGAAAGTTCAAAAACGCAAAGCAGCTTTGCATAGAAAGCAAGAGACAAAGTATTAAATGTTTTCTCTGACTCTTGCCAAACGTCCCACTCTGCAGTGATGGATGAGGTTTCCTGAGGCTAAGATGCCAAAGCCAATTAGCCATGTCAATCCACAAGAACGCCAGCTGCCAGGATCTAACTTTATTACTGTATGACTTAAAAGTGAAGACATCAGCAATGTTTAAGTTCACATGGCTCCTAATTTTAAAACCTGCCTTTTAAAGGTTTGGGGTGGGGGTAGTGACAATGACCTTAAGTTTCAACCTTTTAAAATCATCACAGAGTGCCATGAATTATCCATAATTTGATTATGTAAAGTATTCTGTTAATCAAATTAGTCTACATTATGCTCTATTCAAAAGAAAGTAAGACTTCAGCTTATTTCCCTCCTCATACGAGTTTTATGGAATGTTTATATTTAAAAGTAGCAATTTATTTCAATATTGCCTGTTTCAGTTGCCAAACTGCCTATCCCACAGAACATGATACGTGTAAAGTATATAGCTTACCCATTTACGGCATCTAATTCTGAATTCCAAAATAAAATTTTTGGAAAGTGTCTTGAGCATTTATCGACTAGAATAAAACATGCCCAAGTCTTTGATTATTTGAAAACATCTGCATTTAATTTCTAAGCAAGGAGTCTGGAAATGTTGATCATACAATACACTTCCCTGCACAGTTACCACATTAAACTCAATGATTCTGTGAAAGGGTAAATTTTTTCTTCTGCTTAGGTGCCTGCGGAAGAGATCTGAACATTACAGTCAGGCATTAAAAAGCACCCTTTTCTTTCGAATAACTGCAATTTTCCTCCAAAACACTCAGAAAAATTTGCTCCTTTTGAAGTAGTCTACGTTAACTTTATTGACATCTTAATAAAAACCATTTTGGCTTTTTCCTACTACTACATTTACACTTCCTTTACCACTCCAGTACAAAACTGGCACATGGTGTTAACAGCATCTCTTCTTGAGCTGCTCTGCACCCAGGGGATGCTGAGAGAAGGAGACAAAAGCATATGTACAACAAGGTTAAGAACAGTTACAAGTCTTCTCAGAAAAGAAAACAAGCTTTCTTTTCCACATTCTTATTCAAAACTGGGTTTAGTTGTATTTCTAAGCTGGAGCTTCGTAATTATTTCTGCAAACACAAGCATATACATACCTAGGTATTACAGCAAACAAAAAGCATTAGAAAAGCTTAAAATTAATAAAAGTTAGTTCTCAGTTATTGATTTTACCCGTCACAGTGCAAAGAAAAAGGAGACCAGAATGAGTAAGGAGTATATTTGTGTTACACAGCTCTCTGAATCTGTAAGCCTTCTTTCATTATGATTTTTTTCCTTCGAGATGCTTCGGAAAAACAACTTGATATTTTAAGGCTTTATTTTGCATAATAACCTAAGTGCTATTGGTGCCTGAGAATGCTATCTTTCATTACCATTTTAAAGTATTAAAGATTGCCTATTGAAATGGTATTAAAAAACCAAACCACATTTCTCACTCAACCACACTGTCTTCAAGTTGAAACTAACATGTGATTAGCTTTTTTCTTTGAGATTTGCTCTTTAAAATCTAAAGGATAAAAATCCATCAGTCTTGGCTCTTTTTCCTGAGTTTGGTAAAGCAGATTACATTCAAGTCCTCTGTCACTGTACAACAGCACATTTGCGATGCCCAACTGTCTGTGCTGTGACACCAGCCATAACCCAAAGTGTCACTGTGAGAATGAGAGGCTGAGTCTGCCTGGCTTTAAACCACGAGACAGAGTAAACGATGTGAAGGTCAGAACAAATGCTATATGAGCTCCATCTGAGCATGCTCTCTATGAAATGGAAAAGATGAGAGTTCTTTGTTTTCTACCTCATTTTTCTACTAAGATCCAGGCAGTCAAGAAGCAGAAGTTACAGAAGACACTCCCCTCCTAAATCCAGATGACAAAATAGCGGAAAAATACCACTCCCCGACAAAAGGCAGGGCTTACGAAGGAACATTGCATGACCTGAGAGAAGCAGAATCAAAAAATCCTTCACAAAATCCAGGACTCTCAGCTGAGCTTCAGACTTGAGATGTGTTAAGGAGGAAGCATATATTAGAACCATAGCCTCAGGGACAACACTAGTGACTTGTTATCCATGACTAAATTGATACGAGAGAAGATTTGTTTCTTGTTAGCACTAAAGGCTTAACTTGTGACAGAAGTTCAAAAATTATCAACTAGAGCCAGCGGCAAATCCTCACCTAAGGCAGTTTGCCCATGTGACAGCAGAGATTTTGCTGTGAGTGAGTACTTGAGACTTCTTTCCAGACAGTACTAAATTCTGTCCTTTTTGCTGTTCCCTTACCCAGGCAGCGATGACAGATGCTTCCCTAGGGAGATCTGTACATCACTTCAGAATGCTGTCCCAACGTTGGGCTTTGACCTCCATGAAACAGGAATTACTTTACAATCCCAAGTTCTATCTCAGTGCTGTTTTCAATGAGGAAAACCCGAGAGCTTCAAACAGGAATATTTCCCTCTAAGTTAACCACGGGTCAGAAGTAGAATATCACAGAATCATTTAGCTTGGAAAAGACCCTTAAGATCCATCAAGCCCAACCATTAACATAATACTGCCAAGTCCACCACTAAACCGTGTCCCTAAGTGCCACGTCTGTCCATCTTTTAAATATCTCCAGGGATGACGACTCAAACCACTTCCCTGGGCAGCCTGTTCCAATGCCTGACAACCCTTTCAGTGAAGAAATTTTTCCTAAGATCCAATCTAAACCAAATATCAAAGCACTTGTGCTGTTCCAACAGCAACATAAAACAGAGAAAATAAGAAGACTTACTATTCTAAGAACAAAGTAGACCTGCAAGAAGGAACCAAGCAATGGGTTTGCTTCAACTGACACTCCATAGGCTCAAAAGTTGACACTGCAAGGAATGAAAGGAGTATCTACCCTGGACACCATTAGAAAATAAATATAAATGGTCCCTGACAGCTGCTGCCATAACCAAAGCCACTGTCACCCCAGAAAAGGGGTGTAGATACAGTGACAAAGCAAGGAAGAGATGGTGGCAGGAGGACAGCTAGCATCCTGAAACACAAGCATCTCAAGCCTATATTTGATGCACTTTCAGTTACAGAGATTACTTCTGAAATCTTAGAAAACAAAGAAAAATTCCCAATACTCCTATCTCAGCTAATACACTAAAAGAATAAAGTGTTCCCTGATCCTAGCGGTCCTTATATAATGTTAATACTAAGAATCACATGAAAGCACACAATGAAATTTTAATTATCCAAAAAGAAAAGGGAGGAGCAGTCAAATCCATTTAACTAAAACCCAGAGCTTCTAAAAACTTTAAAATATCTCCATCAGCCCTTCTTCATTCTGGATTGCCTCCATCTTTTGACTAAAACTGAATTGTTCCCAATGGAGAAGAAAAGGAGGCAGTGGCGCCTTGTTTACAAAATGTCAGTTCAGTGAGTTTAAACAGAAAACATTTTCGCGTGTTACAATAAATAAACTGTGTAACCAAATATAATGGTTTGCCAAAACAAATGGGCCATGTTAAATACCTATTATTTCACAGAATTATCAATGAAGAAGTAACAATCAAGAACTTCTTTTATTTTTTTTTATTTTATTTCTGAAATGGTACACAATGTTTTATGGCATATAACAGCACTAGGTGATAATTTCTCAGAGTTTCAAGTTATGCAAATGACAGAAACATGATTTTATAGTCAAACAGCACATTACTCAAAAAACCCCCATCTTCAGCCTGTATTATTCATAGTATCCTCCCACATTTAATTGCAACTGGCACAAGGTATTTCTTGAAACACCCGTAACAACTCAGACATGTTGGCAATTTTGTACAGAAAGCACTCGATAAGCTGGTGAGAAAAATCACTCAGGAATGCTGTGTCCGAGCACTTCTTGTGTGCAAGTACCCTCCTTAACAATATTACCCATTGGCCTTTAACAAAAACTTAAAACCACAGGATCAGCAAAAGCACAGCTTAAAAGTGCATTTCTGTTGTTGCTTTTTCTCTTGCCACAGCAAGTTTCCCTCCTCTTTCTTTCATTCCTCCACGTATCTCCCCCACAAAGCATGAAACAATAACAACAAATTTAGTGTATATGGAAAGTGATATTGGAAGGCCCTTGGCCTCCAACATTCAAACCATGTTTTATAATGTGCCATATCTCTGTCAAGCTTGGTATCTACTTTGCTGCCTGGCATGTGCCATATATCTTAAATTAGACTAACGGCTTTGATTACTTTTTTTTTTTTTTAAATATTGCAAAGCATGAAGACTTAGTGATATTTTGAATCACTATGACTTCCATCCTGTAAATAAACCATACAAATATCTGGAGTTAAAGCTGACAGAAGAGCACTGGATACTCATTTCTCCATGAGATCCTGAGGGATTTCTTTTTCAGTGTGTGCTGAATGCTGAAGCATTTTTGCATGCTCCTAAACCAAATATTTCAAGCTTTAAGAGGACAACTTACACACAGTCTTCACACTGACTAGTTGGAATACACAAAGGTACAGCCAAAATGAACCCACATTTGGTCTATCTATGAACTGAAAAACAATTCAACTGCGAAACTGCTTGGACTAGTTTAAAAGTGCTCAGCTATATTGCTTGTGCTCTATCATATACAGAAGCAGAGCATCACCCACTGGCATGCCTTTGATCAACTTGTTTGGTTCAGTATCTGTTTAATGGGAACGGCGTTTTTTAGTAGCTTTAACTATTTCGCAACCGAAATATAATGAAAAAGTATCTCTGAAATAGCAGCTATAGGAAGGGGGGAGTTGGTATGTCTGAAAGGAAGCACAAGGAGGGGCTGCTTAAGTGAACATGGTTATAGCAGCTCTCAGAGGTTTTCCAAAAAACATCACAAGTTTGGATGTAGAAAATTTTGAAGGTCTTCCTTTACTGCACTCTTCTTACAGTCTTGTCTGTCCTCTCAACATTTCTCTTCTTTATCATCGGTCTTTAATGTACAATCACCATGTTGCACTGCATCTGGGAAGAAGTTGTGAATGCCCCATCCCTGGAAGTGTTCAAAGCTGGATGGGGCTTTGAGCAACCTGTTCTAGTGGAGGTGTCCCTGCCCATGGCAGGGGGATTGGAACTTGATGATCTTTAAGGTCCCTTCCAACTCTAACCATTCTATGGTTCTACGTACCCTTCCTCCCACACTTTGCTTTCAGACAAGCACGGCTGTATATTTCTTACTTTAAAACAGCATCTCTTCCTCTGTGTATGTACAGACCTATGTACAATACTTCAAAAATTACAGATTCACTGATGGCAAAGCGATAAATAAAATATGAGATTGTCACATTTCTGTGTAAACTTCTTCCAGATGCAATTGCTGACACCAATTTCTCCGACTCCCATACCCAGGACTTTAATAATATCCTCTCTCTCTCTTTCTGGCTCTTGCTAAGTTTCTCTTCATATTGGTTGCAACAAAATTCATCCTTTCCTTTCCCCACAACCATATCATTTTCTTTATCATCTGCTCACTGCTTTAACTAGAATAGACTCTGTGTTTTCTCATCTTTCTTCCACTCGTTATACCTGTAACACCCCCACCAACTAATTCCCATTACATCAGCCCAGCTCCAGTGCCTTCACGTCTCTTGCCAAAACAAATTCTCATGTGTCATCTTTAGATTGTACCTCTCTGCCTCCTTTTCTTCCTATCTTTCTTGTCTTATTTTTCAAATTTATACCTTCCCACTCCCTTATGCTCTCTCTATGGCCGGGTCAGATCCCTACACCTCTTCCTTCCAGTCCTCAACAGTATCACTCTGCCTTATCCATCCAGCTGCCTTATCTTATACTTGAGCTTTACATCGTTTAACCCGTGACCCTCAAGAGCAATCTGTTAATATTAACATTTCCAAATTTGTAAGTACAACACCATACACTAGAAGCCTTTGATATAGTGATGCACAGTTTGAAATTCAAGCGTAGCATGTAAAGAAACTTCAATTTTTTTTTCTGATAAAGGAAAAAAAAACATATTTTGTAGTTCCACATACGCTAGCATTACTGCCTCTTTGGTGTAACATTTCAATTACAACATATTACTTTTCCTAAATTTTTGTTTCTCAGAAGTTTTATATCAAATTGGCCCTATTCCAATTAGTCTCTTCCTATCTTGCATATTGAAGGCAGCCTATTTTATGTATTACAAACAAAACAAACTAATTCCTAATCCAAAGACACTGTTTCTTCAACTTAAAAGCAGTAATTCGACTGCTGAGCTATTCACAATGAAGTATGCCGCAACTGTTTTGAAACGTAAGAGCTACACGTCTTACTCATGGGCAGTCATTAATATCATCTACTTTTCCAGATAAAAATAACTGAAGACATTACATTTCACTTTCCTTCTTTTGTTGGAGTCTTGGGGTTCCTTTTGATCTCAAATTATCCATGAAGGATCATCTTATACGTTCGCTACTAATGCATCTCTTACGATCCTAGAAATTTCTTGACTTTGAAGATGTGCAATCCAAGATAGAACTTGAAAGGCTCCATGCTCCTGTGTGGTCCACAGTACTGACTACTGCTGCTGTGCTCCGGGCTACTACAGAAACATCAGCTCTCACACTGTTAACTAGTTAAAATTTCCCAAACCCACGTGTTCAACAATTACAGAGCTCAACCATATTAATTGACTTCTTAAAACTTTGACTGACTTCCAGTAAGAAGCTCAGAAGCTGATTTCAGACTGCATATCAAAATTAAAACTACAGATCTTTCACTCCTATACTTATTTCTAGTTCTTATCTTAAGAGAAAAAAAAAAAAAAAGAGAGAGAATCCAAGCCCCAATGTGCATTGTTGCATAGCTTCAATTTAGCAGAAAGCTAGCCTAAGAAAGCATTTTTATTCGATTTTTCCATAGAGCATATATAACCTAAACAGCTTATTTTTAATCTGTGTAAGCAGCAAGGAAATGCAACTGGGAAGTTCAACTTCCCATAAACCTATAATCACTGACTTATTTAAAATTAGCCAGGACACTTATTCACATGTTTCTAGTAGCTCCCAATCAGAAATCAATAAAAATGTCACCTTTAGAACAACAGTCCTCAGACCCACTGCCTTTCATGTTCTACTGCATTTCACTCACTGAACTGAGAAACAGCAGCCGTGCATGAAGAGTTTAAGACACCTTTCCCCTTTTCATCAAGTAAATTCATCTCTGAGGACAAATTGTCACACATTGCCAACAGGACAATAGAAGTAAAACTTTCTGATTGAAAAGCCCTAATATGGTTATAAAAATTCACTGCAGTGATGATAATTGCTTGTAATAACCAATAAACCTAATTAGAATTACCTCCTGTCTGTCTAACCAGGCAAAGGCACACATGAAGAATCACACAAAAAGCCTCAATTATTATTGCTCAGGCTGCAAAACCTAGTTTAGCAAAAACGTAAAACAAAACAAAGGAATACATTTAGTTCAATGAATATCTTAATAGGTCCTGACACTAGTTTTACAGAATGCAAGAAATGCAGTGTATTTCACAATCTAGCTGCCATCACTAATGATTACAATTTGCCAGCTTTCAGAACGGGGCATGCTGCAATCTAAAGATGACAGAAATAAATGTTTTAAAGGCTTAGTAAATTTCTAAGTGAATCTTATCAAAGCATATAAAATTCTAAACCAAAGCCAAGCAAGACAAATAAGGAAACATTTACAGTGATTACACAGTTTGCTAACAAGGTATGTCACGATCAAGGGCAGTTTATGAAGCAAACCCTGGTAGCCCTGAGCTCACCAAAGATTTGTGATTGAGATAAACCATTACGCTGAAGAGAATATTCATCGCACTGAACGGCATCAATAAAATGTAACTGCATCAGGTGACTGTTCCCTTCTAACACCGCACAACATGATGTGAAGCGTGTGGCATGGCAGCTTTAGAGCTGCGAACGCGATGATAGCTTTCTCAGAATTGGGATTCTCGGAGGTGCTGCTATTTAAGCACACCTATTTCACCCTTCTCTTGAAGGTAAGTCCCAGTAATTACCGCCACTTTTATAACCTGTGTTTCCTGAATGAGGAGCCCTTTTGAATTCAAACCTTTCAAGGCTAACATACCCTTGTAGAAATCCAACCTTGTTCCCACACATTATTGAGGGTCTGAACACCTAATTAATTAAATATCAAGAAAGGGATTTTTCACCTTTTCAAATTAGGAAAAAAAATTTACAAAGAAAAGGAATCCTAAAGGATACTGTATGAACCATCCAAGTCAAGCAGCTATAAAAGTTAAAGTGGTACTTGACAATAATAAAATTAATGACAAGAATTAATTTCTTCCCTTCTGAAGCCTGTAAGCTCCACTCATGAGCCTGTCCATAATGACAGGCAGAACCTGAATACAGAATAACCCAAGAAACAATTTCTGCCTAATTGTTAAAACACCAGAATTTGAGAGAGAAGCCTGTAATGGGTTCAGCAAACGTGTATACAGAGTTTCCAGAATATTGACCTGTGAGCAAACAGATGATGTCACCTCCTTCCAAAGGCCCCCCTCCCAAAATCTTCAGAATTACAAGAGTCACCAGCAATGACCTCACAAGGATGGAAGAGAAGGTATCAATTTTATCGCTCGAGTCTGTCTGCAACACATCGCCTTTGTCTCATTGCTTTTACTCATGAATCTGCTCATCATTATCAGAGTTCTACACTTGCACAACTCCGCTGAGGCCCCAGCACAGTAGGCTGGAACACAACCTTTCAGTTGTTTCCTTTTTTGTAGTTTCCATGATTCTTTATGCAACTCAAACTTCACAAAAACCGCAGATAATTCTTTTGGCATAATAAAAACAGTTCTAAAGGAGTATGATCACGTAACGGAAGCATTACATATTTAAAAAAAGTTAATGCGTAAATGTAATTTAGATAAATTCACTACTGCTTTGTATTTAAATGAGATTACAGGGAATATGACACAAAAAATTTTATATCTATACAACCATGTGGTAAAAATATTTGCATGTGCAATATTTGACATGACTTTGAGAAACATTTAATTACAAAACTAAAGTATACAGTGTTGAATTGATCATCTGCAAAATAATGATCATTAAAAATACCAGATGCCATTCTACTATGGAGGGGATAAATAAAACTACCCATTTTCCTGGGGCTACGATACACGAAATTTTGAGTACAGCATAATGAAATACATTTCAGCCTCCGTTTTACAGCTACTTCCAAAAGACCTACAGTCACAACTTGCTCTTAAGATAATTTTATTTACCTAATAACACATAATTCCTAAGGAAAAAGGAAAATCTTGGAAGCATTAAAAAGGCAATGAATCTCAGCATCAATTTTAAACAAGACATATTTCCAGTGGATCCTACATATCTTTATTCTTGAAATAAAGGACTACTTACTTGATTGGCCATGTAAATTGTGAGGAGACCTCTCCTACAAATAGAAATGATAAAATTAGTGAATGAATTAAACATTTTTTCCCACACATTGAAGAAAAACACTTTAAGCATTAAGAAATCAATGCTTAAATTAAAATTAAAGAAGAGACTTCAAAAAACAGATTACTGATGGAGGATGAATCATTACCACCCTATAGAAAAATAAGTACAAAACCAAAAATAGCACCTTGATAACACGGTATCCAAAGCAGTGAGAAATTACAGGAACCAAGTTATATATAGCAACTTGCTACTGCACAAGCCCTGAAGCCTTCATGAAGGGACAAGGCACCTTGAATTACATGGAACTTATCACAAGAATAAAAGCCTGCATACGAGCTTGTAACGTAAGCACACAAACAGTGGCCAAAGCCTAAGTCAAACTGTGAATTTACAGAAGAATGCTGGTGTGCACGCTCCTGTTTTGTGACCAGCGCTATGTAACTCAAGGTGCCTTAGCCCCTCTGCTTACGTTATTGTGACAAGTGTTTTCTGAGACTGATGATGCAGAAATCTTGGCTCAAACCAGTATGACCTGACTTTTCCAGTTGAGAGTCACAATGCCAACAGTGCCCTGGCAGAGCAGCCACCATCTTCTCTTCTAACCTTTACCTAATATTTTTCCCTCTTCTATTTTCAGATCTGTCCCTAGGTCTGAGCCCAGAGCTCACACTACTATTTAGACAGGAAAAGTATAAACTTGAGCTCACAATCTCAGACTTTTGCTGATGCTACTGCAGCACAAGACAAAAACTGGACTCTTCACTGTGCAGATGTGAGCTGCTCCAGTACAGACTGTATCAGATGTCACTGTAGGATCCAGATGAAAAAAATACAGTTATTTTCTGTACATCATTTGCAAGTCACCATCGGCCTTGAGAAAGCGGAAAACCTTACCACTGCGGATTTGCTTTGCCCTCACCCCTTCCTCCTCTTCTGCAAAGATTAGCTTAGAGACTATGGCCAAAGGTTGGAAAACTCAGTTTCAGTATTTCATACTGGAATGCTGTTCTTGATTTTACTGTCAGCCTTGTAGTATTTGGGATTTTTCTTATCATCCACACTGCTGTTACACACAAAACTTGAAAATAACATAGAAGGCACCACATGTTTAGCCATTGAAGTTTCTCAGTATGGAACTAAGTTCATAACCTGATGTCATCTTTGTCTTCACACCACTCAGGATTACCTTTTTTTAATATTGCTTCTACAGGAATAACAGAAGGTCCAACCCATGTTCCATTTTGCCATGAGACTTAAGTTTTCAAGCATTCACAGAATGCTTAAGAGAATGGTACATTAACTGAACAGATCTTGCTGTCACACCACTTGAAGAAGCGAGCAAAACAAAATCACAGGTAGCAGGAAACAGAGAAATTCCTATTGCACAGTTCCCTGGCTTCAACCATCCAAAAAAAAAAAAGTTTATTCAGTATTTTCTATACCCATGTTTAGGTGTTTATAACTTTGCCAAGTTATAAACTTTGCCATCTAGATCAAGGTTTTTCACAGATATCTAAGACACAGAGATATATTCTACTTAAAGTTTCAGAGCTTTCAAATCACACTGAATTTGCAGGAAGCAATGATGCACCACCCTAAGTTGCTTTATATTCGCGGGGAAGATCAAATTTGGTGTAAGTTCAAAAATTTAGCTAGCAAAATCAGTTTGGTGTTTTTTGGGGTTTTGATTTGTTTTTTAAAAAAACCCAATAGTTACAAATCTGCTCTTTCTATACTTTCTCAACCTAGTACCACTCTGTGCGTATTAGAAACAAGACTCTAGCACAGAAACCTAAGAAAAAAATAGCCTGAATCTAAATATTTGTCGAGGATGAGAAACACAAGAAAAAAAAACCACAGATAGGGAATAGAGTATCTAAACATTAAAGCAAAGACACCTCTACAACTTGTAATAAAGCATTAAAATACTGTATGATGTTTCTGATAGGCATGAAAATTCATCTCATGTAATAGATGAATTCAACTCACAAGCTGGTCTGTAAACAAACACCTTCTTTCAGCCAATTAGCTCAGAGGATAAAATAATATTGGTGTCCTGACTTTCCTGATTACCAAACTGGCAGCCAATACAGTTCTGTGTACTGTAAATTTTATTCTAATTTGTTCTTGTGGGGAAAAATACTGGATATTTCATGTTTCTTGGATAATTATTTTTTTAACCTTATAACAGTATTAAAAGTTTAGGATAAATATCCAGACACTCAGCTGTTTGGAAACACAGAATTAAATTTACCCATGACAGTTAATCCGGTAACTCTTTAGTATTCTGGAAAACATCCGAACTTCAATAACGTCCTGCAGTAACACACTTACCTGCGAAAATCCACCACCAGCTACTGAGTGACAGACACAGCTTTAGGAGCAGAGTGTATTATATACAGTGTGCACAAACCAGCATGATCTGTGATTATAGTACGTGCACATCATTTACATGGTGGATTCTCTCCTGTCAGGCAGGCAGGGTCTTTTAGCCTCCAATGACTATTTTTGCTTTGTTTTAAGTACTAAAAAACTAAGAATTTGATCTAACACAGTTTTAGCTTCTATTGTGGCCCCTTTTGGCCAAGCATAAACTGCAACTTGCCAACTGCAAAGACAAAGAAAGGAAAAGGGGCTAGAGAAGAGGAAGGAAAGAAACCAGAGGCTGCGGTGAAGCTGCGACGAGACCAGTGCAAGAAGTAGGTGGTCGGGAGGGGGGAAAACTTGCAGACAACAAATGTGCACAAGGAAGTAACTTCTGGAGCTGAAAATACAGACAGTTGCTAGATGACATCATCTGAAAGCGCCTGCAGCAAGCCCAGCTCTATCTGTTGCTATACGAGGCCCTGGTTAACTCCAAGCTGAAAGTTTTCTTCCTCTAAATTAATTCTGTGACTGTTTTAAAAATAAATAGCCCCATGTTTCTGAAAAAAAAAAAAAAAAAAAAAACTCTTCCTGGCCCTGTGCAAATGTGATCCAGCAACCCTAACCCAACCCTGAACTCAACTGTTAAAAAGAGGGTGGAAGTTCAGAAAATGTTGTACTGTTTTGTAGCAATGACAGCTGACGGAAAACAGGACAGAAAGATGGAGGTTGGCCAAGCAAAAGGGTCACTGGTACAACCAAGGACTGTATTAAAACTGCAGCTGGTAAATAGGAGAGGAATGTAATTGGGAAATGGCATTACAAGAGCAGGAAATAATTAAATAACAAAAATAATTAGCGAGCCATGTCTAACCACCTGCTTTGGGGAGGTTTAAAGATACTAATAAACAGCTAACGTTTCACCCCCAAAAAACCAATGTTGAACATTAATCTCAGGAGCACCAACATCAGCAGATAGATAGACCAGTGATGGCCCAGCAAGGTCACTACAGGAAAGCCCAGGCAGATGCACACAAATCCTTACTGCCCCTTCCTCCTCCATTGTCTCTCTCTCTCATGCCAATTTCTTCCAGCGACCACTCTCATCAAAATCTTCATTTTGGCTTCCCCCTCCCTCCCTCTCACCTCTTCAACTGACAGTATCTCCCACACCCTGCCCGTTTCTAACGACATATGAGATCTTTAATTTGGGAAGGAAAAACACAAGCTGGAGGCAAAATTCATGAGCAGCAGACCAAGGCTGAGCCAGGACGAGGATGTAAGTCAGCACCCAAGACAGCTGCATCTGTGGGACAGGAGGTGGGATGGCACATCCTGGTCAATCCTGCCAATCTGTTGCATTAAATCAAAGAACGAAAGAAAAAAATGTTCTGAAAAAGTTTTAACAAGACTGGTATCTTTTACCTGAAAAGATGCATGAAAGCAATCACATTGTTTAATTACCCTTTAATTTAAGTATCAAAACACAGTAGAGTTTAGCATACTTTTCATTTTGTTTCTCCTTTTTTTCTCCCCTCAGTTCACACTTTCACATGAATTTTCTCCTGTGCTTGTTAGAGAACTGAGCAGGCAACATCTCAGAGTTTAGTTATTCAGCACAGGTAACGTCATCTGTGGCTGAACAATTCCAATCTCATGGATTCCACTTTTAATGGTTAAATTACAACAGACCACAGGCTTCCAGAAGATAATTCTCTTGTTCATTTATACCTTCCTCAAAGAAAAGCTTCACTTGATAAAGTTTGCTTTTTGGACAACCTGGTAACGTTCAGGCCAAATTCTAACAGCAATAGCTCTTAAACTATGGCCTATAAACCTCAACAGAGAACCACATATTTTTGCAATTGCACTGCTCAGAGGAAAGAGTCTAAAATAAACTGCTGAAAAAAAACCAAAAAGCTATAGGATAAAAATAGCAAGGAAGCTTTGCAGCGTACCAGGTTGTATTACCAGAAGTGTAGGTAGGAGGGCAAGGGAAATGATTAATCCCCTTTACTTGGCACTCGCTACAGCACGCAGAGTACTGCACCCGGGTTTGGTCCCCAGTACAAGACAGGCATTGATCAACTGGCAGGGAGGACCATGAGCACGGCTGGGGAGATTTTGACTTGACCTGAGGAAGCAGCATTTTCTCCATTAAGATAGCCCAAGCACCAGAACAGGGACCCAGAGGGGTTGTTGGACCTCTGTCCTCAGAGATTTGCAAGGCTGACCAGACAATTCCCTAAGCAAGTTGGTCCCGACTCAGTGCTGGTCCTGCTCCGAGCAGGAAGCTGTACTAGCTGACCTCCCAATGCTCACCCGAACAATGCTATCATTTTACAGAAAAAAAAAAAGGTGGAAAGCAACTTCAAAATATCATACATTTTTTTTTCCACAGATTATAAAATCAGAAGGGATTACAGTGATAAACAATCTGGCTTCCTAACTGATCACAGAATCACAGAATATTTTTGGTTGGATGGGACCTTTGAGATCATCGTGTCCAACCAACAAAAAAAAAAAAAAAAAAAACAAAAAACACAACACACCAAAAAATCCCAGAACACCAAAAAATCCCAGAACACCAAAACCAAACCAAAACAAACACCCACAACCACACACCACCCCACCCACAAACAGACACAAACCAAAAACCAACAATCTTGGCCACTAGAGCGTGCCCTGAAGTGCCATGTCTACACGTTTCTTAAATACCTGATATGAAACACAAGCTTTTCTGCAATGAATTAGCCACTTCTTCAAAAAGATCAAATTTGTCTTTAAGTGTTTCCAATGCAGTCACCACAACCACTGATAAATTACTCTAATGCTACGTACCTTTACAATTTGCACCCTGCTTCAGACAAGAATCTGTCTGGTCACTGAAACCAGTTACATCTTTACGTCCGTTGCAACACCACAGTCTCCAACCAAGTCACCCACACACCATCTTTTAAACAAAAGCTGAGCTCCTTCAGATTTTCCACAACATTCCCTAAGATTTTAATCATACTCATGGCTCTTTACTGAAACTGTCCCAATTTTTCAGAACTCACCTTCAAGGACTTAAAAATGAAAACATAGGAAATAAAAAGCAGATTAAAGATATCCTATTCTTTGTTTAATCAATAGTATTTTAAAGTCAAAGAAATCACTAAGTGCCATCCTCAGACATTGCATGCATCTGCCTGAGAGCAAAGGATTTATATTTTCATATAAGTGCTTTAAATTCTGGAAAACGTATTTGATTTAAGCCAAAGCCCAATTCCCCTTACACGAGTTAAAAATCCTGTTCATGCCCATAGAAGCAATGACAAGTGTCCAAATCTGCACGCCAACATACTGTTTGTGGAATGGTTTCCTAAAGATGGTTTTCTTGCCTAGCTTGACATGTTACAAAATTCAAAGACTAACTTTACTTTCACAAGTAGCATGAGCTTTTGCTTCATATAATAGAAAATCATACAAAATACCAATTTTTAAAATACAACCAAGATATTTTTTCCTACGAAACTCACTGCCAGCTCTCTCTTCTTATTTATGGTTTTCCTTCAATATATTTATGGTTTTTCTTAAATATAGAGTTGCTCTAAGCTTAAAAAAAAAAAAAAAAAAGAAAAGCAACAACAAACCTCAACCAAACGAGAAAAAAAACAACCCACCTTGCCTGAACAGTGGGATGAATCCTTAGAACATGCTTGTGCTCATGGCAATTTTACCATAAATTAATTATTGCAACCACAGCAGCACTCAAAGAAAATTTCCAACCGAAAGCAAACACCTTCTCTTCCTCTAAACAGCCACAAAAGCTAGGTAGGTGCCTGTCATTTTTAAGCTACTTGTCTCTCAATATTCATTCCTCCTTTTGGATATTTCTTTCTTTTCTATGTTTTGCCTTGCCCTATCCATCTTAGATGTCTAATACACAGCACTCCAGGCCCTGTGGTTTTCTCATCAAGAACTTTTTTTTTGCAATACAACGTTTAAAGCATTGTCTTCTCTATTGCCTTCTTCCAGTTAAACCACAAACCTTTCCACATAGACATCCTGAAATCTAAACATTCACTGTAATTAATTAGACATATTTTAACTACTATAATTGCATTTTTGTATGAGTCGTGTTTTTTTATGATCTTTTTTTTTTCCTTGCTCAAAACTAAAGGGGAAATAAGTGACCAAGTCAGAAATAACAGGAAATAACTACAGCAAGATGAATACCACTACATACAGAATTCACATAAATTGACTAAACAGGCATCTCTTTCAGTGAGAATAGCTCTGGGTGTCAGCTGTAACGGTGAACCAGTAAATGCACACCACAGGGTGAGGTACACAATGGGGCAAGGACCCTGCTACAGCTCCTGTAACCCAGCGTACAGCAGCCGTCAGTAGTAGAGATGGCTACAAGGAGCCTAAGGATGGATAAAGCAGCATGTTAAAAATCCTTATGCATGCAATTAAGGGAACATGTTTTCTGATTAAGCACCCTCACTGATGGGTTATGTTTTTCCATGTTTATAGTAAATTTAAACAGTTGGGGGACAAAAACCCACAAAATAAAAATATCCACCTCACTGCAAAGACAAAAATAGTTTTAGCTTTGCGATAAAGCTTTCTAACTTTAAACCAAGTCCAAAATGTGTTCCTACTATTTTCTTTTTCAAGAAGTCTTAATGTTTCAAAGCAACAAGCCTGACCTGAGAATAAATCAGTACTGGAATGAAGCAAGTTAAACTTACCTTGTCCTATAGGTCACAAGAAAAGATCTGAACTATGTGTGGTTTTAATGTAGTGAATTTATGAAAACATACATTTTTTTATAAGTTTCCTACAAATTCAAGTTTGAATTTTACACTAATTGAGCCTGCTGCATATTCTGACAGTTACCACCTTATTTTAACCAATAAACCTTTTTTGGATTTTCTACAACTCTGAGAAGACACAAATAAAAATACTTTCAAAGCAATCAGTGGATTTGAAGGCATATATGGGGTGGAATGTAAAAAACAAAGGTAAAGAGCACATAACATGCTGTACTTGTTATAGTAAAATTTGAGAACATTTGTCCTTTTAAAAAAAAAAAAAGAAATAAAGAAAGAGTTAACTCTGCCTTTAATTTCTGAGCATAAACTAAGAAGCTAACATAATAGTTTGTAATGGCTCCCCAGACAGGATTTGTGGTCTGCAAAAACAGGAAGAATTCCTACTCCCAGCTTCCCTCCCCCACACACACTGTAAAACACACCACTTTATAACCTGCAGAATTAAATCAAACACACAAATCATAGGTTTCCCCTGAAAAGAAAAAGGTCAATATCAAGAGGGAGTTTTTTTCTGCTCTACAGCAGCTTGACACCACAAGGTAACCAACTATAGATCTGGAGTTGCGATTGCATCCCTGTAATAACACAAGTACTACAGATTATGTTTAGGGTATCGCTAATCTCTCACACCCACCAATTTCCTACTGACAGCTGGAGGCCAGCAGCAAAATCCTGGTGCAAAAGTTCACTTAAAATCAGCAGAAACAGATAAGCTTTCAAAATAATGTAGAAAATTATGAAAACAGACCTAAGTAATAAGTTTTCAAAAACAAAATGATTCTTTTTTGAGCTTAGTAAATACCAGTAGCAAGTCTTTCACACGAAGATAATATTCAGGCACATCACTTCATGTCAAAAATATACAGTTTAAGGACCCATGACCCACTGGTTTTTTTAAGGAATTTTCTATTTCAGAATTTTGGTTGTTTGAAATAGGAAATGGGCACTTTACAGGTTGGGGAACTTGAAGTTGCTCAAAACTGCAAAGCAGTAATACTTGCTTTGAGCTCATTATATATTAAGTAAAATAGTTTCTTGCAAATACTCAGAAATTATTGTTCTTAAAAGGAAAGAAAATAAACTCAACATGGTCCATGATTTGAACGCACGCCAAAGAAAGGGTATGAGAAAACTGGAAAGGGAGAGTAGCCAAGAAGAAAATGTATCTACAGCAATACGTTCCCATTAAATTAGTACCGATAATTCTTAAGAGTTTTCAGCTAGTACAACACAAGATAACATCTATAGTTTAATTTTTTAACTGTTTTATACTTTATTTTATACAGATTTTCTTCCAACATTCCCTCCCTCTTCCTCCTCTCCCAGTTTCTCTATGGTGTCAAGAGAGTCAAAACAAAGGCTGACCTACAGAGGGGAAAAAACCTCTTAATTAAAGTGTGATTTAACCTCACAAGATTCCATGAAGAGATAAAAATCAAATTCCAAAAAGCTTATTAGTTTCTTAAGAGGATTGACTAGCAGATAACAGAAGAATAACAAATTAATCAAACCTCAGGGAAAGAAATGAAGGATTTCCAGCAATTTTTTAAATTATTAACATTCTTGGTATAGAAGGCCTATCTAGTGCTAAGTAAGGTCCCAAATAACAATTTCTTCGGACCGTTGATAGTAACACAGAATTGTTTTTAATCAACTCAGTCAATCAAAAAGAAAACACTCAGTTCTTTTCTGGGCACCTTCTCAGTCAGAATAGAACGTGCTGCTTGGCCATTCTGTCCGGAAGGTCTGTGCACAGGGCACAACACCAAATACTCTCTTTTTGAGCAAAACTGCCTCGGGGATCCTTAGTAGCAGCAGCAGGTCACTGCTTCTCCACATTTTGCTGGCAATCACTACTGCTTCATAGCAAAAAGATGACATAATGGATAGAACTGTTAAAAATTAGAAAGAAGAGCAAGACAGAGGGCACAGAAATCTCAGAGTTGCACAGATCATAGAATCAAAGAATGGTTTGGGTTGGAAGGGACCTTAAAGATCATTGAGTTCCAACCCCCCTGCCATGGGCAGGGACACCTCCACTAGAGCAGGTTGCTCAAAGCCCCATCCAGCCTGGCCTGGAACACTTCCAGGGATGGGGCATCCACAACTTCCCTGAGCAACCTGTTCCAGTGCTTCACCACCCTCACAGTAAAGAATTTCTTCCTAATATCTAGTCTAAATCTCCCCTCTTCCAATTTAAAACCGTTACCCCTCATCCTATCACTACACTCCCTGATAAAGAGTCCCTCCCCATCTCTCCTGTAGGCCCCGTCTAGGTACTGGAAGGATGTGCAATGTTGACTGGCCTTGGACATATACTCAGTGTATTTGGGGAGTGAGACGGACAGGAAGAAGGAGAAGAAAATTCCCATATAAGGCTACTACTCTAGCAGACAGCTTGGGGTTGTCCCAACACCAGTGAAAATTCATCCAGTATTTGACCTGTTCCCCTCCACCTCTACCCTCCAGTCCTTCTCAGGTTAAGAGCCATTCACCCATACCCAACCTGCGCATCCCCCACCCAGCCACGGTGGGAAGCAGCTCCAGAGACTTTCCAAGAACCCCCCTGAAATATTCTGTGCCCAGTTTGAGATGTTTGGGTTTTTTTTTATAAGCTACTCAAATCATCATTTTTTCATCTATTTCAAAACACTTAAGCAGCCTAATGCTTTTTTTAAAGACTGTCAAGCTATTGTTTTGTTTGCATGTTTAGAGCTAATTTTCTCTTTACACTCATAACGTCTTAATGATGACATTTTTGATCAGATTACACTGTTTAAAAAATACCTGAAGCAAAAAAAAAGCTAATATAACAAATCAATCCAACTTTAACCAAGGACTTCTGCAGTTTTTCACACGGTGCGACTAACTTCTACGTGCCCCTTACATTCAGAAACCTCAGACCAGCTATTCCAACAGAAGGAGTGTATGGAGTTAAGACTTGGCAAAGTACAGTGTTGCCATTTGCATTTTTTCCCCCCCCTTTAAAACCCTAATGACAGCATGTTAAGTCATATTAAAACCAGGCATCAAATCCAGTTAGGAACTATGAATTAGCTGTGCAGAAGGTGGATTAACGCTGTTAAGAGTGTGCCTACATCCATAAGGGCCTGGAACACAAGGGGTCCCAAGGAACAGCAGTGTCAGAAGGCAATGTAAACCTTCTTTAGAAAGGTGGGCAAGCCATATTAAAAGTTTAACTGAGATTTGTTTCAACACATCCCTATTACCCAAAAACTCTATTTCTGGCAGGAAAGTCATCAGTATTCAATGATGAACTGTGCCAGATACTACAGACAGACATTAATGTGACATTTCACCCACCAATTTCCTCACTGTGAGGGTGCTGAGGCACTGGAACAGGTTAGGTTGCCCGGAGAAGTTGTGGATGCCCCATCCCTGGAAGTGTTCAAGACCAGGCTAGATGGGACTTTGAGCAACCTGCTCTAGTGGAAGGTGTCCCTGCTCATGGCAGGGGGGTTGGAACTTGATAATCTTTAAGGTCCCTTCCAACCCAAACCATTCTATGATTCTGTGAAAGACAGAAATAAGCTACTGTCAAATCCAGTTTCAACCTATTATTTTCTAACTTTAAGCTCAAAGATCCAAAATACCAACAGTTGATATTAGAATATTTTTGCTCTTCTCAGTCCATCGCTCACAAGGAATGAGTAACAGACACTGAAGATGACCTTAAAAGGAAAAACTTACCATTCATGAAGCAAGATGGAGCACATACAAATTCCTTCAAGTAGACAAAATGATGCTGTACTACCAGACATCCCATAGTGTTCCAGTCTTTCACTAAAGCTGGAGCAGTCTGGGTTGCAATGACAGGTGCTGGCCCAAATTCACGAGACCTGTTTTATGCCTTTAATGCTGTGGACTCTCTTGTTCCCGCTTTTAAGACAGACCATCTTAAGGAGAAGGTTTTAATGCCATACTCGTATTTTATCAAAAAGTTTCAATCTGGAGTGGAGGTCATCTGATTACAAGAAACACTATGCAATCCGTAAGACTTAGTAAAGGAAATAAAAATGTGTTGTTTTCTGTCCTGGGATGTGGAGGGGAAAGGGCAGGAAGGGGAAGCAAGATGTTTAACCACAGTACACTGCTGTAATCTTCTCCAGAGAAAACCCTTGCATGGTTAAATATAGCAAATCGCAACCATCCTAGGTTTCTACCTCCACACTTTTCCTGCTGCAGGAGCTAACAACAACGTTAATTCCTTGGGAGCAATGAGGAAAGAGTGGCTTCATTAACAGGGTTTATAGATGTGGCTCATATGGAAACAGAGATCTAAGGCCCTCGCATCTGTGCTATCTAAAAACAGTATCTACAAGCAGACCTGAGGAACATACCACAGAACAGTTCCCTCAAAGACTTTCAGCCATTGTACCAGAGGGACGGTAGGCTCAGATGTTATCTCGCCAGGTAAATGTCAAGCTTTTCACTGCCACATCAGCCAGCACTACAGCCAGCTCACCCAGGCAGCATCTGAAGTTTATTCTATACTGGCAGAATATTTATTATTCCCCCCTGGGAGCTGCATGCTACACAAAAGCATTCAGACACAGAAGATGGATTAAGTGTTTGCTTAAACCAAGGAAGTGCAAATGAGTGTCTCCTGGATGCTACTGCTGAGCAGACAGAACAGAGTAATTAATCCACTGTTTGTGCTATTTGAATCCAAGTCAGACTTGCAGAATAGCCCAATGTTCAGCAGCAGTCTCAATTTTAACATTTTATATGTAGGCATTTAAAAAAAAAAAATGTATTTGCCAAAAGGAGTCCTTAGAATATTAAAAAAAAAAAAATTAAACTTTGGCTATAATCAAGTCTCAGTTACTCATGAAGCTATGCAGGAAGAGCCAGCGACACAGAGCCACCTGGGATCCATCAGAACTTGTAGCCTGACCTTAGCACTGCCCTTTGTCTGTCCAGGCTGGGCTCACGTGAACTGACAGAGGTAGCAAAGAGCTTAATGGATGCTGCCCGTGATGTCTCTGTATTCTTACTCATGAAGTAATGAATAGCACGGCTGGTGCTGGGCCTAAGCTGGCAAATCCTCCTGAAACTCAGGGAAAAGGAGGCCACTGAGCAAATGCAACCAAATAGTCCTGCGTGATCCAGGTCTGCCCCGACTGTAACAACCCTAAGAGAAAACAAACCCAGTCTGTACAGACCCACCCAGATGTCTGGAACACATTTTCCAGCAGCTCCAGAATTACAGGTATATATTTTACATAGGATCTTCCCGTATTCTTACTCCATCTGCCTGTTATGCCAGAAATCGGATTGTTGACTATAAAACTATAGCTGCTTTTCTGCTCTTCCATCTTGTGCAAGACTTCAAGGACCACACAAGCAAGCTGGACCAAATTTTTCCAACACTGGAATTGCAGGCCAAAAATTCCTGAAAATTGGTTGCTGAATGCTTCTGCAGACATGGTGACAGCTTTTCAGAAGCATGATTAGTTTATAGCCTGGCCTGATTGACTATAAATGTATGGGACTGGAATCACTGATCCCCAAGGATCCTTCTTGCTCTGTTCATAACTAAAGGATTCATCTTCCCAACTTTTTGCCATCTGAAGTGTATGAAATCTAGCTTAAGACAGTTATCCAGACTGCCTTTGTAACTGAGACATACAATGGCGATTCACTCAACTGACTGGGAAGAGGTGACTGGTATGGAACAGAAACACACATTTCAGATAGTTAGAAAAATCAAAGTGTTGATGTTAACCACTTCTTTTAAAACAGCATGCAGAAATATAAGGATTATATATACTTACATCTTATGTGGATGTACAGAATCAGAAGGAGTAAAGGGCAGGGGTGATAGACTGATTGTAGGAAAAATTAAGAGCGCAGTATGGGAGAGAGGATTTCTCTTACATAAAGCACAAAAATGTTTCCATAGTTCATTTAAATAAAGCAAATTTAACTCTGCAACTACTTTTACAAATGGAGCACATAGTTTTATACCTTGCTAGTAACAAAGCACCTTTTTATGACCCACATATGTCCACAAAGGACATCCCTTTCCTTTACACAGGCCTGCTTCACAATCCCGCTACAACTTCAATGACAGCCTTCCCTTCATCTACTAGGCAGGTGACCTTGTCATAGAAGGATATCAAATTAGTTAATCAGGACTTCCCTTTTGTGAATCCACGTTGACCGTGCCTGATGACTGCAATGTTCTTTAAATACCTTTCAATAGAATCATAGAATGGTTTGGGTTGGAAAGGACCTTAAAGATCATCTAGTTCCAACCCCCCTGCCATGGGCAGGGACACCTCCACTAGAGCAGGTTGCTCAAAGCCCCATCCAGTCTGGCCTTGAACACAACAGTACTGCTACAATAGTATCCAGTATAACCTTCTCCAGAATTTTTCCAGGAACTGAAGTTAGACTAACAGGTCTGTATTTTCCTGGGTCTTCCTTCCTGCTCTTCTTGTAAATTAGAATACCTCTGGCTAACTTCCAGCCAGCACGGACCTTCGCAGACTCCCAAGACCTTTGGTACATGATAGAGAGGGGTCCTGCCAAAACATCCACTAGTTCCTTCAGTCCTCAGTGCAGGGATGAATCCCATCAGGCCCTGTGGACTTGTGAACATTCAGCTGATACAGCTGGTCCCTTGCAACTTCAGTGTCCCCAAATGGAAAATCACTTCCCACAGTCATGCTTCTCTGACTCAGGGGACCAGGCAGCCCAAGATCTATCAGTATTATTAAAGACCAAAGCAAAAAAAAGCATTGAATGCCTCTGCTTTTTCTTAATCTCTATTAGTCAGGTGACCACCCTCAGTAAGTATCAGTCCAATGTTTTCTTTAGATCTCCTTTTGCTATTGACGTACTTTAAAAAGCCCTTCCTGTTTGTCAGATACAACACTGACTAGTTTCAACGCCAATTAAGCTTTTGGCCTTTCCGTGTCTTCTCCCTGCACATGCAAACCACCACTCTAATCTTCCTGCGAAGCCTGACCTTGCTTCCAGAGATCATATGATTTCTTTTTCCTCTTGAGCTCCAGGAGGAGTTCCCTGTTGAGCCAAGCTGGTCTCCTGCCCTGTTTGCTTGACTTACGACACACTGGAATTGACTGCTCCTGTACTTATAAAAGGTGGTTCTTAAAAACTGCCTTCGTTAATATTGATTTAGCTGAACAGAGTTAAATCAACTTCAAGAACTTTTTCTAGAATTAACATGTAATGCTATAACAGTAAGTGAAAAATAGAAATCTCTTTGAAAATATTAACAAAGTTACGATTGTCAGGGATATCCTACAGAAATCATCAATCTTCCTAGTGTAAAATACCAGGCTATCGGGGTTTGGTTTTTTTCCCAAACTGGAGATGGGTGTGTCAGGACAAATCTAGCATAAGCCAGATGATCCCATTTCTCAGAAAGACAAATTGTTGTAAATCATTGATTGGAAACAGTTTAGCCCTGCGCAAGAGCTCCCACTAAGATCCAAAGTCAGCAAGAGATGCTACTTTCTACAAAAAACACTCCCGAGAGCTGCCCATCCTGAGCTACCCACCATTCACAGCATTCCTACAATCACAGCATCTTCCAGATCAACTCCTGTGCTCCCAGGTAACCTTGAACGATCAGTGTCTTCCCTCCCTCCAGTCACTACAGCAGCAGCAGCAACCCTAGGAGCATGCAGCAAAACATGTTCACACATTCACATGCTGATACTATAAAAACCCAGATCTCTCAAACATTGGCTCTCACCAAGGCAGTTGCTGAAGTGCAATGGATATTCACATATTGTGGTTTAAAAACAGAAAGCATTCCCATTAACTTCCACAGCTTGGCTCTGTATCTCACAGTAATAATCACTCTAGAGGAGTAAAACTCCAAAATAATGTGCTTCCCTGGTGGCTCTCCTTACCACCACAAAATACTCAGGTGAGTGATCCAACCTCAAGGGTTTGTTTTTTTTTTTTCACTACAACACAAAAAATCATCCCTCAATGTAGCTTGCTCTCTCGGTTTCTTACCTGTAGCAAGTAAGACTACAACTTCCAAAAACACTTGCTGCATTAAGAGAGTTTGTTTACTTGTTTTGATCACTCACACACCCCCATACTGGTGATTTATAGGTTTCCCTAAAAGACAACCTCAAACAGAGTAACTAAAACATTTTGAGAAAGGAAATTGTCACCTCAAGTCTAAATATACTATACTATTATTGAGAAATATATACTATACAGCAATACTATACAGTTTGTCCATTCAAATTTCTATTTGAATGGACAAACTTGCAAAAACACTGTATTTATTAACAGCATATAGTTTTCACTATTACTATGCTGTCATATTCTTCCTTTATAATGTATTTAGACTAATAGCATTTGTGGCAAGCAAGTAACCCTAACAACAACTGAATGCTTCATCAGAACAAGCACACAGTCTAAAAATTCCACCCTGTTCTTACACAAATGTTTCTGCCACTTTTCTAAGCAATACATAGTAATACCTTTGTTTTCAATACTAAATATGTGCGCATATATAGATGTTCTCTATAATGTACACTGTTGCACTATATTACTTTTTAAATGCATACTTTAAATACTTTTCTGAGTCCAGTACACTGAATTTTTTTTGATGAAAAACACCCCAAGTTTTCAACTGAAAACATGTTGCCAATAGTTGCCCAGAGCAAGATTTTACAACCAAATTATAAAAGCCCTAAATCTCAAGTTTTATAATACCATCAGTGACACAGTCATAACTATAGCGACGAGACAGGCGCCGCTATAATGTTAACAGCCAGTACGTAAACATTAATGCAGCCTAAGGGGGAAGCAGGGGGCAATCCCAGAAGGGTCCCTTCAGAACTGCCACAGAACTTTTAGGTGGCTGTAGTTAAACTTTCTTTGGCTTAATTACTTACAAAGGGCATGGGGGGAAAAAAAGTCAGGCAGTAAAACAATTTCAGTAAATGTGTCCCTTCTTAAAGCTTTAGCTGTAGTTCTTTTTGAGCAAGAGTCCAACAAACTGAAGTTTGCCATTTAGCTATTAGCAAAACACAACTTAAATAGTTTTGAAACATGAGCATATTTACAAAACACTTAAGAACATCATTCTTTTCCGTGAGAGTAATCATAGAGCTCTTAAATACAGGCTCCTCACTGAGCTATCAGACTTCTTTGTCTTAGAAATCGTAAGGTACAACTGATCTAACCAGACTTCCAGTAACAGGCTGGCTTCAGCCAAGCCTCAAATCACATTTCAACAGCTTCATTCACAACAATTTTAACAAGTATATTCAGTTACTTCCTTGCCTTCTAGCAGTCTCGCTGCTTCTAGAACAAGGTAGTACTATGTCTTTCAGTCAAAGCCACATACCTCCTCCTCCGCTACAGGTTCAATTCTTCTTGGTAACACTTAATAGATGTTGAAAAAAAAAATATGGCAGGAGACTGTAACTTTGAATTACAAAGAGAAGCCAAAAGAAGTAAGCAAAATATTCATTTTTCAAAAATACAAACAAATAAAATTGCTTCTTATCAACAATTTGAAACAACACCTATAGGAGTAAACAGAGTAAAACCACTCCTTGCAAATATTAACAAAATGCATGTAATGATTTCCTAAGGAAGCTTAATGAAATTAATGTAAGCAAGTCACATCTCTATTTTTGAGGAGACACTACCACAACTTAAAATGTCTAACGCTACAAAACTAAATTCTGTGACAAAAGAATTGCATGTTTTTCTTTAATACAATATGTAAAAAAGGTGAAACCATAAAGAAAATTATGTTCTTTTAAATATACTTGAGCAATTGCACCTGTTAGAAGCTTACTATTATAGCCATAGTTATTATGACAATATATGCATAAAGAGTAATTAAAATGTTGAAGTCGTCGTCGAACAATCAAAAGGAATTAGAAAAATGTACATTCTAGTGAACTGTGTACATTTGTCCAGGAAAAGGGAGTACTTCCCTTATTTGCAAGAACATTTTCTTTGCCTGTGAAAACACACAGCACAGCACTAACGCCTACAGTATTTTTTGTTTCATTTCTCATTTTTAGCACCTCTGCCAGAGCCATAAATACAAAGAAATAACATCAGCACTAATACTAGCGATTATTAAAAAGATCTGTAATGTATGAGATAACATACAGTCAAAATCAGTTGAAATTTAACTCTGTACCCTCTTAGCACTTCTCAGAGCATCAAACATATATGAGCTGTGTGGCTAAGAGATGTCAGATTGTCACTTATAAATTCTGCATTGTCCAGTAAGAATGCTCCCTCCTAACCCTAACAGGCAACCACACTGCTTGGGAGTACCAGGAAAAGGCAAAGATTCTGAGTTATTCCTACAGAAGTAAAGGACTAAAGGCCATGAATCTGTACATTACAAACATAAAATCTCCATGTTTATGCATCTACATTCAATTATTATCTAAGAAATACTTCTTATTAAAACATTACTTAATCATCATAATGTGCGTTCTCTTCCGGTAATCTCACAGAACATTTATAGATACATATACAAGAAGTTTACAAGTATTTTTATTCCTTCACCCTTTCCACAGATCCTAATAAACTAGTTTTCATAGACAGGATATATTTTATAACCACCAAATAGAATACACATGGACATACTAATGTGCAATCTGTACCTTTATAGACCAGTAACAGCAAAATATAGTGCAGATCATTTCCTGAGTGACTTTGAAGTTTGTATGCAGTGTCACCGCCCCTTCTCACTGCCAATGCCATGCAAACTTGCAATTACATATTACACAGATACAAACTACAATCAAACTAGTTCTGTAACACATTAGAAAACATTCTCCTTGGGATTATATTGTGCCTAGACAAGCTATCCATCTCTTTTTCCCATTCTTCCGTACGAATTATAAAATGTACAAGGCTGGCACACATAAACAGCAATGCTCAGAAGAAAATCTGATTTACAAGCCTGCTGTTCCCAAGTTCAGGACTGACAGGGACGCTGTGCAAGCAAATGCCAGTGAGGTACTTAAAATAGGGTATCCACTTGGGAAGAGATTAAGTGATTAAATTTGATGTTGCTGCCAGCTGCTAGTAGCAATATAAAGGGCTAGAGATATGTTTATGAACTCAAATCAGGACTTTTTCCCACCTCCCTGACTTTTCAATACAATTTGTTGTGAGCTACTCGGGACACAACTCTGAGAAATGTTTCTCTGAGAAACGTCGAGACCACAAGTCTATTAAAACTTGATTTTTGCCTGTAACAGAAACTAACAAGCAAACAGATGTGAGATCAGAAAGTCATATTTCACTAAGTCTGTCAGCAGTAGCACTTCACACATTATACACAGTTAGCATCTGATAACATACCAAACAACTTTGTATTTTAAAAAAACCTAAACTTTCAACTACCTTTCGATGCCATTTAACAACTCTTTTTTTTTCCATTAACAACAAAGACCCCACATTTTCAGCTGCGTGTGTTACAGCGCAATACCAACATTGCCTTTTCACATTTTACCTGATGCGATATAATATGAATTTTTTAGGTAAAATACCTTAGATCATACATTTTGGATTCTGATAGAAAGGAGAATAACCTTCCAGGAGTTAAGTATTTCAGCATTATTCTTTACATACATGCTGTACCAACCTACTTTTGCCATTTTCACACACCTCTATTTCAACTTCCTTTTCTTTCAAATTTCAAATCTTAAAAATGAGCCTGTTAACATGTCAAAGCTTTCACACATTGCCACTAAGACTTTTAGAAATCTCCGCTTGATATAAAATTTGTTTGCCCTACTCTCTTTTCAAAACTCAACAATCTTAGGTTTGTAAGTTTGTTCAGAGTTGTTCCACTGTTAAACAAAAACCTCGTATGAATTTGGGCTCACAAACAGTTTTAGCTCTTGACTCACAAACACTCTGAAAGCTACAAGAAACTCAGAGACGGACAACCAGCCCGATTTCTTCCCCTTTAATGTTATCTAGAAATATTAGAAGTCTGACACAAAAAAATCCTCACATTGTAACAGGTCTTCAGGAAAAGCTAAGCTAGTGCTGTTGAGAGAACACATTTGCTCTCCGCAAAAAACGAAACACTGATGCCAATGGCAGTGTTGGAGTCTAAGTAACTAGACAAAGTTCTACCACAAGGTATCCACCCTCTTATGAAGTAATTGCAGCAAGATGAAAATCAGTCAGCTGGAAAGGAAATTTAAAAGATAATTTATTAACTTTATTACGATCATTTTCTTTACAGTTACATTAAATAAAGTGATTTAGAAGTTCTTGAAAGGCGAGAGCACTTTTTACACACCCTCAATCTTCAAAACCAATGGATAAAGCAGTCTTTTAAAAGGACTTTGCAGTCTTTTCAAAAGCAGTCTTCTTTTAAAAGAACTTTGACAATCTTACCTAAACCTTGGCCTGGGCTTTGCTGACTCCATGACTGAAGTTTAGGAATTGGGCCTGACAGTCAGTCAACAACACGACGTATACGTATTTGCCATTATTTTGAAATGACCGCTTAAGAAAGTTTCAGATATTCACAGTAACCCAAAAATGTTCACATCATCCCCAGTACTCAACCCCCCCCATCATCTTTTAAATAGCAATCCCTTACATCACCCTTTTGTCACCTTCTCTATGTTGAATAAAACCTACTAACTAGATGACTAAAGCATTTCATTCCATATTGAAGTAATTAAGCACTATAACTTTCACTATTGATACAAGCTGCCAATATAAGATGAATTTCAAAACAGCAAAATCTTACAACCCAGGATTTCACCTGCCACCTTTCATGGCCGAATGACAAATGGCAGCTTTCGGCTGTCCTCGGATCACTCAGAGCTCTCTGCCCCCCCTTCACGCTCTCATAATGGATTTTCCATTGATAGCTGAACTTCAGCATCTTTCCTTAAATGAAAGGCTTTGCTTTCTGTATCATTCTGTTTCATCCAATTTGGATTACCTCAGCTCTTCCAGTTGGTTTTTTTCACAACATCCTATTACTTCTCTATCATAACCAATGTCACATTGTTAACTCAAGTCATCATCAACTTTAGCATGGCCCTTCCCTGTGACTAATCACAACCATTATTTAAATTGTACTTAAAAAAAAAAAAAAAGACACATCACCAAGAAAAACCCCACACAGCTTCATCAGGCAATTCCTAGCAACCCAACCACACATTAAACATGAAAAACAAACCACAAACAAGAAACTGAATGTTTGTAAAGTGTTTTTTCACTGTAGCTCTCTAGATTTAAATTTAAGGTTGCAAAAGACGCTAGTTCAAATGAAGTACAATTCCAGCATTCTGAAACAAAACCACTGAATTGTCAAACATCAATCATCAAATGACCAAAACAAGAAATATTATTATACAAAACTGAAAATCCATAGACACAAACCGTACCTGCTTTTCCTTTCGATGAGAATAGCCATATAAGAAGCAGGTAAAGCAGCACCAAAGCCAGGAGACCAAAAGTAGAATTTTCCAAGTATCTTCCTGAAAATGTAATTTGTACACATATTACAGGCAAAGCAATCAAACCATCCATGTACAAAACTATATTTAAACTTTATCATAAAATTACACACACTTTATTAATTTTGCCTCCTTAATCAATACTTACAAATAAATACATATCATTAAATTTTTACAGTTGGATAGTTCTCAGAGGGGTTCCCAAAGTGCTTCATAAACATTAAACACCTGAAATACTTCATTAATATCTACATTTCACTTAAAGGACTACTTTGCTTCAAAGAAAAGAAAACAGTGCTTTCAAGAGATGTTTCTGAAAAATTGCAGATATTAATCACAGAAGACTCTTCTAAAAGAACCTATAGTTGCTCCTCTTTCTGCTACTTGTCCAAATACACCTTCAGGAAATTGTTCCTTGTAGAAGGCAGGGATGCAGTCAGGTGAGCCAGAAATCAAACCAAATTATTAAAATATACATCATATTCCAGGAGAGATAGTCAACTGATGCTAAAACCAGCAAACCACTCATTTACAGTAAGCCAAGGAACCAATCTCAATGTTACCAATCAATGTTACGAGACTGGAAGCAGCAGTGTTAAGGTGAGAAAGCTCTCATTTTTTTGCTACAAGTTCTAGATTTCAGTCAAGGAGTCAACACAATTTCAACTATCAAAATTCCTCCAACAATAAGAGTTGAAAAAAATAGTTACACAAATGACAATATCTAAGAAAATATTTCTGTAAATTGGCCAGTGTTAAAGGAGGAAAACCAAAAATGCTTGTCAGACACAATGGCACCAACCACATTTGGTCTGTTCAGGACACCAGCACCTTCAAACTAACTCAGGCTGATCACAGAAGCAAACAACAGTCAGGCAGTCATGAAATTTGGTAGCATGATAATAAACATACTTCAATTACCCCAATGTTGCTCAGCTGATAAGCACTATCAGTTCAGGAAAACAGAGTGTTACAATGGAGTCTACCCTTCTAAAAACACAGTGAACAAAACACAACCAAAAAAAATGGCAAACACATACAGGGTAGAAAAGGAAATTTTCTTAGATAAAATTTCATGTTGACAAAACAGAAGAGAGAACAAAGATAAATTAATCAATACCATCTGATTAGCCCACTTTCATTCTTGCTGTAAAAGGCATGATTAGCCTCATTTCATACCTCTTCTGCAAAAATAACATTACCAGCGAGCGATGCCAGCTTATGTTCGTAAGTGAAAATAGAGCCAGTGTATCAGCAGCAAGTGATGTAATGGCAATTACACACACTGCTCATTCCCACGCCTGCAAAAGGATAATTTCTCAGGATGACAATGCCAAATGCTGCAGGAGTTAAAGTTCATTATTAGGACTCTCTTGGAAAGCAATTACTGTATGAAGTTTCAGAGAAGCCATTTTAAACATCTTAATAAGTATGAACACATCTTACCAGACACACCTGTTAAGTAACAGAACAAATGTCTTTTCTGTGGGAAAGAAACAAGAATTTGTTCTTTTGGCATGGTTTAGAATCCCTGTACAAACGCTTATGTCTTTGGTTTGATAAGAATTCGGAAACAACAGTAACATATTTTACACAATAAAACAAATTAAAATGCCCAATCAGTAAGTGAAACATTTAAACTTCTGCCAAAGTAAATGAAGACAAGCTTTTGTTATTATTTGCATGGTTAATTTTCACATGGTCTATGGTTCGAAATTGCAATGAGAAATATGAGTTCTTTCAGGTTTTGCATCTAATTCCTCAATGTACAGCTATATCCAAAACTCAAAGGCTGGTTGATACGTAAGGTTGAATCTAATTAAGCAAACTAATGTAAAGCTGTACATGGAGAAACTTAACTACTCTAGTTCCTAGACTTAAAAAAAAAAAAAAACACATCTTCATGAGGTTTTGCATTCAATAAAACCAAAAACCTAAAAAAATCACACCTTTCATTGAACACATGTAATGCTTGTCGGTCATGGAGCCTAGCACTTCTATCGGAAGCCCAGACAGATGCACTCTTCTGGATCTCACCAGCAAAAGAGATTACAACCCCCAGCTGGCCTGTCACACATCCGTAACAGAGCTCATCACCCCCACTGCTCTGCCAACAGAGCAGCCTGCACATATTGCCTAATTCACTTCAAGGAAAAAAAAAATGGGGAAAAAAAAAAAAAAAAAAAGAGTTAGCCAACTTAGCTTGGTAATTCCTTTTAGAGTGAGAACATCTATCCATGGCCTAAGTAATTGCTGATATTGGATTTAGATGTTTTTGAAATTTTACCCACCTATGAAAGGGTGAGAATATTAAACAATACCTGATATTATTTTAATTGCCCTTTCTTGCCTGAGTTTTACATCCCTCCACTCTGGTGAGACCCCACCTGCAGTACTGTGTCCAGCTCTGGGGCTCCCAACATAAGAAAGACATGGACCTGTTGGAACAGGTCCAGAGGAGGTCACAAAGATGATCAGAGGACTGGAGCACCACTCCTATGAGGACAGACTGAGAGAGTTGGGGTTGTTCAGTCTGGAGAAGAGAAGGCTCCAGGGAGACCTTATGCTGGCCTTTCAGTGAAGGGGGCCTACAGGAGACATGGGGAGGGACTCTTTATCAGGGAGTGTAATGATAGGACAAGGGGTAACAGCTTTAAACTGAAAGAATGGAGATTTAGCCCAAATATAAGGACGACATTTTTTACACTGAGGGTGGTGAAACAGTGGAGCAGGCTGCCCAGGGAGGTATTAGATGCCCCATCCCTGGAAACATTCAAGGTCAGGTTGGATGGGGCTCTGAGCAACCTGATCTGGCTGAAACTAAATGACCTTTAAAGGTCCCTTCCAACCTGAACTATTCTATGATCCTTGAAAATATTTGCAGTGGTTTCAATTTTGGTGTTTTTCCCTAGGTGAAAGGAAGCAAATGCTACAAGGGCATCAAAAAGAAATATGAGCACAAGCCGGACTTCTCACTGACAATTACATTTCATATTTAGTTCTTTTAATTGTTACTGCATGACTAAGACATGTTGTCCGTATGCAAAGTGACTAAAGATTCAGTGGGACTTCAGTAAATGTATGAACAGAAGTGATCACTTTATCCAGGACACCCTATGTGCCTGTCAACACATCTCCTCCTTGGTGCTACAGAAGAAAACAGGCAACTCTTCTCAAACTAGGAATTGAGCAGGTAAATATGGGGTTATCAGATTCAGCTACAAACCCTTTAATCTGTTGCTTTGGTCTAGAAGTCCAGGAGGGTAAAACCAGTCAACTGCATGGGGCTTGCTGGACAATTTTGCTTCTGGGTTACTGCTGCACCCACTATAATCTACCTTCCAACCAAAAAAGATACAAAAACCGCATCATGCATCCTATTACACAAATCTACCACATCCCATTTCTCACCACTATCTAGAATCAAATCTAGAGCATCCAAGTCTCCACAGTCTCAGACAATCTCCTTGCATGGTTGCAGAGTTCAGAAATACTGGGGCCACAGTTATGCAGAACACCAGAGAGGTTCTGATATTTCTTTGATGGGTTAAAACATATGATACCAAACCTCATTCTGGGCTGGAAAATGACATACAATTACTTTTGCTCTCAGGGGCTACTGAAGGAAGTACACTGTATCACAAAGTAATAAATTCAAGGAATCCTACAACTTCAAACAAAACATTAAAAAAAACCAAAATGTGAAAAAATCCAAATTGGCTAAAAAAAAAAAAATTCCATTCCAAAACATTTCCATCCTCCATCACCCACCCAACAGCAGATGAGAGAAGGAAGCTTATACAGCTCAAGCTGCAAGACAATGTTGATATTAAGTACATTCCAAGTGAAGGACTTGTCAACATTATGTTATGATCTTAGGAGAAGCTCTAAAAAAAAAAAAAAGTAGTACTCAACTACTCAACTTGTAAAGATGTCACGTATTTATACAGCTTTCTGGCTTGTTCTCATTTTCTTTCCAAATAATACTTACTCAGCTCCTTGACCATATTCAAGTACTGAACTGACGTATTCACAGAACCTGTCCATGACAATTCTCAAACACCCTCCTGATTAATAGCAGCCAGGTTAAAGCCCATCCCTGTGTAAGGACAGGACTGCTTTTTTCCTCACGATGCATTACTTTTCACTTTTCTCTGTCAAATCTCATAAGTGATTTTAATCAACAGATCTTTCTGAAATGGATGAGAGTCAGTTTTAGATTTCTGTGTCCTAAATCTCATATAATCTCTCACACTATTCTTCACCTCTTTTTCCAGATTCTTTAGGTATATCCAGAACAAAGGACACAGCAGGAACATTACTGGCAACCTCTTCCTATTATGAAAACTGATTATTTATCCCTTGTTTGGGTTCACATATTTTAACTACTTGCTAAACATTTACTAATTCCTGATATACAACAGATCTTTCTTCTTGAAGAGTCCTAACAAGCAAACTCATCAAAATCATTTGAGAATTCATGTATAATGCACCAACTGGATCATCATCAGATATATATTTTTCCTTCAAAGAACACCAGTAAATTTGGAAGACTGGACTTCTCTGATAATCATATTATCTATTGTTTGCTTTAAATGTCATTTAATAGCTCTTGCTATTCCTATTCATATCCCATTCCCTTAAATGCTGAGGCTCTGAATTTTATTCCCGTCCAAAAAGCTGCCAAATACTCCTTATAATTGGACTTTCATATACTCCAACAAATGTAAATCATAAGGCTTCCTAAATACTTTCCTCTTTTGCCTCTACTTGTGATTTCAGTTCACCAGCCCCAATTGGCACCCCAGCCAAGAGTCTGACAGTTTTTATTTGCAAGTGCTGCAATTACAGGTGGCGGGCAGTCTGCAGAGACCCTACCAGCAGAGATTCTACTGGAGGCGACATCTCTTCATGGGCATCTCTCTGCAACAGAAAACACACGTACATCTCTTAAGATGTTGGTTGGTTACTCTGCTGCACAGCTGTAAGAACAGCAAGGTAATAAGGATTTCCCTTGTCACATTAGAATTGTTAGAATTGTCCTTTGCATGGTTTTGGCCTGGGTCAACCAAAAGAATGCTTCAGGGGGACTTCGAAAGCACATGAACTCAGTACAATTCCCACTACTCAGTCCACATCTGGCCATGCGCTTTGTTTTGGGGGTCAAAACAGCTTTAGACAGCTATGCCCCATGTAAGCAAAAGTGATGCCATACCAATGGGCTTCAGAGTCAGACACTAATCTCTCACCTGCTTCATTTACAAGCACAGGCATAGTCATAGATCTGCTAGCTGGCTAGTAACCTCTGTTAGAGGAACAGACAGAAATAATAAAACTTAAACCACACCAGCTTAATTTAGAGAGTAACATCTAATTACAGCACTGAAGTAAGGCACTGCAGATTTGGAGGCAAATACATGGCAGGATAAGGAAGACCACTGTATAGCTCAAAGGCGTAAAGATAAGTCAATATTAGTATCACTCAGATTGACAGAAAAATTCGTATTCTTTAGAGCTTGTTACTTAAAGATTCACTTTGAACTTTGCAAATTATTTACTTAAAAAGTGTTCCATGGCTCCTCAGCCAGCTCCTCCTCTTCTTTGCCTTCTCCCTCAGCTTTGAAGCAAAGTTTAGGGGCCTCTAAACAGATCTAGAAGTAGGGCATAACGGGTTTGATTAACTCTAGAGGGGCTGTTGAGTGCACTGTCAGGTAACTTCCAAAAATGCATAGCTACTCTAGAATTTACATGTCTATGTGTAACATCTCTTACAATAAATGCATTTATATCTAGGACATAGTCACGTTCATGAACACTGAAGTTTAATTTTTAACTATCTTTACAGTTACTTAAAATACAACTGGAAACAGCTCAGAATAGAGAAGTGGCATTTGTACTCATTTTTAAGAGCAAGTCTGTATCTCAAAGAACCCCAGAAACTGTGCTGGGATTTCCTTCATTTATGGCCACAAATATGGAAAGTACAGACTTGGATGGCTGGATCAAGTTTAGGATAAATGAAAGTCATCTCAGCTCCTGCATCAGGAAAATAGAAACCAACATCAAGTTACATCAATCCTCTCTAGGAGAGAAAAATTAGGTCTTCTCAGTTCCGCTCTAGAATATATTTGAATTTCCTGCAACAATAACTAAAACATAGAAAAGGAAGAAAAGTGAATACGTTGACTTGTTGACTGATTTAAAAGATTACAAAAACAAGAGAAAATAAAGGTTCATATTCAAGTGATAAGACCAGAAATCAAGATGATGGCACAGCTGTTGCTTTTATTACTCCTATCCATTACAAACAAGTCTAGTATAAAAAAAAAGACAAATTATTAGGTAAATTGAAAAGTTGCATAAAAATAGCTTTCCTATTACATTTCATTTTTAGGACAGTATACCAACCTTAGAATGCAAAAGCAAGCAATATACAAGGTCCCATTTGCTGTCAGAAAGGAAGTTGATTGCAAGATCTCAGGTACCAGTTTGTGCAAATAATAGTCAAGTTTTCGTTTCCTGAGAATAGCTGCAATCTGAGGGAGGAGGGAAGAAAAAAAAAAAGGGGGGGGACAAACTTTAATTCAGTTAGGCTCTTTTTGCACATTGTAAAGAAAAATAAAAAAGGAAAAGACGACATGCCCATTTCAGTTGTAAATCAAAGCCTCTTAAATTTGCTGGGTTTATGAACAATACCACAAAGATTTCCTTTGAACTTGTTCCAGCTGTTACAATATTTATACCAGGAAATACATCAAGCAATCCTAAATGGGAAGTATAAGGGGAATTTTATTACCTTGTTACCGTTGGCTGTAACAGTCAGAAACGTTGTCTGCCAGATATCAGAACTTTTAAGATGTGATAAATTTACACTGAGTTTTGTCTTCCAGACAATTGGACTATCACATAAATATGGGCAGAACATGACTAAAGTAATCCAAATACACAGTGTCTATGAAGTGAAGATATATTTCTAAAGAGTTTTGACTCCAATTAACCAACTGCAAGTCCTCCAGAAAATTTTCACCATCTGCTGGAAGAACACCACTTTCCTGACAAATTCTATAGAAATGTTATCTCTAAAAGACTACCTGGAATGGAAAATAGGTTGGATCTGAAAAATAAATTTTCTTTTTTATCAGTTTAATGTATGTCCCATGTTTATAAAGAACAGTTACTTAATGACTCAAACACTGAAGATCCTCAAAGCCTTTTTTGTCCACACAAATTCTGCAAAAATCTAATGGGAAGGTGTAGAGAACCAGGCTTTACTCAGAGGTGCACAGGGGTAAGACATGAGGCAACAAACAAGTTCAAATATGACAAAGTCAGATCAGATGTAAGGAAGAAACGTTTTCACTTGAGGGTGGCTGAACGTTGGAGCAGGTTGCCCAAAGCAACTGTGAACTCTCCACCTCTGTCTAAAAACATGAGAGAGGGAGCTGTTCTTCTGAAACACTGTTCCCTCATACTGAATAGCAAGTTTTAGATTCAGAGATGGGCCGAGGATTCTGTTAAAAGTAACCACAAGAAAGTGCTGCCAAAGTCTGTTTCTAAAAGGAAGCTTGAATTAAAGATTAAGGAGAAATGCATGCATGAACAGACTTCTGAAAACAGATTTGCACGTTACTTAAATGCCAAGGCTGCTTAAACCATAATGGATTAGGCAATAATGCAATCCAGATAATCTTTCTGTTGAAGAAAAGTCTTAACGTAGTCTAAGCGCCAGATCACTAGTTGCTACATCCTCAGCTATTTCTAGCCTACTGTACACGAAGGTCATGAGCATTTGGAACAAAATTACAATTTCTTTGTTTTAAGAACACAGACCTTACACCTGAAGTGTGAAGCCTTGCTTCCTCAGACCAAGCGTCAGAAGTGTAACAGGAAAAGATTGGTATCTTATAAATTAACGTCAAATCAAAGTCAAAACTTAATTTCTGTAGCTTCTCCAACAAGTTTTAGACTAATATAAATTTCTACTTTCCCTTCTTTTTACTATTCTACTCCCAAGTGAAAAATAGAAAAGAACAAGGAACAGCAGCACAGAAACCAGTCCAAAGAAACAATGCTCGATGAACCGTATGTGTAAGGGCAATGGAGCCTGATGCTTGCCCGCAAAAAAACAAATAAACAAACAAAAATCCCAAAACAAATAATGTTCATCATTTTCAAATTGCTTCATAAACATCAACTATGCTAAATAATGCGTACAGCTGACAATAGGCAACAGCAAACTATGGAGCAGGCTCTCCTCCTCTCTTCCACCACCAATGGTGTGATTACATGGAGAAAACATCAGAGAGACTTCCAGACACCACCTTGCTCTCCCTTTCAGTTCCATACACTTCAGAAAAGTACTATTAAAGTTGAGGCTGGCAAGACCGAAAGATTACAAAATCTGTCAGTCTGCAGCGGTTCATGGTTCCCACCAGGATACACTTCACTGAAGTGAGTTGGAAGGACACCGTGATGAAGGCCAAAATAATTACAATAAATGCACTGCTCAAGGCTTAGCAGCAGGTGTTGACAGCAGGTAGCAGTATGGAAGGAGAGGCCATCAGGACCATCCAGTAGATACTTATTGGCAAACTATCAATCTCTATCAAGATGCTACCAGATATAGCAAAAGGTCTGTATGTTACCTAAGACTCTCTGTAGAGTAGGACAGAGAGAAATTAACATCTCGTTGACGTTATGCTTCAGCTCTCCAGCTGTAAAAGGAGCATACGAATCCTAGGACACCTCAGGGTGGTCTGTATCAGGACCTTAGTGTTGATAGCTGTTAGTTTAGGGTTTTATTCACTACAAGAATGAAGGACTGCAATTCTGGTTCAGCTCACTGATCCAAACAGTTGACTATCGTGTATCCAGGAATGGCCAAAACCAGCTCCATACCTCCCATTACTCATCACCCTTCTTCATAATTTCTTAGTTTCACTCTTCTCTTTTTGAGATGGACTGATAAGAATTTTACAAAATAAAATGCTTTGATGATTACAAATTATTATAGATTTTCAGCTTCAGTAAGATAGTACAGCACATCCACAACACGAGTGGAGCACTGCTGTGTGAGATAGTGCCACAAGCGTTTGCTGCTGTGTGAAATCCAGACGCGAGGCTGCCTCCCCTCAATCTCATGCTGCCCACGGTGTCTCAACTCACCTCCTAACCCAGGGGTTTCACCATGATCCAGGGAACAGAAGCAACACACTCCTCACACCACTCTAAGACCATGATTTCACGGGAGAGAAAAGCACAATCCAGTTCCAGTGCTGCCTCTCCCTCTACTTTATTTCTGACGTCATGGGGTTTCTCCTGCTTACTACCCTTTACGAAAAGGAGAAGACTGCCCAAAAAATGTCTGGAACCAGGAAAACTCCACCAAATGCCAGTGGATTATGACCAAGGTTTCATTTATTCATGACTTCTCCAGGCCACAGCAATGCAGCCTTACCTACCTCAGGGTGAAGAATGCTCCGGAATCTCCTTTGACTAACAGTGGCTTAGGAACACATCAGATCTGCTGCAGCTTCCCACCCTGTCTTTCCATAACACACTGAGTCACTCTTAAAATCTGTTATTTTCAAGGCACCCAACGACCTGGCCTTAGGATACTGAGGACTACATAACTCTTTGGGATAAAGACTGTCATTAACAACTCCACCCTTCAATGGAATTTGCATTTAACTACGACAAGCCTTCCTTGTACCACCTTTCCTTTAAAAAATAAATAAATAAATCAGGAAGACTATGGAATAAAATTTCACAGATACTAAGAGCTATCGCTGACTGCAACATTTTCCATTCCAGACAGAAGGCACGTGGCTTTCACTTCTCATTTACATATACCATGTATCATCCATTTTAAAAAAAAATGACAAAACTGTAAAAATTACAATGTTACCCTGCACACACATCTCTCTAGGGAAGAGACTACAAATGGAATAAAAGACCTAATACAACCAATGTCCACCATCTATCCAATATACCATAAAAATGTTATCACGTAAAGCAATATGCTTGTCACCGACATTTAAAGTAACAATTAGATAACGGCACTTTCTCAAGCAGGTTTCCTCTTTACAGGCAAAGAATACCCAGGTTTGATATATTTACCTAATGTTAAAGATTTATTTATTCAATCAAGAAAAATTCCAACCCTATCAAGAGTCAAGCATTTGAGTCAGGGTAGAGTATAACCACTCCTTGTAAGTTAATTTGCAAGAATTCCAAGATACCTGGAAAGTGATAAAGAAAACCCACATTTCAAACTCTAAAATGGACGTTTTCCTCTCACCACAATTTATGTTTTCTTATGCTACAATGTTTTATGCACTAAAATGAAACTTTAAGCAGTAGTATAGGCTGCAGATAACGTTTACATAGGCCAAACAAAACTGTAAGCAGAGATTCCAGCACTCATTATCCTCAGTCCACACCAACAGCTGAGCTGTTTGTAGCAGCCATTGCAGCCCTTCCTGCCATTTAACTCCACTTTCTTCTCCCTCAAAACCAGCAGAGCTCAAGCCAACAGAGCTCTAGAAATAGGACAGAGTCCAGCCTTGCTAACGTTTTTACGTTCTTGTCTTCTAATATAGCCAACTAATCAATCCCATCTTTCCCAATCTCCTATAAGAAATACTTTTCTAGATGCCCAAACACTCAACAACTAAGAGCAGAAGGAAATTTAAAACAAATCATGTGCTGTCACAGGGCAGATGGCTTAAGAATGTCCAAAGTTTTTAGAACTTTCCGATTTCCTTCTATTTGCATCCTCAAGTTCTAGCTCTTAATCCCTCTCCAGTACAACAGTCTGTGGAAAATACAGATATACTGCAGAAGAAGAAACAAATGAATCGCAGTTAGAGGGAAGAAAAGGATCAATGCGGGGAAAGAGGATGAAGCAAAAAAAGATCCTACATATTTCATCATTAAAAACATAAACAGCAGAGCTAGAAAAAAAGATAACAGAGAGAATGTTTCAGAAAAAAAAAGCTGAAAAGAACAGATTTAATTCTTAAAAAAAAAAAAAAATCAGGTATGTTAAAATATTAAGAAATAAGTAGTCATAAATTCTTCAAGCATTCAAATATCATAACACAGGCATTAAAGGATGTTTTAATATTTTAAATGCCTATTGCTATTTTTCCAGTGATTTTCAAAAACAGGTAAGAAAAAATTCCAAGCCTCTTCTAGATACAAGAGTAGACTTTTGTTATTTAAATGACAGAGTAACACGTATGTAATTGTAGGCTGAAATTTTAAGGAAGTAAAAAAATCTCATAGCAACAAGTCTATAGAATTAGTAGCACAAGCGGAAATAACTTAAGAAAATTATATTTATTGCTGTATTTGCTTCATTTATGCACTACTTGTTCCTCACAACTAAAACCCAGAAGAGACTATTAAACTATGTAGTCTGTGTATCACTGGATATTATAATTATGAGGGTAAGCATATGTGCATCTGGATGACATTTAGAATAGATCACAACACTTCAGTCCTCAGAAAACCAAACCTTTGCATGCTACAGTCAGACAGGACAAATACTTGGAGGTATTATAAAGAGTAATGTGAGAAATTGATTTGATGAAATATACCCTGATTGTCCTTGTGTGACATCTGTGCCATACACACACTGGAGAGGAGGAAGAAATTAAACACCTGCCAGCCTGACTTCCAGAGAAAACATTTCTGGCCCCAAACACACTGAGTTTGGTACTAAGAATGTGGGCGGGTAAAGCCTCTTGAATAAGGTAAGTCATGCATGGGGGAAAGAAGATTTCCCTTCCACACCTGAAGACTGATCCAGCACTGCCCAGTGTCCTATTACCACCTGTGGGAAAACTGAAAAGACTCTGACTTAATTTAAAGAAAAATAACTCCTTTCCTCACTCCGGCACACAGCTGTTTAAAACTTGAAACTCAAAATTCAGCTACGCTTTAGTGCAGGCCCGGCAGCGTTAGAAGGCTTTTGAAGGCAGCCCCACACCCTTGTTCCTGATAAAAAAAAGGGACAGATACCACAGCAAAAGACATGACCACAAACCTGCCCTCCAAAATCCTTGAACATACAAGCACCAAAACGATTCCTTAAGCAGCTGATTATCTTTTATGCACCTAGCCCAGACTGGAAGATTTCTCCTTCTCCTGTTCATCAACCCAATGTAAACTGAACACACATTTACTCTCAGATGGTAACGATCCCATTTCCCCTACAGTTTAAAACAAGCTCTGATTTAACTCTCACTGAAACACTTTGGCCATTACCATCTTGAAACAGGCAGACAGAAAATGTTCATATATATGAAAAACTCTAATTCATTCAAAAAAAAAATTGCTATGAAATTATATTTAGCATAGGTGGAAAAACCATGAGAGCCAGGCTACTACATCTCTAAGACTATTTTCATGTGAATAGAAATGAGGGTAGAAGGAAGAAATGTGGATTTTAGACACTTATGTAGTGAAGTTGCAAGGAGGAGATCACCTCTCAAATCAAATGCAAACACTCTTGAAGTAATTCACTAGTCACTCTAAGAATAAATATTGATAATCATTTGAACTCTAAGGCCCACTATTTTATGTCTGAAGTATTAAAAAAAAAAAGCCTACTCAGTAAAAATAAAGAAATAGAAAAAATATTTTCTAGCATTAACTACAGAATTCACACAACTGCATTTTGACTCTCCAACATGAAAACATAATTATGAAAAATCAGTCCACCAGATTCAGGATACCATCAGTTTCTGACAGAGCATTACTGAAGTCCTTTTTTTTTTTTTTAATTTAGTCTTCGTATACAAATTTTAAGCCCTATAGAACTAAGAAATCAGAATTTATTCTGTCTTAACCATAAAAAGAATATATGCATTTCCAACATCATCCTTAAAACACAGCCACGTAGTCTAGTGCAAGACTTTCAGCTAGGTTATCAATGTGTTTCAGCAGAGAAAGAACACGAGACTCAAAAACCAGCTTCCTCATGATCAGAGGCACCAGTCAGGCCTGATTACTTTAAACGATGTGTCATGTAACACCTACAAGTAATCATCATCCAACCGCAATAACCTGAGCTTCACCTCCAGTATCCTCAGCCTTCACCTGTCCCTGAACCAGGGATTCCACAGGAGGAAACGTGCAGAAAGGATGGTGCAACTTAATGAGTGTGCTAATTGGCCGACCAATGTACACAGTCTGACAGGTTACAGGGCAGGCTAAAAGCCACAGACTTTGCACCAACCCTGTTGTTGTGTGTACAACATCATTTTTCTTTCCCTCCTCCATCAAACCACCATTTCCTGAGTTTGTATAATGTGTGTGTCTTTAAGAAACAACCCCTCTGTCAATTTTAGTGAAACTAGCCAACACATACAGCACTGATTGATGGAAACCGAAAAAAAGCACTATCATCTGTCTCATTCCTTCACAATGTCCAACTAAAATCAAGCACATCGTAACAAACTTTTATTTTAAAAAAAAGGAAAAGAAAAACCTACAGAAATATTCAGACACCTAGCCAAATCTCCAGGAAGGTAGAATTCGGTGATTTTTATAAGAGTGACTACCTGGCACATTTAGGCACCTTTAAAATGCAAATTTATAGACGATCAATAATGCTGTGTAGATGGTTTATATAATACATATGCTGCAAGTCATTAAAAAACCAAGGAAAATGTTATAATTTAAGTCATTTGTGCATGCTAAAAGCGACACAATCCCCAGCATGTAAACCAGTTAAGAAAATACATCAGATTACTCAAGCAGCAGGCAGATCTACAGACTGATGTCAGATTTTTTTCATAATTATATTTAATTATTTATATGTTCTTTTATAACCATTTGCAATTCTGTATGAGTTTTACAAGAACATGATTCCTTTGCTTTATAAAAATTATTTTTAAGCACTTCGGAGTAGCCTAATTTCAAAATGCCCTCGGGTAACACTTGGGTTTTGAAAGACACTGTTGTTGAAATCAGCAATTTGTTTCTCATGCCTCCTCTTAAACATTCAGATTTGTTGTTCCTCAATTAGCTGGTCCCTCCCTGATTTCACAGATTACAAAGCCTGGCTTCCAGATTTTTTCATTTCATAAATCAGTTCCTGCAATAGTCTGAGGAAGAGTGCATGCCTCCTGCTCTCACTTCCTCTGTCCCTTGTGAGATGTTATATGAGGTGATCACCATCAGGGGGTTGGGTTGTTTTTGTTTGCGTTTTCTGAAGTTTTCCATATCACCCACCCAACTAAAAAAAGAAATGAACAGTACTCACATACTCTTTGAATGACATTTAAATTACCTTCAGTCCTGGCATCACTCTTATTCCATGATGACTTATCTTCACCACTTGTTTCCCTTGTACTTGAAAAATAGCCCTCTACTCATTTATTCTCCTTGAAATGTCTAACTCAGAATAATTTTCAATTATTTTCCCTCCTACCCTGAAATTCTTGCACTCGACTATACAGCTGTACCAACTTAACAGATTTACGCTTCCTTGATAAACAGTCCCTTTCATGATTTTTGCTGGTTCCCGGCATTTGTAGTGCCTTTACCAAGATCTTTGCTCAGTCAGTCAAGGTTGGGGCTTTCCCTGGTTTTCACCATTACTTCGATGCAAGCTCCAGGTTATTCCTTGCATCTTTGAGCATAAATTCTTCAGCTCAGCTGAATTCTTTACCTGATTCTTTTGAAATTCACAGTATCTCAACAAAAAACTATTATTTTTTTTTTTATTTTCAATTTATGACAGAATTTTACTGGTCTGGCCCGAAAGCCACCTGAACAGAGTAGAATGATCACAGCCTGGAATGAAGATGTCACAACCAGATTCTTACTTTAGTAACACTTAACGCTAATTTTAGTCATCTTTAACCTGGCTTCCAGAAGAATCTAAAGGCAAGGACACACCGACCTACACATCATTCATAACTCAACACAGAGATACGGGACACTAGACAGTACTGAGATGATCAGATATCCCAGCACGACGCAATCACACACCACCATCACAGCAAGCCCAGGAACCGGGTCCTGAGAGAAGTAAGTTTCTTGATGGCCTGCCCCAGAGATCCAAGCTGGCATACAGGAGCATATTCAAGGGTAACACTAACATCCTTCTTAGCCTCCCCACCCTCCTTTCAAAGGGTTCACAGCACAAACAAACAAGGCATCACATTTTAATACACTCAGGAATTCTGGATTATTTTAGAACACAATCTGGTCAGTACAGCCTTCTCACACACCTCAGAAAGATGACGCATGATGACTATGTCTACGAGACAGGATGAGTTTTTGTATCTGTTGGCTCCTCAGCTTTGCTCAGGACCTGTCCAAACAGCTCTCCCTAAGAGAAACTGCACATGAAGCGAGTCTGAAGCAGGAGCAGTGCAGCCATTGTGCACCATCCATCCTTGGGACCAACCTCTGGCCCTACCCTACAGCAATGTGCACACAGCCAGGAAAGCAATGCGACACTCACGCTTCATTCTGCTTCACCGTGATCCTTGGCTGGTGATTCTGCCTTCCATCCAACAGTTTTCAAAATTATTCATTAGTGCAGTAATCAGGCTTGTTCTTGTTGTTACCTCTAGTCAATCAGTGATTTACCTGTGAAGAGACCTGCCAGCTGCCATGTGCATGACTACCTGGCCCATGCTGTACTAGTACCAATGTCCCTCTCGCTTTACACAGGAAGAAAAAACACCTTGTACTTCTACAATTGCTGTCTTCAGTTGTATCTTTAATTCCCCCAAGTAACAGGCAATAGGACAAGAGGAAACAGCCTCAAGTTGTGCCAGAGGAGGTTGAGGATGGGTAACAGGAAAAATTTCATCACCGAAAGGGTTATCAAACATTGGAACAGGTTGACCAGGGTTGAGCCACCATCCCTGGAGGTATGTAAAAGATGGGTAGATGTGGCATTTAGGGACATGGTTTAGTGGTGGTTTTGGCAGTGTTAGGTTAATGGTTGGACTCGATGATCTGAAAGGTCCCTTCTAACCTAGGCAATTCTATGATTCTACTATATACAATGCTGCCCTAGGGAGCTTACAAAGTTATTAATGCAGATTAAGAGAAAGAATACAGACACTCAGGGGGCAAAGAGGGCCAAAGAAGATATCAGCAATGGAATTGTGAGTAGGAAAAAAAACTTCTGACAAAGAAAGAAAAAGAAGGAATTGGTGCTGGCAGCCCAGAAAGCCAACTGCATCCTGGGCTGCACCAAAAGAATTGTGGCCAGCAGGTTGAAGGAGGTGATTCTGCCCCTCTACTCTGCTCTGGTGAGACCTCACCTGCAGTACTGCGTCCAGCTCTAGAGTCCTCAACACAGGAAGGACATGGCCCGTTGGAATGGGTCCAGTGCAGGGCCAGGAAGATGATCAGAGAGCTGGAGCACCTCTTCTATGAAGACAGGCTGAGAGAGTTGGGGTTGTTCAGCCTGGAGAAGAGAAGGCTCCGCGGAGACCTCATAGTGGCCTTCCAGTACCTGAAGGGGGCCTATAGGAGAGATGGGTAGGGACTCTTTATCAGGGAGTGGAGCGAGAGGATGAGGAGTAATGGTTTTAAATTGAAAGCAGGGGGAGATTTAGATTAGATATTAGAAAGAAATTCTTTACTGTGAGGGTGGTGAGACACTGGAACAGGTTGCCCAGGGAAGTTGTGGATGCCCCATCCCTGGAAGTGTTTAAGACCAGGCTGGATGGGGCTTTGAGCAACCTGGTCTAGTGGGAGGTGTCCCAGCCCATGTCAGGGGGTTGGAACTTGATGATCTTTAAGGTCCCTTCCAACTCTAACCATTCTATGATTCTACAATCTAAGAATCTGAAGTCTGTTACAACCACAGGAAAAAGCAGATATGGCACAACTATGAAAAATATCATAAATGAGACCAAAATGAGTCCAAAATAAGTATGAGAAGAGCATCAAAAGTGATAACAGAATCAGTATGAAAAGGATACAAGAAAAAATTAAGTGTAAGAAATTAATAAAATGCAGCAAGTCCCGAGGATCATTAAAAACTGTACTGGAATAGCAGACTCGGGTTACACCTGTTCTGCTAAATAGTTGGCTGGACCATCCACCAGTGCAGAGGACACAGACCCACTGGCATCCACACTGCTTGAGGCTGGGTGCTCCTCTCCTCAGTGCCAGCAGATCTGTCCTGGAGAGCGGTGTTTGGAGTCAGAGCCAGGACTAAACTAACAGTGAGCGTGAACCAGGATGGGGTCAGTGCTCAAGCTGTTCCCTGGCTGTGTCATTTAGCCGCAGAGGCACACAGGGTGAGGGAAGGACAGCAGATGTGGGGTGAGAAGGGACCAGTGCTGGGGAGGAAGGGCAGGAAAGATGGCGGGAAAGGGAAGGCTTGTGTTAGAGAGGGGATGGGCAGGACAGAAGTTGGGGTGGAGAGGCAGGGAGGGAGCCTGGCTTTAGTTAAGTGAAGAAATCAAATTATCAGAATAGGAGAAAGAAAAGGTGAAAGGCATGAATGACTCTTGTCATCCCACAGGCAAAAAGTTAGAAGAATTAGCTTAACTGCAAAGTAGCAAACAGACGATTTTTTACTTTATTTAGTTTAAGAGAAAATGTTACCACCAGATCCAATTACTAGATTTACTACAAAGAGTTCATACTAAAAACTAAGCATATTCATCTGCTGCAAAACGTGCACCATAATCAAAACAGCACCTAAAACCTACAAACCCTCACAAAACAGAGGACTTTTCTCTAACTCATGTGATGAATGGTGGATTTCCCACGTGAAATCAACAGAAATCCCAGGAAACAAAAGCTGAGACAATTCATATCCAATGTTCCAGCTTCTCATTTCCCTTCCCCCAGCCCCATGCAATTTCCCTGTGAAATAATTCTCTTTTCCCCATCTCTGAATTTCTAGAAGTCTGAATTCTTCAACTTTGAAAACACAAGATTACACCTTCACATTCTCTTGAATACTCAAAACCAGAATTATAGATAGAACAAAGTACAACAAACTCTGATGAAGGACTTTTTCAGTAAAGTTTTCTTAAAATACCAAGGCAGGGAGTTTTTTAAAAGTGTAACTATAAGGTTTACGGGAGATTGTTTAGGGTTTCTTCTGGGGCTATAGGTGGTAAGCAGTTTTTAACTTCTTTTTTTCCCCCTGCTGTAAGAGAGGGTCTCAGAAGACTTGTGCATTGCGATATTTGGTTTGTGAAATACAAGCAGTCTTAATTATAAAATAGGCATTCCTGGCAGTCACTTTTTATGGGGAGGGAAAATTCAATTTATAAATAAAACCTATGTTTTCTAAAGCAATCAATCTGGAGCAAAAATAAAAACAGCAAAAGTATGATATCTGAAGTTTATATTTTTTCCAACTAAAAAAAAATTCAAGCACAGTTATTTAAAAAAAAAAAAAAAAAAAAAAAAAAACACACAAAACCCCCACAAAAAGCTCCAGTACAGTACTACTTAAAAGCAAAGACACTTTGCAGCCATTCACTGAAAACCAGTATTTTACTCATCAAACACTAGCACCACTTAATTTGGCTCCATCAGTCTCTCATTGACTGAAGAGCAGCAAAACATTTAAGATATGTGGAGGGTAGATATTACGAGTTTGGACTCTGGATTTTAACTGTCCATAACCATGTTTTCTCCCAAAATGACCTCTGGCTATTTATTCTCATCTATTCATTCTCATTCATTTCCACACAAGCTTTTGTGAGAGGAAACTCTTTTATCTATTTGCCTTCATTATTAGCTTGTGGAAACAGCAGGAACAAACACGCAAGAAGTCATTTTACAGGCTTGACATCAAAAAAATGAAGTGCAATTTTGTGTTGCCGAGCTGTACAAAGGACTGGGACTAAGCAGTACCAGAAACATTCTGAACATACACTGGCATAACTACAAAGATAAAACAACTTAAGTTCATCCCCCTATGTGAATCTCAGAATACAGAAAAGGATTGAACGTTTGTACTGCCCAACTATAATACTTCATTTACAAACACAAGGTTTTCAAGCACAGCTTGAAGTCCAGCAAACAATGACCTTAGTGATTTTCTTAATTCAGGAGTGTTCTTTCCCTGCCAACCTACTTAATGTGCAAGGCTTCTGCTTCCTCCTCTGCAGTTCATACTGCACCCTTTCACTCTTTACCTTATGCTAGCTCTGGTGCTCGTCAAACCCTGCTTAATAAATCAATTCAGTTCATTAATGCAGCTGAAAATTACCCCAGCTAAAAGCAGGGTAGTAACCTCTTCTGGGTTAGTGAATGAATCGAATTTGTTCAAGGAGAGAGAAAGTCCAAGACCACATAAAGGAAGGAGTACAGTTATGTGTCTGGAGGCAAAGGAAGACAACTGCTTCCTCCCTCTTTAGATAGCAGCAAGATTTTAGAGCAGCTCAGCTTTAGATTACTCTGATAAGTCAAGTTGAACACTGTCAACAAAAACCTAAGAAAGTTAAAAACTGTAAAGAAGGCAGTGTAAAAACTGATGCAGATGTTTTGCAGTACAGCATGACATTGGTTGAGAAAGTTCCCACCCCACTTTGGATTTGTGACAAGACTTAACTGTTCATGGGGCCACCATGTAAAAGAGATCTGGAAAACATTTTTGATTTCTGGGTTTGTTTTTCTTTTCAAAGAAATAAAAAGTGGGAGCTTTCTCCCTAACCCCTGACTGCACAACTGAGTGAACCATAACATAGGTATGACCAGGAATCTCTTTACCAGGCTTGACTGCTGGAGAACTTTGATTTAATTACAGAGCTCTTTAAGCTGCTTTATCTTTAGCCAGACCTGACAGATCACCATGGCACCTCTCATGGCTCATTTCAGGCCCATTCTCTGCTGGTACAAGTATTCATGCTCCCACACAGCAAATTGGATCAGAAAACAGATAGAAAGAAAAAATTACTGGGGAGGGGAGGAGAGGTAATATTCTTCTCTGTATTAGTTTCCTGATCCATCTCACTGTATGCTCATGCAAATAGTTGCCAATTCTGTTTGTGTCAGTTCAGAGTGAAAATGTTTACTGCCAGACATGACAACTCTCTAGGTCCATGCTGCTATCAGTTATTAACTTTATTTACCATGTAAGTGGATATTGTTACAATTTTCACTCACAGAACACTTCAATGGGAGCTTAAATGAATTATGCCAGGACTGTTGCAATCCCACCGCTTTCCTTCTCTTTATTACATGTCATGGCAATTTTGTTTTACCAGCACTGGTACAGAGTTGAAAGTACAGACTCAATGACTTGTTTTTCTTTCTTTAAGACTTAGCTTGGGGCCAGCTCTCTACTCAATCCTCCAAGCACCACTACAGAAGAAACACAGAGGTGGGGGACAGAAGGAAGCGCGTGCTCACCTGCAGCGATTCCACTTTAGACCAGCTTTCAGGATACGTTTACGCAGACAGATGCAAACAGATCCCGACTCCTCTACCTACACCCTAATTTGCTGGAAGCAAGCCAGCTGCTGCTGAGGTGATATAACCAAGTCCAACTGCACGCTCAAGCTAAGATATGTCACCTGTAGGATTTTCTCTAAATACTTAGACTCCTTTAGCTTCAATGTATTTTTGTAGCCTTGCTTCATTATACAGTGGAATCTCCTTGATTCTAAGGCACTGACTATCAAGGTGTCTCCAACAGCAATACACGCGTACATTAAGCTTGCTACTGCCAAAGGTACAATGCTAGCCTCCCAGGCACATACTAAGTCTTTTTACTCAGATATCATAGGTACTGGTAAATGACAAAAAATACAATGTCCAGGTTGTGCCCATGCCCTCCTACACCACCAGCTTCACCTGTCTCACAGCATGTTACACCACCAGACCCCACCACCCCCTATGCCCTTCTTCACCGTTCCTAGGTCCAGATTCAATACACTCTCCCTCTCCTGCCCCTCCCCACCTCAAGCAGCACAAACACACACACACACAATCCTTAGGCCATCCAGCCCTCAAACCAAGCTGCCCCACACACACACACCATCTCTCTCCTACCCAGTACCAGACTCCCCTCCAAAACATCCCTTTTGCTTTTCTGTCCCCTCACCCTAGGGTCAGGCTGCCCCTTGACATCTCTCCTGCCCTTCCTCTCCCAACATACTCCTCTCCCCCGGACCCCAGACCAGCCTCCCTCCCTCGGTATGCCTCATGCCTTTTCCACCCACCCCAGGCCAAGTTGCCCTCTCTACCCCTCGTGCCCTCCCCAAACACCCGCTATACCCTTTTCCCTCACCTCAGACCACCCCACACACACACACACATTTCTTGTACCCTTCCCTTCCAGGCCAGGCTCCTCCCACTCTGATACCCCTCATGGCCTTCCACCCAAAGCGAAGGCCAGACTCCCCCCTCCCCGATACCCCTTGTGCCCTTCCCAGGTCAGCCTCCCCCACCATGCCCTTCAAGCCCTACTCCCCCCCCCCAGGTCAGAACCCCACCATAACCCTCACGTCTTTACTCCCTCCCCCCAGGTCAGAACCCCACCATACCCCTCACGTTCTCGCCCCCCCTCAGGCCAGACCCTCCCCTCATGGACTCCCCCCACGCAGACCCACCAGGTACAGGGTGCTGTAGATGCGGAGGGACTCGGTCAGCGCTCCTTGCGTGACGTGGAGGACGGCCCAGGAGCACCGCGGATGCCAAGTGTGCCCGATCTCATAGCAGTTGTGGGGGATGGACTTGCTCAGCGCCGCCATCTTTGCCGCTGCGCGGCGACTGTTGGGGGTGGGGGGGCGAGGGGCGCGCGCAGCCGCCGCGTCACCGCCGATGCAGGAGAAAGGTCGCGCGGGGCGCTGGCGGCGGCGGGGTTACTCGCGGGCAGTCGCTCCGCTCCCTCCCCTCCTCCTCCTCCCCCCCCTCCGCGCCGCTCGCGTGAGGCCCGCAGCCAATCCGGGGCCGCCGGGGGGCGGGGAGCGGCGGGGGCGGGGTGGCGCGAGCCGCGCGGTGGGGCGCGCGCTGCACGTGGGCTTGAGGAGGGGAGCGCACGGCGCTGCGTGTGTGTGTGTCTGTGTGTGAGTGTCCCGGGTGACACTCTCCCGCGGGTGTGTGTCCCGCGTGTCTCATGTGTGTGTGTCCCAAGTGTCTCCTCTGTGTGTGGTGTGTGTGTGTGTCCCACGTGTCTCGTGTGTGTGTCCCGCCTGTCCCGTGGGGGGGGGGGAGTGTGTGTCCCGCGTGGCGTGTCCCACGTATCTCGTGTGTGTGTAGTGTGTGTGTGTCCCACGTGTCTCGTGTGTGTGTCCCGGCTGTCCCGTGGGGGGCGGGGGTGGGGAGTGTGTGTCCCGCGTGGTGTGTGTCCCACGTATCTCGTGTGTGTGTCCCGTGTGTGTGTGTCCCGTGTGTGTGTCCCGCGTGTCCCGTGTGTGTGTGGTGTGTGTGTGTCCCGCCTGTCCCGTGGGGGGGGGAGGGGGAGTGTGTGTCCCACGTGGTGTGTGTGTCCCACGTATCTCGTGTGTGTGTGTGTGTGTGTGTCCCGTGTGTCCCGTGTGTGTGTCCCGTGTGTGTGTGGTGCGTGTGTGTCCCGCCTGTCCCGTGGGGGGGAGTGTGTGTCCCGCGTGGTGTGTGTGTCCCACGTATCTCGTGTGTGTGTAGTGTGTGTGTGTCCCACGTGTCTCGTGTGTGTGTCCCGGCTGTCCCGTGGGGGGCGGGGGTGGGGAGTGTGTGTCCCGCGTGGTGTGTGTCCCACGTATCTCGTGTGTGTGTCCCGTGTGTGTGTGTCCCGTGTGTGTGTCCCGCGTGTCCCGTGTGTGTGTGGTGTGTGTGTGTCCCGCCTGTCCCGTGGGGGGGGGAGGGGGAGTGTGTGTCCCACGTGGTGTGTGTGTCCCACGTATCTCGTGTGTGTGTGTGTGTGTCCCGTGTGTCCCGTGTGTGTGTCCCGTGTGTGTGTGGTGCGTGTGTGTCCCGCCTGTCCCGTGGGGGGGAGTGTGTGTCCCGCGTGGTGTGTGTGTCCCACGTATCTCGTGTGTGTGTAGTGTGTGTGTGTGTGTGTCCCGCCTGTCCCGTGGGTGTGTGTCCCGCGGGTGTCCCGCATGTGGACCCCGCGTATGTCTCCTGTGTGTGGGCCCCGCATGAGAGTGTGTTCTGTGTGTGTGCGCCTTGCGTGTGTCCCCCGAATGCGTGTCCCCCGTGTGTCCCCTCCCGCAGCACCATGCTCTCGCCCCCCCCTGGCTCGGGAGTCTTCCCCACGCCACCCTCCTCCAGTACCGGTACCCTTACCCCGCCGGGTGGGGGGAGCCGCCAGTACTGCCCGCAGCATCCTCCATGACCCCCAACGGCCCCCACGGTTCTAGTTCAGCTGCAAAACTGGCATCTGCTTCTAGCTTGAAATTTTGGAATCATAGACTGATTCGGGTTGGAAGGAACCTTAAAAGATCATCCAGTTCCAACCCCCCTGCCATGGGCACGGACACCTCCCACTAGAGCGGGTTGCTCAAAGCCCCATCCAGCCTGGCCTTGAACACCTCCAGGGATGGGACATCCACAGCTTCTCTGGGCAACCTGTTCCAGTTTGCTCCTCAGAGTAAATTTCTTCCTAATACCGAATCTAAATCTCCCCTCTTTCAGTTTAAAACCATTACCCCTTTTCCTATCACCACGCTCCCTGATTAAGAGTCCCCCCCCATCTTTCAGGTACTGAAAGGCTGGAATAAGGTCTCCCTGGAGCCTTCTCTTCTCCAGGCTGAACAACCCCAACTCTCTCAGCCTGTTTTCATAGGAGAGACGCTCCAGCTCTCTGAACATCTTCATGGCCTCCTCTGGACCCTCTCCAATAGGTCCATGTCCTTCTTATATCAGGGGCCCCAGAGCCAGACAATACTGCAGGTGAGGTCTCACCAGAGCAGAGTAGACGGGCAGAATCACCTCCCTCGACCTGGTGGCCTCAATTCTTTTGATGCAGCCTAGGGTAGAGTTGGCTTTCTGGAAATTTACTTCTGAAATAAATTTTCATTATTTTGGGGACTAAATGGGCTGGGTGTGGGATTTTACGTTTGGTCTTTGTTAAGTAACAGTTTGCAACACTCAGTCCTGATGGAACAAGTACACTCTGTACCTTCTGTGCAGTGGTCAAGTCAGGAGAGGTTATTTGAAGACCTAACGGGAGACACGTCCCGAGGGAAATAGGAAGATCAGTAAACTAACCTGCAGTCAAACACAGGCTTGGAACAGATCCACAGCAAGAAAATCCCTCCCCCTTCCAGCCTGCCTCGCATTCTCCTCCTGCAGAGCCTGGAGGAGAGTTCCCCTCCTTGATCAGGCTTCAGACCAGCCTTCACTGCTCCCAATGAGATAGAGCAAATTTGTCAAAAAAACTCCACCGTTCCTTCCAAGAAGGTTACAAGAGCATACTTGCATGTCAAATTTAGCAGCTGGGCGGCTCGCAGAACTTGGAGCCGCTGGGAGACTATTTGCAGGCTCCCAGCAAATCTGCAGGAGAAGAATTTTGGCCTAAATAGTTCAGTTATGCTATTTCAGTCAAGCGTGCTTGACCGAGCAACCCTGTGTTTGGTAGAACTCTGTCTATGACAGTTGGTATTTAAAATCTAGTAGAGGGCCCTAGAGATAACTTTAAATCCGGCTTTAACGCCGAGGTACGTTTCCCCTGCAGCTGCGGTTGCGTGGCTGACTGAGGGGGGGGTGGTGAATATTGCTGGGTCCTGACCCCCGTAGGGAAGCAGAGTAGGCAAGATAACCTGCTGCAACGTTGTCTGGACTTTGGCTGGGACCCAGTGCCTGGCTTGCTGTTTTTGTATTACTCCATTAAAGAGCTGCTTGTGGGCAGAAAAGGCAATTATTGCCTAAGATATGGATTCTGGCTCTCTTGCTTGCGTGTTTTGGCTTTGGTACTACTCTGGGCTTGCTTGCTGCCTTGTGCTTGTGGGCAGGGAACTATGGCACGTACAATATGAATAATTGCACAAGGCTAATAATTTCACTTCTGAGACACGTTTTTGCAAGCGGTTCCAATTTTTTAGGACTTGTCCCACTCACATTAAGGAAAACTGGTAAAGAAGGACCCAACAGGATACCCTGTTCCTTTGTGCAGCAGCCCTGATCTGCCTGCTCAGAACTGGAGGCTTTTGGATGTCTCCTGTTGGGCCAGCCGAGAGAGAATCTGACGGTGCACTAATAAAGAAGGTGGCACAGCCCTGACCTTGCTCCAGACTCTTTTCCGCGGGGCTGCAATACTCTGTTCTGGGGAGAAGCCTTAGGGGTAAAGTGGCATGGGAATATTGCTGATAGCCCAACTAGCATTGGATGCCAGCCCAGGCTACTCTGTCCTGGGAGAAACTTACCCTTGATTGGAACTGGGACAAAATAGTCTTGGAAAGGGAAGGAGTCACATGAATTAAAAAAGTATTGAGGACATTTACTTTTGCCCATGCAAGTACCTGATGTTTTCAGGAGCTCTCCTTGTCGCGTGAGCAAGGCTGTATACTGGGAATAGCAGGCGCTTTCTATAATGTTTCTTAAACATTAACGCCAGTGATGAATCCCATGGCACACGGCCAAGTGACGTGGCACACGCTGTTCAGGACCTGCCTTGTGATATCCAGGTGCCTTGGAGAGAGTTACTCAGAGCAGTCCCAAAAACAAAGCCAGGGAGTGAGCTAATTGCTAAGCAGTGTGAAGGAGAGGGGCGTGAGGGGCGGGGGGGGGGGGGAGTTAAGAGCACGCAGCTTACTCCCTGGTCCTCATTAATGTAGCAGTATCAGATATACCGATGGGTCTGAATAAAAATTTAGGCAGCCAAAAAGTGTCAGATACATATGTGAGCCTTGTTAGACTTGGAGAGCTACGGTATCCCGGTCTCCCTGCCTCGTGCCGCAGAAGGGAGCAATGTGGCAGCTTGAGAGACTCTTGAGTCCACCTTGAGACTCTCTGCTCCAGTTACCCACATACCCGTTTGCAGCTGGGTGAAAAAAACACAGTGTTCAGCACCAGCCCAGGGCCAGACTCAGTCTTTAGCAAGAGACCTGGTAGTCAGCACTGCAATCCTCCCTCCGGTTTACCTGTGCTGATGATAACTGACTATATCAGGGAATCAGATGGTTTGGGTGGCAATTGCTGCGTAAAGAACAGTGCCTGCCTTTCCAGGTTTCACTGGGTCTCACAGTCTAAGAACACTCTCTGCTCATACCTTCAGTAGCCGACAAATCTGATGCCTGCGGGTAAGTTACATATCTCACTTCAGCCCATGAGAGCGGCTGGAGGTGTGAAGAATCCCACCTGCCTTCACAGCGATCAGGTACCGGAGTTACGAGGTCTGGCTGGGAATCCAAGGCGCAGCATTTAACTAATTTGGATAAAGTCAGAGGGGAAAAAAAAAAAAAAAAAAGAAACCGAGGAAAGAAGCCAAATGGGGAACTTCATGTTGCAGGAGGCTTTGCCTTCCAAATGCATTGGGATCTGGGAAATCTTCCTTCTAAACATTTTTAAACATCAGGACAATCTGGAAACATTTTAACTTGGAAGAAATGTAATGCTTTGCCCTCTTTGCTCCCTCATGCTGCTTTCCAACTTAAGTGCTTTTTTTTTTGGCATGTATTTGTTTTCTCCCTTGGGACAGGTGATCCAGCTTTTCCCTGCTACTCGTGCAGTCTTCAGTGCCTGAACTTCTCTTCTGGAAGTAGCTTCTCTTGTCTGATAAGAACTGCTCTTTCCAGCCCAAGGGGTTTTTTCGTCCTCACTTCTTTTTCTTCTTTTCTCATTCTTCCACTCTCATTGTTTTTCTCCTTTGGTTTGTTCTCCTGCCATCTGTGCAATTGTCTCATGCCTCCATCATAAAGTTTATGAAATCCAGACTGAAAAATATTCTGCTGCTAAAAAAGCTAAGGATTAAATTCATCCTTCTGCTCAGGTCAGTGGAGGTAATGTGTACGCGCAGACATCTGCTTCCCTCAGCAAAGTGCATAGGACCTTGGAGATGTTGCTGTGCTGTCTCTTCTCCAGGGAGCTCTCAGAATATGGAAATCTGTAAAAAAGAGCAAGTTCCAGAAGAGAGCTTTTGAGAAAGAAGGTCTGGAGTTTCACGCCATCGGTGATGTACCTAGGGATAGTCAGCTCCACCAATCTCCTTTGCTTCTCAAAACCCAACACAAATGGTAGGTACAGGATATAATTAGTTTTGTAGAAATAAACCCCAAGGTTGTAACACATATCACTGATACGTGAAATGGCTGTATTGAATGGGAGTGAATGGCCATTAACTGAGCTGGGTCTGCTTTCCTCCAAGGAAAGAAGGACCCTTTAAGAGCTACTTTCACTCGTCTCAAAAACTACTTACACTTTAAACTTAACCTATTTTGCATTATTTGAAAAGGGATTCTCTTCTGGCTTACAGTCATGAATGCTACTGGTTCATTTTTTAGCAGGAAATAATCTCAAAATACCCTTGTGTTTGCTGATATTTCAAGGTAAAGGAATTAACTGGAAGCTTTCCCATTTTCCAAATGTAATCATTTCCAAAATAAATATGGGATGGGCTGTGGGATAATACCCTGTGAGCATTTTAATACACACAATAATATTCTCCAGTTTATATAAATCTGGGGTTTTTTTCCAAACAGAAATGTTGCAGTCTTTCTTACAGAGGTACCAAGGATTACAGCAAGAAAACAAAATCGTAATGTTCTCCACGCTGCCTCTGCAGGCCAAACCAAGAGATGACACACTGAGCCATTTTCATGCTACTGGGGTCAGTAGAACTGTACTTCAACTGTATTTAGCCTATGGTGCTGCTGTTCCTGGAGACAGTGATCAGGTGCCAGAATTGGTAGTTAAAGGCTAAATTAAGCCACTGGGCTCACTAGAAAAGGAGTAAGAGGCCGTGGATGTGGACAGCATCCCAAGAACAGCCCAGAACAGCAACTGTGACCCTGCTGCTTCTCTGCCTCTTTCCTGCTTTCCAGGAAAGTGCTTTCTGTATTTCTGGAAAGAATGAAAAATCACATCTTGCATCATCCGGGCACCTCAGCATACTCCTGTGCTTGAAACTTCCTCACCCAGATGGCAAAGGCTAGTTCCCTACCTTCATCTGACTGAAATCTCTGCAACCTACCTTTACACCACCCAGATGGAATGAAATCTTTCCTTGTGGAAAAGTTGTGCGCTATCAAAAGGTGTGTCTGCCTGTGCTCTACAGTCACAGCACTGTCTCTGGAACTCACATCCTTCCTCTACCATCCTCTCTTCTCCAGGTTTATCAAATCCAGCAGTGAGGAAAGACCTGTCCCACACAGCTTCCACGTCCTTCATTTCTGCATACCAGGTGGGGGCAGCAGCCTCCAAACTTGCAGATGGTGTTCACCTGTCCATGACCATGAGTGGGAAGGATGAGAGCAGGCTGGGCTTGCATACTGCTCCACATGCAGGGCTCTGAGGCAGCATTAGATGGGTCTCCACTACTAAAGAGGCCCAAGGAGTGACCTAGAGCTCTGGACCTCTATTGTCTGTGCCACCTGACTGCTAATTTATTCTTTGGCTCTGTTTTGGGCCTTCTGAATGAAATCTGAGCTAAATATGCTCTAGAGAGATCTGGCCCTCCTTAGGGTAGATACCAGCCAGTCATTACCATTTGCCTGCAGGAGCAGCAGTCGGTGGTTGGCTGTTCTTCAATAGTGTCAATACAAAGGATCTTCCACAAAGTAGGAGAGAAAAAGCGAGGCAGGAATAAATGATGAAATCCTCAAGTAAAAAATGTTTGTTTTCCCCTCCTCTTCACACATTTCTGTCATTACTGCAATATGATTTATGCTTCAAACAGGAATTTTTTTCAAAGTCATGAATAGCTTCATGAACTTAAGAAAAGACTGAGAAGGAGCCGTTTTTAATCTGTTTGAAGTCCCTTGCATATTTAAAGTTTCTGTAGTAAAACCATCAGTCCACAAAGTTGGGCTGCTAAGACCACAGATAGAAATGCAGTTGTTCTAAAGCCACTGAGCACCCAACAGCTCCTTTGAAAAGTAATGACAGTTTCTAGTAACTCAGCAATTTTGAAACGGCTTTCAATTTAAGCCGGAATTTTTCCAGAAGAATAACGAACAGTAAATTTCAGCGACTTAGTTTTTAAATGCTCATGTTGAAATAGCCTCAGGACTCTGATCGCTCCTGCTGCCAGCACTGGGACATCACGGCAGTAGAATTCAACAGTCTAAGTGGCAGCTGCTGAGTCACTGAGTTTTGCAGGTTTGTATTTTCAAGCAGACCAGCAGTGATTTTAGGTTATCCTGCACTGTTGGGTTGATAAACTACATCATCCTTCAGCAGGACTCTGGATGTGAAACACAGTCACAGGTTGCCCAGAGAGGTGGGAGATGCCCCATCTCTGGAAACATTCAAGGTCAGGTTGGACGGGGCTCTGAGCGACTTGATCTAGTTAAGTTGTCCCTGGTCATGGCAGGGGAGTTACACTAGATGGCCTTTAAAGGTCCTTTCCAACCTAAACCATTCTATGATTCTCTGTCCAAAGCTGTGAGCACGGTGAATGGCTGGGAGGAGGCTCGTTCCGGCAAGTTGCCCCCTTTGCCTTTATTTTCAGCAGGGTGGCCCTTTGCTGCAAGGTGTCTTGCAAGCACTTCAAATTGTAAATGAAAGCAGCAACGCCCCCATGGTTACTGTTAGCTTTTGAAAAACTGGGTTTAGGCAAGCAGATGTGGCTTTAGACCCCCACATTTGGACCTCCTGTGAAAAATCAAGGCAGTATAAAAACCAGTTGTGGGTTTGATGGGACTGCAAAGATACCGACAGCAACAACAGACTCTGCTTTTCATTTCTCTCTGTTGCACTGAGCTCTGAATGTAAATGAAAAAGAATCAAGGAAAGAAGTTGAAGCAAACTAGTTAAAACTCTCAAAAGAACCATTTTTAAACATAGAAGCATTCAGAGAACAAAACCTCCTTTTCAGCACCCCTGGCTCACTCCTAGGGGCCATTTCTTACATTTCTGCTAAATCAGTTGAGAAAGTCACTAAAGCATAGCAACATTGCAGTGTCCCTAGGAAAAAAAAAAGCGCCAAAGAGCCTTGAGAAAACTCTGAATAGCACAGAAAGCAAGAACAAATGTTTTATATATGTGGTATTGTTAAAACTCCCAAGTGACATAAATATAATAAACAATGGTGAAGAATGGGATATTTCTGTTTGTTTCCCCACACTCGAGATGACCTAACCTACCTCAGGCATGGTTCCACTTTGGGACTTGTGAGTTATTTGATCGGTCCAAACTTGTGAAAATAAACACTATTATTCTACTGTTCTACATTGTGCATTCTTTTGTTCTCTGTAAATAGACTGAGAACTAGCAAATGAAAGTAAATTATAATAAAATACAAATCAAAATCAAAACTGCAGATAAACCAAAACCAACACATGGGAAAAAAATGTAATAAACACAAAAATAATGAAATGGTATCCTCATCACTGAGCACAGCTCTGTGTGCTCCAGATGACTCTGTCAGCATTTTATGGTTGAGTTCTGATCTCATTTACAGACATCTCCTGCAGAGACTTCCCTCATCTGGCATGGCCACAGTAGTAATCTAACATTTTAAGGTCAGTATTTTCAGAGAACCTTGTGGGAGTTAGATGCTCAGATCCCATTGGATTTCAGTGCAGGTTGGACACCCAACTAAAAAAATCCGCTCCTTAAAGTAATAGGTTATTTCTTTGGTCCTCCCAAAGTTGTCTTCCAGAGGCTAGTTTCCAGTTGTGAGTAAATGCCATCTGAGTACCCAGCTAGAAGAGATAAACTTGAGTGTAAATTCTTTATTAGGAATGGGGTTGCTCTTTGAGCCCTAAGCCCAAAACCTCATCCACGCCTCTGTGTAACAGTAACATCTCAAAGGCACGTTTTGCAGATCATTTAATATTTGCCCAACTTTGTGCGCATCATGTGTTAAGAATTACTATTGTTTATAACATAAATTATAGGGTTTTCACCACTCCCTGGGAGAGGTCAGTTTGCAGCCTGACGAATGTCAGTGTCAGAAAGCTTCTCTTGATATTTTTATAGTGTTTTTTAGCATTGGAAGGTTTTGAAGATAGGGAGCAGAAAACTTACTGAGTTGGATAGAGCTGGGTATGCATGTGCATAGAGATGAGGTAACTGGTCAGACATGATATCATTTTTCATTCCCTTCCCACACTAGGAAAGCACCTTCCTTCTACATCCTATTTATAGAAAAGAAAATAATTTTGCTTAATTTTCTTTTTTTGGAGAAGAGATGTAATTGTAATTTTTTATACAGGACTCTTCAGTCAAAAACCCAAGGGGAAGCAGCCTGGTTGGGATAGCATACTGCCCCTAAAAACAAGGCACTGAGGATGGTTAATGATCTGATGTCCATGGATGTGCAATTGATGTCGCAGCAGCAGGAAGCAGCACTAACCCAAGTGATATATTTCAAATAAGTTCCCTCATACCAGAACTCCAGTAATCTTTAGATGGGAAATCACGATATATGCAAGAAATTATACCTCCTCCCAGCACTCCCACCCTCACTGAACTGCATCTATCTCTGCTTAGGGAGAAGGATTTTAAGTCAAAATAATGCAGAAAAGCATTTTTTCAGATGATGAAGTGAAATTTTAAGTTAACAAAATAGCCCAGGTTGAAAGAGTATACAGCTTTACCACTGTATGGAGGAACTAAGAGAGATACAGGTCTACAGTACAGCCCACCAGAAGCTCGTTGTCTCAAAACAAATGTTATTTAACATCCAGCATCTCAGTTTGTTTTAGCTGAAGAAAATAAACACCAGGGCCATCTCTTACCAGTAACACTTTCTAGAAGGACTTTTGAAAATTTTCTGTTCCCATGTGTCTGCTTAACAAAAAGTCTCTTGAAATGCTGGCTTTTTACTTGCTGAAATCATGTTCTTGGGACACGGTTCATCCTTTCATAATTCAGAGGCAGGACTGGCATGACCTTACACTTTATGTGCTAGTCTTACAATAAAGGTGTTAAAACAATCGTCTAGTCAGGATGAAACCAAGAATTTTTTATCCTGCGGTTATGCATTGTTGCCCAAGGGTTCTTGCATAAATCCTCCCTTGCTCCCCACCTTCTTATTATACTTGAGCCTATGTTAATTCCTCTTAACTTTACCCAACTGCCTGGAGCAGCTGAGGAATGAGACAGACATCCTAAGCTCCTTTGATAGTCAAGGGAGAGTGGGGCATCTCCAGTGCCGCCTGAGCCGGACTCTCAAGTATCTTCTCTTGGCTACACAGAATTCAATGGTGAACTAATGGCAAAACCTATTAAAAAACTCGCCCTTGGCTGCACAACCCCTCCATCAGAGGCAAGGTTTGGGGCAGCACTGAGAGTCACTGGCCTTTTTGGTGGTCATCCTCCATAGCAGTGGTCTTGGTGTGGTGGCAAAGTGCACCCCTGTGAGCCTTTACTGCAAGATTAAAATAAGGAAGGATCCATCTAGGCTTTGGAGCAGATACAGTGGCTTTTGTCTAAACTGGGAGCCTGACTCTTCATTGCTTTGCACCTTGCATTCAGAGCAGAGAGGTTTGTATGCTGGTCTTCTTTCCAACTGATTTCTTCATCTATCTGGAGTGATTTTATGTCATAAGCTGAGTAAAAACCTCACCTCTCATTACAGCACTATGCCCAGCTGTGGCCTGAAATTTTCATATTTGGGAAATAATTTGCTTTAGTTTTGCTCGGGGAATATTTGGGTTACATGGGAGTTTTCTTATGTTTTTTATGCACATTTTTAGGAGTTTTCTTTTTATATTTTTCATAGTTCCCCAAGGATATGTGTATAGTGTCAACAGTAATGAATGACATGAACTTTTACCGTAAGGAACTGAAATATCATAGTAATCTAGTTTTCATGGTAATTTGGCTCCATGGAAGCCTCTCCAAGGAATAAAAATGCCTGAGAAAAATGGAATTCACATAAACTCTCATTATTTTCTAAGTTCTATATGTCTATGGGGAACCAGATGAATTATCAGCCTCTAAATATAAATTACACTGCTCAAGAATGAAGGATCAGTACATACTCAAATGCTTGATCCAGAAATAATAAAAATAAAATTCTGTGTTTGTTCCATTGATAACAAAACCTTGGTACAGTGCTAAAATATCATCCTGATCAGCACGGTAGAAAAGAATCAGGGTGCGGTTCCCTGACAGTGGAAGCCAAACTAAGCTGATGATGTTTTCTTTTGTAGTCACAGCACCCCTCCTTGTCATCACAGGACTATTTATTTTATTTTGTTAGTTTTCTGACAATTAGTACCTGGACCTACCCTTCCAGGGAGTCGGAGGAAGAGTATATATGCACATAGGGTAAGGTGGATTGCACTCCATGTAGTCACCTGTACACATGCAAGGCACACAAGGTATATGTGAAATGCCAGCAAAGCCTTTTGGACAAGAGTGAATGACATTATCTATGCTCAGACTAATTTTGAAAGTCCTTTAGTCTGTGTAACAGTAATCCATATGATTAATTTGCCAACTTGGAAAGAAATTAAGAAACCTGTTTGCCAAAGACTTGCCAAACCAGTCCTTCTCACTGTCTGGAATGAAGTTTATGTGTTTTTCTTCATACGAAAGTAGCACTGCTTTAACTATATAGGAATAGCTAAAGAAAAAGGAAAAACTATTAAAATCATATACAAATGGTTTATGGAAGAGCAGCTCCGTCTGTGTGAGAAAGAGGGATAAACTATACTGAAAGAGGGAGGAAAACAAAGCAGGTATCTTTCGCAATTACATCTGTGCTATATGGATAAATATATTAGCAAAACCTCATCTCCTTAAATGAAAAAATTATACCAGCTCCCAAATCGAGTGCATACTATGACCATTTAAAGAGAAAACAACCAGTAATAAATAAAAAAATTAGAAGAATTGTAGAGGAGACTGAAATTTGGAAATCATTAGCATTCAGTGACTACATTTTAAATAGCCCACAAAGTGAGGAGTGGTGCCACTGTAAACTGGGCAGTCCAACTGGAACTGGGAGAGTCAAGTCCTGCTACCTATTTAAACTTCTCTGCAATTCTACAAGGACCTGAAGGCAGTTGTTTTCTCACTTAAAGCCACTTTACTGACGCGTGAAGCAGCTCCTCCTCCTGAGAGTGGTGCCCACAGTCCCTATCAGCAAGGGGACAGCTTTCACTCCAGTATCCAGTCCCGCTTTGAGTATTCACAGATGCCACAAAAGCGGTGTGGGTGCAGCAAAATTCACCTCCTGGCAGAAGCCGAATTTCTTTCCCGGGAGAATGACCCACTGCCTGCCCAACACAATACAAAGGAGGTGGGTTTTTGGTTTTTTTTCCATCCATGCCCTGCAAGTCAATACTCGCTGTTGGGTAATTAAACAGAGCATATCAGCTCACGAGGGCTTTTTAATGGGGAAAAATAGTACATTTTAAGATTTGTGGCCAAAATCATCGGCACACTTGACAGCTCTGTGCTGCTCCAATGACACAGAACAACCTTAAGCCTGCAATAACTGATTGATTAAACCAGCTTGTCGTGGTATCGCTGGAGCGGTGCAAACCGGCCAAAGCGTATTGGCAAATCCACCTCTGCAGCTCCTATTTTAAGGGATTTATATATCAGCCTAACTTAATTTCCAAAGTTAAAAAAATTAATTCACTTAATTAATTAATTAATTTCCATGTTTAAAAGCTTGGTATCCACCTTCTTGGGTAATAAATTAACTAATTTAAATGTTTAAAAGCTTAGTATTTACTTCTTAGATAATACATTTGAGGAGAAATCAACATAGGATAGTTTCAAAAAAATCTGTCGCATCCCTGTCCGTCAGCAGGTTCGTGGGATGTGAGCGGCAATGGGATGTGAGGACCAGGACTGGGTGCCATCTGGGAGAGAGAGGAGCAGTAATTTAACTCAGCATGCCCCGCGAGGCAGAAAGAGTCCTTCTTAAATCATGTCCACTGGCATTTGCTTTACAGAATGTGCAGAATGTCACCGAGAGCCAAGTACAATGTTGCTTATGGAGAGCAAATATATGGGAAATAACCTCCGATGCTGCCACAAAGTTAAAGCAAAACAGGATGCAGAAAGATTTAGAGGGAAAGATGACTCTGCAAAAAGGAAACTAAGCCGTATTTATAAAACAAGACTCGTGATCTCTCAGAGACAGAGACCTCAGCCTGTCATTTTCTACCACGGTTAAATCACGCCTTGTGAATGATCCATCTATTATTTCCAAAAACTTTCAGGCTAATTTGCTGTTGCGAAATGAAATTTCTTCAAACGAGACAAAAAGTGCATTCCTCCTTCAGGATTGCACTCTGCACTTGCCAAATCCGAAGTTATAAAACCAAGCTGTTTTGGAGTTATCTGAGCATGAAAAAAAAAAAAAAAAAAAGCCTATGAACAATTTTCTAAGAAAACTGTTCACCATTTTCCAGAAAAAAAAAAAATCATCCTTTGGGCTAAGGTCAAGTGAGAGAAATTTCAAGCCAAAATATGAATCTCTGAGCATTATAGAAGCAAAGACGAGCAGCAGCTCAAACCAAAAGTCATTTTGGGAGGCAGAAACACTGACTCCAAAGTTCAGGCTGAATTTTTCCTCCACTGTGGATCTGTTTTTCAAACCATAGTCTGCTAATTTTCCCCAAAGAAAGAGATTTTCTTGAAATGGGGCATGCTGGATCTCTGCAGCAGAGCTTTCCCGAGAAGCTTGGTCAAGTCAGGCAAGGGAGGAGGGCTAGTTGTTTTGGATGAGTTTCTATTTTAGTATAACATTTTATAAATGTAGCTACACTCTGAAAAAATCATTGGGCAAAAGTTTTTTCTCACTGAATCCTGCCAGTGACTTTGCCTGGTAACTTTTTCTCCATTCTGCTGATCTGGCTGGGGAAATGTATCAATCTCTGAATTATTTGAGGAAAGGCGCTTTGGGAAAGCTGGGGAAAAAAAAAAAAAAAAAAGAATTACAGTTATTGTTAAACCTAGAAAGAGAAATACCTGTGTGAAAAATGCCAGTACCTAGATAAAGTGACCCTTACATGGACATCTTTCATCTCATAAAAGTTACGGCTGGCTTTGCTCTCAGTGCCCCATTGAACATTGCGTGTGATATATCTGTGCCTCCTGGATTTCTAACCACACACATAATCCGAAGAATCTCCTTGTGTTGTCAAACGTTTTGATGCTATCTAAATGCAAAGGCTTTCTCAAAATGATGCATGTTAAGTAGCACTGAAATTTCCTGTTTACAGTGCTATAAAACCAAAATCTGAGGTCTCTGTGCAGACCAAAATATTGACTTTCAGGGGTCATGGAGCAACTATTGACCCACGTTGGCATGCGAGGAATTACACATGTGAATGTGTAATGTAGTGTAGATGTGGTGCTGAGGGACATGGGTTAGTGGTAACTTGGCAGCACTAGGTAAATGGTTGAACTTGATGATCTTAAAGGTCCCTTCCAACCAAAATGATTCTATGATTCTATGAATCCAGATATGGGATCTCTGTGTAACGGCTTAGCTGCACTGAAGTCCATAAAGTTACAGTCATATCTGCATGAAAACAGGGATTAGCAGCATGTCAGGAGACCTGCCCTCCAGCCTCGACACTCTCTGGGTCTCCCTTGGCTGCAGAGAGGGCTGGCTTACATGGAGACACCAAAGGTAGAAACCTAAACAAGTATCCGGAGAGTATCAGGAGCCAAATCCAACTGGATCAGGCCCAGAAGGATGCTGCAGTGCACCACGCCAGGTAAATTTGTACATACCATATACTTTATTTTAAAGTCTGGGACACATTCTGCCCCATTGAGATCAACGTTGATTTATTCAATGTCACTGAATGAGAGTGCCACTCTGTGTGCTATCTTGTGCACTGCTATTATAGATGAATATTTTATATATTTAAAGAAACAGAAATATGTGTGTATGTATTTGCCTGTGTATACATATACACATAAATACATATGCAGCTCAAGGCATAGGGTTTTTTCCTAAGACCAAATATAACCATGTTCAGTTGAAGTGTCATGACAAAACAAATAATTTCTATCCGGATTATTACTGAACAATTGAAATGCTGATAACAATGGACAAATACAGCAGCATAAATGCCAATAGGGCAATAGACATATTTCCTGCTTTAAAAGGGTCAGCTTCACAAAATACAGAAGTAAGTAGGGGAGAGAATTTACATAAAGCATGTGAATAGTAATTAGAAACCAATTTTAAATATACTACTAGATGCCTGAAAAGCCATCATTGAATAAAGTGATCTGTCTTGATTTAAAAATTCAGCTAGTTTTATAAAAGGAAAAATTAAAGAAAAATCTTTAATAAATTTAAAAAAAAAATAAAGTTAATTAAGTTTAAGAAAAGCATACATGTCAAACAGTAGAAAGGAGACATTAGTTTCAATTAATATAAATCCAAAAGGAATTACAAGAATGTGATAAAATAAGCAAAACCAAAAAATTAATGGATAGACGATCAAAAACAATAGTGTTTTATGTAAACTGAGATAAAGAGAAAGTCACCGATGGTACTGCTATGTTACTCAATGCAAGTTGTGGAATTGTCAGTAAACAAAGCAGGTGACAGAGGTATCCAACTGACATTTTTGTTGTATATTGGAAAATATATGAGATGAGTTGGTGACAGAGATAACTAATGCATTCTTACAATTTCAACATTCCAAAACAGCTCTAGAAGTTACACATTTTAAAAAACCTGCATGTTTAGATAAGTGGTATCCAAGCACTTTAAAAAAACTCTCTGGGATGACAATACCGATCTCCTCTGCCCCCGAGTCCCAGGAGACTGTCAGGGACACAGGGGCTACTCTCATCCAGCAATAGACACCTCTTGGGGACCTTTCACCTCTGGGCTGGTCATCCTACGTTCCCTCTTCTGTCGATTGAGAGGTAGGGGCATTTTTAGAATTAAATTCATCTGACCAAAAGTTGACACCTATATTCGGTTAAAATAATCACATCCTAACGTGGTATCCACTTTAAAAAAAGATCAACAACGTGCCCAAGGTTTCCTAGGTCTGCCCTCACGGCATCAGTCCTGGCTCTCAGTGTCATGCTACGGGGTAAATCCTGTCCTGGGTGGTCTAAGCAAGGTGATCTTGTCTAGGAATGAAGAGAGCATTTTACCTCAACATTTAACAAGAGCGTCACTCCTACAGGAAAGCTGAGCCATGTTCTAATACTACAGTTTTGGCAAATGTTGATGCATTGAAAATGCTCAGAGAAGACTTAGGAGCCTTCTCAGATACCCTGCAAGGCAATGGAAGACTCTGAGAGATGCTGGTAAGCATTATTCATTTTTGTAATGTAAAAGTATGTACACGGGTTTAATAATTATGCAAAAAAATTGCATACAAAATTAAGGGAGAAATAGTAATAACAAAATAATAATAAATTATAAGTAGGCTTTTATATTCATGTAATTCCTATTATGTGAGTTACCTGCTGCCAGTGTCTGCCTATCCTAGCCGACTCCAAAGGGACCAGGGGTGCTCGGGCTACTAATTCAGACATATCCGTTAAGACTGTAAAGGGTGGGCTGAAAGTGCCTTTCAAACAGCAGGGTCACATCTTGCTCCTTTAAAATCAAAAGTATGACTAAGGAATTGGAAAAGAGGCCTTACAGTAAGAAACTCAGGAAGTTCAATCTATTTTGCTCACTCCAAAAAGGTCAAAGGGTGTCTTAATCACAGCCTGACATTACCTGCAGGGATAATCTCAGGAATGACTTCTCAACCTGGCCCGCAAAGATAGAACAAAGGTCGGCAGCTGGAAGCTGAAGATAACTCGGGCTAGAAACCAAATGTAGTTATTGGTCGCCACCATAAATAATAATTATCAAGGTGGCTGCTGATCCTTTAACGAAGACAACCGCAAAATCGAAATCAGATGTATTAAAAAAAAAATGGACACTCTAAATCAGGCAATAATGGAAGAAGGAACATGGCTTGTGCTGTGCCGGATTCAGGTCAGTGTCTCTCACTGCCCAGTGATCCAAGAATCTATAAACCCACTATCCCAGAGGTTGCTTATTTTGGTCTGTTTAAAGAAACTATTATATACATGCTTATCATGGTGACATTTAATCACTGCTAATACATGCGTAAGGTTCAAAGCAGGGTAATTACCATTTTTTCCAACTCTAACCTCTCTAATGATTTGCCACCGCCTCTCCCAGCGCTCTTGTTTTGAAAACTAATTCCTATTATCTAAAAGACTTTCCAAAGCAAACACAGCAGTGTAGCACTTTCTAATATTTATTTTGTGTTCTCAAAGAAAAGGCAATAGCAGTAGAGGGGTGGGGGTTTTTTTGCGGGGGGGAAGAGTTCTTCTCAAAAGATACTTGTGTCCACAGTGACTTTAAAATGTCCCCCTGCCCCTTTACTGGGTCCAAGGGCCAGGTCCAGAGGCAGAAGGTTTTGCTGTGTAACTGCTGAATATGCAGTAAGCAAAATTTTTCATGGAAATTAGGGAAAGGTCCTATTCTGGTAGCAGCAAACTCTGCTTCAGTGCCTAACTGCAGCAGGAGACTGCAAATAAAAAGGGGTTTCATCTACGAAGACAAAGACGCATAGTTTTTAAGGTCACCACAATCCTCCCTCCAGTCTTCTTTCCTACATCATTTGGACTAAAAAAAAAACCAAAAAAAAACCTAATGAAAGCTTCTCCCATGGGAAGCTCTTCTTCTTGCTTTCGGGTGTTTGAGCGTAGGGAGGGTCCCTGTGCTTGCCTGATGTAGGTGATAAGCTCAGTGGGGCTGGGAACAGCTTGGTAGACACGTGTAGCACACTGTGTGCGTTCACAGCATTATCACACCCCCACCCCCACCCCCAGATTAGCGGCCGAGCGCTGCTGGTCACGGATGGCAATGCTTAGGAGTAAATACGGGCCTTGCACGATACGGGTTGAGCTGCTGACTCCACCGTAGACTCCTTGCCTGACCTTGGGACTGTAGCACTGTCTGCCTCTGTGTTTAAAAAGTTAAGATAATACTACTTGTCTGCCTCGCAAGGATTTTGTGAGGTTAGAGGCACTGTTTACTGGAGTGAGCTGTAAAGTATTAGCGGTGCTGAGAGCTATGTAAATATCTGTGCTCATGAAACCTCAATTAAAACACTATCCATCTCACTAGAGGAAAGCACACGTAAAGGCCATCAGTCCCTACAACATCACGGAACAGCTCGCACACACGTTTCCCACATCTCAGAGGTGGAAAAACACGGTGGTGATGGAGCCGAGGAGGCAAAGCCTCCAGTGACTGAGCACGGAGCACTTCATAGCATGGGTTTTGCTGCAGTTTGCAACCTCATGCCCAGAAAGGAGCTGCCTTAGTCTCTTAGTCTTAGTCCAGTGATGCATCTGGGAGATGTTGGGCAGAAGCAAAGGCCCCGAGGTGTGTACAGAGTCATTGCTGCTCACGACAGACATGCTCAGGAGCACATGCACATGCCACAAGCACACAGCAAGAGGTCACTCAACTGGGGCTTTACAAACAGTTTCAAAGTGCTTTACAAACAATTCATTAATAGATGACATATTTTTGCTAAAGGCACAACCAGCTCAACCAGATTTTATTACAGGTGTAAATAATACCAAGAGAATTTAAAAGCGAGACTCATTTGTCTGCTCTTAATCCCTCCTCCCGCTGACACGTTAAAGGTCTGCTTAATCATCCAGCCCTTTCCCCTCCAAACGCACAAATGTTTCATCCTCACTTACTTGTTTCACGGAGATTTATACAAATGCCAGGAGGTACCTAGCAGTGCCCTCCAGGTTTCTTGGCCCCAACGAAAAAACAAACAACACTCAAACCCAGATGTAACCCAGCGGCCAGCACTGCAATTTAACTCGCTAGGAAGAAAAGGCAGCAGCTTAGAAAGCCACCCCAGATATTTTTAACCCGGGCCATGAAGAAGCTAAGCTCCCTTGGCTGTAAAAAGACAGGCCAGGAGCAAGGGAAGGACCGGGGTGCAATGAGCATGAGCCCCAACATGGGGCTGAGGTTTCAGCCCACCCTGTCCCTGGGGAGCTGGTCTTGGGCACCACGGGGAGCCCCTGGGACCAGCACCCATGCTGGGGAAGGCACGGTGGGAACACTGGGATGGTGGGGATGTCTCCCAGTGGCACCAGGCATGTGGGAGGGAGGGCAGGGGGTACCTGTTGTGGGGATGGGGGGACACGGGTAGGGGTCCCTGGGGTGTTTCGGAGGGAGAAGGATGGGGGGTGCAGGTAGCGGGGTCCCCAGAGAGGAGAAGAGGGGTGGCGGGGTGCAGCCAGGAAGAAAAGCTCGTTTCGCGGGGGGGAGTGCGGGCCGGATCTCCCCAGGGAGCGGAGCGGGGCGGGGGGAAGGGGGAACGTCTGGGTGCCAGCGTGGGGGTGCAGGTAGGACCACCACCCCCTACCCGCTCCCGATGGGGTGGAGGGGGCGGCGGTGCGGGCTCCTCGAGGCGGGGGCGGCGGTGCTGGGAGGGCTCGGGGAGGTGCCGTCCCTCCCCTGGGCAGTTTCTCCACGAAGCTCTTTAATAGCGGAGCCGCCCCCGGCCCCTCCCCGTTGGAGCCGGCCCGTGCGGCACGGCGCGGCCGGGGCCGGGGCCGGGGCCGGTGGAGGCTGCTCGGGCCATGGCGGGGGGCGGCGGGGGGGCGACCGGCCGCGGGGGGCTGCTGGCCGTGCTGCTGGCGGGGCTGCTCGGCGGGGCGCGGGGTTTCGGCGACGAGGAGGAGCGGCGCTGCGACGCCATCCGCATCGCCATGTGCCAGAACCTGGGCTACAATGTCACCAAGATGCCCAACCTGGTGGGACACGAGCTGCAGGCGGACGCGGAGCTGCAGCTCACCACCTTCACCCCCCTCATCCAGTACGGCTGCTCCAGCCAGCTCCAGGTGGGTCGGGGCTCCGGGGAGGGGGGGGTCCCCTTTTGTGCGTGGCCGGGAGGGGCTGCCACCCCTTCTCCATCCCCTTCTCCGTCCCCCGTCTCCCTTCCCCATCCCTGTCTCCCTTCCCCATCCCTGTCTCCCTTCCCCATCCCCTCGGCTCAGTCCAAAAACTAAAACAACACCGAAAGTCCCGCCGCCTTTCAGAGCCGTTCCTCGCTGCCCGGGAGGAGCGTGGTTCATCCCGGGCCGAGGTGCGGGAGGCGGCGGGGACCGGGCAGCGGCAGCCCCGGGAAGTCGGCGGGGAGTCCCACGGATCGTCCCGGGGAACGCTGGGGTTCCTGGAGCTTTGCCTGGTCGTCCCCCTCCGTTTCTGTTGTACCCGAGCCGCTGCGCCCCTCGGAAATGGGGGGAACCCGAGGGAGCCGGCTCCTGAGAGCTGCTGGGGACCTCCTCCGGGACTTCCACCGCAGGAGTTTCTTTCCCAGGCGAACGGCAAGATCCTTGTCCTCCCCACGGGCATGGATTTCATCAAACAAAAACCAGCTTGTTTCTTGGGGCAGAGCTCCCAAATTAGCACGCAATCCCGTTTATGTTGTCGCGTCACAGAATTGCGATTATTCAAAAGCCGAGAAAACTACAATGTTTTATTACTGTCCTAAATACATCTGTGACCTTATGGTTAAAGAAAACCACATTCTTTTCAGAGAATCGTGAACCGAAGTAATTCAATAAATGTCTTTTCCTCTGTTTGTTTGTTAGCTGTAATATCCAGGCAGTGCCTAGAACAAATATATGTATTTGTTTAAACCACTTTAATTTGGTTTTTTCCTTTTGTAAATTGCACCCTTGAGGTTTGGATCTGGCTAAATCCCACTTGCTTTATTGAAGCTGATGGGCTAAATTTACATGGAGCTAATCTAGGGAGTAAAATGTTCAGGCTTTGGCTTCGGACCACATTTGAACTGAGAGAAGACAACATTGTTAGCGTTTGCTTTTTTTTTTTTCCTTTGTTTTTATTGTTCTTGGTTTATTTGTTTTATGCTGCTTCCTGTTTTTTAAGGCAAAGGACCAAATATTACTGCTAAAAAGGCAAAAAAAAAAAAAAAAGTTGTTATATTTCGACCTGTTGAATTTTCCCCTAACGCACTTGTGATTTCTGTTTCTCTCTTCCAGTTCTTCCTTTGTTCGGTCTATGTCCCGATGTGCACGGAGAAGATTAACATCCCCATAGGTCCCTGTGGTGGCATGTGCCTCTCCGTCAAAAGAAGATGTGAACCTGTTTTAAAAGAATTTGGATTTGCCTGGCCGGACAGCCTAAACTGCAGCAAATTCCCACCCCAGAATGATCACAACCACATGTGCATGGAGGGCCCAGGAGACGAAGAGGTTCCCCTTCACAGCAAGACCTCCTTGCAGCCTGGAGAAGAGTGCCACAGTATGGGACCTAACTCGGATCAGTACATCTGGGTGAAGAGAAGCTTGAACTGTGTCCTGAAGTGCGGCTACGACGCTGGTCTCTACAGCAGGTCAGCTAAGGAATTCACGGATATCTGGATGGCCGTGTGGGCCAGTCTGTGCTTCATCTCAACTGCCTTCACAGTCCTGACCTTCCTGATTGATTCATCCAGATTTTCCTACCCGGAGCGCCCAATCATATTTTTGAGCATGTGCTACAATATTTATAGCATTGCTTATATTGTGAGGCTAACTGTGGGCCGGGAAAGGATATCCTGTGATTTTGAAGAGGCAGCAGAACCTGTTCTTATCCAAGAAGGTCTTAAGAACACAGGATGTGCTATAATTTTCTTGCTGATGTATTTTTTCGGGATGGCTAGCTCCATCTGGTGGGTTATTCTCACATTGACGTGGTTTCTGGCTGCAGGACTCAAGTGGGGCCACGAAGCTATAGAAATGCACAGCTCTTATTTCCACATTGCAGCCTGGGCGATCCCCGCCGTGAAGACCATCGTCATTTTGATTATGAGACTAGTAGACGCAGACGAGCTCACCGGTCTGTGCTACGTTGGGAACCAGAACCTCGATGCACTGACGGGCTTTGTCGTCGCTCCGCTTTTTACCTACCTGGTCATTGGGACTTTATTCATTGCAGCAGGACTGGTGGCCTTATTTAAAATCAGGTCTAATCTTCAGAAAGATGGAACTAAAACTGACAAACTGGAAAGGCTGATGGTCAAAATCGGTGTCTTTTCAGTGCTGTACACCGTCCCAGCAACGTGTGTCATCGCCTGTTATTTCTACGAAATCTCCAACTGGGCCATTTTCCGCTATTCAGCAGATGATTCCAATATGGCAGTGGAGATGCTCAAAATCTTCATGTCCCTCCTGGTGGGTATTACATCAGGTATGTGGATCTGGTCAGCCAAAACTCTGCACACGTGGCAGAAGTGCTCGAACAGACTGGTGAACTCAGGGAAAGTGAAACGGGAGAAGAGAGCAGATGGTTGGGTGAAACCTGGGAAGGGGAACGAGACCGTGGTATGAGAAAAGGATGACACCCCGATGGTCTGACTGCTCTCCCATGAAGGACTGGTCGTGTGTAAGCATTGCCGTGTAAACATTGGGAGTAGAGTAGGGAGACGGTTACACAACCTGTCTCTGGGGGATGGGGAAAAAAAAAAAAAGCCTTAAAGAATAAACAGCAAAAAGATCATGCTGCAGATACAATAGCCATAAATCATGCTGCCCAAAATAGGAAAGCCCAGGGAGGCTTTAAAAGCTGTGAAATATCCAAACACGTTATCTTCCTTTTTTTTTTTTTTTTTTTTTTTTTAAAGCAGGATGCAATATACTGAAGTCTTTAGATGCTGGGGGACTGTAGCCCACAGCTGCAGCATGTTTTCTTTTCATCGTCTTATAGCAGATGGAGGAGAGGCTGTCTGGGGCCAAATTCTGGGCTGATTTAGGGTCCGGTTATCAGAAGATGGAGCTCCTGGGACCTCAGTTAGATGTCTTCTTTCCGAATTCAGCATCGTGAAGGAAGCGCTTGCCAAGGGTTGTGTCTTTATGTCCTGGGGAATTCTGTTGCTCCCATATGCTGCACAAGTCAGCCAAGGATGAGGTCTTCCAACAGATACCAAAGGGACTTTCCAGATCTGAGAATTACCCATGATGAGTAGGATTTTGTGAGGTATTAGTGAGAATGATTCTATAAGTAGTCTGATGGCCTAATAATAATTTTGACTCATTCTTTTTACCATCTGTAACCTGGTCTGAATTGAAAATTGACTCTGCCTTGTAGGAATTTGGACCTCCCTAGGTCCCTTCCCACCTAAACTATTCTGTGGTTCTATCAATATTTCTGATTTTTTTTTTTTTAAAAAAAAGCTTTACTCGATGCCATTGTCAGAAGTAGAGGAGGCAGTGGGAGCCGGTAAACTGTAACGGTCTTCTGCATCGACTATCGTTGTCCGCCTGCCTCCGTGCCTCTCCCTTCAGGTGCTCCTGCTCTTTGCAGCAGACTGCTTTATTCTGCTGCACTTAATAGCCTTAAATAGTCTTACATTATGGTGTTCCCTCCTCTAGGAAAGAGAAAAATGAGTTGAGGGTCTTTTCAAACAATGCTGGTTTTCTCCAAGTAAACTTATCTGGCTCTCTCTGGAGACCCATTGCATGAAGCAATTAAGTCTTAATATATTTCATTCAGTGCGATGGTATCTCTGCAGACGCCAGTCTGGGGAGAAGTGAAATGTTAAGTTCCTTGGCAACATCATGTTCACACAGATCAGTTGTATAATTATGTGTGTCAGTTACAATTAAAAGAACATTCTCAGCCCATGACATCGCAGTACAGCTGACTGCCTCGACTATCTGCTCACTGACAGCCATGGAGGTTTTTTTAATGTATATTTACATGCAGGATGTGATCAGGCATTCAGTCCTTGGGAAGAACAAGAGACACTTCCAGTTTTTGTAAAGGGATCCTTAGAGAAGAGATCCAGCTTCTTGGTGAATAATGTTGTTTCGTAGCAACTGTCGAGTTTTCTGACCCTTTTATTTGAGGACTCATTGGCTTGTGCTCATGGGGAGCTTGAACCTTGTGTCCGGGGCTCGTTTGGCTAATAAGAAAGGTGATGCAAATAGAAGTAGCCCAGAAGCACTTAAGAGAAGACTGTTCTGACACTCTATCCCTTTGAAGGATCTTCGGTTTTACCTGTATGCCCTAAACTTTTGCTTCATTTGTTTGTCTGGAACCTGGTCAGCTGCAGAGCATCCTCCCAGTGTCCGGGCTCACATGACCTTTGAGGGCAGCTGAGAACAGGCACTGCTTTATTATGGTCCTCGCTTTCCACACAGGTGCCCCATGTGCTTCCCAAACCACAACTCATTCCAGCTCGGGCCGTAAGCACTAATCTGTCCCAGAAGCGTGTATTGTTTCAATGTTAATGTTGAAACATGTGCTAGAGTGCATTTTTTTTTTTAAAAAAAAAAAAGAAACCCAAACCCCAAACAAACCCTAATTGCAGTCTTTGTGGTTGGGCTCCCTCTCCAACAGAACAAGTGACAACTTGACACATTCTGCTTGAGATGCACAAGCAGTGTCTTGGCCAACGCCGCACACCAGCCCAGCTTTTTCATCCCCTCCATAAAGTCTCTTGCTAGTAGTGCTGTGTTTGGATCTGATTATTCTTCTGTGGACAAAGAGTTCTGCAAGTAGGAAGTCTTCAGATGGCCAAGCTTCTCCGTTGTGCGATCTGGTTCTCAGCCCAGCAAGGGATGTGAAGTCAGCAGCTATATGTTGACTTTTGAAGGGGTGAAGACGCAGTAGGAGCCTTGTCTTGTAACCTAGTATTGGGCTGTACCAAGGTGTCATGTTCACTCAAGTGTCCTTCACTCTGAAACAGTCTGGATACTCTCCTGGCCAATACGGCCCATGTTTGACCTGACTGATCCGATAAATGGTATTTCTAACCATGTTATGTACACAGAAGTGAATGTTAAGTAGTAGCCTATTATCAGATCCCTGCATCTCCACCTGTGACCCCATGGACTGTGACAGATGGATGTCCCTGGTGATCTGAGACATGGGAATTGAGTCTGATGAGGATAGCACTGCGTAGCCCTATGAGGGACCCCGGGGGATATTCCATGAAAGAGTATGAGGGAGTCAAATACTATGAGGAGGGAGCGGGCTGGAGAGAGACACCGGCTGATATTCCTGAGGGAAACACCTTTCCCAAGCATTTGAGGGGTCACTGTGCCAGCTCAAAGCAAAATTAGCAGTTGCAGCAGTGAAACCGATCCATAGATGTATTCGTCCACTTGCATTTACCTTGCTCTGCTTCGGGTCTGTGTGGGTGGGAAGTCACAGCAGACACACGCTCTTGGTAACCACCAGGTTTTAGCTTATATGCAACTCATTTGCTCTCTCGTTTCAAAGTTGTTATGAATTTAAAGCCAAAAATGTGTGACTAATCCTGTCTCAGAAGTGCAGTCGCTGCGGTTATACAACTAGAAACTTTGCAGAAGTTCCCTTCCTCGCACAATCCCTGCTCCCATCTCCCCCCCGCAGCGTGTGCTCTTCTCACTGCAGGTTTTGGAAGCATCTGCCGGAGAGGTACAAGCTTAGCTCTTATGTTAAACAGACAAGTTAGCTCCTTTTTCTGAATTTTAAGGAAATAGACACTGATTATTTTGGGGTGTACAGAAAATATATCTTCTTCAATGTATGTACTGTAAATTTCTAATTTATCACTGTAAAAAAACCAAAACAACTTTGCTATTTAATTTTTATATCAAAATAAAACTTTAACCTCTGTTGATAACTAAGGTGTTCCTGGCAGCCCTCATGTTTTTGGTGAGTTTGTTTCTTAACTTGGCTTCATCACTGTTGCAAGTGTGTTTTTCCCTTGAAGGAAGAAGGACTGAAATGGTCACGTGGCAGTGAAGGGATGCTCCAAATGAGTTAATGAGCATGGTTTGGATCTACATGTGGGTTATGAGAAATAACTGAGAGCAAAACATCATTGGGCAGCAGTGAAAGCAGGTGCATGCTTCAGGGCTTGCAGCGGGGTGGAGAGAAACCCTTGCAAAGACAGTGCACAGGTCCCAGGCACTGGCTGGAGATGCAGCTGGAACTTTGGGCTTGTCTGAACCTGTCCCCAAAACCGAACGGGAGTGCCAAGACGGAAACACAACCATCCGCTGCTGTGGTGGGGCTCCTGGGGAGAGCGAAGCCTCCCGTAAGGCTCCATTTTATTTCACAGATTATGGAATACGTGCATCCAAAGATGCACTGAGCATTCAGATCTGAGGCATACGGTGGAGGAATGTAACCCACCTGCCTGTTGAATATACGAGAACTATTAATGGCATTTAGAAGGGGCAAGTCATGCTCTTAATAACATGCTTGAAATGAGTTCACTCCTAGGGGTAATTTCAGCCTTTCAGAGAACAGATTTAATTGATTGTCTATATTTTCTTGCAATGTTCTTTTTTTAAAAAAAAAATTCAGCATTTTATCGCTCCACTTATTTTTCATTCCTTTTTATCATTTCTGTTTACAGTTAGGATGTACCGCAGCAGTGAGGAGTTCCGTCTTTTTATGTATGTCCCTCACCAGTTTGTCTGACACTGATAGTACAGTTTGTGATATTAGTCATCATTTCAACCTTCTTAATCATCTCCATCATGGAGCATTCTGTGTGCAGGATTACTTAATTAGCATAATATTATTCTAATAAAAACCTAAATCAGACTAGAGTGGATAATAGGGAGGATGCACTATAAAGAAGACAGTAGGAATTATCACCTGTGTATCTGCAGCTAATCAAGTTCTGAAGAGCAGCATCTAAACCTAGTAATTAGCGTGATTTGCTCATGCCTTTGGCAGCTCATCACTGTAATGTTCTCAGGTTGGTGATTAATGAGATCTCTGACTTGAAACTTTTAAATAGGAGCCTTTAATATAGCTACAGCTAAAGGTAACAAACATAAAAGAAAAGAGCTTCTTGGGGAGCGTGGAGGATCTCCTCTTGTGGGGCTGTTCACACCACCAGAGAACCAGACACAGCATTCCAGATGGTGGTGGCTGCACCAGGTCTCTCTGGTGGCCGCTTGCCCGTATGCACGTCCCCCACATCAGGCATCTCAGAGCATCACCTGTGGAGTGACAGTGGGTTGCTGCAGCGGATCCAGTCAGGGGACAGCCTCCTGAGCCACCGGGCAGAAATCAGCCGGGTTTGTGGCTGCATACAAAACTCACAAAAAGTAGCCTTTATCAGGACTTTTTGTTTGTTGGATTGGTTTTGTCGTGTTTTTTCAGCGCTGTCTTTAAAGAGTGCAAATGTTAAGGAGTTCGTAGTGAAGGAGACCAGAGTTCTGCTGCCAGAAATCAGGATCATCCTGAGCTCCAGTAATACGAAAATGTGCTATCATGAGACCCCGGCTTTGGTGGTGGACTTTCCACCACACCCCTCCATCCTCAGCCACTCATTGCCATAACCGTGCCACATTTCAGCTCCTCCTTCCTTTTGCCAGTGATACTATTTGCGGTGCTGAGCCGTAAAGAAGATCAGCAAAAAAATCCAGGTTAAAAATGACGGTCAGAGTTTTTGCTCTGTTTTATGCTGGAGGTTTATTTTTCACTTGGATGATGTCAGCAGTCTGGTTTACGTGGCAGCCCCACCAAGAGCTGTGGTGGCACAGCGAGGCGGCAGGAACTGCCAGGGAGCAGGGTCTGGCTTGCGTTGCCTGGGGTCCTGCAGCATCCTGCGGAGCTGCTCCTCAAGTCCTCTTGCACCACCATCCCCGCGAGAACAGAGCTGCGTCTACCTGCAGGGATGCAGGAAGGAGAGACAAGCAGGAACTACCCGACCACTTCCAGCTTCCCCAGTCCCTGCTAAAACAGCAAAGCCTTCGGTGGGGCTGTTGGTAACTCCTTCGGTTTGATGCTTCGGCTGGGATGATGGAGTCCAGCCTTGACCTGTTCACCCACAGGTGAAAGCCCAATTGCACAGCCCGATAGCAGCTGTGTAGTGTAGATGCTCCGTAGTGCCCTTTTTGACACACTTGGGCTAATTGGCTCATAATAAAAGCCAGGAGTTTGCAGCCTCTGCCTCAACCTAGGACAGTTCAACCAGACTGACAAATATTAATGGAGTTTGAGTGCGAGGTGGAGCTTCTCTTCATGCTTGCAAAGCCAACGCTGGCTGTGACAGTGACAAGGTCCAGGCTGGAACCCCGTTGTGCCTGCTTGCACCACGCCAAGGAGGGAAGAGAGGATGGGTGCAGACCTGGCAGCTCCCAGCTGATGCTGAGCTGGTACAGTAGATCCCGTATCACTAGTATTTCCTGCATCTGGGAAATGATTTCTGGCTAGAAGTCCTGTGCATCCTGGCAGACTCCAGCTGTTGTAAGAGTTTTATGTTGTTAACAGCCAGATGTTTTGTTTTATGCTCTGGGAACAGCCTACCAAACAGTCACCACGGGGCTGGAAGAACACAGAGGTAGCTTAGAGGGTGGTGGCAGCAAACGAGGACTCACGTGCTAAGAACTCACTGAGAAACTGTTCTTCTGTGTTCCTATTATTTTGGGGAGAGCAGGGGCCTTCCGTGTGCCAGATGTTAGGTACAACACCAGAGGAAACAGGTTAAATTCCAAACTCAAATATTATTGCACTGCAAATTTTGCTGTGATTTGTAACTTTTTGTTTTGTTGCTGCATTTGCTTGCCAGAACCAAAAGTGCTGATTAATTAGAACCAATTCAGTGGGACTGGGGGAGACTGAACTTCATTTTTTCCACTTTAAAATCAGTAGTTTAAAACATTAAAAAAACCCAAACCAACAGTTACCCATGGCTTGTCAATACACTGGTGAGATAAAGATCTTCATTTTATATTTCCATCAGCATTTAGCTAGTTTCCTGCCTGGTTTTCTCATTTCCTGAGCTGACTCTGAGGAAGGGAAAAACATCCTTCCTGCAAAATAGATACAAATCATTTGACAATCTGCTTCTGCAATATTAAGGTTTAAAACATTATTATGCAGAGAAATAGCCTGAAAGTAAATGTTTGAATGGATGAACTGAAGTATTTTTCTCCGAAGCATCTCAGAGACGCTCTCACTCAAGTACTTGGTAAGGGATAGTAAGTAGGAACTGAGTTTTTTTTCAGGGATTTTTCTTACATTTCTGGGTCTTTTGCTTTGCAGCAAGAAGTGGCTGACATCTAGCGGCAGCTCCACCCTGGCCCCAGCCCCTCGCCACCGCTCACCAGCCTCGCTCCCCACTCATGTCCCAGCCATTCCTGGGGGATTGCTTGGGGCAGGTTTGCTTGTCATGGCACTTGGGGGGCTGGGATGCAGAGCGGGGAGCTGCTGCTGGACTGGGGCTCCTCGCCTCCACCGCTCCCCAGCCCTGCCAGGCTGCACCCCAACACACATCCCATCGTTCTTGGGAGGGTTGGTACTTCTTTGATAAGACCAACGTTGCCACTGTAGTCTTTCATAGAATGGTTTGGGTTGGAAGGGACTTTAGAGGTCATCTAGTCCAACCCCCCTGCTATGAGCAGGGATATATAATCATAGAATCATAGACTGGTTTGGGTTGGAAGGGATTTTAAAGATCATCGAGTTCCAACCCCCTGCCATGGGCAGGGACACCTCCCACTAGACCGTCTTCAACAAAATCAGGTCGCTCAGAGCCCCGTCCAACCTGACCTTGAATGTGTCCAGGGATGGGACATCTGCCACCTCTCTGGGCAACCTGTGCCAGTGTTTCACCACCCTGGCTTTCTTCCAGGTTCCTAACATTGAACTCATTAAATGGGCATTCAGAGGCAATGGACTGCAGCACCAGGAGGACCATCCATCCCCTCCGTCCATCAAGGCTCCAAACCAGCATCTGGAAAAGTGAAGGAAAAGCAGGGTGCATACCTCAGCTGCTCATGTGAAGATTTTGCCCAGCAGCACATCTGCTGGCCCTGGGACATAAGTGATGATTTCAACTAAGTGCATCGTCTAAGGAAATCACTAGCTCACCTTCCATTAAATATTGATCTCTTCTTGCTCATCCCTGGGCTTGGGGCTGGCATGGCTACAGCAGGTGGCTAACAGAGCTCATGGAGAAAACAAAAATGACCTGATAACGTGCTAGTGTGACAAAAGGGCCAAAGGCACATCTGTCCCCTGCTGTGGCAGGGAAAGCTGCCGGCAGCAGAAGCCAGCAGTACATATACTCCAAAAAGGTCATTCAAAAGACTTTACACGATCTCTTCCTTGACCTCATGCTAGTTATGTTTAAAAGGAAAAGGGCTGGGAGAGCACAGCAGAAAGGTGAGCCTCCAGCCTCAGATGATAGCCTTGCATCTTTCTGCTGCCATTTGGCAGCGGTGGGAAAAAGCTGGCAGGCCCCTGGCAGAAAGCAAAAAGTATTTGCAGAGTCACGCACAAGAGAAACACAATAAAATCGTGGCATCTTTTTGAAAGGTAGGGGGTGTGGGAGAGGCCTGGAAATGGGGACGAGGGGTTCTCAGAGAGGGAGGGAATATGTATATATACATGTATATTTATATATAAAAATATAAAATGCTGAAAAAAACCAGCTACAGACACCCCAGCGTATGAAAGTTATGACAAACAGTAACACATTCCACTCACAAAACAATCATGTTTCAACAGCTGTGGCTTGAGCGGAGCCAAAAGAAGTGAGGAGCCATTCCTGCTTCCCTGGAGAACGGTTTTATAACTGAAGCAGGGAAAGGGGCAGGTCTCATCCTGCAACACCAGTAACTCATCCTGTCAGCAACGGCAAAGTCAGCCCTCAGTTTACCGTGAGATGAGCTGGGTTTTGCTTCTGTGAGTTCACAAGGTCCCTCCCTCTCCAAAATGCCCAAAAGCATTTGTCTCTCTGTCTGCCAGAGTCCTGCCAGCTTCGGGATGCACCAGGACGCTGCACAGGACCCCGTCCCTTCCTCCCCCTCTCCTTGGGATATCAGGTGTTTTTTCTCTTTTTGGCTGTGAAAAGTCAAGTCTGAGAGATGTGGCCACCAGCCCAGTCCTCCTCGCTTGTGTGGCCTTTCCAGTAGCTGTGCTCTACAGCCCCACAACTCCCTCCCACAGCCTGGGCTCCCATCAGGAGCCAGGAGTGCGCAGTCCCATTCCCAAATCTGCTACCGAGCTGCTGTCTCATCTCACAGAGGGGATGACCCTGCCATGGAGGACTAAGAGAGGTAGCAGGATCCAATAGCTGCCATGGCTGTTGGGACATGAGTACTGTGTCCAGTTCTGGGCTCCCTGGTCCAAGAAGGACGGGGAACTGCTGGAGAGGGGACAGCAGAGGACTACAAAGATGATTAGGGGACTAGAACATTTCTTTTATGAGGAGAGGCTGAGGGCCTTGGGTCTTTTTAGTCTGGAGAAGAGAAGACAGGGGGGATCTTATCAATGCTTATAAATACTTAAAGGGTGGGTGTCAAGAGGATGGGGCCAGGTTTTTTTCAGTGGTGCCCAGTGGCAGGACAAGAGGTAATGGGCTCAAACTTGAACATAAGAAGTTCCATCTAAACATGAGGAGGAACTTCTTTACTTTGAGGGTGGCAGAGCACTGGAACAGGCTGCCCAGAGAGGTGGTGGAGTCTCCGTCTCTGGAGACATTCAAAACCCGCCTGGACACGTTCCGGTGCAACCTGCTCTAGGTGGACCTGCTTTGACGGGGGGGTAGGACTAGATAATCTCCAGACATCTCTTCCAACCCTATATCATTGTGTGATTCTGTGAGTGATGACAGAACAAGAGGAAATGCCCTCAAATTGTGCCAGTGGAGGTATAGATTGGATATTAGGAAAAATTTCTTCATTGATAGGGTTGTCAAGCATTGGAACAGGCTGCTCAGGGAACTGGTGTAATCGCCATCCCTGGAGGTATTTGAAAGACATGCAGATGTGGTGTTGAGGAACATGGTTTAGTGATGGACTTGACAGTGTTAGGTTTACAGTTGGACTTGATGATCTGAAGGGTGTTTTTCAACCTAAATGATTTTATCGTTCTGTGCTACTACTTCGGTACTGGGCTATATGCAGAGGCCGGCAGCGGATGGGTATGTGAGCAGTGCCCAGGACCTCCACACCTCCCCAGCTTTGCTAAAGCAACTGAAGCAGAAGAGGCACAAGTTTTTAAATGCTCAGCTTTGAAAGCCTTTCCCTACAACCCCAGAAGGACCCAACTAACCTCCTAGGGACAGAGGAAGACCAAGAGGTTTGAGGATCTGTTGGTCCAGAGAGGCACACAGAGTGGGGTGATCAGGAGAAAAATCTCCTTCTGAGTAAATTCACAGCAAAAATAAGACCTGGCTCTTTACATCCCATTCCCCACTGCACCTGTTGGCTGATCACAGCTCATTTAAGGAGGGAAAGAGATTTCTTCCACAAGGAGAGGGGAAGAATCTTTCTTATTGAAAAAAAAAAAAGGCTGCTAAGTCCTCTCTCTGACTTCTGTAGCTCATCTATAAATCTACACACAAATTTGACTAAAAGTTGGTTTTTAGCTAATGCAGACATGCACATAGACAGCCTTTAGAAATTCCTATAGCAGAATCATATCCTTAAGGAAGACAAAGCTCAGGTTAAATAATTTACTTCCCGTTACAAAGGAAGTGATTGCTGAACCTGGGACTCAAAAGCCAGAGTTTATGGACCTCAGGCTGCATCTCTTTCTGAAAACCACCTCCAGGCAGACACAAGGCCACCACACACCGGCTGTCGAAGGAGACGGAGCTGCTGTGCCATGTGGTGGTACCAGTGATGAGGAGCAGCTGGGATTCAAGGCCTAATTTCCTGGCTAGCCGGGGTCCTCGGGGAAGGCTTTGGAGAAGGAGTACAGATGTGACCACCAAACCCAGGGTCTCCTGAGCCACACCACACTTGTGCTAATGCCGTGATTCCCCTGGATGCGAAGCAAAAAGAAAAATCTCCCTAATAACACAGCAGGGTTTGGAAAACAAACTGGACTTGAGTCCCATAGAACAGAGGAAGGAGGAAGGCAGACACCAGAGAGATGCAAAATCAAACAGCATGGAAGGAGAGCTCCGAGGTGCCCCAGAGCGTAGGCAGATGTCTGTCCCCAGGCCAGCTGCTTGGCACTCCCATGGGGCTGCTGGAAAAGGGGCAGCACGCGACACCTCAAAGGTATGGGGTGTCTTAACTGATCTGGGCATCTGCTGCCCAAAGCAGATGAGGCAGTACCCAGCTCTGGGCAGAGCTGAAGCATCAGTAAGTGCCAGCAGAGGCCAAAAAACTGAGTGTGGAAGATTTTCAATAAATGAAGCAGTTCACAAAGTGCATGTCTGTCCACAGCTGATCAGAATGACTTAGGTTGGAAAAGACCCTTAAGATCATTGAGTCCAACTGTAAACATAACGCCCTTTAGCCCTTTTTTATTTGTGGTTGAATATACTCTAATCATGTCCTCAAATCAACAGGAACACTTTAAGCTGGCATTTGAACAGGACAAAACTAGCATTTCAGCTCAATCTGATAGTGGTTTGGAAGTATTGCCAGCTTCAAGCCACTACCTCAGGTTGCTGTTTGATACTTTAAACCACGTAACATCTGCTGGAGGTGAGGGAAAGTGGTTTTGGCTCTGACTAGAACGTAACATGTAATATCCGTGAAGGTAATAGTCATTTGACTGGTAAATAAACAGAAAAAAATAATTATTACCCTTCCTGGCTGGGTTCAGTAACCACTGACTTGGCCACCAGTAACCATAGGAATGGTTACAGTCTGGTCGCCGTATAAATTAAATTCTCTGAAGGCCTGGCTTGGTTCTGGGAGCTCTACCTGAAGTTCAACAGGGTCCTATGAATCCAGATTTCTATAGTTATCACTCATGATGGCAAAGGAAGAGTTCGTTTCAGTGTGCGCTTGATAAAAAAAATAGAGATTAGAAAGAAAGAAGACATTTTAAAGAAGTACCGAATTCTCTGGAACAAGGAGTAATGGAGAAAGGATTGGAAGCGGCATTTCCATGGCATGAGTGTGTGGCAACACCATGCAAACCCTATTTCTTCTTGAAATGGGAACACATGAGGACAGACATATTAATTTCTGTCATTTCACTAAAAAGCTGGCTATTTTTAAATTATTCTATATAATGTGAGTATAACTTCAGTTGGATCAACCTTCTCACCAATTCCCCTGAAGAATTTTAATGCATCAACAGGAAAAAATGGATTTATCTTCAAAAACATTGATTTTGACTCTTGATTCAAAGTGTTTCAACCTAAATTTTGTGGGAGTAAATACCATTTGATTGATTACTCCCAAAATATTGACTCTGATCTGGAGTGTTTGCTCAGTGAGCAGCCTCGGAGCACTCTGAAATCATGGGGGCTTGTTTACTCGCCTGATGGATGCCAGGCTGGTGAGCGGGAGGAAGGCTTCAATAAATCATTTCTGACACTAACCTTGCAGAAACAAATTCCCATGAGTGTTTGTGTTAGTTCTGCCGCCAGTGCTTGTGCAAACACTGCAGGCCAGAATTCACACCGCTATCTCTCTGTGACTAGTTCTGCAAACAAAAGTTCCTCATCGGCATTTCCAGGCAAAGTCAATGGGACAGGAGGGGATGAAGGAAAATGCACTTTATTTATTCAAACAACTGTTAATGTGTCATTAGCAAATACACATGAAACTTTTATAACAGATTTTGAGGTTGATAAAAAAAGAAAAGAAAGCATACACTGGATTAAGCAATGAAAGATCTTTTTTATTTGTGTAAATAAGCAGAATGTTCCAAACGTCCAGAGTCTGGCATCTGTACTTTTACATATGCATTATTTCTAGCCATCTATGCCACAAAGTTTTCCTTACAATTTGTTGTTTAGCGTAGTGATTCTGTGATTAAGATGGTATAGCTTAGACCATCTTGATCTGTCATGAGAAATAGTTGGATATGGAAACCTCTTTTTCTAAGGCCAGACGCAATAAGCTGGTAAGTAGCAAGTACAGGGTTCATATGTATACACATGTATATTTGTATTTTTAATTTAAAAGTTCTCCTAACGATAACTTTGTGTAGAATTGCCTTAATCTCTTCAAAAACAGCTTCAGCAAAGGCTCTAACTGCAAAAGCTCTAGTGGAACATCTCTCTGCATGAACATGGACCCCCTTGCATTTGTACTATGGGGAACCATGGCTGCTTGGCTGAGGAACATGATCTGAGGTCTGCCAGCACACAATGATGTCATACCACCACCACAAAGGATTGGCTGAGACCTGAAACCCCACTGATGTCCCACTGATTTCACAGAATCACAGAATCTTCATGGTTGGAAGGGACCTTTGAGATCATCGAGTCCAACCACAAAAAAAACCAACCAACCAACCAAAAAAAACCAAACAGACACAAACTCCACCACCTCCCTGGGCAGGCTGTTCCAGTGCTTGACCACTCTCTCAGTAAAGTAATTCTTCCCAATATCTAATCTAATCCTCCCCTGCTGCAACTTCATACCATTTCCTCTGGTCCCGTCATTATTCACTTGGGAGAAGAGGCCAACACCCACCTCTCTACAACCTCCTTTCAGGTAGTTGTAGAGGGCAATGAGGTCTCCCCTCAGTCTCCTCTTCTCCAAACTGAGCTCTTAATTGTTTTTCTAAAAGTGAGTCCTGAAAACTCATTTTTAGATCCTGAAGGCCAGCCAAGTGCTTCCCAGACTCAAGATGAGACTTCAGATATTCTAGAGACTCCTGGTGTGTGATGTGAGTGGGCTGCTCAGTCCCATGTGGTGCTGAGGAGGTGTCCAGGGCACCAGGGATGTTCCAGCTGCGGCAGCATTGCTCTCTACCCATGCTCCCATATGGTCCTCCCAGGAGCAACCCACACACGGGTGCACCACCCAGAGTTTCTGCCTGATTGGCCAACTACCCATGGATGGAGAAGGGTGTCTCAAGGCAGCAGAAGCTAAAAGAAAAACTTTCCAGCCTGGGTTGTCCAGCTGCTGTACCCTACGTGGCTATATAACACCAGTCTGCCCAATCTGGGATGCACCTTTCCACCAAACATACCTCAGAGCCAGGGAAAGCTTTATTTTTCTACAACCCGCAAAGTCACTCCCTTTGAGTGAGAGGCGAAAAACATCTCCAACCTCAGCAGGGCCCCCAGTGGACTGCTGCAAACACTCATTAATTAAAGACCACACTTTCCTGACTGCTCCTGTAACTTTTGCCATATGTTAAGCCCCTCAGCAAGGGGTTGGTTCAATGATTTCAGGGGTCCTTTTTCCTCAAAGATAGATTAAAATTCTGGCTTTGACAAATTAACAGGAAAACTTCCCTAGTGTTTTTTTAGCAGGTGGTTCTTCCCACATCACCAGACTCAAAGTCCCTTGGAAACATGTTATTTTCACTTGGCAGAAAGGTGAAAACAACTGACTGAAATGTGAGAAACCAGCATGTGGGCTTGACAGACCACACTGCCCACTAACCAGGCATCGCTCACTCATCCAGACAGTTGCAGTGAGAGGGAAAGGGGTATTTTTTATTTTTCCTTCTGGGAACATCAGTCTGGAGAAAACAATCTCTCTGAATCTGCACTCACTGATCAGCAATGGAGCCAGGGCAGCCCTGTGCCAGCAACCACTAGTGGACTCACTCCAGTATGTCCCACCTGCAGTGGGAGAGAGTCCAGTGAATGGCCATGAAGATGGTGCATCTTTCCTCTGAGGAAAGGCTGAGAGAGCTGGGACAGTTCAGCCTGGAGAAGTCTCCGTGGGGGATCTTATCAATGTATATAAATACCTAAAGGAAGGGTGCAAAGGAGATGGAGCCAGGCTTTTCTCAGTGGTGTCCAGTACCAGGATCAAAAGCAATGGGCAGAAACTGAAACACAGGAGATGCCGTCTGAACATCAGGAAACACTTTTTGGTTTTGCTGCAAGGGTGGCCAAGCACTGGCACAGGTTGCCCATAGGTGCCATAGACTCTCATCCTTTGAGATATTCAAAACCCAGCTGGACACAGTCCTGGGTAACCAGCATTAGGTGTCCCAGCTTGAGCAGTGACATTGAGTGAGATGACCTCCAGAGGTCCCTTCCAACCTCAGTCATTCTGTGAGTCTGTGACTCCTACCAAAGACAAGCCTGCAGCTCTGACAAGTGAGAGAAATCTTCCATTTACACCCTGGAAACTGAATTTCCATGTGACAGCAGCAGGACTTTCCCCCTATCAATCACCCTGCTGCTAGGGAGCATGCTCGCCAAATCAAAGTGCAATAGCTGCAAATTCAAGTGGAGCTTCTCATTTCTGAGCAGCCCCTTTCCTCCGGTGGCCACAGACTGGTGCATTCCCACACATAACCTCCACCATGCCTGCGAGAGCAATCCTAGGAAAACAAGCCTGCTGTCAGCAGCAGCCTGCATCAACTCTTGAAAATTTCTGGGGACCTGCAAACTGAAAAAAGGTTAAAGCCCGTGTTCCAGTTAGCATCCTTCATAATCTTTTTGTCCTTACATTAATCCAGGAATGAGGATGACTAATGAACAAAGTCTGCTGTCAGTTTAGCTATGCATAAGCAGCATTGCCCTACGAGCAGGCACACAGCTACCTTATCCCATCACCTCTACAGAGGGAACCAAAAGGTGCATTTCTCCAAGTCCTAGGGTGCTCAGACTTTTATTAAATGCCGTAAATGTTCAGTTTGACAGATTGTGCAGAGAGCTTTTTTGTTGAAGCAATTGAAAAGGTTGCCTCTCAGGAGTGAAAGGACAGCCATATCCCAAGGCACAGGCCTGACCACTTGGAAGGAGGAAAGAATTTGTCAAAATAAAGAATGAATGCCTGGAATTTCACCTGGTTTCAGATCATGCTCATGGTTTCAGGGTATGCAAGTGAAGTCCGTAAGCAGAGAGTGGCTGCTCAGAGATGCCACCCTGCCTCTTTCCTGGCTCAATGGCGTTCAGCCCCGGCCACCCTTTGGGTCCTTGTTCTCTTGACACTTTTGAAATGACAAATGCAATTTAAACTGATTAGAAATAAAAATATTTTGATTTTCAGGTATGGAAAGGGCACTTTTCAGTCTTAAAAATGACTACAAATAATTTCAAGAGACATTTTTATTCCTTCTGACACAGCTAAAAGAAAATGGTGTTTGGAGAATAAGAATCTCTGGCATCTCTTGATTCAGGGTAGATGTGGAACTTATTTTCTCCTGGTTTAAGTCTAAGGGGTGAACATTTTGCAGATTTATGCTGCTAACACCCTGCCCAATGCACACAAAAGCTTAGCTGGTTATTGGTCAGACAAAGGGAAAAGTGTACTTGACTCTAAAACCTGTGTCCGCTCCATTGACTCAGCTGGGACCAAGTGATGATGAGATGACATGTATTTGTCTACCTGTTCTGTTCCGGCAGCACAAGTGCACCTGCTGCCTCAGCTCTGGGCAGATAAAGCAGCTTTGATAAGGGCTCTGTCATGTCAACTGCACATGGTGTACTTCGGCAAGCTGCCACGCTCACAACCAACTCATTTTATTCACGTTTTGCTCTCAGTGGTGAGAATTATGCCTCAACCAGTTCTTTCATTTGCTGGCATTTTCACAATGCCCCTATGAAAGGTTGTACCCAAGCAAGCTGTTCTTCCTTCCTATTGCCCTCGTGCTTTTTAACTATGTTACTTTACACAATTTCTGAGCCTTTCAGAAGGTTCTCATGCACCTCCTTCACAGAGAGCCAAAAGGAGGTGCTTGTAGGTTGAGACTGTGACAATCTATAACATGAAGATTCCATAGACCATCCCAACTGGGGCTTCCAAAGGTGTCAGTCTCTTCTGAAATTGGAGGCTACTCTTACTGTTTGCTACGAAGGATCTGCCAGGCTTGCTCATCTCCTGCCAATACATGACCATCAACTTTTATACTGGTCCAAGATTTTCCACCCCCAGCCCTCTTCCTATGCTTATCCAGGCCTTGTAAATCTTTCACCACATTAACTCGGTGTCTACCATATATTTACAAAGGTTTGTGGCCTGTAACTGTGGTCAATCATTCCCCATGGTCTCATTTGTCTCTTTCCCCCTGCAGCACCTTCATCACCCTGCCGTTGCCTGTAAATGATTTACCCAGCGCTTGCACGGCACTGACCGTATCCCTTGAGGCACGCACAGCTCACTCACAGTCCTGCTCTGGTTTAGATTTCCCAGGTTTTCTGGTGTCTCCTTCAGATCTCCTTGCCCTCCGATACATCATCTTCAGTATAGCGGGTTATTGGCTGTGTTAGAAAGGCTCTGGCCACGAATGGGACATGTAAGTGCAAAGTGGGCAGTAGCTCACGTGGATGGAGGAGTGTAGGTCACTGGCATGGAGTTCTGGGAATGTGCCCTATTTAAACACACCCTCACACATGAACATGTTTATATATCTGCGTGTGGTCACAACGCTTGCATGCACTATTAGTACCTGGGTGTATTTTGTATATGAAGTTCAGTGTCAGTAATTTGGGGACACTCAGCTCTATATAGATATCTATATCTATTCTGATAAACTCATCCTCCATATAAGTTTATCGTAACACTCTTTAAGCGTCCAGACAATATTTAAAGTGAATTTAATACGCATCAAATTAAATTAATAAAGAAAGTATTTAATTTTAAATCTAAATCTTAAATGTATTTAAGTAAGGAGAATTTAAATTTAAAAATGGTTGAAATAACCCTATGGCAAGAAACACAGCTAGCCCTGGAGAGAACATCCTGTCTCTGTACGTGACTCATGTCTCTGTACATGACTTCATACAGTCTTCATCACTGGGGCACGGGCAGGATCACCAGAGCACCTGTACCTAAAGCAAGGGATTTAGACCCCAGTCTGGAGAACTGCAAACAAGAAGTTTAATTTCTCACTTCTCAGCACTGCTGCGTCTACATCCCTGCTTGGCTTATTTTGTTTCCTGGTTTTGAACTCTTGGATGGGGTTGATAATAGGAATGACTATTGCTGCTCTCTCCAGTTTGGAATATTAAAATTTGTATTTTAGGAGGCTGATCAAGACCAGTAGCTCATCTCATTGCTGGAAAAATTAGTATAATATTAGGGCTAAGCCTCTGGAAAGTAAACCATCCAGTGTGATAAGCAAACTATTTGCCTGGTCAAAAAAGCCAGCCAATCACTAAAAGTTGATGCATTTATTGATCACATCTGCTGAGCCTTGGACTAAGTTGCAGATCAGACGTGCTATTGCAGCAATCATTGCCCGACAAAACTGCAGAGGCTTGAGAGTACATGGACACAGGAGCCAGGAACCAGGAAGAATGCCCCAAACTTGCTTAGACCAAGCCTGAGAACAAGTTTTTTAATTCCCTTATAATTGAGATGAAGGCCACAGGTTATTGCACAGAGGCAAATGTGGATTTTAGAACCAAACCGAGCAATGATCATCATCATCATCATCTACATTGGTTTGAAGGTGAGTGGTTGAGTTTTTGCACAGTTACCACATGCCCACTGCAGCAGTGATGGCTCATGGTGGCTGTCAGAGAGGAACAAAACCAACCAGTGTGGATCAGGAAGGTGACACCAGGAAAGGGGGTTCGTCAAATGCAGGGAGTCTGAGCAGAGCAAAATCTTCCTGAAATATGCCGAGATCCTTTGAAAATGTGTTCTGGTGCTCTTAACAGCGCTCTTACAGAAACCTTGTGCCCTTTTCCTATCCTCGGTGGGGTCTACAGACCTGTGAGGTGGTCTCCAAGGGCGGTGGGCAAGACCTGCGAGATGGTCTCCAAGCTCCTGGCTGCCCGGGACCTCGCGTATATGACCACTAGGTGTCACGGCTGTCCCACAGAAGCCACCTTGTCCCAGCGCATTGGAAACAGGGAGAGGGTCCCTTTCTCTTGTCAACTGCCAGAAACCGGAGTCCTGAGAAAATCGTGCAGAGGAGACAGAGGCTGCGCCTGGCTCTACCCTGCCTCCACGGAGGGGGACCAGGGGTGAGGAACTTCTCAGGGTGTCACCAGAGCCACGGTCAGTCTCCAGTGCAGCACGCCGAGGGCTGGGAATGGAAGGTGCAGGACTGATTTTTCAGGTTGGCTTGCAAAAGTGTGTTCATAAGACAAAATATGTCATAAAACAGGGTCCATGTTCCCCAGTGTCCCAGTTTACAGTCTGTGCACGTGCTCCAGGGAAATCTAATATTTCTTTAGCATGGCTAACCAGAGTTATACCCAATGCTTCAGGTTAAGTTTCACATGTGTTCTTGAGTCTCAAATCCCTTTCCCTTCTGGGGTGTATTTTGCCAGAATGGGTTTCCCCTGTTCATTTTTAAGCTCTGCTTCTACACAAATGGAAAAGTGGCAAATGCTTTACATACTGTTATTTCCACCCAGATCATAAATCTGGTATTTCAGAGAAAATTACTTGCTTTCTTCCTGGTCCTTGAAAGCCCTACTATATGAGGTCTATTTAACCCTTTTCTTTTTTCTACTATGTTTATCACCAAGACTTCCACCAGGTTTAGGCTAGATAGCTAACTAATCATATAGCTAGATCGTGTCTAACTGTGGGAAAGGAGGCAGCTCAAGCATTTACTCTGTCCCTGAAGCATCCTCTTGCTTGCGAGCGAGCACCCTGCAGGTCTCCTGCTCTCTTTTAGCACCGTCCACAGGCCCGCATCCAGCCAGCCCCTCTGTTTACTTTTCCACTGCTGGAGCTGGGATTACCTTCACTGGGAGTCTGTGTGTATAAACCACTTCCCATTGTGACCTACTTCGTTATTAAAGCTTCTTTGGGTCTGTTTTCCAGATGGCATGTGGGAAATGCACACCACCTTCCAGTAATGTAAATTAATATGAATGGAGCTGCATGAGAGATTCCCTGTGAGCTGTTTTGCAAAGACACTCCTGCAGCACATGTCAGGAGTCGTTAACACATCAGCTGCAGCGCATTCAACACTGAAAAAGATTTAGGAGGGATTAATCCCTCCAGTGGCAGAGCTCTGTTGGCCTTTGACAGAGTTACGTCATGGGTGAATTTAGCCTCCATTGTCTAACATCAGACAGACTTGGCACCGGAGGAATAATGATGACAATAGCAGATGAGCATTACATAGGCAGGGACTGAGATGCCCGAGTATTGCTCGTCCCCATCCTCCCAAAGCTTCAGGACTTCCTGAGCCCATTCGGTTATCAGACATGTGCTCAGAAAACTGAAGTCAGCACAGTGGGGTGCCTCTCAGCATAAGCCTTCAGGCATCCTAATAGTTTTTCTCCCTTCTAATTACATACATCATTTCTGATGACAACTCCATGAAATGAAACATACTTTTTATTTTCACTCCAAAAGCCACTAAACAGATTTGCTGCTGTGATTCACTGTGATCTGACAGACAAGAACAGGAACAGTGGAAAAAAACAAGAGAAGAAGCTGTCATTTCATGATGCAAGCGCAGACTATATTCAGCTTCCATAATTTCTGCTTTCATTCATGGCATTTTGTCAGGAGTCTTGGTAGACAGTGAGAGGAGGTCTGGTGCTGTTATCACAGAACTGAGCACAGGTTTGGGTGTGATTCCACTCCTGTTAAGGGGTGACCACTGGCCAGTCCTTTAATCTCTCTGCACCTCTAAACATCACTCCTCCTTTCCACAATGTTTTTATCTGACTTTTTTCTATCTGTCTTTTCCTTTTTGCTTGTACAATGCCTGGTATGGTAGGACAGTCTCAGCTGAGGCCACCAAGTGCATCAGCGATCTGATGGAGAGTATAGAGAGGTCCTCTGATTCAGAAGCACCGGTGGGTGTTTGTCTCATGTAGGTGCCAGGATCCCAGGGCAGTATCTTTCTGTGAAATCAAAGAGAGGTTGGAAATCTACTTGGATGACTTCACATGGGAAATGCACAGAAGTCAGCATTAAAGGGATATGAGAAATGAACAGAACTTGCTGTACTCCACTTGGGGAAAAACTTGCCAGAAGTCTGCAATTAAATCTTGCAGACAGGAAGCCTTCTGGAGCAGGGTTGCTTTCTATACGGCATGCTTGACAGTTAAAATTGAAGTCTGCTGAACTTTGCTACATAAATATATTTCTGCTTCTTTCTTTTCACTTATGAGTCATACTAGTCCATTTTACTTATTTATGTGAGATGAAGCTTTAAGAAAAGATTTGAAAAGCAGAAGTGTGGCCTCTGATGATGTTAAACATATCTGTCAACAAGAAAATTCAGTAAGATATCAGGAAAGGAATGACTTTTGCATGTGGATTATGTTCATTTTGTGACAATGTAACTAAACCAGCATAGCCTTACGTCTTCGGAAATTGTGAAATTTAGAAGGCAGCTGGTCCTAACACTAAGAAAACACAATGGAAAATACAATGTCCAAATAATGCTCTCGTTCTCCACAGGGTGTTGTACTCACAGAATGGTAGGGGCTGGAAGGGACCTCTGGAGATCATCTAGTCCAACCTCCCTGCCAAAGCAGGGTCACCCAGAGCAGGCTGGACAGGAACGTATCCAGGCAGGTTTTGAATGTCTCCAGAGAAGGAGACTCCACCACCTCTCTGGGCAGCCTATTCCAGTGCTCTAGCACCCTCACAGTAAACAATTTTTTCCTCATGTCGAGATGGAATTTCCTGTGTTCCAGCTTGTGTCCATTGCCCCTTGTCCCGTCACCAGGCACCACTAAGAAGAGCCTGATCCCATTCTCTTGACACAACACCCTTTAGATATTGATAAGCATTGATGAGATCCCCTCTCAGTCTTCTCTTCTCCAGGCTAAACAGACCCAGGTGTCTCAGCCTTTCCTCATAAGAGAGGTGCTTCAATGCCTTGATCATATTTCTAGCCCTCCGCTGGACTCTCTCCAGTAGTTCCCTGTCCTTGAACTGGGGGGCCCAGAACTGGACACGATACTCCAGATGTGGCCTCACCAGGGCAGGGAGGATGACATCCCTCAACCTGCTGGCCACGCTCTTTTAAATGCACCCCAGGAGACCATTGGCCTTCTTGCCCACAAGAGCACATTGCTGGCTCATGGTCAACTCCTGTGTGGGCAGCCAGTCTTCTCACGAATTTTTGACGTTACCTGTCTTGAGTCCCTGTGCTTTTTGTAGCCTGCAAAAATCTATCTGTCAAGAGGCAGTGCCGAATATCACTAAGAACAAGCAAAGCCACTTGTTTAACTGTTCAGGAACCCTCGGATTCAGCACAGACAATACAATTAGATAACAGCCTGTGCTCTTCCTGGAAATCAGCTGTATGTTTCTGTTGCTAATGTTTAGCTGCTTTAACAGATGGTTTAGAAAATTGGATTCCATTACCCAAGCAGAGGACATGAAGTGAGCAAAAAAAGATTTTTTTTTAGGCAGTGCTTATGGGACAGGGCTCAAACAAGTCAACAACTACAGAGTGACTTTTAATCTGAGGACTGGAAAAAGCTGCTTGTATGAACTTTTTTTTTCATGTCTGGGATCAAATCCAGAAAAACCCTCAAATTTTTTGATAAACATCTTCTCAACTTCAGCATGGAGTCACTGATTAAAACTGATTGACTTTGATCCAGAACAACAGATTAATCATACCATTCATCTGCGACAGGAAGAGTATTTTGAAAATTCCAACTCTGCCAAAGTCAGACCAAGAACTTGAATTTAGGTGACTCCTTCCATTCTGAGGAAAGTGCTCCAGTCCCAAGATTATTGATTATTCTGATGATCTGTCTCACATTTTTCATTCAGAAGACATTCATTTTATCCCTGATGGAGAACAAAAAACATTTTAGTTTATCAGAGTTCATAGGATGGTAAAATAGTTGAGATTCAGAATTTTTTACTACCGGGTTCAAATGCTGAAATATTTGCTACAAAATATATTTGCTGGACACATATCCTGCAAAATACAAGCTTCTGTGGCTCCATAGCTCCTGCTCACACTGCAAGCCAACCAGAATATTTTTTTATGCCTATAGCAGACATCTCCCAATGCTTGTCAGTGTTTCACCAACTGGGAGATTTCAATCTCTGTAGATGGAAAGACCATACCGTTGGAATTAGACACGTAACACTGAAGTTACTTATGAGAAGAAAAGCTTCAAAGATAACTCTGAAGGACCAACCCAGTCCACCACAGATAGATATTCATTATGATTGTAAAGACCATGATTGAGTAAGGAACCTGAAGCATACTTTTCCAGTCCATGGCACCATTGTACAATGTGGTGATTTAAGCACAAGAGACTGGCATACCATTTCCCTCAATCCTATTTGTACCCCACAATTTTACAACACATAGCTCTGTAAAATGCAACTAGTTCCCATCCACGTACCATAAAAGCAAACATACCAGAATACCAAAATACCAGACACAAATTGTCATAACCGACATCCACCCACAATCTTAAAAACAGAAACATAAAAATGCAGGCCAAATAAATCATCCCCAGAATGTATGAAAAGCAAAATTGCCTACAAAATGAGCTCTAAGAGCATTTTTCAAAGCTGGAATTATATGAAGTTTGGCTAGGGCCTCTTGACACAAGGGTGCATATATCTGGAGAGTCTGCCTCACAGCCTAATGTGACATGGATTGACCTCACCCCCTGTAAGCGTGAAAGTTAGAATTAATATTTGAACCACTACTGCTAGTGAGCGAAAAGCAACCTGGCAGATCGTGCTCAAGATGCTTTGTTAGGACTGCTGAGATGGGACACACCGTGTCAAGGGAATAACATCTCAAGGCCTGCAGTGGATGTAGTTCTTGGGAGCTTCTCAAGAGAGAAGACCCTTTAATGAGGTATCTGAAGTCAGAACTGAAGGATAGAGTCAGGTGGGAAAGAAGAAAGACAGCAGCAGAGATTTTACACCAGATTCCAACACTTGTGGGTAATCTTTTCATTACCAAAAGATCTCAGTTGCCCTGTGACAACCATGACAGCAGAGGAGGCTGGACAAAAACCTCATTTCCAGACAGTTGAAGCAGGGGTGCTAGACAACCGACTGCAGTAGAAATGTAAAATCAGAGCCTTTGACAGGGTTTGTAGTTTCCTTCCATTATAACTATGTTTTTATTAATTTAGTTGTATTACTAGCTTACCTGTGGGATTTTCCACAATGCTTCCAAGAAAGTTACACAATAGACACAAGAACCATCAAACCTAGTTCAAGATGCATTGTCCTCAGAGCAAACCCCCCTAATGCCAGCCTTTATAAAATCATTGCAGTATAGAAGCACATGCAGCACTCAGTATAGCAGGTTTTTCTGCTTTCAGCCTTTAGAAGCAGCCAACACTGTTGGAAGAAAGCTGTTAGCAAGGAAGAACATGGAACAAGATTTAATCTCTGATGTAATTTCAGGGGAGTTTCACCAGAGATTTATCTGTCTATATACTTATTCTGGAAAAAAAGTTCAGAGAGCATTCATGATGGATAGAAAGAATATTTGTATCCAGAGATGACATTCTCTACCAAAACAGCCTGAGGTTTTGATGGCAGCATCCCTGCAACTGTAACTCCAACTGTGTTCAGAAGAAGACTTATGTTTATATATACAAATATATACACATAAATACATATTTCCCCAAGTATTTTTGAAATAAAGAAGAAAGATTTCCCACATATACAGTAAAAGACCCAGGGAGTTCAAGGCTTTCTTGGCAGCTGCTTTTATTTATCTCTATTATACCCTTGAAGGCGTTGTTTTCATCCTGAGCATCGGTGAAACCGTGAACTTTTTTGTAAGTTTGAGAAAACTTTTTTACAACCCAACTTTAAATATAGCTCATGATCCATACACCTACTTATGTATCCACAGCAGTGTGAAAGCTGTTTGTATGGGAATGTGCTGGAGTGAGAGTTAGGTTCAAATTCTGACTGTCAGAGGAATGTCCATGCTACACCTCATGGGCAGGTATAAGGGCAGCTGTAAGCATAATGCACCCAGCAATTTGCCCATCTGTTGCCCACATGGGATGAGTGACTGACCTGTATCTACTGATACAAAACCCATCAGATAGGCTGGAGCATGCCCTAGCTGTACTACATGTGAATTTGGGGCAGCCTTCAAAAGTCCCTGGTATCCTATGAAATGCTGCAGAGATGTGTTATCCCAGGTAAGTTTTTAAAAATCTGTCATCTATAAAATTGGGACAAAAGAGCTTGTTTTCCTCATTCTTGATGTTTGCAGACTAGAGGATTTTCAAGTCAGAGTTCACCTCTAACCGCGGAGTATGTTTAAGGCTGGCCAGGAAATGTTTTTCCTGCCCTGTGTGAAAATACTCATGGTTCACAAATGTTTCCAGTCTCTCATCCAGGCAAAACAAACACCTTTGGAAGCAGAGGGGAACCTTCACTGCAACAACAGCCTCAAGGCTCTATGCTGTGGATGACACAAAACAGAGATGAGAACTCCCTCCTCGTGGGAAGACATTTCTGTGAGAAACATTGGTCAAGGGAGACTTTTCTTTAAAAGCATTGGCTCAGCTCTTGGAGAATCCAATAAGGGGTATGCTGGTTGTCAATGCTTCCTGCACCTCCACACCAGAAAAGAACAAAGGAGCTTCACATTATAAGTGCTCTAAGCTCTCACCATTCATATGCCACTTCCCTTCAAACCCTGAAGAAAATTCATTACATAGGAAGACTTGGGCCTTTTGCTCTGTCACATTTCAGGTATTTTGAGGGAGGGAGCCGGGAGGAGCAAGATGCAGAAGCCACAAGCATGATGAGCTTCATGCTGCAGCTCTGCCCCTTATGTTTATCTCAGAAGTACTTGGTTATATGATGTTTCTTGCTTCTCTTGCCTGGGAGAAAAATCCATGTATGAAAAATCAATAAAGAAACAAGCTTCTTACACGGTTAAACTCAAGCCAGTCGACAGAACTGCTGGCTTTAGCAGTGAGGGTGTCTTGGTGTGTTGGGTATTTCTCATTAAATCCCATCTGTACTGTGCTATAGCATCTATACTATTCCCAGAGCCTTGGCAGAAAGAATAGTGACGGAGTCAACAAAGGAAAAGGATACACTTAACTTTTTTAATGCCTTTCTCCATGCAGAATTTGTTGGCCTCTCCAGGAACTAGAAATTCACCTGAAATGAAAAATCACATGCAGACACTCTTGATGTGTAAGATCCTAATCTGATTTTCAAGCTTTTATCAAATTTTGACTACTCAGGAAAGGTTGAAGGTTGAATAATATTGTTTCTACTTTATCTTTCTTGGTCCTTCTTCCAGTCTGTAGGAACAGCATTCATGATGGATAGAGGTATGAAATAATTATTTTTATTTTTTTTTCTGCAGGAAAAAAGGTTATCTGCAGCCCAAGTTATCCATCTGTATTTTATTTGAGCAAAGAGACAAAACCAAAACCAAGATAATCCATTTTCAGCCAAAGGCAACAACTTTGAAAAATACAGTCCTGTCCACCAGCTTAGTCATCCTGCATGTTGCCCATTTGATTGGGTTTAGAGAAAAACAAAGAACTAAAAAGAATAGTGTGTGTTGCATTAGGATCTGTACCAAAGTTTGTAAGAGGAGCCAGAGAAAAAATGACTCACACACTGGGAAGAATTCCACCTGTTCCCATCCAAATTTTGTTTCCCTGTCGGGCTGGAAGCAGCTGATGCACTGGTTCCCATGGGAATATTTTCATCTTGAACAATATACACATTTAACACCACTTCCTGAGTCTGTCCTATTTATGATTATGTTTGCATTAAACACTGTCTTCTAACCAGTGCAGAGCCTGGTGCTGAGGGAGCACTTACCCCCGCCCCGACTTCAGCGCTGCTCTGATTTTGGAAGGAAATTAAGGGTAACTAATGTAAGAAAGGCATTACTATCACCAGGACTGGGAAAGCAATTGAAAAGCCCTGCTGTGGAAAGGGTTTTGGTGGGAAGCAGAAACCAGGGGAAATAAATGAATTTGCTTGAAGAGATATGCTAAAGACCACGAAATTTGAAAGAAAGGCTCACAGGATGGCTACGGTAATGGCCTGCATGGTGCTACCTAGAGCATTTTATGAATATTTCTTACAGTAATTGAGAATCCATTATCAAAAAGTTAGTTGATTATATGCATGAAAGAGTACATCAGTAGTTAAAAATCACACAGCCACCAGATCCCAGTGCCCCCTGTCTCTTCCTGTGCTGCACGGCCACAAAAAGCAATAGAGATAGGGACTGACCATAGACAGGCAGATTTTACAGGGACTTTTTCAAGCTGTTCTTCCAGATGCCTTGGAATGACAGTTCTGCAGATGCAAACCAGCCTCAAACACAGGGAACAAACCCAGAGAGCTCCATGGCATTCCTCTGCTTGGTGCCTGAGTGATGGTAAGGAACGATGGCAGTAACTTCCTTCTGTGTCACTCTGGATGAAGCAGTGAGAGAATGAGGCATGAGGCTAGAATTTATGGATATATCTACGCAGACACGTACAGGAACACGTGAGCTTGTCTTGTTGTGTTCTCAGCTAGCCAAATATCAACAAAATGGATGTGGTTTTACTGCGCCAGATCTGTATCCATCTGTATGGACTTCTGTGATTATCTTTAGAGGTCTAGTTCTGATGTTGCCACTAATTTGTCTGTGGCTGCATGATCATTTCTGCATTTCAGACTCTCTTCTACTTAAGAGATTTTTTTCAAGAGTGAGGGTGTGTTGAGGGATCTATTCCTATACACACACTGGACTGGCTGTGAAGAGAATTGAGTCCCTTCCCTAGCACAGCTAATATTGCTTCCTTTTTTTCAGGTATGCCATTTACTCCCTCTATCTGCAAAACAAGGATAAATATTTCATCACTTGAAGCAGGGCTTATAAAAAACATCTGTCATGTAAAATGTGTTTGTGAACTAGGTTGCTATTACAGTAATTGTGAGTAAAGTAGGCACCAACCATGCAAGTTGTAAGACCTCCTACTAGCTTCAGTTTCTATGTAATTGTTGTTACTATTACATTGTCATTACTTACTCAAATCTTCAAGAAAATGAAGGAAATGAGCCCTAATGCAATGGAATGGAAAAATAAAGACTATTTTTCTATTTTTGAATAACATGGGACAGTGCTATATTCTATTATTCCTCTATTCGCAGCTGATTGAGTGAAGGCATTTCAATGCTTCAGTCCTAACAACTAGAACACTGCAGAATGTTCCTACAAGGTTGTTCTTCAGATAAAACTCATTGTCTTTAAAAGGGAATCCGATGAGCCTTTATGTTAAGGTCACGAATCTCTCCGTAGCATGTTCATAGCATAGATTTGGGGCAGATGTTTTAAATTTTTCATGCCTGAGTCATGAGCTGAATGCCTGACTATTGACCCATGTTTTGGATTGAAAACGTCAAGAAATCCTTTGCGATAACTGTAGCTTCCTGTCAGCTGGAAAAATGTTGGAAGTTTCTTCTCATGAACTTCTGTCCCTCACTGGTTGTATTTCCTGTCCAAGACCTTTCTAAGTGGGTTGGCATGGTGACAAACTTTATCTAATATGCAATCGCTGATTAGAGAGAAAGGGAATGTAAATGGCAGCTGAGACAAACTATAAGGAAACTTTTTTCGTGACTCAGTTTTTGAAGGCAAGAAGGCACACGGCAAAAGAATGTAATAATTGCAATTTGTGTATCATTCAGACTAGTGCCCTCAGAGCATTTACTAGTTAACATTCATGATTTTATTTGTACTTAGCAACATTCACTTTCAGATGTGCTGGAGCAGATTAGGTTTTGTAGTGGTTAATAAGGAAAAAAGAAAAAAACCAACCCAAAATAAACCAAACTAAAAACATCATGAGAGCTTGAAACAGCCTGCAAGGCTGAATATTTATATTGTCCAGACCTGATGTGACCTTCATGAAAATCTACAGCAAGAATGAAACTGAATTAAATATGAGCTGAATCAGAACTACAAGCGTTTTCTGTACCGCTGTGTGTTTAATTACAAGGCAATAAAGGGCAGAGAGAGGAATTTTGAAGCCAACGGTTGTGCCAGACTGGCAGTGTTTGCCTGAAATCTCCTGCCCCATCAGCATTTGTTGAGCAGGATTGGTAAAGAGATAAATAAGCGAATGTGGCTTGCTGAGGCAGATTGCCTCTTATCTCACCTGAAGGTGTTGAGCTCTTTGAGAAAGGGAGATCTAGACTGAGGAGTTAGCCTTCTTCAGATGGAAACCAAGAAGCAGCTAAGTCAGAGATAGGTGGAAAGCTGATTACACTGTTTTATGGTTGAGTTTTTGAGAGGGGAAAGTGAGGTTAAAAAAATCCATACCAGGTCTGCAGCTCTGTGTACTGTGTTTGCACAGAAAGCTGTGTGAACCTATTTCGTTTATGAACCCGTATTTAATCACAAGGGAAGGCTGCTCAGACTCCTCGCTGATGACTCATATAAGAATTTAGATCACTAGTTTTTGCAGTTTTTTCTCAGGAGAATCTTGCATTTATGTTCCTTCACAAGGCAGACTAGATCAGGTTCTATGACACTAATGTGCACTGGTCATGATTTAAATTGATCTCTTAGGAGTCTTTAAAAGAACCCCTTGAAATGAGAGGTGCTGCCAGGACACCTTTTGCTTTCTTATGAACTATTTAATCCGAGTTCTGCTACATAGTAGACATTATAATGGTGATGTAGCTGGTTGCAAATCTACACAAGTCCCTGAAGGACCCTTTGGTGCTTCCTTTCTGCCAAAATCAATAAAAAGTTATCTTTGTGATTTCCTATCATTAAATTAATATTTCTTCAGTCAGATATTTATAGAACAAGACTTAGCCTATATGACAAGGAACAATAAGAAAGAAACCCTCAACTCTGGTCTCCATATGGCAGCCACTCAGAGCATACACTTCTCAAGGGACTCATAGTGTCATGGCAAACTTTTTCATCCCGAGATGTTCAAGAAGACAAACCACAGACCACTGTTCCAGAGGACTTTTATATATCTAGTCTCAATATTGCTGTGACGTCTCTTTTCCTTCTGTCTCTCTTTGAGCTATAGAAAATCAATCAGCTGGTACCGCTGGTTTTATTAGTTGCTGACAGACAGACAAGCTTCCAAATTGGACTGTCTGTAAGGTTAAGCAGCTTCATGGAGGAAAGTACTAAATGTGAGGTGGCTGAGACCAGGTGCCAAGCCCAAATGCATAACTAGCCACCAGTGCACTTTGTTTGTACATCCATTCTGTGCCTGGAGGAATGTGCACATAATGAGCCAGAGCCTTCTACTCCTGCTTTAACTGGAGCTGAAAAAGATTACAGTATTATAAATAGGAGGGGATGCAACATCAGTGATTTTAGTGAGATTATATGGATTCTTGAAAAATAAGATGGAAAAGCTGACTTGAAAAAGCTAGATGTAAAGTGAAACTTCACAATTAGATATAAAGTGAGGCATCAGGAAAAGCAGAGAAGTCATTGCCAATATCATAAATATATGGTCAATGTTGGAATAAGAGGAAAAACAGCACAATATCATGGGAATCTACCAGCACTGGGTATTAGGTGGAAAGGAGGATCAAGAAATTCCAGCCTTTATTCCACAGTTCTGGGCATCATTGCAGCTCATTTACACCTTCTGCAAAGGCAAATAACAATAAAATGCCATTGTGCTAATTCAGATGGATCTCTTAGCCCATAAGTGCTGCGTGGTTAACTCAAACTTCCCAGTCTGTTTGCTTTAATTACCTGCTGTCTCTCATCCGTGGCTAGGTACATGCAGCACTGAAGCTTAAGGCATAAACCTGGTGTGTATCCTGCAGTGGTAGCTAAGGAGGCACTTAAAGATTTATGGCAAAACACAAAAAAATGACCCCTCAGTTATAAAGTAGGACATTTTCAATGTTGGGGAAAAGCTGCTTTAATTTAGGCTTGTAGAAGACAATTTAAGGTGTCTTGAATTAGGACAAGTTAATTGGCACCCTCTATCTGCTTCTGAATTCATGCCCAGGAGGGAAAATTATTTGGGCCAGAAACAGTACCTTTTAATTAGGTATTTTGCAATGTCTAGCACAATAGATTAAGTTTATTTAGGCACAAGCACAGTACAAATAATAATAGCATAATGTGAAGAATAAATAAACATTCAAAACATAAAGCAGTCTGAAATAAGATTTACTATTTTCAAACCCTTTCACTAAGATAATAAAAATATGTGGGCAGGAAAAAGATTTCATATAATAGGACATCATGTGCTTCATCAAGCAAAATTAGGCTAGTCTTGCTAAACTGAAAGCACAAGTGATTCATAATTAATTTTGTATTATAGGCTCTTCCCTTAAATAAATGAAATCTCTTTTATCAGTTTATGTAAAAATAATTCAATGCCTGAATGATCTAGCAAGAGACATTTTCCTTTGTGAAAAGCTTTTCCCTTCTCCCACCTGAAATAACAGCATGTTTACAAGTGATAATACAGAGGAACTCTTCTTTAACTGTGTTCTGAGCCTAGAGTACTAGCAAATAAAACAATCATGAAATGCAAACTCCATTCTTCAGTAAAAGCCTCCATCAATGCCCCCAGCAAGTGGTATAAGACACACACTGTCCCCAAACTGACACCTACAACGTGCATTCCTAGAAAAAAGAGGACAATTTTGTAGATAATAAACCTGCTTGTCACTTGAGATAAACCTTTTTACTTCAATTTGTGATACATTATTCTGTTTAAATAAAAAGGTTCTGTGCACGTAAAACTTTCTAGTCCTCTCTGTTGAGATGTACCTAGAAACTTTTTTGCACCATGTGTCTATCCCCTCCCCATCCACCATACAGCAGGTTGTTCTTATAAATCCCCATGTATGGATTACATTTTCATACAGACTGTGAGCTCATGTAACAACAAGACCATTTGAATCCCATTAGCAGGCTTGATTCAGCTCTGGTCCAAGTTTCAGCTTGCAAAAAAAGACCAAACGATTTTGCAAGTATAAAGACAAGAGATGACAGTCTGTGTGGAAAGATCGTGTTCAGGAGAAAGAGCTCTCCGGTGACTGGATATTGGCCAATCCTTCACTGGTGTAGAGCCAAATCTCACACCTTTCCTCTATTAATTCCTCTACTAAGAAAGGTGAAGTAAAAGAATGGAAGAAAAATTGAATACCTCCAATTTCTCCATACAGGAGTTCAGGATGTACTGCAATCTCACTTTTTCTAACACTTGTCATATAGCATTTGTTAATAAAACAAAAATAGTCATAGAATCACAGAATGGTTTGGGCAGGAAGGGACTTTTATAAGCCATCTAGTCCAACTGCCCTGCAGTGAGCAGGGACACCTTCAACTAGATCAGGTTGCTCAGAGCCTCGTCCAACCTGACCTTGAATGTTTCCAGGGATGAGACATCTACCATCTCTCTGGGCAACCTGGGTAAGTGTTTCACCACCCTCATTGCAAAAAAAAATCTTCCCTTTTTCAGTTTAAAACCATTACCCCTTGTCCTATTGCTACAGGCTCTGTTAAAAAGTCTGTCCCCATCTTTCTTATAAGTCCCCTTTAAGTATTGAAAGGCTGCAATAAGGTCTCCCCAGAGCCTTCTCTTCTCCAGGCAGTAATAATCTGGCTGTAGCAATGTGCTTTTCACTGCAAAGGGTATAACTGTAGAGAAAGGATATGGTAACAACACTTTAACTGTATATGGAAGAGCAGGGTTGGCAGCAGAGGACATCTAGTGGTGTTTAGCGGTAAATTATAAGAACAAACAGCAGGATTTGTGCAATACTCCGCTGGCAATGCTGGCTCCTGGGGTAAGGCTGCTGTGTTCAAGTGCTGCAGGAGCAGCTGTGTGCCTTCGGGAAGCATTTGTACTCCTGTTCTTTGTCAACAATATATATCTGCATTGCACAAAAATGAGGTATTCATGTACACAGGCTAGAAGCACAGTTATAATTTATGTACATATATATATGGAGGAGGAAATCTGGTACAAGCTTGTCTTTTAATGAAGTTATGAACTAAGCTTGTTCAGATGTGTAAAAAAGATCTCTTATATTTTTTCCTGATAAAAATATAATGCTGGGGTGTTTGAGAAAAACCTGAACTAAAACTAAATAGCTGCTACCATCACATTAAACAATGTTACCCCTTGGGATGAGACATTGCTGCAAAAATTCAACCAACAGTCATATTCCCAGCAACATCACTGTTGCATGCCTGTGTAGCCCTTTATTAGCCACTCCACATGGTATTGCATGCTTACTCTAAATCCACACAGAGAAAGCTTCTAATAACACCTTTGCCATATAGCTGGAGACCAGGCTGGATAACCAAGATCAGGCTGGACGGGGTTTTGAGAAACCTGGTCCAGTGCAAGGTGTCCCTGGCCATGGAAGGGGGGTTGGAACTAGATGATATTCAAGGTCCTTTCCAACCCAAACCATTCTATGATTCTATGGAGAAGGATGGCTAATTTTATTTACTTACTTATTAAAAAATGCAGTTGAAAATGGAGGCAAGGGGAGCCATTGAAAGGTCTGTCTTTTTTGTTTAGCTACACGGCAAGCATACCTTTGAGATGGATTTTCAGCACAGTCGCCTCTCTGGCCCTGATCCAGCAAAGCACTGAAGTCTAAGGTTGAAGTTAAACACGTACTTACATGCTTTGCTGAACTAGGGCCAGAATGCTGAGTATTTTTCACAGTCAAATCTCCGGTGCATTGGTATAACAAACCAAAACAACACTAAAAAGTCACCAGAAGTTCCAACTGTGTTCTGAGAATTTATTTGCTTACTCCTGGAAAATTAACTTGAGTGCTGAGCAGAAACTAATCAATAGGTGAAATGCAATGCATGTGGCAGACTCTTTGGTGAAGTTAATATTGTCAGTGTGTCTGCAGTTTTGCACAGAATATCCAACCTGGTAAACCAAAACTTTTAAAATTATCCTGTTCCAGAAGAAAAGGCAATTTGACAATTATGTGATTGCCCAAAATGTCAAAATTCATATAAAATCTTTTTTCCTGATGTCATTGATTTTTCTTTTTTTTTTGTTACTTTTGAAAAAAAAAGAAAGAAGAAAAAAACATCCATCCAAGTTGCACATTCCACTGGTATTTCTTGAATGTTACGAGCACTTTGGGATGAAATATTGATGTACAATACTAAGAGAATCTCACATCAAGATTAAAGGAAGTGCCAAACATTGGGAACCTCTAACCTGAAAATTTATGTTGCAGGAATGATGTTTTACCAGATCACTCTTTAAAGAACCCGTTATAGTGAAGTAGGAAAACTTTCTGTTGCAGAGTAAGGGTGGGATTCAGCTTCAGACATAGAGATACATGTCTCAACTAGGTAGTCCTAGGCATCCTGGGCATCTGATGGCAATTGAGGTGCCTAGAGTGTCCTTCCTGATCTCCAGCTGCTGCTCCAGAAAAATGTGGGATTGCCCTAGATCCTTCATCATAACAGTGATCCCTATGTGCTCTGAATACCTTAGAGACATCCCTTTATTGCTTCAGCTGATGTCCACTGTCTCTTTCCTCTCCCCATGAAACATTGTGAAGAGCCTGGCTCTGTCTTCCTGATGACCTCCTCATAGATATGGGAAGGTTGTTATTAGGTACAATACTGCTGTATTGTATCTGTACATAGATATGGGAACAATTTTCTTTTGTTGGGGCCCCAAAAATTGGTCACATCAAAATATTCCTTGTGTGGTCCAACAAGTGCTGGTTAGAGGGGAATAATCACTTCCCACCAATATCTACACTCCAATTAGTACAGCCAATGTATACTGTTAATTTTCAGTGCTGCCAGGGCACACCGCTGACTCATGTCTACCACGACCTACCAGAAGAGCTCTTTCCAGTCAGTCAGTGACCAGCCTGCACTGCAGCAATGACTTCTTCCTTCTCAGGGGCAGGACTTTGCATCTATCTTCATTCAGTTTCATAAGGTTCTTCTCGACCCATTCCTCCAGCCTGTCCAGGTCCTTTTGAATAATGGCAGCCCTTCCCACCAGCATACCAACTGATCCTCCCCGTTTAGTGTCACCTGTAAAGTTAATGAGGTGCATTCTGTCTTCTCCTCCAGGTCACTGATAGAGATATTAAAAAAGATACTTCTCAAGATAAACATTTCACTAACTCCACTTGTAACCAGCTTCCAGAAAGAGTTCAAACCCTTAACCCAAACACTTTGAACCTGATAGCTCAGCTAGTTTTTCAGCCCCACATAGTAATCCAGTTACTCGGGCCTTAATAACCCAACTTGAAAAGAAAGGTGCTGTGTCTGACTGTGTCATAAGCCTTGCTAATGTCAAGGTAAGAAAACACACATCATTCTTCCTTTATCCTCAGACCTAGGTGTGTCACTGTAGAAGTTAAAAATGATTTACACAAGGAAAATCCATGTTGGCTATAAAATACATATGACCTTCTTCTACTATTGTATTCCAATGAAACATTGAGTCACTTAGATGAACAAAGTATTATTACAACATGCTGAGTTCATCTTTTTCTTGTTATGGATTTGGTACACAAAGGAAGAACTGACATAGTGTCAGACTTCGGTGGTAGTGAGGCAATTTCACTTAGAAGACCACCCTGGAGACTCTGAGGCATGGCTACAGTCTTTCCAGTTTAATATTTTTATCTCTGGATCTCATCAGTGCTGCTTTATAATAGACATGACATCATGTGATTTGAGACATTAATCCATAATTTTCTTTCCTTTTTAGCTCTTAAAAAAAGAAAGAAAAAAAAAAAGATAAACAGAAAGATAAGGCAAAGTGACAAAGTGATGATCATTCCTTTATGTTTCTTGAGAGGAAGTAAGTACCACTTTTTGTTTGTTTTCTAACATAACTACATAACTTCTGCACAGTAAGATTGAATGTAGGCGTTCAGAATCCCACCATTGTCCAAAGTATCTTTCTGCCCCTCATACATTCTCTCATGAGAAGAACTCACCATGATACAGATAAGAGTAGTTAATATTACCTCACAAGCACCAGTGTCCAGCCTGTGGGGAAAAAAAAACACAAAACCAAACCAAAACAAACAAACAAACAAAACAAAACAAAAAAACCCAACCCAAACTCAAAATCCTATCACCATTTCTGCTTTTCTCTCATATACATGAAGCCTTTACCATTCCTGTCTTCCTCTCCCATACACTGTAGGAAGTTTTTGCTACTTCAGTTGACGCACAGCTATAAATCTGCTACAAATGAGTTGAAAATTCTGCTCATTTGTTCAGGAATGAACAACAGGGGAATGGGACAGGACTCTCTTAATGTGGATATGCTGCCGACTGGAAAAGTTTCTGCTTCCTCAAGGTATGAGCTACACTTGGATTTTCCTTCATCCTACCTTTGTTTTTTTGGCCTCCTCTCTGGAGCTATGCCATCATTAATGGAGAGGAGGGGTGAATGAGTTGGCCACGCAGAAAATTTTGAAATAGAAATCATAGGAGCAATGAGGGGAGTAAAAAATCTAGGAAATGCTGGGGAAGACGAACTCATTCTCGTTTGTGAATAAGCAGTAACTTGCCGGCAGGTCAGGGCAGGAGCACCCACCCGGCCCCTGTCTGGCGCCGCGGAGCGGCGGTTCAGCACCCTGGCCAGCGCCCGCCCCGTCCCGCGTGGGCGCCTCCGGAGCACGGCGCTGATCCAGGGGGTCTCGGGGGGGGCACCCCAACACATGAGGCCAACACTTCTTCAGCTTCTTCCACGAAAGCCACAACTCCCTGGCCTTTAAGTAAAGGGTGGAAGGGATTTAGAGGCGTCTATCTGTGGGCTTGGGCTACAATTTCGTGCTGGAGTGGAAGTGTTAGTCAGCTTTTTAAGTATTAATACTTGAACCATCTGAGATGAGATCTGTTTATGAGTCTCTAGCCCCGGTGATTTCTTGTCTTGTATTGAAAGTGCTTGCAAAATTCTTAGGAAATGTCAGATTACTTTGCTATGACATTTCATACTTCCTTTTTTTTTTTCCCTTGCACTTCGCCTAAGAGTGGCTTATTACTGCTTGCAATGTTTTTCCAAAAGAAAAACACATCCACGAGCAAAAGAGTGGTGAAATTCTTAGGATGTGATTATAAATAGATGTCAGGAACTCATGAGCTCCCAGCCCATTATGTCCTATTAAATGGGAGAGGTTGAAAGAGGAAGAGAAATGTCTGCAACACAGGAGACATGAAGTGCCCTGAAAGTTTACTTTGTTAAATTCACATGTGTACAGTCATCTCTGTTTGTTTCCCACCTGGTGGAGACCATCAGGTCACAGACTCAGTTGCCCACTGAAGAGATGATTTCTTCTGTTTAATTTTCCAAGGAGTTAGGTTCCTTGCCTTTGTGTGGCCACTAGTCTGAGAGCAGGTAAATCTTGCCCTGCCACCTGTGTCCAGAGCTTGGGTGTCCTGCTGTCATCCCATTACTCTCTGAAAACCAACAGCACTGGTGCCACGGGCTAACACAGGGTCTTCAGCCCCCATCCCCTTCACAGATCGCCTCATGGAGACATGCCTCTCTTGCAAAGACTTGCCCACCCATCAGCTTTTGGGGGCCGCCCAGGAATTCAGAACACTCTGGTCCTTCCTGTGTTATTACAGCCTGTCTTGCTTTTCCCAGACATCATGTCTTTGCAAAGGGCCCTAACCTTCATCCGCCAGCACAGCTGCTTTCCAGCTCTAGAGCTCTAAGAGACTTGTGGTTTCAGTTGGAATAGAGTTGACTTTCTTACTGGTGCCTGGCATGGTGCTGTATGGTATGGTGATTTGGATTTGGGATGGGAATAGTGTGATAGGGCACTGGTGGTTTTGGTTGTTGCTAAGCAGTGAAGGCCTTTCCTGCTTTTCATATCGCCCCACCAGTGAGTAAGCTGAGAGTGCAGAAAAAGTTGGGAGGAGACATAGCCAGGACAGCTGACCCCAACTGACCAAAGGGAGAAGTGGTAAGTGAATTCCTTGCTTTGCTTTGCTTGCAAACACAGCTTTGCTCTACCTTTTAACCTGTCTTTATCTCAAATGTCAAGCCACAATTTTTTTCTCACTTTTACTCTTCCGATTCTCTCCCCCATCCAAACTAGGGGGATGAGCGAGTGGCTGTGTGGCCCTAGTTGCTGGCTGGGGTTTAAATCACAAGACCCCACAGCACCAGGAAGCCTGGGGCAGGAGGAGAAGAGGGATGTGACTGTCCGTACCGCCCCCCCCAGAATCATAGAATGATATGGGGTTGGAAGGGACCTCTGGAGATCATCTAGTCCAACCCCCCTGCCAAAGCGGATCAACCTAGAGCAGGTTGCACAGGAACGCGTCCAGGCGGGTTTTGAATGTCTCCAGAGAAGGAGACTCCACCACCAGTGACTGTGGGGAACAGGGGACAGGATGGAGGTGAGAACCTGCCACCCTCGCCCTGAACACAGCTGGAAACGATAACCCACTCATCACCCTCTGCCCGGGGGGCAGGGATGGAGCCACCCCCCACCATCCCCTCTGTAACAGCAGAAGTGACGACACCCCCCTACCTGCGGGGCACGGGGGGGGGCAACGACCCGCAAGCCAGCGCCTGTGGAGTGTCTGTGAGGACACGGGGGGGGGGGACACACACATCCCACCTAGCCACCGCCCCCGCAGTTCCCGCCTTCCCCGAGGGGACCCAGCCGCGCTCACCGCCGCTCCCGCCGCCGCCGGCCCCGCTCCCCCCGCCGCCGCTGCCGGGAGCCCTCCCCACCGGAGCGGGCCATGCCGGGGGGGCGAGCCGGGGCCCTGCCGCCGCTCCTGCTGCTGCTGCTGGCGCTGCCCGGCCCAGGACCGGCGGGTGAGTGCGGGGGGGGACCGGGGTCCCACAGGGGAAGGAGGGAGGGAGGATGGAGAGGGGCTGCGGGGCCGCTCCGCGCACCCCCGGGCCCCCGGGTTCCAGACCCGACCCCCCGGTCCCGGGCAGGAGGGACGGAGGTGGAGCAGGGAGGAGCCGGTGGGGTGGGGAGTTTTCAGCGGGGTGATCAGAAGAGCCCAAAAGATAATAACGGACAGAATAATTAACGGAGGGTGTTGGGTTTGGTTGGGGGTTTTTAATCTTTTTTTTTTTTTCTTTCTTTGTTTCTTTTCTGTTTTGTAAAAATTTGAGCTTTTTCTGCTGGAGTAGCCTGAGAGAGGAACTTGGATGGGAGCAAACCGGTTGTGATTTGCATGTTTTGTTTGGAAATGCTCATGTGTCCCTTGGCAAGGGCTAAGTGCCTCATATTGATTTTCCCTTTTTACTCATTGTCCTTGACGTACTTAAACTATGTGCTTAAATGCTGTGTTAATGCATGAGTGTAAGAGCAGGCGCTTGCAGGCAGCACCTGCTGTTCTCACTGCCCATTCATTCCCCACAGTGAGAGCAGGCAACTGCTGGGGAAAAGCTGATGAGGAGATGAGGTGAACCTGTCCTCGCCCCCAAACCTGCCCCGACCTCCTAAATCAGTGGCCAGGGATGTCCTGGGCTAAGCCCAGCACCTGGGCTGCGCCACAACGGGTGTGAGACCTTGGGACTCTCTTATTGCCTTTGCCATCCTCATCCTCAGCTGCTTAATTGCAGTTCTGTAGTTGTAGCTTTATCTAAAGATAGGCAGAAGGGCTAAGGATTCAGCAGGAGGGTTGTGGGTTCTCATGTTTCTCCCTCCCCAACACTCCTGGGGAGTATGTCCACTTCTACCTGTGCCCACAGGCTACAAGGGGCAGCTCAGTGGCTACTGCACCCTCCTGTCCTCACCCTCAGGTACCTTGGACACAGTCTGTTTACCTGGAGGACAGGCTTCCTCTAGTGGCGTTCTTCACATGTCCTGCTTTGGCAATGGGGTTAGCAGGCTGACAGACAGCCATGAAGATGCAGGACACCTCTAGGGAGGTCTTGGGTGCTGGTAACCATTCCTTGCCTGTCTTTTGTTGCAGCTGTTTGAGCTTTTGTAAAGGGAGAAGGAAATTCTAAGAGCAAGTAAATACAGACAAAGTGATGTCAACAGGTTCAGCATGAACTTCTCCACTCTCATCCCCTCTTCTGTCCCTATAAGCCATTTGCAAAAGATGAGACCTTTGCTATAACCATGCATTTCTCCCCAAACCACTCATGTTCTGCTATGAGGGTAGGGTAGCAATGTCATGGATCTCTAGTCCCACTTCTTTCTCCTTCTGATGCCCCACAACTGCAGGCACATACCTCAAACCATCACAATCTCCCAAACAGGCTTCTGTGTTTCTAGAGTTAGATATCTGTCTCCTATCAGTTTGGGTTTCTTCATCTGCAGGAAATGTTATGTGATCTTTGGTGAGGAAAGCACAGCTGAAATGTCTTTATGTTCCTTATACATATTGCCTAGAAAAAGGCAGGAAAAAATAGCGTGATTATTGTGAGATATACCTGTGGGGATTGGAGATGTATTTTAGGAAGCATATACAAAGATAAGAGCCATATAATTATTTCCATGGCTAAGATTTCAGTCACCTGAAAGTAAAACTTCCATCTAGCACATTGAATTGTGGACTCTCAGCGCAAGTCATTATAGCTACCGTTCCAGCTGAAGAAGAACATAGCATATATACAATATATCTGCTATAAGAAATACTCAGTAACCTACCAAAAGCTTTAAAGCTGATAGAAAGAAGAAAATTAAAAGAAAAAAGAACAACCCACTTGGTCCCTTCTGCTGCATGTTAAGCCACAGCTGCGCATCGGAAATATTTCTACTGAATGAAATAGCTGGGGTTACACCACGAGAAACCAGAAGACGACCACCATCAGTGACATACTAGAATGTAGTAGAAATACAGTAGAAAAAAACAGCAAAAAGAAGAAAGACATTCCCATGAAACACATTGCCATGGAGATCTCTCATGCTTTAAAGTAACAATCCAGTCTTGTGTATGTTTGTAGGCTTATTTTCTCAGTTGATCATAACCTAAATTAATGTTCCTCTGCCGAGAACTTGGAAGAGATAAATGTACCATTAACAAATGTTGTAAGCAAAGTACAGCCATAAGTAGTATGTTATATACAGTTACCAGCCTGTCGAGATATATTATAACCTATCCTGAGTCCCCTGGACACGATAACAGCTCAGTGCAATTCACCTAATAAACCTGGTGTAAGAGAAGATCAGTTTAGCCCTTTGCCATTCTCTCTGCTGCCTATTGTAAGAAAGTATTTGGTGCTTTTTATATCAATGGGCTGGTCAGGGCATCGTGCTTTGGGTAGGAAGAAATCCACTGACCTGTAAAAGGCTTTGGAAAGTGCTTTTGGAGAGCCGTTAATGGAGAAAAATCCTTTGGACCCTGTGGCCTGTGACAGTCGGGGACACACACACCCTTTCTGGATGCTGTATGCACTGCTTGGGTTATCAAGCTGCCTGAGAGAAAGGTACAGAGGAGTTGGTGCAATGGGAGCCCTTCCAGCACCCAGGAATCTGTACCTACAAGTGAAGGTGCTCTTAGTATCGTACGGTCAGAGGGCTGGAATTTAGAGAACCTATTTGTGAAAGCAGCACTGTTCAGCGCTACTCACAGAAACAATCTGTCACACTGAAATAAATCTTCTTTGAACTAATTTGTGCTGGAGGTGGTCCAGGCCCCACTCACGCAGGGAACTGGAGTCCCAGTTATTACACGCTCATTTGGCAGCAGGTTCAAGGCTTTTACTACTCAAGAAAAAAAATCCCAGTACATACTTTATTATAAACTACTCTGTCAGAGTCCTCTTTTATTGGCAAAGAGTTAGAGCATTCGGGATGCTGCAGTTCATTCTAACATAGTAGATATGAGCAGAGAGGACTACACTGATTTCTTATACTCTTCTAAATCTGTGGTGACATATTCAGTGATTTCACTGGGGCCAGGGTTTCATCCTACTAATATTAACTGGATGACTTTTTCCAGACGTGTGGGTACAGCTGGAAATACAGAGCATAATTCAATGGTGCTTCTACACCACGCAGGGAAGCACTGAGTAGAAATGGCACTACTCCATTCATAGAAAGAGCTTAGCTGCCCGGGGCGAGGATTCTTAGCTCAGTTACAGCATCAGAGTGACAAAGCCGTGTGGACCCTGGTGCCAGGGCCAGCTTGTCTGTACTGCCCTCCACCACACGTGGAGGTCTGGTGTGCTCAGTTTCTTAATCAGAGATTTTTTATGTAAAAGCTCTTTGCTCACCTATTTCCACCACTGACTCATAGAAAGAACTTTATATATTTATGTATTGTGTTATATGTATATATATATAATGAACTAGCTAGTTTATTCTGGATGGAGATGTGCTCTGTGAGCCATAAAACCAATGAGTTTTTCTTAAGTGTCATTTTTCCCAGACATCTTAAAAAACAGCAAAGTTTTTGACATCCAGTAGTCATCTGCTGAGGGGCGTCTGGGAGACAAGAATCTCTCATTGCTTTTTAACCATATTTTGGGGTTTCTAAGGTGTTTTATTATACTTAACAGTACTTTGAGTTAATCCTTAGTTGGTCTGACTTATGCAAAACAGTGGTGACAAGCTGAGCTATCTCTTAAATATGCAAGCTAAGAATGTAGCCATCTTCTGTTCCAGTGTATAGCCCACCTCAGCTGTCACAGTTTTTTATGTGGGATTTGTAACCCACAGCACTCCTTGCAATGAAAGAAGTTCTGTCATTCCCATTTGAGAGCAGGAGACTTGGTACCTCAGTTTCCTCCGTGATATGCCTGAGGTCATATTAGAAGTTTGTGGAATATCAACGTACACCAACACCCCCAAATAAAAGAGGACCAGTAACCAGGCTCCAGCACTGGGCACATGGTCATCCACACTGCTGAGCTGGTAGCTTCTCTTTGCTTTTCAAGGATGTCTGCTAAGCTGCTATTCACTATGAAAAAGAATTGCAGAAGGACATCTTGATTTCATCACAGAGACATGTTTGATGTTTATTTTGATAACCACTGTAGATTCAGAAATAAATTCAATATTTTTATATTGATTATATATATATTTATAACTATGAAACTTTTAAAAACTATGAAAACATAGCTGAAAGTTTTGTAAGATACTGAAGTTTAATTATGTATAGTTATCTAAAAAAGATTCTAGGTAAATAAAAGGAGCCAAGTACTAGCAGATGACTTACTTGGCTGGGAAGAAACTTAACTAGACAGATATGAGACAACATCAGACACTTCAGTTTAACGATAGATTTACAACGATTGACTTTACACAGATTAACTTGAGATAACTGCAAAGCCTCTGACCATCCTCAGCCTGTTTTACTGTTTATTCATAGTTTCTAACCTCCGGGAAGTAGTTACTGGTAATCTCTGTTTCATCAGGATCATTAGATGAGGCACATCTCTGCATATGAGAATCTTTCAGGTATGCACTGCTTTTTTATAAATACCTGCTTTCCGAGTTCTGAAGTCATGGGACTTGTTACCCTCCTGTAAAAAAACAGCGAGGGACACAGACTCACAGGCTCACAGAATGGTTGAGGTTGGAAGAGGCTTCTGGACATCATCTCGTCCAACATCACTGCTCAAGTCGGAGCCACCTAGAGCTCGTTGTTCAGGACCACATCCAGCTGTATTTTTAATATCTCCAAGGATGAAAAGTACACAGCACCTCCAGGCAACCTGTGCCACTGCTTGGTCACCTTCACACTACAAAAAGTGTTTCCTGATGTTCAGATAGCACCTCCTGTGTTTCAGTTTCTGCCCATTAGCTCTGGTCCTGGCACTGGACACCACTAAGAAAAGCCCAACTCAGTTGTCTTTGTACCTTCCCTTCAGATATTTATATACATTGATGAGATCCTCCTTGGGCATCCACTTCTCCAGGCTGAACAGTCCCAACTATCTCAACCTTTCTTTATAGGAGAGATGCTCCAGTGCCTTCATCATCTTCATGACCCTTGGTTGAGCTCTCTCCAGTACGTCCACATCTCTCTTCTACTGAGGAGCCCAGAACTGGATCCAGTACTCCAGGTGTGGCCTCACCAGTGCTGAGTTGGGAAGGGTCACCTCCCTCGATCTGTTGGCAACACTCCTCTTAATCCAGCCTGGGATATCACTAGCCCTCTTTGTTGTAAGGGCCCATTGCTGGCTCATGTTCAATTTGGTGTCCACCAGACCTCCCCAGTCCTTTTCTGCCAAGCTGCTTTCCAACTGGTCAGTCCCCAGCTTGTATTGATGCGTGGGGTTGTTCCTCTCCAGGTGCAGGATTTTTAATCCCCTCTGTTGAGCTGCATGCAAGGCTTGCAAGAACATGTACTAGAAGGAATCTAGCTGTCCTCAGCTAGTGCTGAGACTATTTCCCTGCACTGGAGCAGACAAATCTAGATCTTAAACTGAAGGCATGGCAATGCAGAGAGGTCCCAGGTTACATGAGCAAGGGTAAGGGACTAGAGTCAACACAGAACCTCTGCACTGCGCTCTATGGTGGTCCTATCTCTCCCTGTTTCATTCCCCAGTTTGGCTAAGGCTGGATACGCCCCTGTGGCATCTGTGAAATCAGGTTGGAAGATTCCAGCTATTTCTTTTCCCACTTTGACTTTAAAATGCCAAAGGAAGTACCAATTTTGAGATATTTCAGTACTTCCTGCCTCATCCGGAAATTAGATATAAACAAGTGGTTCCACAAGCAGCAGAGGTGATGGCGCCTGGCTTCCTGTGACCTTTTGTCTCCTGTTTGGATTATCCTGCATCCATGAATGTGACCTTTGTTCCAAGCATTTCCCATAGTGTGATTTCTATACTGTTTCTCCTGCATCAGAAACCCTTCCATGAGTCCTTCTATCCATATGTGAAGAGGTGAGATAGACACATAGACTTGTACACACCCCAGAGAGTGTAGAATCACACTCATAATGATCATAAAATGAGAAACAAAGCAGTAGATGTTCCTACAAGTACAAGCTGTGATAATAACGTTATTCAGATATTCTGCTGATTCCTTGTAGGAGCAAAGGGACCCTTTGCTTCATTTTTTCATCCTTCATTGGCATGGGTGCTTCTGGGGTTATACTAGGCATGCCACAGTTTTAATGCTGTCTGGCAAATTTTACTTTCCTATCTGGAACTGGACCTGGACAGAATAGTTTAGAAGAAGCATGTGAAAGGAAATATTTAGAAAAAGAGATTATTGGAAAAAGTGTATCCTTGTTTAGGATTTAGTAAATACGGGTGACAGATGCTAAGAATGACATATCACACCAGATGTTTTATGTATGTTGGGAAAAGGAAGTATTAGGGTTACAGCACAGAGAATCTATTTGTTAACCTTTCTGGCAGGTGCTGAAGGGAGGACTTATGCATAAAAATGTAATTTCCATAAACTTTGGAGTGTACAAGGAAGATTAATCATTCTACAAGCTTGGGTCAGATGCTCAGCTGACGTAAAATGATGTAATTCCACTGAACTTAGTGCAATTGTGTTGATTTATACCAGTTAAGTATATCATACCTATCCCTATACTTAATTTGTTTTCCTAATTAGAATTGAAATCAGAACATAAACAGTGATCATCACTCCTTCGGGAGTTATTCCATTATTTTAATTGTTAGCAGAATGAAATACCATAGCCCTCATATCCTAAATTGAAATTCTGTATGCAACTGTACGCATCGGTACAGGAGGAGGACTAATTCTTGAGAGTCTCGGTTTGTAATTTTTATTCTCAATCACTTGGGAATGAAAATTAATTATTAACAGCCTAATTGTCTCCAAAATATGCCAGGATTCAACTTGGAGTAGGTTTGATAGGATCAACATGATATTAATCTTCTCTGGGTCTTGGAAAAAAATAATTAAATAGTTAGAAGTAATTTACAAATAATTCTAAGTCTCTACATCAAATCCAATCCCTTTGAAGTTTGCTAATGTACCTTAGTGATCTTGTAAATTCATGTGACTTGCAAAGAATTTCAAGAGTAGTTTTAGAAGTGCTTGAGACTTTCAAAGTTATGCATGAAATATATAGAGACAAAGAAAACTTTTCAAAGCCCTTTAGTGACTTCATCTTTCAAATTATATTCTCAAAAGTGGTTGACTACCTATGAGCCTAAAATAGATAGAAACTAGTAGAGCTTCTGTTGCTTAGTGATTTACTGCATCTGAACTGCATCCAGAAAGCGCCCACAGACTTGTCCAGTCACTTGAACACAGTGACTTAAACCACCCCAGGCAGAAAAACTTAATTATTAAGACTGTGTGACCATACACTGATTTCCATGGACATATTTACAAGGCTATGATTTTGAAGTAATCAAAATCATCAAAAATGCCATCAGAATTTACAAAGCCTGTTGTAGGTGTGCTCTGCCATCTGAGCTCCCAGCAGAAAAACCTCTGTGAGCCATGTTAAAGGCGAAGAGAAGGCAGCAGAAGTAGATGTTACCATGAATGGGAATAAGAAGAAATTGTTTATACCCCCCTGGTGTTGGAAGTCAGCTGATGAGAACGCAGGAGGCAGAAATAAGTTGTTATAGGAAGAAGATAGTATCGCACTGAGATGGGGTATCACTGTGAGGGCTGCAAAGGGACTGGGACCTGGTCCTGCAACTTCTCCTGGAACTGGAGTGGGAAAGGAAGGGCTGTCTCAACAGTTACTTCATTTCCCTCAGTGCCCTCATGGTAATGCTGTAATTTAGAGATGGATTCTGTGGACAGCCTAGGGAAGAAAGTGAGGCCCTCTCAATCGGATGGCAGTTCATAGAATCATAGAATGGTTAGAGAATGGAAGGGACCTTAAAGATCATCAAGTTCCAACCCCCCTGCCATGGGCCCGGACACCTCCACTAGAGCAGGTTGCTCAAAGCCCCATCCAGCCTGGCCTTGAACACTTCCAGGGATGGGGCATCCACAACTTCCCTGGGCAACCTGTTCCAGCGTCTCACCACCCTCACAGTAAAGAATTTCCTCCTAATATCTAATCTAAATCTCCTGTAGGATCCCTTCAGATATTGGGAGGCTGCTATGAGGTCTCCCCAGAGCCTTCTCTTCTCCAGGCTGAACAACCCCAGCTCTCTCAGCCTGTCTTCATAGGGGAGGTGCTCCATCCCATCCAGTTGCTGGAGGTGTGTTTTTTGCTGATCATTTTAGACTCAACAGACTTTTTCTATCAATTCTGCAAAAATAATTTTCTGATTTCTGACACAGAGCAGTTTTTCTCATCCTATCCAGTGGAAAATATTGTCTGTTCTGTCATTCACAGACCACAAAGAAGATTTCCCCAGAAATACCTCCACAGCAATAACTGGCCACTTCTTAATCTTATCTCTATTATCACTAGATCCCCTAACACTTACATACCTGAGAAGAAAAACTGGAAAATAGTCTTTTCAATTTGAAATGCTGGGTTTCCTGGCGTATATGATAGCAGTGATCTATCATATCAGGCATTACCACAAATTCCAAAGTTGTATTTGAAGTATAGTGTCTTGTTCATCATTTCCCTAATGATTTGTTTGCCCCGAGATCATTTTATTCATTGGAAGTTTGGCTTAATGATACTCACACACATTCTTTGCCTTTGCACTAGAGATTACACTCCAAAGATATTTAGGAGCTTAAAAAGGCAGGTAGGACATTTGATCTTTCTTCTAAGGCTCTTTTCAAAATCCCACTAGGCAAATCCATGTTTCTTTAGGCATGCAGATACAATAAAAAGTCTTATCTGAGCCTTTAGACAAACAGGCTCATGGAAAGCTGAATTGATTAAAATGTGCTATTAGATATCTACTGTAATCCACAGAGGCCAGTAACGGACTGGTCTCAAAACATCTACTGGCTAGAATATATAATACATTGTTTTTAGGTGACAAATATATTGGGATTTTCCTGCTTCCTTTGGGAACCTATGAGTCTAAACTACCTCAGTGGAGTTAATTATTTTTTCCTGTAATTCATCCTAAAGTTTCCTTTGCATAACTTCATCCTATTACTCATACTCTTACCTCATGGCCCGTGGTCCCTCTGAAATTTAAAATTACATATGCTATGTATGTAATACATGTATAGTTACTTTCTATGTCCCCTAGCACTGTCATTAGATTACGTTATACTTGGCTAGATTCTGAAAATATTTTTTTTAATATAATCATTATTGTGTCATTAATGTTTAATTAATTGCTGGTTTACTCTAAATTTCTGCCAGTTCATTAATGTCTTTTTGTTGCTCAATTCCCACCCACCTGAACAGTGGTGAACCCAGACTGCTTCACTGTCAGTGCTACATCAAAGCTGTGATATAAATCCATACAATTCTAAACAAACAAAAACATATTGTTGGTCTATATTGTGCTTAAAAGCAGCAAATCAACCTGTACCCCTTCCTAGACTCCATTTACCGGAGCCTTCTAGCATGAGGTCATTATCTTTCCTTTTGCATGCCATTTCTTTCCTTCGCAACTCTATTACATGTGAAATAGAAGCACAGCCTTCATTGAAATAGAGTGAGCAGGTTCTGCAGAATTTTACATTTAAAAGGAAACAGAAAAATAGCAGAAAATATCTATCAGTGCTTAAAACCCTCTATTTTGATACTGAGGGGCACACAGAGAATAGAGCGTTCTTTTCAGTTAAGAGGACAGAGGAGATAATATGCAGAAAAAAAGTAGCCTGAGTCATTCTGCAGACAGGATGGGTGGAAAAAGAGGGGAGTTACATCTGACTTATGAAAAATTTTAGAAGCTTATTTTGTATGTGGCTGGCACTCTCGGTACCATATAAGAGGGCTAATTCATGTACCCCTGAGCTTCTTTCAAAGCCATTAAACTCCCACAGCTAGAGCACAGCGTTTTCTCCCCCCTCACCTTCTCAGCTCCAAGTATCTTGCCCAGTGGGTGACATCTCCGTAATGGCAGGAGATGGAAGCCACTGCTGCATCTTTCCCTTCAGTAGGTTTCAAGACTCTCCACAGGGATCGCAGTTCAGTATGAAACAAATGGTGCTACTCGCTCGGTGGGACCACAGTGGGACACCAGTGTGTCTGCTAGAGGGGGAGCCTGTACAGAGCTTTTTCTCTGCATGCTGAAGGACAAGGCTGCCACATCACCTGCCTCACACTTGCAGTGTTCAGGCAAATAATTAAAAAAAACCATGAGAACTTTTTTTTAAAGATAAACTCTTACATCTCTATATTTGCCTCCTGGTTTCTGCACCTTTTTCTCCTCTCACTTTGCATTTCCAAGCCCTTTTTCAGAGGCAGGATGAGCACTAACTTACAACCAAAGCTGTGAAAATGTCCATGAGGTTTGAGAAGGGCCAGCTGCAGAAGAACAGCCCTACAGCCCTGCTCAGCAAAGCAGCCAGGAAATGTGACCCGCAGATTTTGGTAATACAGGTCTCAGGACTATAACTTGTGTTAAGGGCCAAAGGCTGTGTTTACCGACTGAGCCGCTTATTTTGTTAACTGTGCAATAAAAGGAGGAAGAGCCTCTTTTCTGGCCTCTGGAGGACTGTTAGCTCCCAGGATGTTTGCAATGGCTGCCCAAGTCAGTACAAGCGGAGCTGGGTCTTGGTGCACTTGGCACCAAGGCTGCTCGTGGCATTTTGACTGCTGGTAAGTGTTCTGACTACTCTAAATCCTCTGACTATTGCGTTACCTCGTGATCCAGGATGAATTCTTTGCCAGTGACTTGGAGGAATGAGAATTGCTCCTTGTTTTACAAGAAGGGATAATAATGGAGATGATAAATCAAGGGGAAATTATTGTATCTATTTGGACCATTAGAATTTTCATCACATTAATTTTTTAATCAAATGCTTTCCATTCCAGTGGACTACAAAGCTTCTTAATCAGCAAAAATAAACACAGTAAACTTCCAAAAAACTTTAATCACAAGGGACATCCCCAAGATAAAAGTTATCACTTTAAAATATGCTTTCTTATTTGTGTTCTTTAATAACTTGGATGACTAAACTCAAGGAAATGTAAAAAGCCAAAGTCCTTTTGGAAGTTTATAGTCCAGCCAATAAAATCCATCCACATGGTGGAGATCTCACAAAATAAGTTTTACGAGGCAAGTCAGTCTTTTTCAGTGGCACTCATCTGGCAACATTAGACAACACGTTATACTTTCTACAGTTTTGTGGGACAAATAAAGAAGATTCAGAGCACACTCTTCTGACCGTTTTGAATCTGACCCAAACCCAAAGCTCTAGGGGCGGTCCAAAATCTTACCAAAAATGATTTCACTTTGGATCCAGACTTCATAACATAGGCAAAATGAAGAGAGAAGCAAGTCCTTATAGAACATGAGGAGGTAAGTCAGTATTCACACTCCAGTGCACTCTAATTTAAGTCAAGAATATCTGAGATAAGACAGAGATTTTAAAAACTGAAAGCTGAAATTTGCTCACCGCAAACTGATTCTTTACTATTCTTGTAATGAAGTGGTGAACAAAAGATTTTTATCCAAGGTTACTGCAGTGGGTTGACCGTTGCTGGACACCAGGTGCCCACCAAAGCCACCCTATCACTCCCCTCAGCTGGACGGGGGAGAGAAAATATAACAAAAGACTCATGGGTGGAGATAAGAACAGGGAGAGATCACTCACCCATTACTGTCATGGGCAAAATAGACCCAACAAAGTACATATTTCTCTCTGCTTGTCACCAGGAGAACCTCGCTGACTCATTGAGATCTATATCTTATGCTGCAGAAGTCTAACAGGGGACAGATAAAACCTGCTTCAGGTGTCTGGTTGTTTCTTTGATTGCTGTTGCTACTTTAATAGAACTGACGTCCAGTCACTGATTTTCTTCAACTAAATGAATTCTGTGCACTGCTGGAGGTGGAGAACACCTGCCTCAGCTCTTCAGAAGGCTGAGCTCCACATGAGCTCATCGCTGTGCTTATTCTTGGACGTCATCATGACCATCCTGCTTTGATATCAAGAGACAGCAAAACCTGTGACAATGCCCTCCCCTCTCACCCCAGCTGCCTTTTTCATCATGATTGCATCAAAACAAGAAAGATTAAGAGAAACAACCCTCATTTAACTGATGAATACTTTTATTGGGGTTCAATAATATTTTTTGGTGTTGAAGCATATTCATATCCCATAAGAATCTGTGGATCTGCTGGCCCTGTCTCTCCACTGCTCGTACTGCATGTTATTTTCATTAAGGTATTTCTGATCTGATTTAATTTTAAAGCTTTATCCTGAGCATATTTGATAGAAAAGGATGCAAGCAGAAATACTGCTTCCCTTTCACAGTATTTGAAGAGTTAGATGGTTTTGGTAAAGCCACAGGGTGCGTGGGTCCTCATGGAGATGAGCAATGTGTGGTCCTGGCTTCCTGGTATAAGAAATACATCTTCGTGAGCTCTGAGGCTCTGAACCTGAGGTGTAGGGCAGAGGGAGCTTGGAAGCATGTAGAGCTAGAAACACAAATCACATACAAATGCGGAGTGAATAACTCACTTGAGGGCTTAAGATCCTAAGAGCCTCTGCAGTTTTAATGCCATTGCTAGGTAACCCTTTGATTTATCTTTTAAAATATGGTCCCAAAGCTGGTATTTGTCTCACCTGAACTTAGTCATCTAAAAGTTGTGCGCTAGTCTAGGCTACTCAGTAACTGAGTAAGACTCTTTTTAGTTGCTAAGGTGAGGGAGATGAGTCAGTCATCTGGAGGTACTGGAGGACCCATTCCCAGTGGCTCTGGAGTAGGGGCAGTGTGGGAACAGAGGGTCACAATTCGGGGAGCACAGTTTGCCCCCACAAAAATGCCACAAAAAGGGAGTTTCTTCCTTGCTTGTAGTGGACGCTTTGGGGCATTAGTTTACAAGCTCAGAATAGTAGAAAAGTAGCAGGAATTTTGTTAGTGAACTACTTTGGGTGCTAGGATAAGCAGAATGATTATTATATGGACTGGATAATTGGAAAGGTTTGGCAATTTACTGAACAGCTGAAAGCAGTCCTGGGTACAGGACACAGTGGTTGTGTACTCTGCAGTGGTGGGCTGTGTAGACATTGTGCCTATGTTAGATATGTCCTGGAATGCTTAACACAGGAGTGTTTGAAATGAAAACTTTTTATTTCTGTGGTAGTGATGAAGGTTTAAGGATAGAAGTGTGCACCTGTGCTGTGCTGATTTTTATTTCCTGGTAATTTTTAGAGAGGATGTAGGAATACAAAAGCAGGCTGTAGGAAGGCATGCAGCCAGCACTTTTTTTCTCATGTTCTTTTTGCTTTGAGTCCTAATAAGACTCCACAACTTTTAACAGAAAACTAATATAACAGGAGTTGACTTTCTGAGTCTATTTATTTACTTATTTATTTTCTTAGGGAATGAAAAGGGCAGGACTCTGAGGAAACTATTTATTTCAAGAACAGGATGAAAAATGCTGTTGTTCATATTAATTCTGGGGTTTTAGACTTTAACACGAACCCAGTTCTGTCTCCTCTGCTCAGTTTGAATATTTACCTGGAAATTAATGTTCTGGTATCTGTTTATTTTTCAATATATGGTGTGTGGGTTTGTAAAAATAATAACGATTTGTCTATAGCATCAGGAAAAAAAAAAACCACTGAAAAGAAAGAGAAGGCTTGTAAAACAAGTATGGAAGGTTCATGCCCTGCAAAATTGCTTCTTGAGGAAATTCTTCATTCCTGGAAAATGGGTGAAAGATGGACATCTTTGTGTTGGAAGGAAAATAATGTCAAATCTAGTAGCTATAGAGTGCCTTCTGGTTGTCATCCGCATTTGGTGAGCCCTACAACACAGTGCAAGACATCAGTCAAGTACATCTGTACATCTGCTATAGATTGTAGCATTTGACACAGGAGTGAAGAGTGAACCAGACTGGCCTGTAACAAGTAACCTGGAGGAGAATCCAGTCTGCCTTTTGGCTGTAAGTGTGGCCAACTCCCCTGGAAAATGCTCCATGAATAAGACACTAAAACTGCTTCACTACACTGCTTTTGGAAAAATGCATGTATTTGATTAATCAGCATTGATATTAACACGCTGAATTTTAGGGTTTCAAATAAGCAGTGAGACAGGGACCAAACAAACAAAACCATTATCATTAGATAACTTAGCAATTTTAACTTCAGGATTTAAGCTGTTTAAATAACCTTATTTCATAAAAGGTAAACATATCAAGGTTTTCTGCTTGGATGGCAGCTGATGAGAAACAAGATTCCCTGGGCACTTTGTGTTTGCTTTGGTAGCAAAACAAAAATGCAAGGCAAGAGTCAGAGAAGGACAGCAGCCAGATTTGGTCAAAGCGCCTTGTGAGAAATACGGTGCCCTTCTGAAGCCCCAAATGCTGGAGTGATAAGACTACCTGACAATCTGAGTTTTCCTGTTTCATATCTAGGTCCTTGGGTTTGAAAAGCTTGGAAACACTGAATCTTCAGTTTCATAGACAAGTAAAAATAGCCTATAAAGTAAAAAAAAAAAAAAGAAAAGAAAAAAAATCCAACCTTGAAACGTATTTGTTAATTTAAAACACCATAAAATTCTGGACTGATGTCATGGATTTCAAAAATTTGCAATTAGCTGTCTTTTAATAAAGCTTGAATGCAGATGACTGCACAGATTATTACTGAATAACATTTATTGTTTAAGTTGCACCAGGAGCAGACTACCAAAAAATGACCTAACGATTGACTACTCCTTCTCACCTATGTAGCCATACCTTTTGCTCTCCTACTCCAGGATGCAGCCTCAGACGAGGACTCCTCTGTTTCTCCTCAGTACTGTTAAATGGAGTGTGGGGTCACGCAAGCTGGAAAACTAATCCTGACTTTCTATATCCACAGATTTCTGTTTATCCACAGGCCCATGAATGACCTTGCAGAGCTCTTCTGCTGCTGCTTGGTCTTTGGAAGTTGGCAAATCTACCTGGTACTTATGTCTCTAAATGATTATTCTACAATTGCAGCCTGTTTGAGCGCAAGTCATCCTATTATGAGTAAAATTTGTTCTTAAACATGAAGACAAAGCCAAAAAGCAAAGAGCAGCTAAATCGCACTCTTCAAAGGCAACTGCTCTGCTCCAACAATCTCGTTCATCAAATTCTCATTTAGTTTACAGAACCCCGTGTTCTTTTTTGAATTCTTAGCCTGACATCTTAAGTAAATAAGATACATTTGGACAGTCCCTTTCTTTTTTCTCCAGTTGTCCTTTGGAAAGAGATGGTTTCTGGAGTCAAAGAAGGCAGATTCATTTCGTCAGGTAGTAATACAGAGTTTAAAGAGAGAGTTCATGGAAGTCAGTGTTGCTTTGAAGATACGTCAAGTTATTTTCTTCAGTTGCTGAAGGCCATCACTCGTGACAGGAAATCTACAGAGGTTTATTCAAAATGCAGTCACTTCCTGAGATGTTCACATTCTCCTTGGTTCAGATTTGAAAAATAAAGTATTAAGCTGTATTTCTGGGTTTCTGAAGATCCTGGACTAGCTCCACAGGAGTGAGAGCTCATGTGTCACAGATGGCTGCAGAGAAAGGGCAGGAAAACCACTGCTGCTACCCAGTGTTTGTCCTGGCATCTTTGCTGTTTGCCTACCAGCCATAAAAATGCAATAACGCTTTTCATGAGCATAAAGCTGTGGCAACTTAGTCAAAGTTATGGCTAAATTCCACTTTGGCTAAATATTTTTCCTGTTACTTCTTTAACAGCTGTGGAGTCTCAGTCTTATGCAATACTATCTGCAAACCAACAAGATATTGGGCTCCAATATAAAAATGCTTCATAGATCTTCTAGCACAAAACAAGTACTAAGAGAAATAAGCAGTTGGGATAAGAAGTTTGTTTTTCTTGAAAGCTTTAGATTTTACTCTCTTGAGTAAAAGGCAAAAGATTTGTAGGCAGGTCAGGGTGGGGGGTCTACATCTGCATTTCAGTACTAATTAGAGTGAACCCATGTCCTACTTCTGCAGTAACGTTCTTAGATATAAATCACTAATTGTAGCATAGTGCAGGCAAACCCCTTTGTATTTTCTTATTATTAACACCACCAGCCTGATGGTACATGGGGCCTAAGCTTACAACTCTGCTCCACAAACAGTTCTGATACTTCTTCGTCAAATATCTCCAGACTTTTCTTCCCCTTCTTTGTTTCCACTCTCACTTGATGTCATCTCCTGCTTTCCAGCCTGCTGTGTTCATTCTCCCAGACCCAGCTGATTCACATCCAGAACAGAAACCTTTATTTTTCTGTCTTTACATCTGCAGAACATCTCGCACATAGGGAGCCTCCTTCTAGCTAGCCAGATGGAATGAGGAAGTTCTGGGCAACCTACTATCTGAAGTTATTGTATTTTGCCTCACAGGCATTGGGAAATTATTAATGGCTGAGGACAGTCATGTCCACAGGCCAAGAAGTGGTTTCATGCTGCTGGGCAGGGTCTGATGCACAGGTGGCTGTGCTTGGCTTTGAGAAGCTACAGGGTGAATTGCAGGGCTGGAGAGAGAAAACTGCAGACGGAGACCTTTGTGAACAGCTGGAGACTTTACTGCTAATCGCCTGATCTAGTGAGATGTTCCTTGGCACATAGGTTTGTGACAGAAGGAATAGCAGTGTCTGATTACCAGCCAGAAATACCTAAGCACCAAATACACCTTGTGCAAGAAGATGAGAGAATTGTAGGCCTTCTGTGTGGGCAGAGGGCCAGGAGGCACACAGAACTGTTTGCAAGGAGCCATACAGTCTCAGTATGTACCCTTCAGGGCAGTATACCTTTGCTGCATTCTCGGGGGAGATAATTCCTGGTCTGCACATCCTCACATCTGAGTAAAGAACATACTATAGCCTGTGTGTTTCCGCTTAGCACCAGAGGAATTTTGAAAGGACTTTGTGTATCTTTAAAAATCTCCTGAAGCTGGTATCCTAGTAATGAAAAATTACATTATTTATAGTAAAATGTGGTTGTCAGACTCATAGAATCGTAGAATGGTTTGGGTTGAAAGGGACCTTAAGGATCATCGCGTTCCAACCCCCTGCCATGGGCAGGGACACCTCCACTAGAGCGGGTTGCTCAAAGCCCCATCCAGCCTGGCCTTGAATGCCTCCAGGGATGGGGCATCCACAACTTCCCTGGGCAACCTGTTCCAGTGTCTCACCACCCTCACAGTAAAGAATTTCTTCCTGATATCTAATCTAATTCTCCCCTCTCACTTGAAACACATTCCCTTCCTTTGGACACGCAAATCTACTAGTTCAGTCCTGCATTACAGCAAGATCTTGCAGACATTTACCAACTCCCAGGGCTTGCTTCCTTCTCTCTCTCCCAGCCTGAGGAAGAGCAGAGAGCTGCAAACCCTGTCTCTTTGATTAGGAGGATAAACTGTAACAATGCTTATGGTAAGACTCAAGAAGGCGGCAGTCCAGGTCTGAAGACATCTGCCTATGCTCAAAGAACGACCAAAGAATGAGTCTAGCACAATATGCAGTTGGGTAGCATAGGCTACTTGTACATTCTTGGTACTCATCCCTCTCCAGAGCTCCAGCCTGTGCCAGCACTGTATCTATATCAGCACAAGGAAAGGGTTGGCACGAACACAACTTGTGATTTGCATCTGTTTTGTAGAGCTGCAGTCCCAACGGAAAGGAGCAGCAGTGAACCTGACCTTAGCATGGAGCTGAAAGCCAGACTTCTCATGGCCTGGCTACTTGGGTTTTTGAACAAATGCATTTAACTGTCTTTAACTTGAACAATTGCCGATGGATTGTCTTTGTTTCTGATTCTACAGTGAAGTAGGACTTTGTGTACAGTCTTTGTGCCCAGAAAGGTTTCCAGACAAGAATGTTCAACTTCCATGGTACATTTGTCCTCAAAGAGAAAAAAAGCTAGAAAATCTACAGTCCTGGGCTAAGCACATAGATCAAAATGTGTACGAATATAATGGTATCTCTGTATATATATTCAGCTGATCTGTTATATATGAATTCCCATTCTTCTCAAGTTGTCTCAACATGTGAAATGATTCCTGTCTGAAAGAAAGACATACATCTCCAAAACTAGTCTGGTAGGTTTTCCAGATCTGTGCTTTCTTAATCTTTAGCCCCATTTCTCCTTGTCTTACCCCTTCCCACTTTAACAATTTGGAGAACTATGAAAACTGTTGAAGAAATGAAATTCTGAACTGATGAAACTGACTGAATTATCTGACAAACTGTTATAGAAACTTGTAAAGTTAGGGTCTACATCACATTTTATCTAATAAGTTAGGAGCAGCTGGCATTTCCCTGGTGTAGGGCAGATGCTGTATTTTATACTGCCAGATGAGTTTGCACGATCTTTTCCTGGACCTCACTTCCTCTTCCCACTCTTTGGCCCCTGCAGGGAATGAAAGTAGCTGGGATGATGAACCCGAGCTGGGATGATGGACCGTGAGCTCTGCCCTTCGTGATCACTGAATGCTATTTCATGGGGAACACCAGTATTTTCTATATCCCAGAGAAAGCATATGTTACTAGAGTCAGTGACTCGCCACTAGTTTATTTTCAAGACAACATCCCAGAACTTGCCCTTAGTGCTGGGGTATGAACTCTCTATTTGTTACCATGTGGCTGTATCAGCCAAGTCCCAGGACTAAGATGCAACACCGGTTCTCACAAAGCCGACATGCAGGCTTCCATTTCATGGCAGGTTTGTAGTCAGGAAGATCGAAATATCAGGTCTGACCAGTACTTTAAGCCACTAGAGAAGAGACAAATCCTTAGGTGTGTAGTCTCCAGCTTCACTCCACCAGCATGCCTGTGTGGGGTGATCACAGAGTTAGTCTTTTCTGCTTTGTAGAGAAATAAGTACGGATTTTTTTTCTGGACTCAGGTTATTCAAGAAAATTTTTCCTGACAAGAGACATCTTTTAGGAGAACAAGCACTTAACCTCAATCTGAGCTAGACTCCACTGCACTTGGACTCGGAAATGACATTTTGATCCCACTCATCATAGACAGCGCTCACAGTGACTTGTTATAAAAATGCTTTCAAATGTTGATCTCAACTTCTTTCCAAATCACGCCACATACTCATGGGGAAGGTCAGCTTCAGCACATTTTTTTGTATGAAAGAAAAGAAGTAGCAAAAACCCTGTAAGCAATTCTGCATACATGTGCCCTTGCATGACCAAAATCTTTATCTATGTTTCTGTAACACATCAAATATATTAAGGGAGTTTTGTCCTGGAAATTTTTATAGTGTGAGAAGGCAAACAGCATAATATGAGTGGGTGAGACGGAGACAGTCAAAGCACACACAATTCAACATAAGTGAACAGCCTGGTTTTTCAAAGGTGTGAGAGCTGGTTAGTTTTATTCAGCTGTAGGAAAAGATGGGCAAATCTTGACAGGACAAGGGGTAACGGTTTTAAATTGGAAGAGGGGAGATTTAGATTAGATATCAGGAAGAAATTCTTTACTGTGAGGGTGGTGAGGCACTGGAACAGGTTGCCCAGGGAAGTTGTGGATGCCCCATCCCTGGAAGTGTTCAAGCCCAGGCTGGATGGGGTTTTGAGCAACTTGGTCTAGTGAGAGGTGTCCCTGCCCATGGCAGGGGGGTTGGAACTCGATGATCTTTAAGGTCCCTTCCAACTCTAACCATTCTATGATTCCATGATTCTATGATTCTATGAATCAGGACATTTGTGGAATCTTCAGTTTTCAATGCTGTAAACAGAGCAGGACTGCCCTCCACTCCATCCAGGATGTGCTAGCTGATTTCTTACAAGAGAGGAGAGAATTAGGTCTTCAAGAGGAATTTCAAAGAGAGAAAGATTGTAAATTTAAGGCTGGGCAAGATGTAAAGTGTAAATAGGATCGTGGGAAACAAACAAATACAGGATAAAGTTGGCTTTATCAGAAGCAATTCGATGAGGGACAAAATCTGGCCAGGCAGAGCAGAGCTATGAGGGTCTTCAGATGAGAGGACACGTAGCTGGAAGTCGATGCAATAGAGAAGTGAAACCTGAGGTGCCGAGATGTCAACCTCTTCCTCTCTCCTGTGTGTGCAGCCTTGCTCCCCATCCCTGTCTGTAACGGTGAGACTTGCCCTTTTCCCTCCCTCGCTGGGTCAGTTTGCTGACAAAGAATTGCAGGGCCAGCGCTGTGGGTATCCGAGCCGACGATCTCTCTGCCATGAAAATCGGAGGCAGCGTAACTTAATAGGAAAAGTCAATACAGCAGAGAAAGAACAAGCCTGAACAGCCCTCTGTGTTCTCCCTTTGCGGAGGGACCGGCCCCGGCCTCAGCTTGCATCTGTGCGGGGAGGGTTAGCATGCTATTAGCATATCATTTATTCCCTGAAAGAGAAGGCTTGTGTGCCAGCAGCAGCTCAGACGGACACGATCCCAGGGCAGTTGCATTCCCCCTTTCGGAGGCGTTGCCATGCACACGTCTCTGCAGCCGCTGAGATGCAGAAGCAAACAGATGGGCTAGGTGAAAAACTAACTCCTACGTGGGGCAGGCAGCTGAAAAACGGCACAAAGGGGCATGAAGACCTCTCGGTGGCATTCACAGATGCCACTCACCCTTGTGTTACCGGCTGAATTCTTTGGCAGCGCTTCGTGTTTTGCTCCGACTTTGTTTTCTCAGGGAGCTGAATGCACTGAGGGCTGATCCTGGTGTTCCTGCTTGTTTGTATTGCAGGAGCAAGAAACAGCCACATTCACAGACCCACCTTCCTTGTTCTGGGGCACTGGGCACCCTTTTAATGAGCCCTTGTACAGCACGGCTTACAGTTCATATACAAAGCAAGACAAAAGGGCAAGGAAAACCAAAATAGGTGAAAAGGACAAAGTAACAGCGGAATTATCATCAATTTAGCTAGTTACAACCATACTAAACGTAGCAAGAGTCGAGGCTGGCTTTCTCACAGCCTGGCTCCGCTGGGGTGTGTTTTGTCTGGCATCATAACAGAGGTGAGCTTTTAATTAGAGTGATCTTGAAATCAGTGGGATATCGGCACAGTAGGAGTAGTGGCTGCACTTCAAGACCTCCCATTTAAAGTACCCTGAGCGCTGGAGAAAGAGGTCTCAGACGAGAAACACCAACAAAAGCCACAACATATTTCAGACTTCTAAAAACTTTCATCAGAGTCACCATTCTACTCACAAGATGAAGGATGGAAAAATCTGGCCCCTATTAAAGAAAAGCTCTTGATTAAAATGGTGATTTTAGTGCAACTTTCAAAGGAAAATACTATTTAAAGCTCCTGTTTCCTCATTTTGACAGATTCCCCTGGGAAATGTACACAGGAATAATTCCTTCAGAAAACACAGTGTGCTGTCCTTTGAACTTGGATGAAATTCCACATGAAAAATATAACAGCTTGGTATTCTTTTTGCTAGCAGAGTCATCAGAGAGATATAGGTATGCAGAATGCACAATATATAGGTATAAAATAATCATCGGTGCCAAAGGAAAAGAAACAAGCTCAAGGTTAAAGATGACCAGGAAAAATGAAGTGTGTGACTTGTTTCTGCTCTTACTTTGAGAGAAGGATTCTGCACTGACAGGTCCTGCAAAATCATCCCACCTCTGCTGAGAGAGTATGACTCTCCGTGCAAAAATCAGACGTATCGCTGCCCATGAGAGGGGTGAAGATGCTGCAGCAAGCAAGAGAAATCTTTATGATGGTCAACAAATAATCTCAAAAATAGTACCAATGTGTGATGTTGTCTATAAAGGAGGAGTGAATTATACAGGAATGTCGATAAGCCAGGAACTGGAAAGGTAAACAGAAAGTAGGCTCAGACATAGATTTTAAAGCAATCTGGTCACATTCATAACCCAAGCACAGGATTTTACGGTAAACACGTGTGTGCCTAATGCTCATCACACTCCCGACTGAGGACCATAATGGGGGGACAGTACTGTAGAGCAGGGGGTACCTGGCATTGATTTGGACACGGAATAGCAATTCAGAGGACAAGAGTGACATAGCGTCTGCTGCTGGACAACTGCATTGCTTTTCAGCAGTACTTTGGGGAAAAACCTGTATATTGATCATCAAGAAGAAAACCAGCTAAATAATACCACTTGTCAACAATGGATTTGGCAAGTGACAGCTCTTGAGTGTCCATAGTTCTTAGAGGTTTCTGCATGCATGTAACCCCCGGGGTAAGGGTCAGTGTCAAGGACAGTCTAAATGAATGGATCAAGCTAATTCAAGGTCAAAGTGTGTCAAGCAACATCTTACCTCTCAGAAACACAATTTCTCCAAAGAAACATTTTCAGGGCCTTATGGCTCAGGTATTACAGCAGTCTATCCTGCATTGATTTTTCTTTTTTTTTAAACTCCCATGCCACCCATGAGAACATTTCAACAGAACTAGGTTCAATAGCTGTTTTATGTTTTCTTTTTCCAAGAATGAAAAACATCATGTATGGGATTCATTTGACCAAATACAGCCATCTGTTTCCAAGCTTGTCGCCCTCCAAGTTCTTTTAGACTCTCTGCAGAGAAAAAACACTTTGAGGGAGAGATTTGTCTCATGTTAAAGATGGCTAAATTTAGGCAAATCAATTGTTCCCTCAAAGACTATATTTGTTGCTTTTCTTTGCAAGCAAGCTGAGAGATACTAGCTCAGATGTTCCCATGTACACTGAAAATGTCTAAACAGAAATGAATACCAGTGGTCCCTACTTTGTGGGTTTTTTTTTTTGCTTTTTAAATACCACTAATGTTACCTTTTTTTGCTCAGTTCCTGATGTAATTTCTGATTTGTGACTACTCTACCATTACTAGGTGAGAAAACAGAGTTGCCTCCCTCCTCCACAACAGGAGAAGACCACTCTGTTCTGGAGGATATGGTGTCACCAGCTCTTAGTGCTACAATCATTATCATCGTCACCGTTATCATATCAGGGAGTGCTTACTTGTGTTTCCTGAAATACATCTGCTCTGGATGCTGCAAAGCTACCCAAGTAGTGCCAGTCAGAAGACTGGATCCTAGCAGGTCTGAAGAGCAAGTCTAACCTCACTTCATCTGGTGATTTACTGAGCTGTGTTAAGAAGTTTCTGTAACTAAGAAGAAATACCAGAAAGCAGAGGAGACATGCTATTTAACAAATAATAACAACTAACAGACTCCTGCTTAATATCGGGGATTTGCTGTACTGTACTATGTGTAACTTTAATTGATTCTTGCTAGGTATGGAGAATCTTCTTCAGAAGCTTTCTGATTAAATGTTACTACAGATCACACTTTGCTTTATTATTTGGCTGTCTTTGACAATATCAGTCATGCTCTCTCATAACATCTGGTTTGTGGCATTTTTATTGACACTTCTCTGCTTTCATATTTGATAATGGATTTGGGGTTCCAGAGATCTGCCATTGCTACCAAGTGTTTTCTCTTGGGGAGAGAGAAAGAGGACAGGACTGGAGACCTTGGGAACTGTTTGAATTTATCATCTTTTAAAATTGTAAAGACAAAGTGGATGCACTTTTAGAATTCTAAGACAAGCCTTTGGATATATACTAATATCTGAATGATACACTATAGCTTGCATTATATCAGGTCAAAATAGATGATCTAGTGATCTTCTGACCATAAACCCTATGCCAACAAGTACTCACATATACTAGCAGATTTTTAAAGTCCATGTGTCACTTTTTCTTTGCTGTTGAAACATTTCCTTTCTGCTATGTAACCAAGCTGCTATTGGGCATCTATCAGAACCACAACTACACTGACTGTTTCATAAAGCTCTCTGCTGGTACCATTCTGGCCACGCCAGTGCCATTCTTCCAGTTACACGTCCTATCCAGTGAGTGAAACGTGTTTGAACCATGTTGGCTGGGGGGGATGAAAAACCACATCTGGATGAAATCAAAAATGAATCTGAAGCTTTCTGACAGCAGACATTTTTACTCTTTCCTGGGATCAGCTGAGTAAATGAAGTTCAGAAGAAAATATCAGTGGAATGGCTCTTCTTGGGTCATTTCAGCTTCAGCTGAATAGGGAAGTATTGGAAAGCTTTTTGGAAGATCTGATTGGGGGCTTTTCTGTGCAGGTCCCAAAGCAAAAGAGGAACAGATAAATAAAGGTAAACATCCAGAGATGGCCTGTTTGAGACCCACCTGCATAAAGTCTTTGAAATGTGTGTTGTTTATCACCAAAATGTTCACTGAGTCAACTGCAGCTGTATTTGTCCTCTTACAGAGGTACCTCTCCAGGAGACGTTGCTTTTATGTCAACCTCTCCTCTTCCCTCTTAAAACAAAACCTAAACAGTTCTGGTCTTTGTTTTTACAGTGAAAAAGCTCAAAAATGGGATGTTTGAAATGCCCATGAGGAAAATTTGAAAGAGAAACTTATTTTTACAATTCTGCCTGTGTGGGATGAGCCAATTCACATTTTTTTGAAGAGCTGGGTTGCCAGCACTGCATGCCAGGCAAGTTTTGGACCTGATCTGTGTCCCTTGGGCATCCAGCGCTCCTAATCCAACAGCAAAGATGAAATGCAAGAGCCAGGACCACTGTTATTCTGGGAGATGGCCCACAAAAAGCAGTGCAGCTCTGCATTCAGACATGGATATCATTGCGTGGATAAATTCCTTATTTTTGTTCAGATTCCATCTGCAATTGATCAGCAGCATTAAGCTTAAAGCTGATATGTTTCTCTCGCCAAATCAGAGCTGTATATTGTGTTTTGCCTCTTAAATGTCTGTGTATTTCGGTAGTTCTGTGTATCTGTGCCACTAAGAAGTTAACTGCAGAGCTGATTTTTATCAGGTGAAGGACTGACTTTGACAAATCTACTTTACAGCTGTGCATACTGGTGAAGAAAACAAAATAAATAAATCTTGATCCCTCATTCATTGTATAAAATGACTGTTGTATTTTTATCTGTAAAAATTTCCATGACTTTCATTTCATACCAGATAGCTATTTGTGAAAACCGGCTAGCAAGTTTCAGCATTCCAAGGAAAGCCCATGAGCCCTGCTGGTAGCTATCAATATATGCTGGTAGTTGTTGATATTTTGACAGCTTTATTGACAACATAATATTTTGTATTTTTTTTTTTCATTAAACCCTTTTCTCACATCTTAACCATTTCTGAACTGATACCCCCAAATAAAGTCATCAAATGCATAAACCTGATTCTTCTTGATTATTGATGTGCTTGGGTTGGTTACTTCCACTCTAGGTACCTGTGGTATCCTGGTTTTACATAAAGGAATTGCTCTTTTCAGGTTTGTTTCAACACACCATCAGCCTGCTGCCAGGGAACAAGGCTGTCCTCCTCCATAGATTGCACTTGAGAGACCTGGATTTCTTGCTCTTCCACAGATCTTCTCTGTGAACACCTCAGAGCAGGTCTAACACCTCCGAGGACCTCCGCATATCTGCCCAGCATCAGTGCAGCTTGGGGGGAGCCACATGGACATTCCCCACCAAACCCACAACCACCAGGCTACAGCTCTGCCTGCAGCTTCCCTCCTTGCCTCCACTGGGACCTGCTCCGCTGGGCAAGTAATTTAATAGGAATTAACCAAAGAAGAAACAGAAACAGCTTAGTGGTCAGGGTACTGCCCTGGGCAACAGGGGGCACGGGCACCGCTCGCTTTCCCTGGGATTTGTTTCTGTATTTGCCATTACTCTTCAGAAAAGGAGACATAACTGGAAATAGACCAGGATCTGCTACTCTCCCAGGTCAGCTGCCCACACAAGCCACAAAAATATAGGCCTGATTAATTTTTAACATTTTTATAGTGCATGTGACGGCAGTGCTGAGCATCACAAAGGCTGGAAGGAGACTGGGGGAAGTCAGCTAAAAAGATTTGGGGATCAGAGCTGAAAAGCCTCAATACCAGTGGTTTGCAGGGAAATCTAATCCCTTTATCCACGTTTTTGATGCCCATTTTGCAAAATGAGACTCTTCCTCCTTTGCTCACACTCTGTCCTTAGGAAAAAGGCTTCCGCAAAGGGGCTAAAGTGACAAAAAAAAAATAATCCTGTGAAGGTATCCACCAGAGGGAGTTGCATGAAAGCAAGAAACCCAGGCTGAACCACAAATGGTTATAAACAGGCTGGGAAGAGCTGTCTGTGTGCTCCCCAGGACGGGCAAGCTGCTCCCCGCAGCCGCTAGTGAGGAGCCCGGGCTGAATTCAGCAAAGTGCTGACCCAAATCTGCATAATCTTAAGTGAATACTCGGTGAACTCTAAGGAATCGCTCTGCGCGTCGCATTAAGCGAGTGTTTTATTAGAGCGGGGTCAAAATACTCAGCGCTTTGCAGGATCATATGAGGAAAAGAAAAGACTCTGTTTACACCTCGGCTTTTATTTTTCCCTCACTGGTTCACTTGTTAGAAAGAAAGCTAAGCCAGGGCCAGCCCCGTTCCTGGGAGGCCCGGGGAGGAAGCCTTGGAAGCAAACCTGATTGCTTCCACTCAGGAAGAGGTTTTGATGAGGCTGCCCCTGACACGCAGAAACGGCTGCTCCCCATGGATCCTGGCTCCCAGTCCCAAAGAGAAAAACAATGAAATGATGACACCTCTCCGTCCAAAATATAGGATGAATCTCTGGTTCAATGTGAAGTCTACCTCTGAGATCTTTTTGTCCAATTCACGTTAATACTATTTTCAGAAGAGAGGAACAGTGCGTACTATCGCTTTACCAAAAAAAAAAAAATAGTTAAATCCCTGCCTCCCTCTGCCCCGGAAATCAGGCAAAGGATCACAGTGCTAGAAAACCATTGTGGAAATATCCCAGATTAAAAATACCACCTTAGACTTGTTGGGTTTTTTTATATTTTTTTTTTTATTTATTTATGTTAATGCATCTCCTGGATATCTGAGAGTCTTGAACAGTTCCTAAAAGAAATTTAAGAAAAAGCACAAATGTTCTCACTCCGCTCTGCTGGAGACTTCACTCCAAATACTGCTTTATATTAGAATAAAGGAGCACAAGGAGTTAATCCCAGCTATGTGCTTTGACACAAGTCCTGGCTCAAGGCTAGCAGAGGCTGTGAGGAGATGTTAAATGAAGGTGATTCCTGCCTTGATGAGATTATTTTCTAATAAGAAAAAAAAAAGAAAAAGAAAAAAAAAAAAGGCACCACAATATTAGAAAGGGACTAGGCTGTTGTTTCTGTGACTGCAAGAACTGTCAGGGGAACAGAAAGAGATGCAGAGAGGGTTTCTCCTTAGGACATTCCTGAGCTTGAATTCCAGCCCCGAAAGCAGCCGGCCCCCAGCCCAGGGCACAGCCCTTTGTCACCTCTCCTCCCTCTGTAAACCAGGCATCTTAATACCCCCCCTTTTCACAGGAATGCTAAAGAAAATGCCTTGAAGATGAAGTGCCTGTATTGCTGTCACGCTGCCAATTCTCCTGTGCTGCACAGATTCATATGGTAACAGGAGCCAAGGTCAGGGAAGCATTAGTCAGTCTGAATTTGGCAAACAGGGGTGTCAGTGTCTGATAGCCCTCGCTTGCAGATTAGATTAGCGTGAAATGCCCTGCCTAGGTTATCCTTAAAAATCACTTCAGCTACTGCAGGAGATGGCTGTTCATTGCATTAGCAGGGCTGAAAGAAGGACAGTTACTTTCAACATACATTTGCTTCACCAGTCCTGATTTTCCGGGTTGTTAGTGTTGGTTTAAGCCTATGTGATTTGAATGTAAATATCCTCAGTCTTTTTAATGGGGTGCTACCAATCTGTCCATATTTAAGCTAATGTTCTTTTAACTCTTTCCTCTTTCCATTTCTTTCAAGCATAGAGGCGGGGTTGTTCAGCCTGGAGAAGACTCGACTCCAGGGAGACCTTAGAGCCCCTTCCAGTCCCTAAAGGGGCTCCAGAAAAGCTGGGGAGGGACTTTTTACAAGGGCATGTAGTGATAGGATGAAGGGTAATGGCTTCAAACTGGAAGAGGGTAGATTTAGATTAGATATTAGGAAGAAATTTTTCACTATGTGGTGGTGAGACACTGGAACAGGTTGCCCAGGGAAGTTGTGGATGCCCCATCCCTGGAAGTGTTTAAGGCCAGGCTGGATGGGGCTTTGAGCAACCTGCTCTAGTGGGAGATGTCCCTGCCCATGGCAGGGGGGGTTGGAACTTGATGATCTTTAAGGTCCCTTCCAACTCTAACCATTCTATGATTCTATGATTCTATATCCAAGGGGTGTCTACTGACGGCATTTTCGATGGTGGCTGAGGTCTGTAGAGGTCTTGGTCCTATCCAAGTACGTAGGTTTTTGTGCAAGGAATTACTGCAGAAAGACCATGATTTAACACCCACCAAGCCTGTACATCTGTGGGGTGCTGAGCAGCACAGAATACCACCTCAGCAAAGAAGGGCATCCACATCAGTCTAATCTCTTACCTGACAAGCCCTGCCAGAAGCAAGGCTGATGAGCTTATGCGCAGTGTCCTGTGCCTGCCGTGCTCCCAGTTTTGGTGCCATCAGGCACCACACTCCACTGCTCTGTGCCATGAGGGGCTGCTGGTGAGTTCAGCCTTCTCTGCTGGATTGGAGAAGACATCTGGGATGACAGCACGTAATCTCTGTCCTGTGACAGGAGACGAGCTGGTCTATCAGGCTTGTTCTAACCATATCAATAATGTCCTTTGCAAATCTAACACATCTATTTTTAAAATATTTTCTTGATAGAAAGGCAAACATTAAGAATGAAGAAGAAAATGCCAAGTGGGTTCTCAGTGCTGTTTGCCAGTCACCTTTAGTCTGCTGTCACTTGTAGTCTAGAGGAAAGGCTAGTCTTTTGAAGTGTTGATATTATTAGAAATCTAAATATTTGCACTGCCTCTCTGGGTCTCCGTCAGTCTCACATAAGACACCGGCTTTTCTGTTAGCAGTGATGAAGGTTGAAGTCCCGATGCCAGCCATGCCGTGTTCACCAGGAGGCTGGGACACAAAGAAGTGGGGAGACAATATGGACCTTTTCTTGCCCCTTTGCATAAAATATTGCATTTAAATGGATACTCAGACTGTGGTGGTGAAAGCAGGGACCCCATTGCCTTGCAGTGACGCAGTGTTTCAGCTCTGCCCTCTTTATAGCCCTTTCCCTCCTCTTCCCAGTGCGTGCACTCACTCTTCAGGCAAGTTTTCATCCCTTTTGCAACACTGGAAAAGCACAAAGGGAAATACCAAGATTGGGCCTATGTCAGTAAGAACAGGACTTGGGAAAAATGCCGATAAACATGGCCTAGAGCATTTTTCATTTAATTCTGTAGGACTCTAACAATAAATATATGTTTTTATAGGAGTTCCTTCTATTCTAGACACGCTCACCCTCACTCAATAAATTACACTTGGTACAAGAGCATGAAACAATCATCCCAAAAAGGAGACTATCTCCCAGCTCCACAGTCATTCTGACAGAGATCTGTTTTGCTCTCTACAGTCAAATCAGCTTCCAAAAAGCAACATGTTTCTGGAGGGACAATATTAACAAAATCAAAGCACATGTGAGGAAAATCTGAGTTGAGGCCAGGAAGGCATTCAGCTGTCGGTAAACACTCCCTCCCTTTTATCCCCTACCACTCCTTTGTCCTTTTTTTTTGCTAGAACAGGGAAAAAAAATAGTTTTGATGAAGCCATAAATGACACACGACATATTTAATTTTTGCAGTGAAACCAGCGTGGAATAGCATTGGGCTGAATTAAAGCCATACAAACTGGGGTTAAGTCAAAGCATCCCAGGACAGCCACAACATTGCTGCAATGGAAGTGGGGCCAGGAGTCACATGGAGATGAGTCCTTGCAAAAAGTCATTTATAATATAATCAAAGTCAAAGTACAGTCCAAAATGAGATTGCTGTAAATAAAAGGGAATTTTATTAGTTCCAGATGGCATCATAACACTAAATTTCAGAAAAATCAAAGCCAACATGTTGAAGAATATTACCACCCCTTTTGGTCCATCTTACAGAATGAGGTGTTGGCATCAGAGAGCCTATCTGGATATGGAAGTGGTTATTCACATACATTTTTTTTACAAAATAAGAAAGAAAAAAATAAGCAACAAGGCTTCCTACTTATCTCCTCCACATTTCTGTTATAGTCTGCTCTCTGTACATTTCACCAGGTGAGATCATGGGAATCTTCTTTTTCCACTTGAGGAATTCTGGTTCTTTCAAACCTGAGTAAGTCACAAATTTCCATCTGAAAAGTCAGCTGAACTGTGCACAGCTACTGGCAGGAAATAGAAGTCAGGGTTATCTGTGCCTTGATTATCTTTGAAGCAAGAGAGCCAAGTTTATGAGAAAATCAAAGGTGGCTCCAGTGAACCCAACAGCATAACTTTGATTAGCTACAGTGGCTTCAAACATTCCTCCTGCAGTCTATAAACTGAACCTGAACCTGAAAGTCTGGCTTTCGCTCACTTTTCCATTCCCATTAATCTGTGTTTAGACTTTATAAACAAATGTGTTTATAATCAATAAACCAGAAACCCACTTTAATGCTGTGAACTGTGCTGTCCCTGCAGAGCTCACAAGGAGAAGCAGCAGTGTGGGTTTATTTTAGTCAATCAAGTCAGTTGTAAGGTCTTGTGTACATGCAGGAATTCGGGCTGCTGCATAAGCAAGGGCCAGACATGTTGACATGTTTCTATAGTCAATTAATAGCCACGACATACAAAATCACCAAGCTTTGCATGCTTTCAGATGAACAAAATTCCACCTGGATCCTAGACTTCATCCTGCTCCTATTAAGACTTCCTTTGCTTTAGCTAACATTTTGAGTTCGGCAGAACAGTATCTTAATTTGCTTAGTATTTTGCTCAGTTCTGGCTGTTTCTTTTGCTGACTCAGTTTCTATCTGTACCTCTAATTCTCATAAACGTTGTTCACATTTTCAAAGCAGTGGGCTCCTCTTTGCCTTGCCTTGGTCTGTGTGCAGCAAATTCCTGTTTATGAGCTGACACGTGGCTTTTTGCGGACACTTCTTTCCTTTCTGCAGCTGGAGCTGCAGCATCTCTTCCAGGACCAGCAAAAAAACCTACTCAAACATCTTCAGAAATTTTGCAGGTTACGGCTTCTAGTTTTATTAATTCTTTTGCTGTGTGTGTAAGTTGTTGACTTCTCAGAGAATGATAGTAGCAAAACTAATGGGAAACATGTAATACTTCAACAGGAACACAGGGACTGCTCTAGTGGCATGAAAACATGATTTTTGTATGGCTGTGGCCTCTGCTAAGGTTTGCGTGCCCTTTCTGACGGGCTTCTGCTGGTCTGGGGTGCCTCAGGGCACTGTGCTGTAGCACTGCCACACAGGTCCCCAGCACTGCACTGGTCCAACCATTGTTCTCCAGCAGTGAGGTGACAGTTGAAACCACGGCTTCTGCCTGGAGGGTGTCAGAGAAATATTCACACTGGTTGTACCTCTCCTTCATACCAGTGTGACACCGGTGTCTGAGACCATAACTCCAGAGCCTCAGCCAACAAGTGACGACTCTTTACTACACACCTCTCAATATCACTGCAAATCACCTTGCAGATAGCAATGGCTCAGATGAACCCAAGCAAGACTGAAGTGATGCTGGTCAAAAAGGTGAAATGCTTTGAAGAGCTCACTGGGACACTGACCTCACATTGCTCCATAGCATACATCTCCCCGCTATGCCCATGTTGAAGAAACTTGGAGTGCTTCTCAGAACCCAGGAAGTTTGGATTGGTCACAGAACAACACCCACTAAAAGCACCTTATTTCGTCTTTGGCAAGCTAAGAAATGCCCTTGTTTCCTCCTGGATGAGGCCTTGGTGACCCATAACCTCATGCCTTCATGACCTCCCATTCGACCTGCTGTGACTCCCTATTTGAATCTGAATGTGAAGACAATACAAGTCCAACTCAGCTTCCTTTCTCCATGCTTTGGGTTTCCATGAACACAAGTGTCTCCACTGGCTCCCAGGCAGCTTCTGGGGAAAGCCCATTTTAGTGGTACTATCTCAGGAATAACGAAAAGCTAAGATAAAGCTTAAGACAAAACAAAGAAGCATTTTTTTTCTCACTGGAGTCTGGCTATTAGAGGAGATGAGACAAATTCAGAACCTTTAGGAAATTAGGTAAACCCTTCCTGCCCGGATCAGCTCTGTCAAAATGTGACTCAGTCTTTGTCACTGCAAGTAATTGTTGTTTCTGTCTCAGCTGCAAGGTCATCTCTGGATTAAAATATTTGCAGTTTACTTTTGATGAATATTCACTGTCTGAAGGCAAATGACAAAGACATTTAATTTTCCTTCAAAACACTCATCGTTTACAAAGATCTAACTAGTCCTTCCTCTGAGACAATGTTACATAAAGCTGAACTTCCTAAATAAAGCTAAAACCAGCTACTAGGAAAAAAAAAAAAGAATTTCCCTAAACACTAGGAAATGAGGGAAATGCCATTAAGCACGCAAAAGAAGGACATTTAAGTTATTATTCTTTCCAAAGCTTTGTATTATAATTGCCACTCCTACAATAACACCTATATAGAGCAATTCAGATAAGAACCCCCCTGAGATAAGCGTTGTGCAAAGTCCTTATAGTACGAGGCAATCCCCATAATAGCAAGGAGGTTAATGTTGAAGAGACTGAGGTATTTCATAGCTGAATGTCCTGTCAGTAAAGTTGGATAATAAGCCTTCTTTTCACACGCCATTTACCTTCAGCGAAGGAGGATAAATTAACCTGCACGGTGCACCGCACTAACGACTTCCAGTATTCGGGCTAGGTCACGTTGGATAAATCTGCATGGGAGACCTCAGGCAGACACGAACTCACTTGCCAGGGCTCAGAGCAGGTGGGACATGAGCCAGCTTTGACCCGAAGGCTGCGGGACCACGTTAACATGGTGCTGAGGTCGCATTCCTCTGCGTGGCTGGTGTAACCGAGGGGAGAGAGCAGGGAGCAGGGGGAAAGGGTGATTCTGTAGACAGAGAGAATTGAGGAAGAGAGTGTTTAAGTGACTTTCCTCAGGTCACACAGAGGCACTGGCTGGGATGACTACAGGGCGCAGTAGTGAAGAGCAACAAGGCAAACCTCCTTTTCTGGAGGGTGAGCAACCAAACGTTGTCTGATCTGGGTTTGGAAAACATGTTGTACAGACAAAGCATTCATCTCCTTTTCTTTCTGACTGTGCTGGCTGCAGTTTTACCAAGCTTGTGTTTTTCTTTATGAATTTCTTTATGATTTTCCCTATTCCACCACCAGAGCCCGGGGTGAAGTGTTAGATACCAGTGGGGAAGGTGAGTGCACACAGAAGGAATGCAAGTGTTGGAGGAAGCCGAGCTGCCAAACAGCATCTGCATCTACTGCTGAAGGCTACCTTGGTGCTGACACACTGGGTTATTTCTGCTGTGATATTACCCGGGTGTCTAATTAAAGACAAGGTTAAAGACACAGCCTGAGATTTAAAGTTGTGAATAGTTACGAGCGGAGATTTCAGATTTTGCTTTAGCGTTTAAAAGGCCAGAAGCTTTATAGCTCCTGCTAATCTCCACTGAGATACATCCCAAACACCCTCCCCGGTAGCACAAGCCTAGCTGTAGGACACTGGGACAGCAGGGAAGTATTCCCCTGCCAGGGCTAATCAGGAAAGGTTGCACCAATGAGAAACTTACTCAGATTTTTCAGACTTAGAAGTGGTTGGTAAAAACATTGGGGTTTTCTTTAATATAGGAAATTAAAAAGTTTTTTATTGCAACCAACTCAGTGTATTTTTTAACGCATAAAGTGCAGGGATAAATAATATTTTTCCATTAGGCTTTATTTGGAAATCAAAAGAAGTACAAAACCATATTTTAAATCTAGCTACTTATTCATGCCAAAAAGCATGAGTCACACATGATGGTATTCATGGAGAAGCCAGCAGAGCTTGGAGAAATATCTTGGTATAGGGTTTCTGTTCCATATCCAGAACCAGACAAACCGAACTGTCTAGAGCGTGAAATCTGAGAATAACAGCAGTGGTCAAGATTTTGCAACTCAGGTGCCTAAGAGATAATTCCTTTCTGGGTGACTTTGATACAAAATAATGTTGTTGCTTGAAATTTTGACTCCTACAAAATTTCCAAGAAGTAAACAGGCGCCAGAGGCATGAACTGCCAAGGAAACTGGGGTGGGACTCAAGTACCTACTTGTAGGTGTCTGCATGTGAACTAGGGACTATGCTCTCATTATACTAAATATGGATGGTGTCTACAATAAAGTCATAGTCAGTGGAGTCTGGAAATGACTCAGCCAACTATCAAGTGACTGCTTCAGGGTGAACGAAATTATGCTGAAGGCTCCATGGTCTGTATTAGCTGGGTCTCCATTGAGTATAAAGGGAGCAGAGACACCCCATGTACACACCGGCACTTACGTGTTTTAGTGTCTGACTGAATCCCTTGCCAGATGCTAAAACATGGACCATCTGTGTGACTGTAGTCGTCTCAAGCTACTAGTAAACCAGTTGTGTCTGAGGTACACCCACTCCACACAGAGGTCACTCCTTTGTGCACACCACACTCTTCCCACTGCACGTCTGTTTCTTCACAGCAAGGAAACTGAGGTTCTCAAAGTACCCCTGAACCATACCCCAGAGGTGAACACTCTAGCTCAAAGCAAAATGCCAGAAGAGTTCCCAGCTCTGTCCACGTGGACAACACAACCCACTCTCAAGCTGCAACAATTACCTTACCACGCCTTGTGTCTACAGGCAACAGCCTTGACACCTGGGTTTGCAGTTTGAACTCCAACCATGGGAAAACAGAGTCAGAACTAACACTGACAGCCTGGGATGTCTGCTTTGCACTGTGATGGCATGAAAGGTATGGAGATTCCTAACCAAAACCACTTTCTATCATGCTGTTTCCTTGAAAGCCGGTCTTGGAAACCAAACATACACAAACACTGTCCTACCAGTCCTTGCAGCCTCCCCTGGCACATCTTAGGAATGGCCCAACCTTCAAAATATTTTTAAGAACTATTCAGGTTTTGTTTCTTTCTCTTTTTTTTCATTCATTTTCGCAACCTTTTTTCCATGGGCAAATTGCAACAGAAGCCTGATCACTAATTCTTGTTACGTGGACCTTTAAATCTCTGCAGGCTGACACTGGAAATCAAGGGCTTCTTATGTTCATAAAGAGCCTTGCAATATCTAATCTGTATAACAAAGAACAGGAAGGGAGGGAAGATCAGCCCCCAGGACCTCAGAGTTAAATGTCCAAAAGGGCGAGGAAAGTTGATGGAGGGGGAGGCGTGTGCCTGCAGCCCAGAGAGTGATTGCAGTAGACCAAGATTAAGCAAGGTTTACACCCCAGAGCACCTCTTGTCACCCTTGCTGTAAAGGACATCAGAGAGTATATAAGTTGACAAGGGTGTTCAATAGAACATACCCAGGTAATGTGTTGAAAAATGAAAGAAAATGAAGTGACTGGAGGGGACAACTGGCATTCAGGGATTCTAGGCTCTGCTCTTTGCTCTGTCGTTCCTGGGGTCCAGTTTCCTCAAGAGCCAGGGCCGAGGAGTTGAGCACTAAGTGATATGTGCCCCCCTCGCCCAGCCCAACTGCACCGACCTCATATGATCCCACAGGGATGCTCTGCAAAGGCACAGATTAAAGCCTGGAAATGTTTCCTGGGAAGGGGTGGGCCTCACTGTATGTAGAGGACATTTTTATAACCCTGCCCCTCGGACTTAGACTGAGAAAACAACAACCAAGCCAATCACAAAGGGTCGCGTTGCCAAGTAAGGCAGTTGGAGCTAATGATATAAATACACTTTGAACAAGACTTCTTTATCAAGAGAGGAAGTATTATGAGCTACAGAGACCAGGCAACACGGGGAGAAAGGAGGATAAAGAGTGACTGAGATAAGGTTAATGAAGAATGACAAATAGAGCCAAGTGGCTTTTTCCTGTTAAAAAAAAAAAAAAAAAACAACCTTCTGCTTATCGAGCTCAAGGACAGAGCGGGGACTTTCCTCAGCCAAGGAGTTGCACAAAGTCAGCTCCGGTAACAAAAGGGAACTGAAACCCAAATCCTCTCCCTTACCAACATGGGATGAAGCTCTGATCCAGCTGCGGGTCATCCTGCTCCTGCTGGGAAGCCCACAGAGGTTAACATGGATTATTCCCACGGGGGCACGGGGAGCCCAGGGCAGTCCCTGGCTGCAGGTGCAGTGCACCGAGGGCTCTGGGCACGGCTGCTCCTGCTCTCCCTGAAGCCAGGGAAAGCCAAACACAATCAGATCCAAGTTCAGCCCTGCAAAAACATATTTGGTTGCCTAGATTTGTCATTTTGTTATTCCAGAAAAGCTCCAAGAAATAAACTGAAAGGATTAATTAAAGAGCAAGAATGAATCAAAAGCAGAGCAGTACCTTCTGGCTAACAGTCCCTGTTGAACTTGCAGCAAGCTTTGTTTTCATCTCTCCATGGTGTGGTTTAAATTTCTAATAATTGAACTCCCTACAGCCATTTGCAAGCAAACCTCCCTGGCTGTTACCTGACCTGAACTTCTCCACTGATGACTGCCTTTTCAGTGGATGGAAAATGCCGCATGCTCAGCAGCAGTGCTGGGAGACCAGGAAGAGCCCGTCCCAGTAAGTGGCTGGCTCAAACAAAACTGGAGCCAGTGGAAAGAATCCAAATTACTTTCGAGGACGCTGGCTCAGGGCTTTTGAGATTTCGTGCCAAGATGACAGCGCTGGAAGTCACAGAAGCAGAGCAGGTGTGAAGGTCAGGGATAGATTTATAAGATAGCACCCATTGCCTGTTGCGCAGTTGTCCTGCCTACCACCACACTGCCTTGCTAATTAGTGAGCTTTTGCTAATCAGTGTCAGGACCCTGAGACCAGTCATAGGCCTTAATTAATTGACCTGACCAACCTGACCTCCCTGCACCCATGCTGTAAGTAGCCTTGTCTCCAGTCCCATCTTTGGCCCCATCTCCTCCTGCTCCTGATGAGGCTACCTGGGTGGACACCAGACCTTGACTTGTCTGATGGCCACTGGATGGTCAACAGTGCTGGTTTTGGTCCACCTGTGACTGCGCCCTATTGGGGCGGCACTGTCCGTGCTGGGATCACCCTCAGCTTCCAGCTTGTCCTCCCTCATGGAGCAACCCCACTCTTACTGCTCCTAAGCAGGCTCTTAAATATCATATATCTAGCCTACACATGAGGACCCCATAAGCAGCTAATGACAGCTCTTGCAGGCATCCCAAAGTGCTCTCCATACCCTGCTTCATTGAGCTTCCCAACTTCAGCAAACATTCAGCTTTCCTATGAGCAAGGCAGCCGGGCAGAGGACTCCTCGCTGCAAGTCAAATCAAGACAACTGACCTTCAATAGCACCTTGAAGACATATGGATGTTCTCCAGATGAAGATGGATTCAGTTTCTAGGCCAGCCAACTCAATATTCCAGCTAAATTTACGATCTGATGAAAGGGGTCAAGTGAAAGCTCGGATTTACATATAAATATAATCAGGTTAAAAATAGAGTGCTATTTCATGGTAAATTGTATGTTATATACAAACTAAACCAAAACAAAGCAAAAAAAGCTTAATATACGTACATCCATACACTTTCATGGTTTCTTCTAACTCAGCTCAGACAAGAGGACTTGGGCATTCTTATCATTCAGTCTCAAATTCACATTTGGGACCCTTGGATATGCCATTTCTAGCCTAATTTATCCAGCAATAAGGTAAGGTTGCAATGGCCCATTTCTCAAAATTGCTCTCTGTCGTAGCACATTACTGTTTGGTGTATTTACAACACAGATCGATACTCGCTTCAGATGACAAGCAGGTAGATCATCACCTGAAAAGCGTATCTGAATAGCAAAGCATTATTAATAATAACTTACATTTTGATAAGGCTGAAAAAAAATTGAGAAAGGGCTAGTGGCAATTAAATGATGGATGGGAAACTCCTAGTAGCTGTTCTTTGCAACAGGAAGACTTACGACCTCTTGCAGGAGCTGCAGAAGGACTTCCCAGCTCTTACCTCCAGACAACGAAATGTGTTACACTGAAAAGTGGTAATTGCTAAGAATATCTGGAATGAAATATTCCACATGGCATCCTTTGTGTTTCCATGTGGAGCTTCTTTTGACCCCTAAAAGCTAGTCCTTCCCATCACTTTTATCCCATGCAGATAATAACGTTATAATAATGGTCATCTTTAGATCATTTCATTAGTGTATACACTGAGATGCAGCTTCAAAGCTCTTTACAAGCTGTGAAGTGCAGCGCAGGCAGGCCTGTGCCTTCCCGCACGACTACCACATCACTCAGGATATCTGGTGATAATTTGTCCCAATAACATTTCAAGTGCTCTTTATAACAATAATTTAATTTTGTGTTTTAATAAAAAAAAAAAAAAAAAAAGCAGATGTAGGCTGCAGCAGAACAATTCCCTGCACGAAATACCTTCTGAACTCCAGATAAACATGTTTTAATAGACTTCCCTTGCATATCATTTAGGAAGACTTTCAAATGTACAGATGCTATCCAGTTACCACCACTTCGCTGGCAGCTGATTCACAGACCTTTCCTACTGTAAAAATAAGCTATCAAAAAACGACAGCACAAGAAAAATATGGCTGAAATGATAGCATTTGGTAAAAGTACCATCTGCTCATTTAAAAGCAACAAGTGTTTTAATATCCTGTAGTCACTCTTGTTTTCCAAGCTTTTTACGGATCTGAAATATTTGCAGGACAAAGGTCCCAGAAGTCCCAGGAGAGGGGAGAGATCCACTGCTGCAAAAACAAACCCAGAACTAAACAGCTCATCAACAAGATCAGCAAAGAAATGTCATTTGCTCCACGGTGTCACATGCAGTCCATGTTTAGAGCTCCCTCCTTTCTCAGCAAAGCCCCCTTCCTTTGGACCCATCCCTCCTCAGAGATAAGGGGAACTAGCTTAAGATCCATGCAAAAAGCTTGGAAAATACTAACTTGTCTCACTTCATGCTGTGGAAGGATTTCACTGTAAAGAGAGCAGAGGGACCCAACAGATCTCAACATGTGGAAGTGCTTCTTTGTCGACCCGAAGGTTTTATGGAAGCTAAACCAGGCTTATTATTGAATTTCTTTTTGTATGCTGCAAATTACTAAAGAGAGGTCCCAGATTTCAAAATCTGGCCTGGATTTCAACCTCCCAAAGAGCTGAGCTGATTGATTCTGTGGTTACAGTTCAACTCCTGTCAAGGAGCCAGTTGCAAAACTGGCATGTGGTTCCAGCCTCAGATTTTGATTATTTTTGGACCAAGAGCCGGGTGCGTCTGGAGCTGGGATTTTACATTATGTCTCTATTAAGTAACATTTTGCAAATGCTCAGCCCAGAAGGAGAGAGTACATTCCAAGGGGCACAGACTGTTTTAAAATAAAATTGTTTTTTAAGTCTCAGGTTCCCATCTTCTGCATCATCAGGACCTGAGCAGCACTTGAGAGATGCTTGCGGCTGGGCAGGAACTGCCTGCAGCCCACAGCTCAAGCCCTCGATGGAGCAGTCCCACACCTCACCCAAGTCCTCTTCTCCCTCTGCCACCTTGCAAAACCTGAGCTGTCACCAGCAAATTCAGCATGGGTATCCCAAGGATGCAGACAGCCCTCCCAAACTGGTTGCATCATGCCTCTAATGGCAAATGCAAATCCTGTCTAATTGTAGTGACAGGACAAGGGGTAATGGTTTTAAATTGGAAGAGGGGAGATTTAGATTAGATAGTAGGAAGAAATTCTTTACTGTGAGGGTGGTGAGGCACTGGAACAGGTTGCCCAGGGAAGTTGTGGATGCCCCATCCCTGGAAGTGTTCAAGGCCAGGCTGGATGGGGCTTTGAGCAACCTGCTCTAGTGGAGGTGTCCCTGCCCATGGCAGGGGGGTTGGAACTCGATGATCTTTAAGGTCCCTTCCAACTCTAACCATTCTATGATTCTATGATTCTACGATTCTATGAAAAAGGACCACAGGACTGTGAACCTCTCTGTGCGATCCCACCACGGGGCTGTGACCAAGCTAATGCTTCTAACCTTGGTACAAACGCCCAGCCTTGCCTTTCTTCATCATGTCAGCCGTGCTCCAAAAGCTGAGCCTTAACAAGGGACTTTCCCTGCTTAAAACCCTCTGAGCAAAGCTAACCCTGCTTGGGTGCAAGTGATGGAAAGCGGGAAAGTGGGAAATCTGGTGACCTTCCAGGCTCAGTGCCTTTTCGGCTGAACTGTGTGTGGTGATGGGGTGGATAAGGGGAATAACAGACATGTGGGTTTTAATTAAGCCGTAAGAAGACCCTGTTTTGTGATCAAAGCAATGGGAAAGCTTCTGCATGGCATTTATTTATCTCTAGGTTGATCTGTTTTAAGGGTCTGTAAAACACATTGCATCTGTGGTAATTTTTACTATTTCTGGCCATGTGAGCTTTGTCACTACACGTGTCTGGAGCTCTTGAAAGTACATTCAGTAAGCATGAACTAATCCTCACACTAGCCCAGTGAGTGAGTGTGGGTGAGTATCCCATAAAATGGCTCGTGACCTCTTTGAATCATACCCCAAGGACAGGGCGGGTCCCTGCATTGTGCATTTTCTGCATATTCAGCAAAATGAGGATTTGGGGGTTACCTATGTCCCTGTGGTTCCCTCATATCACATGCACCATTTATAAGGCAAAAGCCACAAATCAGTAAAGGGTATTTCCTCATAGAAGGAAATACCTCACAGAGGCACAGACAAGAATAAGAAGTTTCTCCCATGGTAGCTCAAGAGAAGAAATCTGTCTCCTGCCTTACAGAGCACTGTTAATCACCTGTTCCGGCTCCTTGTTACCACTAATAAAGTCAGCGTGTCTAATCAAACTTGATCGGAACAAATTATGGTTCATATCTTACCTGAAGTGAGTCAGAGTTAAGCAGCCTTTTAAATATGGAGTTCCTTGAAATACTGATACACACAAACGTTACTCAATAAAGATTCCTCTTCTAAAATTATTACCCATATTAATTACAACATGATTTCGTTCTCTTCCCCTCCTGCTTGCTATCAAGGGCTATCAGAGCTATGAGAAAGTGAAGTGCTTTTTAACTCTGGATTGCAAACCATCAACACAGCTGCAGATTCATTTCCAGTTGCAGATGCTTTCTGGCTAATGAAGTTAGAGCCAGAAGAAACGCAGCTTGGCTTTGATGTTTTAAACAGTTTACGGGCCTGATTGTGGGGAGGGGAAAAAAACCCAACCTTTTATTTGTTACTTTGGGCGAATTAATTTTTGAAATGGCTGAAAGGCAGACAATGAGCCTCGCACTATCATGCTTGCAGAGCTGCTTTTGAGATTGAAGCTAAACATAAAAACTTCTTGGACAGGAGCCTGAAGTGCTCCCTAGGGAATAATTGTGCAACAGCAGAGAGATGAACTAGATGATGAAATAAATTTTTTTTGCCATTACTGTCTGTGATTCTAAAGTTATTAGAGTGCTACTAAGGACATGATAGCAGGAGAGACTTTTAAGACTCTTGTAAGACTTGCGAGACAAAAAAAGCAAAAAACCCAGCAGCTGTAAAAGCCAAAGGCACTGCCAGGCTTGCTGTGCAGTTCAGGCAATACAGCAATTCTGTAAATTTTTAGAATTCCCCCAAACCACTGGAAAAAGGACAGAACAGCCAAGTGAGAGACTGCAAAGAGAGAAAAGGCTTGGGAGCTGCCATCAGACTGCATGCTGAGGTAGGAGCCAGGAGGAACTGTGGCAGTGGAAAACAAACATCCTGCCTAGAGGACAAAACCACTCAATGTGCTTGTGAAGGACAGGACACCTCTAGCCTGCTTGCTCCAGTTCATGTCGTATTTTCAGTGATCACAGCAGGTGGATGGAAAACTACCCATTGCCTGGAGGAAAATGAGTTGGATGGCCAGGCTGGCTTTGGGCAACCAGTTCTAGTGGGAGATGTCCTTGCTGATGTGCTTATGGATGATCTTTAAGGTCCCTTCCAACTCTAACCATTCTATGATTCTATGCTTCTGTGATTCTATGAGTGTGTCCAGTTGCCAAGGGGAGGAGACAGGGTGCAAGGAGAGCATCCCAGCTTAGAGCTGGGGGTCCTTCAGTTCCACAGGGAAACTGTGAGGGAGGCAAGCAGGGAAGGAGAAGGAAGGAAAAGGAAAGCATGTCCAAGGACTCTATGTAGTTCACTGCAGCTCAGAAAGTCCCCAAGTTAGCTGAAATCTCACTTCCAGACATGCCACAAGGGTCAGCAGATATCTAGGAGCCTTTTTTCATTGCCTGGTGTTCTTACTCTAACAAAAGTTGCATTCAAGAGACCTTTTGGACCATTTTGGTGAGATTATTACAGGAAAAATTTGGGACTGCTCTGAAGCCCTCTGCTCTCTCTCTATCTCCTTTAGGAACGCCATTCAGCATGCACCAGAGCATCTTGGTGTCATCTTCCTTCCTTTTTAAAGGCAAGTTAATCAAAAAGATGGGATAAGTCTTGTTTTTTCAGAGGTAAAAAGAGGTGAATTACTGGCAGCAGTGTACAATGAGTGAGAAGGAAAATCTCAGGGAAGAAAGTTATGTCAAAGAAAGATGTGGAAGCATCTGGAGAAACAGCAGAAGAGAGGAAGTGGAGCCGTGCTCAGAGCTCATGAGGTGCAAACCCATAGAAAGCAGTGAAAAATAAATACATGGCTTTTGAGAGTCTTGGACGGGAACGTGCTGTTTGTGGAAGTGAATAGGATTCTATTGCCTAAATTCTTGGAGTAAGAGACACCCAGGTATCATAGGTTTTCTGCACACGAGGATCCTCCGGCATGTTGAGAGTTGCAAAAAATCTGGCTCTGTGTTTCCCCTAAATAGTCTTGCAATGCTGCGAAGATCAACCATGAAAAACCATTTCATGTGATTTGGGTTCTTGGAAGGTGGTGGTGGGGAAACTTCTTCACCCACAAACACAGCATCCAACCTTGCTCAGTAATACCACGCTATCCTGGAAACACATCTTTAATGTGGGGGCTTCAAAGCACATGGCATCAGCTCTGGAGGAGCCTTTATGACAACAAGCACATGAACTTTGCAAGGTAAAGGAGAAGATCAGAAACAACGGAGGGAAAAGTTAGTGCTGCCCAGCCGAAGCAGATAGACAGTGGCTTTGAGATTTGTGCTACAATATCTTGGCTGGCTTTGGAAAGGTCACACATAAAGGGAGAAAATGGTTAGTAGCTGAATGCTGCAAAAAGCTTCTGAGAGGAAACAGGTAGACAGGAAGGGATGGAAGCCTTTCTTGTAAAGGTCCCAGGGATTTGGGACAGAGGCAGACACCTACAAACAGTGCCACAAAAACAGGAAAACCTCTTTGAAGGTTGAAGCAATTTTCCTGTTCCTGAAGCAATACAGAAGGGAGTTGGTGGAAGCAGGCATGCCCGTTGGTGAACGTGGTGGTTTCTACTTGCGTTTGATGTGGTCAGAGGAGAAGAACAACACCACATGTGGAATGAGATATGAATCACAGGTTTCCTGACTTCGAGGTGGTTTCCAGAGTGGGTGATGTGATACTGGGCCATGTGTCCAGAGTGGTGTAGTCAGTATAAAACCAACGCTCCTTGCAAAGAGAGGAAACGGAGAAGATACCGAAAGTAGGAATAAAAAGTGAACTTATAAAATGCAATTAAAAGATGCAAAGCCCTGTAAATATGCAGAGCTAGGCATGGCCAATCATGGGACAATTTAAATTGTAATTCTTTTTCAATACTGCATTTAGTTAGTTTCCTTTATTTATTTGGCCTGCGGCACAGTAAGTCAAGTGGCAAAAGGAAAGGGGTGACCGTGCTGGGGCCCATCCCAGGTCTGCCTGGTGATTAGGGCTTGCATTTGCCTTTGAGGACTTCCCGATTCTCCCCCACATCAATGGTTTTCACTGGATCCCAGAAAATCAGAACAATTCTCAGAGACGGGCAGAATCCCTGATGACGTGCTGTGGAACTCATGTCTGACTCAAATATCTTTGAATTTTAGAGGAAACAAAATGTGTTCCAGGCTGACCTTTTAAATCTATCTATAGTACTTCGATGTTGCTACCCCAGAATCTGAGTACCTTCCTAATTTAACAGTTTTAGCTGTCAGCTACCTTTCCAAAACAGGAAAGTTCTGCTCTCCTGTAACTGAGCTAAGAGCCTTCAGCTCCTTTTAGAGACAATAGAGAGAAACAACATCATTCAGTGATTCATCTGACCTATTTTAAACATCAACTTTAGGGAAACTTGAGCCATGACCTACAAAATGGCTTCTCCTCTCCATTGACTGTGAAGAAGTGTTTATCACATCGCAGACATCTGCATTTACTCAGCCCAAATTGCATCCAGAGAAGCTAAAGCCCAGACTAATTCTCTTTATTTCATTGGAGTTTGACATTTAAATGTCTTCCAAATCTGTGCGTGGTTACACAGACAGGAGAAGTAAATCCAGGTCTGAATTCCAGTCTAACCTCTGATCACTGGATTATCTTCCTTCTGGGTCTGGTATAAAATGAGAAATGGTTTGTTTTTAACTTCTCTTTCAGTTACAACTGAATTCTCCGAACAGGCCAATATGGTTTGAGTTCTTCTGTTCAACAGAGCATAAATATCCCCAGAAGGTCAAATCTCAGTATTACCTCCATGTTAGAGTTCTTGCTCTGAGTTAAATTGCCTGATCATTTAAAACATAATCCTAACTCTAATTTGCCTCAGATTTACACCACACCAAATCTATCTAAAATCACATCTGTCCAGATTATTTTGCTTCTTATTTACATTTAAATCTTGTCAGAAAGCTCTACAGCTGTTTGAGCTGTCATCCTCCGCCGTAGGTTAGATGAAGTTGTACAATAGGGTGAAAATGATTTATAGGATTTCTTTGTAGTGATATCATTCGGTTATTAAAGTTTGCAGTAAATTTCTCGTCTAACTCAACTAAAACACCATATTTCCCAGGGAAAACAATCATCTTACTTTTCTCTTCCCTTCACATATGCCTCTTTTCCTCCATGCCAATTTTCTCCTCTGTTCTACTAGAGCTTTTTTCCTTTACTGGGGAGGTGGAAAGACACCCATTTCTACCTGTAACTGAACCACAATTCCCATAGTGAAGAAACAGATGTGCAGCCCATCTTTCAAGGTTTTTTTGCTGCCTTAACACCCCTCCTTCTTCAGTCATCCAACTCCATATGCAGCTCTTCCTGGCATTGCCTTCAAAACACTTTGAGCAGCTCTAGGGCTCCAGAGCTCTTGACCTCTCCTATCTCAGATCCTCTGCTCCCTAACTCCTGTGAGCCCTCAACTACACGTCTCTCAACTCAGTGACTCTGCCTGTTATTGAGATTCCCTGCTACTTTCCTTTACAAGACACTGGCTAAAGGTCCTAAAATCTTGGCAAACTCAAGCTGTAAGGTAGTGATGTTCCTGATGTTCAGCTTTCTGCTGACATATTCTTGGAAACTTCACTCATTCCTGGGCTGAAACAAGGAGATCAAAGAGATTGTTACACAGGTTAAAAGATAAAGCTAGTAACTTTTGGGGTAAAAAGAGGCTGTTCTAGTGCTGCTGGATTTGGAAGAGAAGCTTAGCAGCAGTTGTATTTCTCTTCTTGTTTTCTAAAAGTCTGCCCAAATCTGACCAATCTCTAAGCTCTCAGAAAAAAACAACAAAAAAACAAAAAAACCCCACCACCTTATATTTGCTCTACAGAAGCTTTTTCTGTGCAAATAGCTACCATCTTTGAAGAGTCTGTCCTTACTGCGCATACTCAAATCCTCATTTTTTCCCATGTGCTCAAAACATTTACACTCACAAGAGTGTGGTACTAACAAGGGCCTGGTGCTACCCTGACTGCAAGGACATCGAGTCCGCCAGAACTCTACAGCTGCTCCAGTTGAAAATATCAGGGTCAAGCACTGATTTTCCCAATGATGAAGGGTGATGGAGTCAAGGGTTGGGACTTGGTACCTGGGAGTCTGGGTGACCCAGACTCCCAGAAGCACCAAGAAAGAAGCATTTCAATTCAACATGAAAATGTTTAAGATAGAACTAGGAAAAGGGAATGGATTAGTGGAAAGTTGGAAATTTGGGATTAGGAAGAAGTGGCAGAGAAGTTGAGAAGGATCTACATTTTCATGTGAGACTCTGACTTGGGGGATCTGGTTCAGGACAAGTAGTCAAAAACAGAGATTTGGAGTCAATGCAGAGGTGACATAAAGGCTGAAGAAGGGAATACATGGCGAGGATATCCTCCTCTCCTATCTCTGTGGGAGCCATCTCATCTCCGACCACTGGTGATAGGAACCAGCCCAGGTTGAGCTTAAAAAGAAGAAGGAAAGCCGGTAAAGAGGTAAATGGCTATGGAAGGAGATGGGGACTGGACTGAGAAGCTTGGTGAGTGAGGCTGGGAGAAAGAAGGTTTTGTATTCACTATCTTCTCCAAGGAACTTGCAGTTACAGATAATGTTTCACATAGGCAGGGAGGAGTATTTCCCCCTGAAATAGTGCAGGGATGGAAAAGAGTTCTGGTTTGGCACATTGACAGCAAATCTGTGTACTGTGACCTCATGATCTTAATCTCTAATGCTTTCTTTTTTCTGGCTGGATGGGCTTTTTACTGATTTATATTTATATCAGCTCCTCCCTACAGTAGACAGGCTGTCTCCAGGCAGAGGCCCACTCTTGCCAGTCTCCTGGTCTAGCATTTTTATAGATACCTCTTGACTTGTACCTCACTAGAAAAATCTCTCGGAGTTTGGACAGTCATCATTCGAGAGAAAGGGTTGAACATCACCTATCACCTTGTGGATAGACATGATCTAGCAGCTGGATCTCGCAAGATATGAATCCCATGCAGTTTAAGAGACCAGGGTCTTGCTTTCCTCTTGCTGGTACCCAGACCGCACAGCAGCATTTTTGACATTGTGTTTGACACAGAACTATGATTTTGTTGTGAGAAGGTTGCTCCCTCATCATTTGCATCTTCTTGAGAATGGATTGCATCCAAAAGTATTCTAATCTTCCTTCCCTTCCTAGGCTGGGCTTGCTCATGCCCATTGGTATTTGAAGAGTTTTTCAACGCTCCAAAAGAAACGGAGCCAGATTTGTTTCCAAGCTCCTATTACTCACCTTCTTTATCTCATAGCTAAAAGCTTTAATGGGTCTGTTTTGCTAGAGCATTTGAGGTTGGAGGCTATGAAGAACTTCAAAGCTATTTAATAGCAGCTTTGTCTCTGATTTTGTAAAAAGACCACATAGTTTGATTAAAAGTAAACTCAGCTTGCAATACTGCATGGAACTCTGCTGATCTATTTTTACTGCATCACAAATAAAGCTGAGGAGAGGGGGAAATCCCACTGACTAAACAGGACGTGTGGGAAGGATGGAGCACGTCTCCATCCCGTATTACCCAGGTACTCATTAACTCTCTGGTAACCAGTTTAGACAACACAAAGTGGAATGTCTCCAGCAACAGATGGTGGTGATGAGGAAGAAAGAGGAGTGCAACAGACAAGATAAATCTTGGCAGGAAAATATACACAGGAATTTTTGTTCGTTAGGGCAGAGATTGGAATCTGAGAGCCCTAAGTTTAACCATTCCTTTGTTGGCAGGAAGTGTCTGAGAAGTACAAGGACAAAGATAACTCCCATCCCTGGCCCACCCTCAAAACCCCATCTAGCGATGCAGTTTCTGATTTAGCTCAAATGATGGAGCATCTGTGGTGTAAGCCCATGGTCCACATGTGCTGCTGACCAGCGTGGGTACCAGGTGGATCCCTGTAGAACAGTTTAAATTTGCAATCTCCAAACTCTTCCAAAGTTCAGAAATGTAAGCATCCTCTTGGCCCATGCAGCTTTAATTCAAGGTTGATATAAATTGATAAAACTTCTTAATTAACACTACCGCGTGCTTTCTCCAGTGTGTCCCAGAGCTTTACAACATATTCTCATCCTTTGACACAAAGAACATTTTTTTAATAATTTTTTAATAAACAAAAAGCAAACTTAGGTAGTAGTAGTGTGAAAGGTTTATTCTTCAGAAATAATCAGTTACCTTCAAGATCTTTCTGGATGCATGAAAGTATGAAAATAAGGCATCGTAATGAGGAAAGTATTTTCCCAAACTAATGAAAAGTCTCTCTTTGAGTGAAGCAGAAGAATTTTATTGACATGGATCCTATACAGGCTTTCATACACTCACTGTGTAGATAGACAGATATTTTTGGAATGCATCTCCTGATGAGATATCAGGGCTGTTATTAATTCTGTCTGTCATTTTTATTGAAAGCCAAACAAATTGCATATAGTGTATTAAGAACAAATGTAAACCTTCAGTGGCAAGTAGCGCAAGAACCCCCAAGATCAAAGCAAGTCATGCTTTCTCTTTTACGTGCCTTTTAATATACCATTTTCTGCCTTGGTAAGAACATTTCGTAGGCACTTACCATGCACTAAGCAGCAAAAATATGTGCAAAACTCAGAAGTTGCAGACTTTTGATTTCTGTGTTTATGAAATAATATAGCAGCAATGGTATTTGGTCTCCTGTGAAGTGTTGTGAGACCTGAAGCCACCATATGTATTAAATTCAGAGGGATCATGTGAAATACTTCATTAAATCCCGCAGCCTGTTCCCATTTCACCTTCAACCTACAGATCTTTCACAAAAGTAAGTATGCATTGCTGGGCATGTGGTTTCCTGTGTCTTGCCCCTTCAGCAACAGGATCTCTGGAAAAATAATGCACTTGAAAGGAAGTGACTAGAGTGAAGGTGCCAGTGTTTGGTACAAACGTAACCAAAAGTCTCCCTGCACATCAGCCAGGAGGCTGCGGAAGACATTACTACGGCAATTTGGGAACAGCTAACAACAGAGATGAGCAAAACAAAAACAAAACTCAAACCATGGCTCCTTTTTGGGTTGTTGGGGAAGTACCTTAGTCAAACCTAAGAGTGATTAAACAGGATTTTCTCAGGTCTGGCGGTTGCACCGTGATGGTTCTGGAAACCACAAACCCCAGCTGGGTGCCAAGCAGCCAGGACTACCTGAGCTGCTCCCGTTGCCCTGTAGCAGGGAAAATAAGTGTCCTGGCAGCCCCCAGCCCATGCCAGGTCACCCCTCGTGCCGGACACCCCTCCAAGGCTGGAGGAAGTAAGGTGGTGATGCAGGGAACCATGCCCCTCTCATCAGCGGCAGCTCTGAAATACTGGGGGATTGTGCAAACTGGTGCTGATGATATTCCTAACTTTGATCCCGGATTTAACTCTTTCATTCAAATATGTAAAATATTTCAACCCCCAAACAGAGGATTTCTACTAAAGCCTTCCATAAACTGACCTCACAGACTGTTTTTGTAGTCGTTCCAGATTTGCAAGAGTCAAAATTGGGAGGAAAAAGAGGGCAACACTATTTTTTTATGGGGCAAATGAAAAGATTCTTCTATTTCCAGATGTCTCACAGCCCTTTCAAGTGTAGAGGAAGGTATTATGACAGCAGATTTTATGATTCTTGGCTTCAGAATCACATCAAAATTGTGTTTTATCTGACATCAAAAGAATGAGCTGTTTTATCATCATGATGGTGCTAAAGATCTTGCGTCTGCTCAGATTAGTAACAATGCAAATAAGGCAGCTATAGAGAATTAAAAAATCACAGTTGTGTCCTTAGGCTTTATCTGTGGTTTATCAGCTTCTAAACAATCAGCTATATGAAGAAAGAGAACCCGTACAGAGTTTACATTCCAGATTAGAGCTTAATACAAATGAAAGTAGACAACTTTTTCACAAGCTTGAATCCTAGATAATTTTGAGATTTTGTCCCATAAGACCCCTAACTACTTTGATAATATTAAACTGTAAGCTTAATTTGATAATATTAAACTAAATGCCCCAAAATTGTAATCTTAATTGAAGTATTTCTTTCTGGTGAACATTAAAACAAACATTGAAGTGAGCGTGACGAAATAGGCCATCTATTTTGCACATAATTTATTGCAGATTCTTAGCATTGCCCAAGCAACAATTTAATTTATAATAATTGGTTTTGACGGACTTCCTCTAACTGGATTTCAGCAAAGCAATTGAGATGGAGCCATGTAGGGAATTATTAGCAAAAGGGTCTGGCTGAAGCAGAGACAAAAGGTGCTGAAAGGGGAACCATCAGGGTAGAGGGAGGTTACAAGCACAGTTTCTCAAGCATCACTCTTAGCCAGTCTTAACTAAATATATTCACCAGCAACATTTGCACAAGAAGAAGGATCACATTAATGAAATTTGCTGATGACATGAAGCTGGGAAGAGCAGCAGAATATCTCACAGGAAGAACTCAGGGAGCCGATTATTGAGAAATACCCTAAAGATATTTCATTATACAAAGCTTAAGGTCATGCACTTAAAAGGGGATTGTGTTTCCTGAATGAGGTCTCGTGGAAACAAGGAGACAGAAAGTCTGTTTTTATGGTGAAGCCTGGGAAATGTGAATTTCTAATGCACAGTACCTGCCTACAAGCTTGGGTCCAGTTAAGCTTTTTAGCACTGGCAACAACAGCAGTGGCCACAGGTGCTTAGAAAAACCATGAGTATTTCTGGGTACCCATTTGTAAACAGTTATTTCATTGGTACAATGAACCGAACACATCTCACAGCTTCTTTCAAATTATTCTCTCATTTTTTTATTCTTCTTCCTGTTAAATAATTACTCCCCACAGGAGGCAGGTGGCAGGTATTGAGTGGATCATCCATAAAGGTGAGAGCATGGCAATCCCCCTCCCGCTCAGCAGGAACCAAAGACATCTCTGGCCGTGGGGATGAGTCCTGCTGAGCAAAGCTGCTCTCCTTCCACCTGCAGAGCTCACTCGGCCTCAGCCTTCATTTCAGAGAAAAGAGGTTTCAAAGTTAACCACACATCTGGAGTGTTCCCAGCATGAAGGGTTGCCTTTCCCCCACCCACACGCTCTGGGAAAGTTTTTCCTGCCCTTTCATTGCCCACAATGATCCCTCAGAAGGGCTGGCTGGAGAGAAGTGCTCCCACTCGCCTGGTGACATTTAAGCCGTGTGGCAGATCCCTTTGCACCCGGTCCTGCTCCCACCCAAGACAATAGCGGACTTTGGTGGATGCGGGATGAAGCCCAGTGTGACATTTTCATCCACCCCACGCTTCTTCGCTGAGTGAAGCTTTTGTGAGACAGCAGAGGCCAGAAAACCCCCGTTGTTCCACCTGTTTCTGTAGCCCCCGGTCCCACGGTCGGTTGACCCTGGGGTGCAGTGCTGCATACCTCCTCACACGCTCCCTTCCCTACCAACAGCAAAACAAGCCCCTGTGTGCTCCATTCAGAATGAACAAAACCACAATAAATTCAGGTAAAACATGACTTTTGGACAAGAGAATTTTGTTGAATGCTGTTGAGACCTTATCACTCTCTACAAACTACCTGAAAGGAGGTGGTAGAGAAGTGGGGGTCGGTCTCTTCTCCCAGGTAACAAGTGATAGGACAAGAGGAAACGGCCTCAAGTTGTGCCAGGGAAATTTAGGATGGATATTAGGAAAAATTTCTTCACCAAAAGCATTATCAAACATTGGAACAGGCTGCCCAGGGAAGTGGTGGAATCGCCATCCCTGAAGGTATTTAAAAGACAGGTAGATGTGGTGCTGAGGGACATGGTTTAGCGGTGGACGTGGCAGGGTTAAGTTAATGGTTGGACTCGATGGTCTTAAAGGTCCCTTCCAACCTAGACAATTCTATGATTCTATAAGCCATAATATCATCTTCAAAGCACCCTTCCCATGGGGACCAGAACACCGCCACATGAAAAGTTCACTGAACCAGGGTCTGATTGGGAATTCATTAGAAAAATAACCTTTTACAGTAATTCACAGAAACCAAAGCTGTGTTGAATCTTCCTGATTTCAAACAAGTTTTTATCAGAAAAGTTTCTTTGACCCAGATGGAAATTTTCAGTCAAAACCAGAGCAGGTGCCACCTGCCTGTCCCAGAACAATGACAACAGCCCAGCCATTGGGTAGGCACCTTCTTTGCAGCAGGAAAGTACAAACATACCAGTTGAACAGTTTTCTGAAATGTACTTTATCCCCTCATTTTTAAGGATCTCCATTCTATTTCATCATGGGAAATTTTATTTTCCAAGGATGGATAGGAACACAAAAAGAAGGACGCAGACAGTGAGAAAATACCAAAAAGAAACTGTTTTCTCACTAGCCCAGGTTTAAACTTATCTAAACTACGCCGTTTAAACCTACCTCTTTCTGTATGATGGCAAACGTAGTTCAACTTCGGCTCAGAAGTGGGACTTTATGTTAGAAAAGCCTTCAATGAACTTTTGCAAATGTGAATATTTTTGTCCCCTTCTGACCTGCCCATAACAGTAAATACATCTGTCTTCACAGGTAAGGGGGTGCAAAAAAAAAAAAAAATCTAAATCATCATTAACCTAACTTCTTCATGTATGCAACCTGTGAAAAATCATCAAATCCATGATAATGTGGCATAAAATAGTTACAGGAAATTGTTTAGGATAAGCTGGAAAAAATTATTATACCTTATTACTGCTGTCGCTCCAGTAAGAGCTAACGACCTTCATACTCCCATCACACGTCGATATTTCTTGAACACACTCATTATACTGGAGTTGGCCAGGCTTGCCAGAAAAATGCTCTTTCCTCACCAAATCTCTCCTCACAGTGATTTTCAAAACTGAAACGAGTGTAAATGAGCACATCAGTTAGCACGTATCAGATATTTTCATTATATGTGCTATTTAAGTGGAGTATTTTATATCATGATAATTTGCTTGGTGAAGCAATAGAAGTGTTTAACTTCTTGTAGATCTCTGCTGATGCATACTTATCTTTTAAATGGAATTTATTGTAAGAAAAATAAACATTGTCCACAACAAGTTTACAGATGAATATTCATTGTCTCCCCTTGAGCCACAATCATTTAATTACTGTTAGAGATCGTTAGATTAAAAAAAAAACAGTATGAGCCTGCTTCATGACTCAGCCTATTCTCATTTAGTTCAAAATCAATCCACACCCAAAGCATCACTGATAATTTTATCCTGGGAATAATCAGTGTTGATAATAGCATTTTGGGCATGCTAAGATGTTTCTCTTCTCTTGTTTAGTCATTTACCCATAAAAGCCCACACTAACAACAGGCACAGCGCACATGCAACCTTATAGTCACCACGTGAGACAGGAAAAAACATCTTCTGGGTGGAAAAGATCAAGTTCCTAATTCTATTGTCACTGATTTATGCTTTTCCTGTGTACCTATAGATAAGTCACAGTCTAAATTTCTCATACGTGCTGCGCACTGGCTTCAGATTTGGTATTTATGCACTCATTTTAAGAGGCTTAATTTACTTCAGCTCTTCAGTTTTCCTTCTATACCTAGTAGAACAGGGTATGGAAATGACCGGCACTATTCATAAAAACCCTACAGACACGCACATGCCTCCCTGTGCCTATACACACAGCAACCCATGCACCGGGAGCCTTGCCCCTGCCACACAAACCCTGTCCCTCTTTCAGTCTCTGCTGCTCTTCTCCGGCCACGCTTCCTTTTCACTCCGGGGAAGCAAAGAAAGTTTTACCCACCCATCGTACTCGATCCACTCTTTGAATGCTTCTCGTCTCCAGGCCTGTGCATATTGGGCTGGCACGCTACCAAAACCCGCTAACAAATGGCAGATTAAGTGGAAACACGGAAAAGAATTTCAAGCATGTATTATACTTGCTCGGAGTTCAGCCTGCAACTTTTAAGAGGAGGGCTGCCCTCTAAACAGGCAGGCCTGGGAATTCAGCGGCAAAACAATTACAGATGCAAGGAAAATACCTTTCCTCTGAGAAAGAAACTTGGTGATATTCTGCAGTCTTCAGCAGGCTAAATTCACCGTGCGCCCTGGAGGAGCTTGGCATGGTCTGTGCTTTCTCGAGACCTCAGTTTCCACCTCCAGCACCGTTCTCCCAGGGACCTTTATCATATTAACTCAAATTTTTCTGATGTCAACCTCTTAAAGATGCAGGAGCAGAAGATTGTAATCCCTTCCATTCACAAGCAAAACAGCCCCGCTGTACCCATCTGCTGTTCTGCCTTAAGATACGAGAATAATGAGGCACTCGATTCAGCTCTGCAGATTCTCAGCAGTCGTGGTCAGCTGGACAATGAAAAAGTCTGGTGTTGTGCCTGGATACAGTTTAGCGACTCGCGTCTCTTCGATGGACTGTCCTGGCTGCATGGCCATCTTTATCACGGTTTAAAGGTCTGGTTTGAAAAGAAGCCCTGTTTACAACATCCAAGCAAATACACTCCCAACGCAGTTTCCAAACCTGCCCAGGAATGGCCCAGCCCCGCTCCGAATGAATACGCCGGCAAAAATCACCACCAGCTCAGGTGGGTGCAGGCGAAACAATGCTGAGCTTTAGCACAACAATTCTGCCCCCGTTATCTGAGATTTCCTTTTCTTTCCAAAACCAACGCGGAATGTTTGCACAGGGTGTACAGTAAAAAGAGACTCTCCCACCCCTGATTACATTAAACTTGCTGCATACATTTTTTTTTTTTTTTTTAAAGATTTGCTCAAATTACTCTAGCTCGTTTGCCCTCTGCACAGTTTCACTCTGCCAGTCAACTCAAGAGAATTAAAGATCTGAGTCTACAGTCCCAACAAAGCACTTGAGAACATAGGACCGGTGGATGGGAAGTAGGTCCCATCAGCCAGGACTGATGTTCTCAAGCCCACATGATGTCGTGTGCACATCCAGAAATCAGGAAAGGTGTATGGACAGCAACTCCCAAATCAAAAAGTAGAACATTTCTGCACTCCAGTGTTCCTCAAAAAAACGGGGATCTCACTGTTGGCTTCAGAGAACTTTTTTCTTACTACATCAACTAAAAGAAAAAGAAGACGGACCTGATTTATGATCTTATACTGACCGGTTCAAATTCCTCCATAGTTTATCATCGACCCTAAAGTTAATTAAAAAAATGTGACTCTCTAGTGTAATAGGTTATTTTCAGCTTTAACTAATCTGAACTCATGACTGGCTCTAGAACTGCAACAATTACATGAAAGCTAAGAATGATTATTACTGTCCAAAGACACAGAGAAATTAAGCCTACTGAAAAAAAATTACTTCTGTGACAGGTGGAGACAAAAGAAAACTAAAGGAAAAAAAAGAGCATTGAGGATATTAATACATCTGTTCTGTATCCGAATGTCCTTCCACGTAAGTAACTGAGACAAGATTGAAAGTGCAATCCAAGTATAGTACAAATACAAGAATGTCTGCATTGAAATTCCATAACTTTTCTTTATTCACTGTGATACATTCAAACAAAAGTGCTCCAGAAAACAACCATAAAGTAAAGGAAATTAAAATAAAAAGGCAGAAAAAGACCATCAGATACATATGGTGATTATTTATATTTCAAAGCATTAGTAACTGCTTGTATCTGAGTGCACCAAAAGCCCACATGAGGGTCCATGTTTTTGTATGCTGCACCTATAAAAATAATAATCATAGGCAGCTCTAGCAAAAAATGTTTTTCAGAACTAGAGCCAAAGCCATCACAAAGATAAAGCACCATCAGGCATATGTTTACAAATGCCGTAGTAATTAGTAGAGTGTAAAAAAGGCTTAGCTGAATTAACATTTTCCTTGTACAGCAAGGGAACCTCTGCTCAGATTCATTCCTTCCCAGCTCTGCCACTTCACACCAGGGACTTGCATTTGCGCCACAACACCAAGAGCCACGGGCAACTCAGTAAGCTTCAGGAGACAGTGAGAGACGGATGGAAGAGAAACAAACCGGAGCCAGTGTCTATCCTTCTATTAAAAAAAATAATATTGGCTTGGCAGCATGTACTTAGCCATGTTGCTGCAATAGAGTGGCACAATCCACCTAAGGAACACTGTTTATATAGATCCCATTGACTTCCCAATGCTGGTTGCTGAGCTACGAGTATTTGGCTGGACTGATTTTACCTACAAAAGACAGTTCTTGTTTCAAACTACAATTCTGCTATAGTAAAAATGTAAGTAAGTCACTGATAGCCGTAAAAGACAGCAGAGCATCACTTCAGAGCAAACTCAGATTGCACCCTACAATGTGGCTCTACTCCAGCTGCAGAATTACTGAACTGTGCATTTGCCAAGAATTATTTATAACTCAACAATTTGATGGGGGGAAGATTCCTACCCCAAACAATGCAAGAAACAGAAGTCAAGATGCCGTACAAATTACACTGTCAAAGGGATACGACAGAAAGACACTTATAAACATAGGTTCCCTCGACCTGGTGTATTTTTAGGCTGAAGAGCATGGATCTTCAACAAAAAGGGGGGAAAGTCAGTTGAATCCTTGTCCTGCTCTCCCCTTTACCTGCTTTGCAGGCGGCAATTCAGACGTCCAGCAAGGCCCAAGAGAGGCTTCCCCTCTGAAAATCTGTGCTGCTAACATGAGATTTTCCTTAAAAGATCTAAGTAGGTCATAACAGAAAAGAAGCCTCAGTCCCCATAAGTTTTCTATAATAGTATATCCATGGGGATTCTGCTAGGTGTAAGGCTATGGCCCAGCTGCTATGAAGATTTAAGCCCACGTGTTTCCCAAAGTGGGATGCAACGGTGCTGCTCATATGACCAGCATCATCTTCACAGTCAAGTCCTTGCAACATCAAGGTCTGTTTGCTCAAAAAGCATTTTGCTTAACTATGTTACTAGTAAAGTCTCAAATCACTCAGACCAAAAGAAGGTTAGAAGTGTTATGCAGTTATTTACCCTTCACGCTATTTGTGTGGCATTCATCTCCCACAGCGCATGCCTTGCCCTTTTCACACTCCCTTTTTCATGCAGGAACACAAAGCTGTAATGTTTGGGTTGCAAACACCATTAAATGCCCCTCTTTAGCCCCCAACAGCATAGAAATATTTTCTTTTAAAAGTTCACATCAAAGCATTTCTACTAATCCTAGGATTTATTAAAACAAACATTGTAGGCATGAGATAGTCAACAGCGTCCCTTTTATAAGATTCTTTGGAGACGGTTCTGATTTCTTACTGTTTACTGATCCGCCCCTAATTAATCTTCAGTTGCTCAGCTGCAAATTCAGCAAGTCCCACCTGCTCCCTCCCCACCCAGCAGACGTTCCTTTCTCCCCAGTTTCGAGCTGTAATGACAGCACCACACAGCCCCTGTCCTGAGAACAAGGTGGCTTGCTTGGAAAGCTATATATTACATCCCGGTGTTACAAGCTTGTATTATACACATTTGCAGCAGAAGTCTAGCCTTTCCTCAGATGAGTAATTAAAACCAGTCATTAAGTGCTTTCAAGGAGTATCATTGTCTTTATCCTTCCCTGCAGTCAAGGTAGTTGCCTTTGATCCAGTAACAGATCTGTGCGTATTTGAGGGGTGTGATGCGAACAGCTACATTGAAATCCTGTGGGGTGCCATTCATGTCCACCCACTGATGGCCTGAAAATATTCCAATAATTTTACGCTCCCATTTGTGATTCTGCCTCTTCCACATCCTTACGTACACCCCAGATCCGCTCGCACCCGGCTGGGCATCGCACTGCTGGTACAACAGGTCATACGTTTCATCTTTGACATCACAGAAACGGTAAACCAGGTTTCCCGGACGATCATTGTCGTAACCAGAGAAGTGAATCCTCCCTCCAGGCAAGTGTCTCGCTGGTGGGCTCACACCTATCTTCATAAACTTTCTTTTATGGGGCTTCTTGAGCTCCAGCAGGGCATAGTCATAATCCATGCCAATGTCATTGGCATTGCCTTTGATCCATCCTTTGGGGACATGTGTCCGTTTCACTCGGATCCACTGGAATTTCATTTTCTCGGGCATTGCTGAGTTGGTGATATTGGCCCCTTTGCTGCCATCTTTCAGTTTGGGCTTTAGGAACCCCACCCGCAGTTTCTGAGCTCCTTTGACATAACTCTTGCCATCATGGATACAATGAGCAGCAGTAAGAACATGCTTTTCAGCCACTAGCGTCCCCGTGCAACCTGTAGATAGCTTCACCGATGTGGAGAATGGGTAATTCATCAAGAAGTCTTTCCCAAAAATGCTAAACCTGCTGTCATAGCCATAGATCTGCCTCTTAGTTCGAGATTTGCCTTGAGACCCATCACCGCTATTGCTCAGAATATATATGCCCACTTCAGTTTCAGTGAGGCTACCATTAGCGTACAAGGTTTCATAGGACAGGTAGTTCTTCACTTCTTCATAAGTTGGCAGCGGAGAACTTTTGTGGCACTCTGGGCCACAGGGAGATACCACTTCCAGTCTGGCTTCAGCATCAAACTGTGGTTTGTCCAAGTTAAGGGTAGACCGTGGCAGGATAACTGGAACTCTGTAAGATGGCCAAGTTGGCTTCCAGTGAGAATTGGAGGGCATCACATCTTTAGCAGCACACAAAAGGAGGATTAAAGTGGACAAGCCTGCCATTCTGAGTGCCAGTCTGTGGAAAGCAAAAGGAAGTCCAGTTACTCACCCAAATATGTTGCAACATTAATTTACCTTGCAAGGTAATGGCTTGCTAACTGAGTATATACAATAAGGTTCAAGGGATTTGAATGGAGCCAACTATCACTATGTGCTTCAGATTTCTCAATGTTAAACTAATGCCTTAACCTGTACCCTGAAACAAGTGTCCCAGGTTAACGCTGAAAGACAGGGCGTTTAGCCCCTAGGTGCGCTGAGCCACCAACTCACAGTGGACATCAGTGGAAAGTTACGGTATTTGTCTTCACACGGTGTAAAGAAAATTCAGACTCTGTATAAATCCCTGCATTCAGAAACCATAGCTCCTGCAAAGAGTAAATGTGTCTGTCTTTAGCTGGATTACAGTATTCTCTGAAAGCTCCCACCTGCTCCCCAACTCCACTGAGAGAGGCCCTTAAATGACCTCATACTGTTTGCTGTCTTTGCCAGAGACATCAAGCTGATGGTAGGAATAGGCGGGTGGACAAAGGAGGTCACCTGAACAGGAGCTGGGCTGCAGAACGTGACCACATGGGAGACTCGCCTCCCCTTGGTATGAGCTGTACCAGAAGAAGGTTTCTGCTCCACGTAGCATCCACTCTCCCCTAAGCTTACATGAGAAAGGGCGATACGATTACACAAGGGCAGCTAATGAAGTAAGTTTACAACTCTTGAGGGAATTTGCAGTTAACATACTGGCTTATTCCTTTATAAACTCAATTAATTAGAAATGCAAACCAACCCCCGCTGAGCACAGGGAGGCAAACGGGACTGTAAATGTGTTTATGTACCACAGGCGGAGTGCCTCAGACTGCAGAGAACAGCGTGCACTAGTACTGTGTCAAGAGAACGTGTAACTTCAGTTTATTTGAAAATTAGCCATACAGCTGAATCGCTGCAGGAGGCATTGCGCCCTGGGCAAGGAGGCAGGCAGGATCTCCCTCACACAAAGATTACTCAAACAAAACTTCGCAATTATGTTGAGCTTACACATATTTAAAACCCTGCTGAGGTTAAACTGATCACAACTGCAGGATCATTCCTGAAATACCTCAAATGAGTAAACCAAAGCAAATCATGCCGGAGACAACCACAGCTATCTAAGAATAAAAAGAAAAATCCTTCCTTCCAGTGCTTTTTGTAGGACTACTCCATCCCTAAGCTGCACCAAAAAAGACTTCGGAAGCTACAGCCTGCTGAAGTCCAAAGGCGTCCAACTCAAATATTGAGCCTGGATTCTTCCATTGTTGGTAGCATCCTCTTTGGGAATGGAGGCTATAATTAAAGCACACAATGTTCAAAATATCAATTGAATCATGCAGGATATCAAAACATTTCCATCCCAAGAAACAGACGTAGGTGAACAGAGCTGATGTTACTGATGCCCACAGAGGCAGGTATTGACTCTTCCAGTAGTTACCATTCTGCTGATAATTTTTTTATTAACAAACAGGACATCTTTAAAAGGATGTATTTTTTTCTAGAAGGCTTAAACTCTAGAGAATGTATTGCTTTATACTTAAGAGGCAAGTCATGCTGGAAAATACAGGCCATTTTAAACATGAATCATAATTGCATAATTTTGGATGTCCCAAAATTGGAAAAGATTTGCTTATGTATTCAAGGAAAACCATCAGCTCCTCTGGCTCCTTCCATGGCAGAGATTAATATTTGATGTGGCTAGGTTTTTGCAAACTATCAAATGAGACAGTCTCACATTGGTATAAGGATGGCCCAGGGAACACCTGCTGCATATCAAATATAGTCATAGTATAACCGTGATTAGTAAAACATAGAAGAAGAAGGTAACGGGGACAAACGATACCACTTCATCCCCACAAAGACAATACACATTAGTGTAAGTCAACTGTTAGCTCTCCTACTTGTGACAGTGAGGACTGTACCCAGAAATGTTTACTGGTCTCCCAGTTAGAAGCTGAGAACAGACTAAATCACAACTACGCTGTGCATCAGGGAGCAGATCCCATCATTAAGAGCAAGTATTTATAAGCAGTCTGCTCTCATCTGCTTCACACTGAGTTATTCCCACAAATTACATTTGAAGCTTTCCTGGTAGATGGAATCTCTGTCTAAATTGCACCACTTATGCTACTTCTTGGATCTAAAAATCATTCATGCGAACTGAGCCAATGCTGGCCTTTGGCTGGTTTATTTGGCTGGCAGGGGAAAATTAGAAGCGTCTTGTCAGTAGTTATTTGCACAAGCAGCGACATTCCGTCCAGCCCGTCAGCGCAGCGACCTGATGAAGGGACCCCATGTCCAACAGCTTCCCTGCTTCCTCCCAGAGCATCACCAGGGCTGAGAAGGGAAATTACCTCTCCCTGCAACCTGCCCTCCCTCCTCCTCTCCCTGCCATCACCACTGCAGCATAGGCAACGCTTCCCAAGGCAGCTTCAGACAGCAGAGGGCAGCCGCCGGATGAAGAGAACAAGATAGCAGCTGGGACTCGAGCTGGTCCCAAAAAAAGGCTTCAGGAGATCGCTATCTGTGTCTGCGCTGTGCTCTGTAAGGCAGCACTTACTCCACATCTCTGAGCGAGCCTTCCCACACCCCTCCTCTGCTGCCGCTCTGCTATGATCACATTGCAGATATATGGGATAAAAAAAGCCTTTTCATCAGCTATCGAACTTTTTCCATTATTTAAAATGTTATTAAAAGCTAACAATAAAATACAGTTCTGAGTTTGTACCTGACCATAGAAGCTAAACAGTGCTCATGAACCAATAAGTCTTTGCAATTTTGTCTTATCTGGAGACAAAACTGGTACTAAATCAGTTCTGGGCTGCAAAAAATAGAATAAATATGTCTTATTTATAACCAGACACCAAATTAGTGCATAGTACCTCTTTCCGTGTAGATCCTTCCTCTTTAAAAAATAAAATGGTTACGCAGAAAAATGAAGGAATTTAAGAAGTAGTCTAAATTTAAAGAGAAACCTACCAGTTAGCCTCTTCTTTCCCCTTCCTTTCTCTTTCCCTTTTTCTTTAAAACAAAAACAAAAAGCTGCAAAAAAACAGGGTCAACACTCTCTTATGTTCAGCTATTTACTCCTGGGTGACCCTGAAAGATGTTGTCAAATTGACCAAACCAGTAAAAAGCGAGCGCTTCCCTGAGCGGCTATCCCAAAACGATACCAAATGAATTACGATGTGCTGCTCTACTGTAGTGCTGCTCTACTGTTTCTATTTAAACTGTCATAAACTCAATCCACCCTTTGACTCAGTACAAAGCCCTGCTCTGATATCCAGCCTAGGAACCCCCTAGAAAGCGGTTTGTACATAATCACACTTGCTAATGGCATTAAAATTGTTTAGAGAATGGAAACAGTGACAGCTACCCCGGGGCTCCCCACGCCGCTAAAACACTTTACAGCCACATTTCCCTGTCTGCTCTGGGCATTCACGCCTTGAGATAGATGTTGGTGAAAGAGAACTGCCTTGTTCAGGATGGACATGAATCATTTTCTAATAAGCAAGTAATTTTTCTGGAAGAGTTCACTACTTCTGGGGTGGTTCTTGTAATAGACGTTTAAATAACAATAAATCTTGGAACATGCAGTATGAAAACCCATGAAGCAAACAGTCTCCATTACATTTTGAAATGAAGAAAGTTTTTCCACAGTGCTGGAAGCCAGAATGGCAAACACTCCCCCCCCCTCAAAAAAACCCCCAACCTCCCCCCCCAAAAAAAACACAGCAAAAAAAGGGAGAAGAAATAGAACAAGGAGAGTAAGAGAGAAAAACCTGCCTCAAACCAAATTATGAAGGTGAACTAAATCACTGTCGTGCCAAAATACCTCGGCTGCTTTCCGTACTCACAGAACTTGTTAAAACACAGCAAAAATAATTGAGTCGCGCTTTAAGAACTACAGAAGCCTTACTGCCACTGAACTCTCACATCTCTGCCAGCCTGCCCGCGATGCTGAGGGTGGTGTGGGAGTCCCACTGCCCTCCCCGCTGGGCTGAGGGCTGTAAGAAGAGACCTCGCAGAAAACCCGAAGCGAACTTTGATATCGGCAGGCCAAGGGTGTCCGTTAACATGTACAACGGGCACAGCGGGTATTTTGACACGTGTGTCAGCGACACACACAGAGGAAAGGGATCATATTATGTGTTCACCACTTAGTCCAATTCCTACAGATAATTTTACTACCTCCTTTCACCCTCTTTCCTCTTTCTCTCTCCCTGCTTGTAAAGCAGCTCCGGTTTCACTGGAAAGCAAACTGTCTAACGGGCAGGCAGCGACGGCCAACTTGAATAGAAGGGGGCAAGCGGTAAGCGAGGAGCTGCATCCCCAGGGCCACCGAGCCACCTGGGGGATGCTCGGCAGCGGGGGCTGCGGGGGCTGTGGCGGGACCGCACCGACCCCCGCCCGGGGCGGGAGGCCAACAACCGCCCCAGCCCCCCGCAACCGCTCCCCGCAAGAGACCGGCTGATGGATTTCTTAAAGAAAACCCCCAAAATACCCATGCTCTCAGTCACCGTGATGAACCAAACCATAGCACCGCAGCGGCTCAACCGGAGAGCTACTTCTGAACGACTCCCAAGTCGCAGCAAAGGCGATTTTTTTTTTTTGTTTGTTTGTTTGTTTTTTATCAGCTGTTTCCTCGCCCATTCAAAGTTGGTCACCGGCACCCGCCAGCGGCGATGCTGGCCGCCCCGGCCGGCGGGGAGAAGCCGCTTTATCCCTTTTGTTCGCCGGCCGCCGGAGCGGCGGCGCCGGGTGCGCTCCCGTTGATGCCAGCCGGGTTAAAAATTAAGCTCTGCGAGGAGGGCTCGGCCCGGAGCCGGGACAGCGGCTCCCGCCGCCCGCTGCCCCCGCGGCTCCCCTCGGTTCCGCGCCCGCCGGCAGGTGAAGCGCTGGCCCCGGGGCACCGAGGGGCGAGAACGGTGCCCTCGCCATCCTCCCCGCCGCCCCTTTGTCCCCCGCGGGGTGACCCGCACCCCGCGGCACCCTCCCGGTACCTACCAGCTCCCCGCGGCGGCGTCTCCGGGAGCCGTCAGGCAGGTGGCGGGACCGGTCCCATCCCTCCCTCCCTGCCTGCCTGCCTGCCTCCCGCCGGCCGCCTTCCCTCAGAGGCGCGCTCCGAGCGGGGCGGAGCGGCGTGGGGCGGAGCGGCGCCTCCCGCAGGTGGCTCCTCCACCGCCGCCGGGGCCGCCCGGCCCCGCTCCGCCCCGCAGCGCTGCCGGCGGCGCCGGCCCCCGCTGCCCGTCCCACCGCCGCGGGGGGCCGCGCCGGGCGAGCCCGGGGGCCAGGCCGTCCCTCCGCGCAGGCCTCCTCCCGCCGGCCGCCGCCCCAGCGCACCCTGTGGGGCGTCACCCCCTCTGATTACCCTTAGACTGCTATTTTCACTTATTTCTTGAGGAAAACTGTATGTTTTTTTCCTCACCCTTGTTTTTATTCGTGGCGTCCTGGCACTGGGGTCAGCGCGGGGAACACCAGCCCCTCACCTCAGGGCTGGGGCAAGAGGGAGGTTTCAGGGTGCAGTGGTGGCACCTCCACAGGCTCTTTGTCCCCAGTGTCTGGGTCTCCAGTGTGGCAGTCCTTTCTCAGAGTGTCCCAGGCGCAGGGTGAACCCCCGGGGTCCCTCCTGCCATCGCAGGGCATAAGCTTTGGGTCCCCAGCATGGCAGGTCCCTTCTCAGAGGGTCCTCAGGCGTGGGGTGAACCCCCCAGGATCTCTCCTGCCGTTGCAGGGCATAAACTCCAGGAGCTCTGGGGTCTGTTCCCGATGTTGCCTCATCAGGCAGATATTTGAATTTAATTGTCAGACACATTCTTTGCATGGGTTTTAATTACTCATCCTTCTTGAATCCTTATAATGATATCTGGCAAGAAAAGAGGAAAACAGAGCCAAGAAGGCAAAAACCCTGCAATGTGTTTTAACTCCGGGAGAAAAATCCACAAAAGGTTTTGCCAAGAATCCCAGCTGATCACCATTACCCCAGAAAGGAAATATAAATTTCACAGGAATCAATTTATTTGCTGCCTTCTACTGACCTCTTCACCCCGCTGTTACCCTTACAAAGGACCAGGAGAGCTTGAAGCGCTGTGAGAGCTCTGCCCCACACACGGACCCTACGTGAGGAGCTGAGATGTCACAGGATCTTACATTCTTAGACGTGGTTTTTCTAATTTGCGTTTACTTGGGCCTAGGGCCGACCCCTTTTGGGTCTGTGGAAAGGTTTTAACAGATGGTTCTAAAAAGCAAGTGCTACAAAAATCGTAACTACTCAGACAAGTCTTTCTCAACTATGAATGATTAGAGAATTACAACGTGAGGGAGAGGTCCCCAGGGGAAGAGGGCAAAGCTGCAGAGGGACTTTTTACAAGGGCATGTAGCGTTAAGGGGTAATGGCTTCAAACTGGAAAAGAGTAGATTTAGATTAGATATTAGAAAGAAATCTTTCACTCTCAGGGTGGTGAGACGCTGGAACAGGTTGCCCAGGGAAGTTGTGGATGCCCCATCCATGAAAAGTGTTTAAGGCCAGGCTGGATGGGGCTTTGAGCAACCTGCTCTAGTGGGAGGTGTCCCTGCCCATGGCAGGGGGGTTGGAGCTAGATGATCTTTAAAGTCCCTTCCAACCCGAACCATTTTATGATTCTGTGTTCTCCAGCAGAAACACAGCTAGAAAATACAGCTGCTGTCAGGGGGAAGCAAGGGCTGGTAACAGCAGTTCTTGGGCCACCAGGAAATGATCATGCAACAGCGAAGAAGATGGCTGGAGTATCAGTAAGCAGACAACAAGTAGCTTCATCAGCAATACTGTATGAATCACAGATCCCTTCCTTATTTAGAAGGAAGGACTTGCTTTCCATGGGCATACAGCCTCTTCTGTCGTAACTGCCATGTGTGCTCTAGGGCCTTCCCAGCTTCCTCTCACAGGTCTTCCTGACTGTAGTCGGTCACCACACCGAATGAGGACTCTCGGTCTCTTACTGTTCAGACAAAGTACAGATTGCCTAACAGTCACTTATAGATGACTGCAAACCCTCCACTGAACAGCTCTCTGTCGCTTTCATGCTTTATCTCAAATGTTTCAGCCTTCCTGTATCACACGGCTGTTTTCAAGAGTCTCAGTGGGAAGAAGGAATAAATATTAAGCATAATTGTTTCCTTCTTTGTAGGCTTTCCCCAATTTTTTATTTACAGTTACTGTGAATAAATTCTGACTGACTGAAGAAGGACTGTTTGATCTCCAGACACAGATTCAAGTAAACACAATACTAGAATATATGACAGGGATAGAAATGTTTACAGCAGACAAGGGGGCAGAGACACAAGACACTGCTAAGATACATATGGTGGGACCCATCTCACTTAACTGCAGGGGTGCCCTGGGCTATCCATGATACAATACAGGACCACAGACCTTCCCCATCTGGAGCAGCAGTTGAAAGACAGTGCTGGAAAAGATGAAGGCAGCCCATCCAAAAAAAAGTGTCTGCGTAAATGTCCATAGTTAGAGACATCCCACCACACTTCTGATGCTTTCCTAGTGTGACTCTGTCTTCCTGTCACTGGCTGCTGTCTCTCTGCTTCTGATCAGAGGAAAGGACCATCTTCTTTTTGTGTTGTGTTTGCACAGAACCTGCCACCAAGTGGAGCTGGTCCACAGCTACCACTCCATGGTATTTCAGTTATACAGATTATAAGACATTGTGTGCCTCTACGTACAACAGATTGACGAATAGGAGCCACGAGGCTTGGTGTCTACAGGACTCCTCCTGAGAAGTGTTAAAGAAAGCGTTGGGCAAAACTTCCTTCATGCCAAAAGGAGTGGAGAAGAACATTTAGTTTGAAATTTAGTTATGAGACTTTAGGGTGCCAAAAAAACTTATAGATTTTTATTATTTTTAGGGTATTCATTGAACCATAAGCTCAGAAAAGGCAATTCTCCTGGCCTGGCTTAATGTCTGCCTTCAGAAAAAATGCACCACTGTCCAGTTCTTTCCAGCCGCTATAGACAAAATCTAATGTTTATCTTTCTAATTCAAAAGAGGGAAAAAATAACAATTATAGATTTTTTTTTCCCCCCTTTATGTGTATAATTCTAAAGAAACAAGAGCTCTGGTGAATTTGGGCTGCACAGGCTTTTTTTAAAAAGAGAGCGAAGATCTGAGTGTTACTTTGAGGCAAAGAGCAGTAAGTGACCACATATGTAAGGGTGAATAGGTAGGAGCTGGACTATATTGTCAAGTGATAACACACACGCTGACTTTTCAGCACCTTGTGAGTAAGCTGAAAATGAAACAGTCTACAGGTGGGAGCCCTAATGAATGGCACTGTCAGGAGATAATTTCTCATGGTTGAAGAAATCTTTTATTCTGCAGGGAAGTGAAGTAACCTGGCATTATGGGCCTGCGCCAGATTCCGCTGCAGACAATGGAGTGATTTCAGAGGCCACTGAGTCTGGAAGGAAGAATGACAACCCACAGTTGGCTCAAATGAGTCCTCCCATTGCTCGCTGCTGATGTAATGCAGCAGAAGGGCCTTGGAGTTCCCCACTGGAATGGCAGTGATCCTGCAGGCTCCCGCCACCTTCCTTGGGACAGAGACCCCTGCTCACTGATGCCCTGTTTCCCAAACCTCTTTCTAACTGCGGGGGGAAGAAGTTGATGGTGAAGACACTCTCTATCCCTTTGAAAACAGTCGATTTTGATGATGTGGATTGGGATTTTGGAGAAGCAAGTCCTATCCTCATCTCTGCCCCTGTTTCCTTGCAGTACTTCGGGAAGGCTCTGCTGCCTCGGTTCCCAGTCTGTGCAATGAGCGTGAGAGCATGTTCTGTCTCAGTGCGGTGTCCTGATGATAAACACAGTGGTGACTGCCCCATGGCTGGGTGCTGTGATGACGGGAAGGGGATGGCCAGACGTTGGCCTCAGATATGTTGCACCGTAAGGTGATACCACCCAGAGAGAATGAACTCTTTTTCTCAGGTTTTTCAAGACTCTGGATACAAGGGTGGTGGGGGAGGCACTTATTCCTAGTTCGCAGACGCAAGATGCTTTTACTGTCAGCTCCTAAAGGAAGTGTGTGGGGACTGAGAATCTGAGTTGTTTGGTTTATGGAAAGATTGCCAAATGGGAAAACTGACAGCTGAATGTATACAATGTCCTTCTGGTGTCGGTAAAAATCTTGTCATCAGTGAGTGTGACACAGTGGAGCAGGGTGGAGGACTCTAGCCTTGGAGAGGATTCCTCTGCCCAAATAAAGGCAACTAAAAGCTGGGCATGACCACTCTAGGTTCCTTGTGCAGGCCTTTAGGTCCTACCTCAGAAGGCGATTTATTACATCCCAAAATAGATGTAAGATAGGCCAGACAATCATTCTTTAAAAACATCCATTTCCTTCCCTTGTCTGTTAGGAGAGGTTAAATCTAACTTTTTGATGCCTACAGCTATGTGAAGTGAATCCCATTCAGCATGTCCATCTTCTTCCTGGATGAACAGGGATATCTGAGCACCTAAGTTGCAATTCATCCTTACAGGGAAAGGGTTCTACTGCACAGTCCCACCTGCAGACATAATTGTGCAAATAAAGATATCTTTTTGAAATAAAGTGTATTATGTAGAAAGTTTTGATCAAACCATGAGATGTATAGAAAGAAGAAAATGAGGAAGAACATTTTGAACTCAGCTTGGTTCAAAATTCGCAGCTATATATACATTACATATGCTTTTAACTACAGAGATTTTGGGAATTACTGCTATTCACATTACTGAAAACATTTCTGGCAAGGGATATTTAAACTAACAGTGCCCCTTTAATTTCATGATAGCGAAAACTTGTTGAAATAAAGCAGGCATCTGGATTTGCTCCAACAAGACTGAGATTCTTGTAAGACACTGCATCTTCACCATTTGGATAAACAGCATATCAATACAGTGAAGTAATCCCAAAATAACACCTTAAAAATAAAACATCCACTGCAACTGCTCTCCCTGGGAATGTCAGGGATTTCCTGAAAAAGGGAATCTTCAGTATTATGCAAAACTGGATGACATTCATCACTACCCATTTTGTTTTCACGCTGATGGGTTTAGATTCTGCTGTAGGTTTCACTGCTCCGTCTGGCGGTTTTGAATCCACCGTGTACTCATCTAAGAATAGTGATATATGAGCTATAACATTTTTTAAGTGTTGTGTGTGCCCATGAAGTTACTGTATAGTTAGGAGGCCATTGAGGGTATTAACAGACTGCTTTTTAGCTCCCGTTGGAGATCATACCTTGTGCCCAGCTTGTTTGAAGAGAAGCCCGTGTTCAATGCACGTGGCAAAGGATAAGGTTCTCCCCACAGTTGTCTGAGGGAGGAGAAGGTTCTCTCAGCCCAGGAATGCAGAGCAGATGAGCTGGGCACAGTGTTTGGCCCCAACCTTCCACCACCTGCCCGTCAGCCTTTGCCATGATGTTGCATGGCTGATGCTGGGAAGGGCCTTTCCTAGTCCTGCTGTACAGCAGGAATTGGTGGGATTTCTAATAAGATGCTTGAGCTCAGACTTAGTTGGATGCCTGGTCATGTTGCACCCAGCATGAAGGCACCCTGAAGTTAGCAGTGCGGCTCATAAGTGAGGGACCATATCATACTTCAGACTGTGTTCTAGCCAGGGTCCGTCTGGCAGCACAGACAGAGCCTACGCAGATAAAATTTCCTCGGGGAGAGGAAGGGTTGAAGGTGGTGTTCTTCACAAGATCATCCTGCAATGGATATAGGGCCTGTGGGGGACACCTAAAGCAGGTGTATCTCCTCAACGTAGGGAGACAAAGAAACTGGAAAATGAGGCAGGGATTTGGACTATTTTAATGAGCGGTTCTGCCTTAATTTCTCAGTCCAATAAGCCTTTGCTGGTAGCATTTGTGTGAGTCCACATGTGAATCAGTGCTCCTCAGCTGAATGAACAGAGGGGTCCAGGATGTACAGGAGGCTTTTCAGCCATCACAGCCAGCACATAGGACTGTCTGATGTGGGCCTCTGGTCGGAAACGCAAGGAGGAGTCGTATTAGAACCAGGAGAGGTCAGTTGCGATTAGCTTGGGAACAAGTAAACAAGATTAACCTCAGCTAATTTTAGCCACATCAAAATTAAGCCAGTAGCCTAACGAAGGCCATCTTTGAGTCAGAGGAGAGGAGGCATCTCCAGAGGGCAATCCATCCCACCCATGTTAGACACTGCAGTTATTATGGAATGAACTGCGGTCTGGATTTGTTTTCTCTTCGATGTCAATAGAGGCAGCCTAGACAGCTCATGTGGAGAGGACACTTGTCTTTTAAAGTCAGATGGAAATACACCATTCAGAGTCAAGCGCTTCTCATCAGAGAATTGCTCTTCAGCAGCTCTTGTTCACATCTTGTCAGGATGAGCTTGGCTTGTTTTCCAAATCTAGTGTATCCGGCTATGAAAACAGTGGTGATTTTTCTCCCAAACAGGCAACCTGTTTCACTAACCTATGATCCTTTTCCTTCGCTTGTGGCAGATGACATCTCTCATTTGCAAGGTAATAATTGTGATTTTATGCTTCTCAGCTGTGACTGCAGCTGCAGCACTGTATTTAGCTCTGGCTACCTAGCTCCCTGTGAGACGTAGACAAATTAGAGGTGATTAAGAAAAAAAAAAAAACAACAACCAAAAATGATTAAAAGTAAGTAAACAAAACTTGTATCATTTATCATATGATGAATCTAACAGTCTGCACTTGCAGTGTAGAGTATATAGGACACTAAGGAGGAATTATTTCACACGGCGCTAAAGAGTATAATGACAAGAGTATAATGCAGTGAGATAAGAAAAGACATATTTGGGCTAAATGTCAACAGAAAAATTTCTGACTGTGCGAACTGGTTGTGAAATAGTATCCCAGGGGATTTTTCCCCCCCTCAAGGATATATAAACTGTGTGAGGCAAAACATTAGGAAAGGGAACAATCCTGAATATCATGTAGCAGTTTAGGTAATCCAATAGGTCTTTCCCAGCACTAATTACTACAATCTACAGTTCAAAGCCTAGAAGATAAGAGAACCATTTGATGATATGTCTTGCAGAGACACATCCCACAAGGAATATTTATAGCAAGTCTGGGTTTCTTATAACTTATTTCCGATACAGTGTGCCTTTGAGTGCATTTCAAAACTCAAAGATGAATGTCTAAAAATAGCCCTGTGCTGCTCCATACTATGTACCAGGTACTTACTGGTGGTCTGTAAATATTTTCTCTCTTAAACGTACTCAGTGAAAAAGCCTGTTTCTGAAGCGTCAAAGCTATGCACTCAATCTACACTCTTTCGGTTATGTTGGGAGCCCTTCTGTACCAAGGAGAGAGTCTTATGTGGAAAAATTTAATTTTTAATGACGTGTACAGCCTCTCGCAAGCCAAATCAGATAAATATATAGCTACTATGGACCTGAGTCTAGGACCTCAAAACCACACCAGGAGCTGAGTGATGCGTCAAACCCGTAGGTATCATTTAGAATTTAACATAACTTTCTCGTCCTTGTTGAAAATATGAATTAAGACAAGCAGGGTATAGGTATCTGCCTTCATTTAGGAACAGCTGAAGCCAGTACATCTGAGAGCCATCCCATATAACTCCATGGTATCGTTCCATGGCCACCTTGGCAGAAGACTTCCTGGGACAGGAAAGGAGTGAGCAGTGCACTCTACCCACAGATCTTCACAGGTACTACTCGAATGGTAGTTCAGCCACTCTCGGGAGAAATAGAGGTCCTGACACTGCCCTTACCCTCATGTATTAGTAGGAGGATCTCATATAACTATTATTTAGAGTAGTAGACTGGGCCATGAGGAAAGACCCCAGCCAGAAGTACCAGCTTTTGCTGTACCTCAGGTGCTGCCAAACACTTTGGCCTCTCTTCACGTGATGGTCAAGATACCCGCATGAAGAGGGTTTTATTGCTGGAAGGAAGCACTGCCATCTGGCCTAACATCCCGCACCACCCAGTGGACTTCCCTGCCCCTGGACACTAACCTTGTTTGAGCTAGAAAGACATTTAGAAGAACAGTCAGTCTTGAGCTAAAAATGATCACAGTGTAGGTATGCATTGCGGCCTTTAGTTCATCATTGTCTAGTTATTTCTATTTATACCTCAGCTGTTTATCAAGATGTGGTATGGTCAGAGGCCTTCAAAGTTTAAGCATACTGTATCAGTACTTACTGCTATTCTAAAACTTATAATTTCATCAAAAGCAGTATTATTCTTTGACAAAATCTGCTTCTATAAACCTTAATTATATTACTTTAATCCTTTGTGAAATATATCATCAATTTGACTATGTGATTTTATGGAATCAAGGAGAAAAGCTCACAGTTATCTGGGTAATTACATATATCCTATTCAAATGCTTGTATCACCTTCACTTTCTTCCAGACCTTTAGAGTTCTACTTCTGGATTTGGACTAACTGAAAATTGACAGTAATGGTCAAAAGGGCTTCTTGACAAGTTTTTGAAAATTCCTGATTTTAAAATTAGACTAAAATGTCTAATTTTAGTTACAGCTGTAAGCAATAACATTTAACTATTGGAAGGAGACCTCTGTTATCTGTCAAAGCTAATATATATTTTCCGTGTCGATTTTCAGTCTAGGAAACTGTCATATGTCATTTTTAGAAAGTCCCTCTGTCACTGTGGGAAATCCAGAACACAACATTCAGACTAAGTCACTTTATACATTGCAGAGAGATGTTGTAAGTAGGTATCTACTATCCTGTGGTTCAAAAACGTTTGAGATCAATGGTTTCCCTTATCAGTGTCAGAAGGAGGTGATGCCATTTCTGACACACAATTTCTGCTATTTTGAGATCACTACTTGATGGCTTAGGTATAACAAGTGATTTAAACTGTTTGATCACAGAAATCCTGCCACTAAATTCAGTAATATCAGTTAGGTCAAATTGATGTTTATTAATGAGTAGGCAAATTCCTCTTGCTTATTTTCTGGACTGAGTTTTAGCTTAAGAAGAATTAGATACTTTCTTCTTTGCAAGTCTCTTGGTTGCTTTCCTGATTTCTTTCATGATGTTTTAAATTTGTGCTACTTAAAGTTGTGCTTTTGTTCTACCTTTTCACTCTGCTTTTTTTTCAATCAGGGAAAACATTGGAGGTCTGGGACTTCCCCAGTGCCTGCTGGTGACATGACTGTCATCCTGGGAGCTTGATACAGTTTTGTATATATTGTATCTATTTCATTATTTTCATCTTTATTTTTATTTTAATATTAATTCTTCATTAAAGTAGTTTAGTTCCTTCTAAACTTCTGAATCTCCTTATCTCTTTCTCTCCTCTCTCTCTCTTTTGGGGGGGGGGAGGGGAGGGGAGGGAAGGGCCATCTGTCGGTCCGGTTTCGGTAAATTTGGACAAAACCACGACACTATCTATCTATTTACTGTGTTGAAGCCAGGTTGTCAGACCTGTGGCATAGAGGAGATTAACTTCCTGAGAACTTACTCAAGTTCCTTACTCTAACTGAAGAGACAGGTTGGATAAAGTGAAATAGGGTGAAATGTAGGAGTTTGTGATATACGGAGATCAACTTAGATAATACTACACATCTTTTACTGTATCGATATGAAACTATGAAAGGCAAGGATTATAATAAACATGATGTCCTGATACAAAAGGTACAACATGTGTGCATGACTCCAAGTTTACTAATTTGGAGACACACCATGAATGTATTTTAAAATAAATACTTAACAAGCACTTGTTAGATATTTCCTGCATTGCCAGCATGAAGGAATAAGGATACAATTCTCCATTGTACTGCAACAGGCATGGTTATACATGGAAAGCAGTTTTAAAATAACAAATTCTCTATTATGTTTTATTAAAAGCCAGCTGTTTGCTACCAGCAATGAACACAGAAGGGTCTGTGAGAGCAACGCTCCAAGTTGTACTTTATCTAAGTGTACATTGCTTATAGTATTATGCTGGTAGCTCCTGACCTGTTCCATTATATGACTTTCAAACAAACTCTCTTTTACCCTTGCTGTAAAGCTAAGCACATTTTTTTCGAGGTTCTCGGCAAATAATCACTGTATCTCCATTTACAAAAATAGAGTGCAGCAGAAATTCCTAACTGAGCCTCTGGGGCTGGACAAACGATCACAAATGTTTAAATATTGGATTGGAGAAAAGCCAAATTTCGAATGTCATGGAGAGCAGCCAGTGCCAAGCATCCAATTCTTCTACAGGACCTGAACGTTTGAGCTGGAGCTAATTGTTTACCCAGTCTGTCTGCCCGGGCAAACAAGCTCCTCGAAGCTCATTGCTGAGAGTCTGCCCGGATCCCCATTCCTCAGCCTTTATGTACTTATTAGGCTTACAATAAAGGACGGCACCGAAGCAAGCGCAGACATTAACAAAGCCAGGGGAATGCCAGGCCTGGCCAGAATTAAATCAGTGCTTTGCGAACGCTCTTGTTCTGAATGTGAATATGGAGCTTCTGTTGCGAGGGGCAGAAGGAGGGTGAGATGAAGTTGAGTCCCCTGTACTGAACTTGGCAGGGAAAGCTGACAGCTGACTGAGCCTTAATTAGGACCTGACGACCTGATCCTGCGGGCAATATTCTCATTGGAGTAAATGGGAGCTCTGTCTGATTAAGACTGAACTCAGTTTGGAACTGCACCATGCTGTACATTATAAAAAATAAAAATAAAATATACTTTCTCGCCTTATTTTGCAATCAAAATAGAAAAGACAGTCTATGCCTATGTTTGCACACCGTGTTACTCGCACAACCTGAAATAAAGCCAACATTGCCTGAACCCCCATCCAGTAGGCAATATTACCCTAATTTAATTAGGTCTCTCAGCTACATCCCTAACCATAGTACTGATTAACCTTTGAATTTCATATTCTTTCATATTGCATATTCCTAACAGGAGTTCCGGGAGACTGACAGAGATCCCATGTGACATTCGGTGAAAGACAGAACTTTTAATTTGTCTCTAATGTGCTTGAGGAGACAGAAATAAATGTGTGGAGCTGATTTTCTTTCTTATGGGAAATGTTTGAGGGACAGAAAGCAAAAGAAATGCAGAGCTAGAAAACAGCAGCTTTTGAGGTTAAACTGATTCAATTTTTTTCAAAAGTTACCTGAGGAGCTGTTTGTTTTCTCCAGGTGGTTAATTAATTTCATAGTTTGACTGAGATCATCTGGTGTGGGAATTAAAAAGACACTCTCAGTTTAGGTGACAACCTCTGTGATTTCCCTCTGGGATCGGTGGTGTGCTGGAGTATCAGAGGGACTTCTGGGGCACCAGCGTGTTCCCTTAGCACGTGGTGGCATTCTCTGTGCTGGGGCAAGGGGACCCTCTGGTCTTCCCCACTCACTCGGCCTCTGGCCTTTCTGCTGAGACAACTAATGAATATGTGAAAAAGTGGTGCTGTTGAAAGACTGGATTTAGATTACAGTCCCATATCTCCAAACTGACAGTGACTCTGGTTGCTGCTGCATTGGACCTGATTTGAATGCTTGGCAAAAGGGAAAAGCTCCATGTGTCATTGTCTGCCCCTGGAAACATGCTCCTCTGGCCATCTTTTCTAACCCACTGAGGAAGGCTTTGAAGTAGGTTCTTCTGTGGATGAAGATGAGATCACACAGGGACACTGTAGAGAGGTTGGTGCTGGTCTCTTCTCACAGGTAATTAATGACAGAACGAGAGGGAATGGCTTCAAGGTCCAGCAGGGTAGGTTTAGACTGAACATTAGGAAAGAATTTTTCACAGAAAGAGTGGTCGGGCATTGGAATAGGCTGCCCAGGGAGGTGGTTGAGTCACCATCCCTGGATGTGTTTAAGAGCCGTTTAGATGTGGTGTTGGGGGATATGGTATAGGGGAGAACTTTGTAGTGTAGGGTAGATGGTTGGACTCGATGATCCCAAGGGTCTCTTCCAACCTGGATGATTCTATGATTCTATGACAGGGCACTGAGGGAGGCCCTTACACCCCCTAGAGAAAGAGGACATCCTGAGGAGCTCCTGCACACTAACACACCATCTGGGAAACAAATGGGAGGAATGGGAGGTCTGTGCAGCTGCAGAGCTACACCGTCACTGCAATTAGAGACGTGTGGGATGTTTGCATGGCTGGAGTGCATAGATTCCCTCAGATGGAGATGTAATACGCGCATACTCACTTTTTAGGAGATATGGATGGGAAAAATTCTCAGTGCCAAGGAGAGCTCCAGCATGCAGGGGGTCTAGATATCTTCAGAGGTCTCTTACAAACTAAATTTCTCTACAGTTCTCCATGAGACATTTGCCATCGAGGATTATTCTGCTGCCTCACAGATCTCTCGTCAAGAGGCCACCCTGCATTGTCCGTTTTCCCTTTCCAAAGTTTATTCCCTCTGCATTCTGCTAGATAACTCCTTTTTTTCCCTTCTGGTCATTTGCCGAAAATAGTGATAAAACTGGAATTACACAGACACTGCCAAGAAGAGAAGTTCCTGACATCTTCTGCTGAAAAATCCCTTGTGCCTGGGAATGTCAGTATTTATTTTGGTAGACTCGCATTCAGTTGCCTCTTGCAAGCATTGCATTTATAGAGGAAAACAGGACAACCTGAGAAACTGTGGCTGGTTAAATGATAAAAGTAGAAGCAGGCCAGGTTTTCTGCACTAGAAGTAGGCTTTTACTGCTGTGGAGTATTAGAAGCCCAAAAGCCTGTTAAGGAGTAGTCACAGCAAAAAATTAAAGCTGTGGGTCTCATGAAGGGATGGACTGGGAGAGAGGATCCTGGGACACAGGGGTGGGCTAAGCAGAGGGAGTTTAAGCTGCATCGACATCTCTAAGTCAGTTTACCCTTAACTGGACTTTCCCTGAAATCACAGAATCATAGAATTGTCTAGGTTGGAAGGGACCTTTAAGATCATTGGGTCCAGCCATCAACCTAACACTGACAAAACCACCACTAAACCATGTCCCTCAGCACCACACCTACCCACCTTTTAAATACCTCCAGGGATGGTGACTCAACCACTTCCCTGGGCAGCCCGTTCCAATGTTTGATAACCCTTTCAGTGTAGAAATCTTTCCTAATATCCAATCTCAACCTCCCCTGATGCAACTTGAGGCCATTTCCTCTTGTTCTATCGCTTGTTACTTGGGAGAAGAGACCGACCCCCACCTCGTTACAACCTCTTTTCAGGTATGACGTTTTGTCTCCCCCAACCCTCCATGTCTCCTTCTGGCCTTTCCCCCTGGAGCCATCAGAAGAGGGAACGCTTGCCTGTGCTGCCCAGAAGCCCATGATCATTTCCATGCCCAGCTTCAGGCAGTATCATTCTCCACTGTTACAGAAAAGAGTAACCTAGAATAAAAATTCACTTTGAAAGTTGCTTTGTAAACCATTATTTGAAGGGATACCACTATCTAAGCCGTAACATAAAGAAATGCCAAGTGAAATTCTGAAAGCTTACATTTAAGCTTTTTTCTTAAAATCTGTCAGAAATTATTCTGACCAATCACTTTGCCAGTGCAATTACATTAATTTAAGCAGGTGAAAGCTAATGTCCAGTGACAGAAGCTAATTGTTTTATTTGGCTGTGGTTTAAACGCAATGGATAGGAAGTGTGTAGTACCATGCTTAACTGCTTTGGGTAGTTCCTGCAGCCTCCTTGTTATTGGGATGTCAGTCCTGATGGACCCTGTCAGAAGGAGCCTTCTGGAGTTTGAAGCAAAAGACTGAGATGCCGCCTTAATTCTGCAGTCATGTTTCCCAATGATTTCCAAGGAAGAGGTCCTTTGGTGCTTATCTGGGAATGACTGCAGATTGGCAAAGTCTTTTTCGCTTAGAGGTCCCTCAGTGGCCAAGAGGATATTAGTTTTGTCCAAAAAAAAGAGAGATTTTTTTCAAAAAGCTGAATGCAGCCAACTTCAAACACTCAATGGAATCAGGCACTGCTTCTGTCTCCAGCAGGAGAAAGGAATGGCAATAAGCAAATGATTAAATGAGGTACGTATAGGTAACTGCGCTGGTCCTTTATTTCTGCCATCTCTGGGCTTCCCACTATAGGTACAAACTTTTGTATGGAAAAAAGAGGCCACACAAACGAGGAAGGATGCACAACACTGCCATGAGGGAATTAGGACCAAGTTACCTGCAGCTGATTGACACAATTTGACTGAGTCTGTCGGGGTGCAGGGCAGTGCAGGGAGCAGCTGGCACTCAGGGAGGCAGGAAGGAGTTGCTGGGATACAGCAATCAAATCCAAATCACAGGTGAACTTGAGTGTCTCAAGGACAAGGAGCCGGTGGCCAGGCAGGGCCTCGTGCCAGCCTTTCTGAAATGTCAGCATTTCTCTTGCTCCAGGGACACATTCTCTTTTCTGGGTCAGGCAGCCTGAAAATATCCCTCTGGTGAAAACAGGTGATTCACAGCCTGGCAGCTCAGCTGGTTCCGTGCCCTGTCTATATACCCCAAAAACACAAGGCAAGAGTGGAGGCATCTGCGGGACTAACAGCAAGTGGGGAAGCAGAGAGACAGCTTGTCTCATCCAGAGATGAGGAGGAGCTGTGGGCAGTGCTGATGAGGAAGGCAGCTGCCTCTACAGTCGCCCCGAGGTAAATCCTCACTGCCAAAGGACAGCTTATTCCTCCAGTGTCTTCTCCTCAAAGCTGGAGACTTTATTCCTGGAAGTCTTCTCGCGCTGTTCCTGGAAACGTGTCACTGTGGACAGTTTTTATCCACATATTTGCTGGATTGTACCAAGCACACACGTATATACTTATAAATTAGCTGTATCTCTCACTAAACTATGTTGACACTCTATAAGAGCAAACCAAAGGACATTTTGACTTAGTATCTGGATTTCACCAGAAAAAGAGCCATACATGATATACCTGTATCATAATGCAACTATAATTAAAGCATTTATGACTGCCTGAAAATATTTTTCCTGTTCCATCTACATAGAAAACTTCCTCTATAACAGTGCTGATGATATTTTGGTCTGACCCCTTTGACTAATTTTTCATTTCACAACAACTTGTTGTCTCCAAACATATTTTGTTCTATAATATTCCAAAAAGCCAAAGCCAGCATAGCATTCTTTGTTTTTACCATAATAGAACTGGTATTAAATTGTTGGCATTTCTTGTGGAATAGAAAGTTGAATTTTCAGCTAGATCTAACAGCATCTGTTTCACAGAAGGGGAGGAAAGTTGCCCTTATGTCTATTCCCTTTATTATTTTAATTTAGACAAAAACTTGAAGAGCATGGACTCACACCTGTTTTGTAGAATCCAGCTGTGTTCACATAAAAGCAGGGAGACATGGTTGTATCATAAAACGCTTTTAAACTCCATGAAAAATTTGGTTGGAAATCAGAAAATGTACTTCCAGCCAAAACCAGTCAATAGAGATTCTGTCTCTCTTTGCTGCTCTGATTAATTTAAACTTCACATGTCATGGGGAGGAAAATGGAATACATTATCATTGAGGAGGGAGGCTGGCAAGCTATCTCAGCAAGCTGGATGGAGCCGGGCATGATGTGCACGATGTGCCCAGCTCCACTTACCACCCCTCTGCTTCACCGAGTCAACTTCCTCCTCATTTTCTGGGGTACTCTGTTGGAGGAATGATTCTGCTCAGTTTTTGTTTGTTTGTTTTTTTTTTTTTAATTTATAGGCAGGAAAAAACCAAAGGTTTTCAGGTTTTACATCTATTAAAATACAAATCACAGTGAGGAACTGGGAACTGCAGCACCTTTTAGTAGATAACCATTTGCACAGCCCTTGCAGTTGTGAGCTGGAAAGAGGCGACAGTTTTTCCATGCCCGGTAAAGGTGAGAGAGGCCAGCAGTGTAGCTTGCATCACATATCTTTTCCACAGTCCCAAGCCAAATCACTGCTATAGATTTCCCCCCACCCACTCACTCACTGGACTTTCTAATGTGAGAAATATCTTCCCATGGAAAGCAGTGGTTACACAGTCACACGGGACCCTGCCTTACTCATGCTGCTGGCTTCTGGCTCCGTTTTATGAAACCGGGCAGAGATGCCAGAGTTACCCTCAGGCTGAAATCTCTCCTGTCAGCAGCAGCAGAAGTCAGGAGGGAGCAGACGGGCTCCAAAAGACCCTCTCAGTCATCATAGAAAGTGACTTTTATTTGACTAAGCAGCAGGCAAACATCCCATCGCATATTATGGCACATGTACTGCCAGAAGAGCAGGGGATATAAATGTGAAGACCAAACCACCCATGGTCCCTGAAGACCCTGAAATCTTTTTGTAAGACAAAGCTGTTCAGTTATGAACCTTAGACAAATTCCAACCTCAGTACAATGTACTTCTCTGTGCTGCTTTGACAGTAGCAGTTGGATACTTCTTTGTCACCCGCTGACCTTAACAGCTCTACCAGGGCTCTTGGAGTAGTTGCTCTGCTGAGCACAAACCTAGGTGAGAGTAGTTCAGCGGAGTATGCTTTAAGTAGTGGATTTATAAAATGCCTTGAGAATGTCACACTATAAACTGCAAGCTTGTTGAAAACCATGAGCATATCCACCCAGACCCTGAATGGTGAGGAAGAGGGCTGGGGGGACCCAAACAGCCTTCATCAGGCCACAAGCAGCATGCTCACTGCTCTGGAGAGCGCTAAGAGGGGAAGCACAGCTCTGGGCCTTTTGATTGTCTCCCAGTTCATCTGAACAAGGTAGACATCAGGCACCTGCACTGGGTTTCTGCCTCAGAAGGTGCTCAGCAGCCTCAGTTGCCTATGGCTCAGCAGGCATAGTGATGTGCTTTATGTGCGGTGCCTGAGACTCTGCCATGGATGTGGATGGGCAGGTAGGACATGCCGGACAGGGCTGAGTAGAAAGGTCTAGAGAGCTCACTCAGATGCTGGGAAGGATGGCCTCATACAAAGGCAGAGCTTTCTGCTGGGGCTGCAGAGGGAGACAGAAAAGCAAGATAATACCCAGAGATTAGCATGTGGAGCTCCTCTCCTCACTCCCAGGCTCCTTTGCCTTTCCCTCACTGAGCACGACGACAGCATTTCCTTCAAAACGTGTCCCAGTAGAGACACAGCAGGGGAATGACTTGAAGCAATGCGAGTTGATGGCACCCTCACCTGCAGGAGCAAAGGCAGGGGACCTAAAACTACCAGGCAGAAGACGGCCAGCATTATTAGATGTCATTTGCCCCAAATCAAGGGTTGGTTGTTGATAGGAGTGCCAGAAATAAAGATTAAATAAGTAATTCTTTCTCTAAAAGCCTTTTCCACAAAAAATATATGGATGGAATGAGGACTGTAGCCATTTGGAGAGGCTCCTATTTCCACTGTCCTGCCATGGCTCTATAACTGCCTAAGGAGTAGGAGACAAGGAGAAGACCAAAGCCCATGCAGTTGGGCTATTAAAGGTGCATGATGGAGAGTGCGAGTTCAAGAAGAGCGAGTGTGGTCTGTGAGGTGCTCTCAATCAACCTCTACAAACTGGGGCCAGAGAGACCATGCAGAGGTTGCACCACGTGGAAAAACAGCAGTCAGAATCTTTCAGAGGTAAAGAGGGGACAGTCACAGCTCAGTGTGGGTCCAAGGTCTGCTGCCATCAAGGCTGGCAGAATTTTTAACCAATGCATGTTGTCTTATGACTGTAACTGGTTCTATTCTCACTGATTATGGGTCCCTTCCAACTTGAAATATTCTGTGATTCTATGATAAGGGACAGCCACCCAGGACCTTGACAAGGTGGCTTTTAACTCCACTATATATTAATCTTCTGCAGAGGGTGGTACAGACAAAGGGAGGCTATGGGACAAAGCAGCATCAGAAAAGGAAAGTGGCAGACCCATGCTGTTCAGGGTATTGAGCTTTTAGAAGCCCCGCTTTGAGATCTTGAGGGTAACTCAGGGCAGTGGAAACAGCAGCAAACCTACCAGTGGGTTCCCTGGAAAGTCTGCACAAAGTAGATACCAACGAGGAAAGTTACATTACTCTTCATGGGGATAACTGTCCTGATGCTCCTAATAGTTGTTTTTCTCTCCCATTCCTGTTAGAATTGGCATCTAACAGGCAGACAATCACTGATGACTTGTAAAGGGGTATATGTCCAGCATGTCCTGCTGGACATGAGCAGGCAATGTGCTCTCGCAGCCCAGAAGGCCAATCACATCCTGGGCTGCATCAAAAGAAGTGTTGCCAGCAGATCCAGAGAGGTGATTCTGCCACTTTACTCTGCTCTGGTGAGACCTCACCTGGAGTACTGTGTGCAGGTCTGGAGCCCTCAATATAGAAAGGACGTGGACCTGATGGAGCGGGTCCAGAGGAGGGCCACCAAAATGATCAGGGGGCTGGAGCACCTCTCCTATGAGGACAGGCTGAGGGAGCTGGGGTTGTTCAGCTTGGAGAAAAGGAGGCTCCGGGGAGACCTCATAGCGGCCTTCCAGTACCTGAGGGGGGCCTACAGGAAGGCTGGGGAGGGTCTGTTTACAAAGGCCTGCAGCGACAGGACGAGGGGCAATGGTTTTAAGTTGGAGAAGGGGAGATTTAGATTGGATATTAGGAAAAAGTTCTTTACCATGAGGGTGGTGGAACACTGGAACAGGTTGCCCAGAGAGGTGGTCGAGGCCCCTTCCCTTGAGATATTCAAGGTGAAGCTCGACGAGGCCCTGGGCAACCTGGTCTAGTTGGGGGTGTCCCTGCTGACTGCGGGGAGGTCGGACTAGCTGACCTTTGGAGGTCCCTTCCGGCCTGGACCAATCTATGAATCTATGAATCTATATGACAACAGTAAGGGACATTTTGCTTCCTCCCGTAGATCCTTTCTACCCTCCAGATCTACCACCAAGTCCCCAGCCCCAAAACACTCTCTGTGGAGACTGGATGGATATAGTGTGAAATAAATGAGTTTCAGGCTTCCGTCCCCCTACCCTGGGCTGCTCTGACTCACAGGAGCCCACAGTATTCCCTGCAATGCCATAGCGGGGGTTTTTTTGTTATTTGTTTTCCACTGCATTAAAGCAGCAGTAATAACAGAGTGTCATGAGACCAGCACCAACCAGAAGGAATCCTGGCAAGCGAAGCTGCGCTCATGCACAGCTCGAAAGCAGCGAGGAAAGGAACTGTCCAGAGACTAAAACATTTCCATGTTACACTTATGATTTAATACTTGTTTAAGTTAAACATTAATATGGGTAAAGCAACTTTCAAAACACAGCCAGTGCAGAGTTGATCCAAAAGTCAACAGGACAAAAGAATCTGGAGCAAAAACCTGAGCCAAACCACTGAAGCTGATAATGTCTGGCAAGAATATTCCCATCAGAGAAGAGCTTGAGGACAACAAAAGTCCATTAAAAAACACAAAACAGGCCTCGCCCTTTGCTGACTGTCTCTCTGCCTTTATTCTGACCAGCTGTAAAAGACTCGTGGTCTTGGAGGCCTGGGATATCTTTTCTAAGAAGGCTCTGCAGGATCAGGATCGCTTCTGCCCTTGGGGATTCAACTTCCAGACCGAGCCGCAGCTGACCCTGCCAACGGGGGCCACAAGGACAGAAACCTTTAAGTGATTCCGGTCCAAACTGTATTTACTGACAGAGAGCTGGGCTTCAGCGGGCCAGCTATTAATTGTACTTTGACAAATTAGAAAGGCTTCCTGTCATCCACCAGGGTACCCACTGCCCATTATTCTGGGCTAACAGTCTGTAAAATGAAATGGCAAACAGAACTTCATTAAAACAAAGGGAAACGCTTCCTCGGCTGGCAGGTTTGGAAGAGTCGGAACCGAGCCCCAGGGGTTGCCCTTCCAGCTTCATCTCTCACTAGCTAAATGGGGGAAAAAAGGACAAAAAAGTCCTTTCGGCTTTCTGTACCTCAGTTTACACATTCATCAGCAGGGACCCTGCTGCTCAGAGTTCTCTTGAGAACATTATGGCAATGAATTACAACTTATAAAGCATTCTGTGACCCTGGGTGCAGGCAAAGTATTATTTTCTTATTCCAAAAGACCCAGATTAGCTGTCAAAGCACTAAATATTATTATTACAGTGATGGGAGAATCATGATAGGAGTATTAAAAACCATATCAATCATTTAATTAATTTATCATCTAGCAGAGTACAAGGGAAAACACATTCCTCCGGCCTAATCCCATACACCTTGGCTCCCCCTCCGTGCCCAGATTCCTCTGCCCTGACTGCACGCCCGCAGCTGAGGCAGCTGCCGAGGGAGCGAACACCTAAATCTCCCAGTGCGGAGAGACAGACAGACACCTCCAGGAGTCATTCAGATCTTGGGTGGGCTGACTCAGACTCTGGAAGTGTCTTTATCTTTCTGGATCTCAGACTTGGTCTGTATTTGTAAGTTAAATGCATCCAAGCTCTAGCCCCGAGGCCAGTTGGCACCATGCAGCCGCCATCCAGGCGATTACATTTTCCTGCCGTCCTAATCAAGGTGTCCCTGTAGGAACCACCAGTTGAGAGCGGTCCCAGCCTGGTGGGCTCCCAGGTCATGACCAGAGACTGTTAAGACAGGACTAGTACCGTCTGCTACACCGATGCCAGGGGCCTTCTGATGGTACAGCAGCAGTTCAAATCCCTGTGCCCTGGAACATTCCTTGGCCTGTTTAATTTATAATTGGAGGCATAGCCTTAGATGTATGAGATAGGTGTCTGAAGTTAGCTGAGATGTGCTAGCACAACATAGCTATGTGAGGGACAGGGTTAACTCTTTCCATCCTGTAGCCATATGAGGATCCTGCTCATCAGAAAGGAGGGACAGCCCAACATCTACGTTGAGAAGGTAAGTTTATATAAGCTAAATACTTCAAAGGAAGTCAAGAGAACCTCCTTTTGTTGTTCAGTGCCCTTGGAAAGCAGCTGTTTATTTATGGATTTAAGCTCAGTGATTAAACCCTTGCTTGCAGTCCTGTACTTGGGACCTTGCAGAACCAAGCAAGGCTGGCTTGTTCATGTTTTCAGCTGTTACCAGTCACCTGGTTGGGGCACCTCATCACGGTCTTCTGAAAAATGTTACCTCTTGACTAGTTACTGACTGTTGTTTCCATCCTCCTCTACCCAATCATGATATCTCTAGCTCTGCTCAGTAAAATACGTCTCCCTCCTCACCCGTACGCCAGCATCTTTGCATTTCTAGTGATTCCCACCAACGCATCTCCCAGCCTCTGCACAGCTGGAGAGTGCTATGTATCCCAAACATAGGAGATATATCTGGGTACCCAGGACTTGTCCTTAGCCTGGGTGTGAGTCAGCGCGACAAACCCGGGAATGCAGGTCACGATGTCTGAGTCGCAGCCCCCCGCCTGAACCAGGATCCCACAGTTCCTGATGACTATAATGTGAGCTCTTCTGTTCCCACTGCTGTAACCAACCCTTAATGAGTCCCAGATACATCCGCCTCCACAAGGAGACAGGGAAAACGAGGGAGGATTGCTTCCCTAATGCCACAGAGGGAAGAGTGGTTCCTGGAATATTTACCAAGCCACTGAACCAAAACTTTGGGTTTATATTCCAGCTGACAGTTTTTCAGAGCTTTTCAGCTCCTCTTTTTACTTGTTAGCTATTTTACAGCCCAGATCCTCGAGTCTTTCACTAGGAACCCACTATGCAAAGGCCTGATGTCCTAGTATCCAAAAAGCAGCAACTAGGAGCAGCAGAAGAGAACCGAAGGGAAACCTGTGTATACAGTCCAAAGTAAAGGTACATTTAGCATTGTAAGTGGACATCTGTTTAAATAGATTAATACTTCTATGATGAACCATACCTAATACAGCTATTGCAGCTTATAAGGGTTTGGTGCCATCTTCAAAGGCTTGCAGTTACCATTAGTCAGAGCTCGGGTAGATCATATGAAGTAAGAGGTGTGGGAGTATTCACACGTCTGAGGCTGCTGTGCTTAATCCTTAGCATTTAAAATACTGCTTTTAATTTCCCTTCAAATATTGGCAAAAGGAGATAAAACTTTACGTGCCAGTTAAGAAAAACTGCTCTAGTTTTGGCTCTTGAAGTGCTTTGATTTGATTTGATTTGAATGTAACTATTTGGGTTGCATGGATAGTAAAAGGCATATGCCTCAGAATGGCAGCTTTTATTCCTTTAGGGCAGCCAGCATCCCCTCAATGCAAAGGATTAAATCAAAACTAAATTAAGAGACATACTACAGAGAAGGCTGGCTGTGGACTTCTCAATATGGACAAAGCAACCCTTCTCCCCACTGGTAAAAATTCACGCTAGTGCAGAGACCCAGCACAAAGCCTCGACGCCACTTAAACATCCTGCTGAGGGGCTTAAGTGCTGGCCAGGCTTTGTGCTGAGCCTCAGTAATGGATTGAGTATCACCCACAAGAAAGAACAGGGACAAACAGCTTTTAGATATTGCCTGGGTTTGATTCTGTATTTCCACAGCCCTTTTTTGGTGGGAATTTGGAACCTGCATGAGACACAGGATGCAGCTTCACATTTCACTTCATACATGAAACCTGCATTTGTAATGGAAGGGCCACACGGGTATATTATGCTTGATGATATTTTTTTGATGTAAATGGACACTGCACATAAAACGTCTGCAAACCAATTACCACCCATCAAAGGTAGTGCCACTCACCTGAAGGAAGCGGTGTGACATGATTCATTTTGGCTCAGGGTGTCCCACAGGGATTAGTCAGTCCACGTTATTGCCACATTAAGAGGCGTTGTGCCCGTACCATGGCCCAAGCTGGGGGCCTAACCAGGGACACAGTCCCCTGGGGTCCTCTCCAGGCACCACTGGGACTCCAGGTGGGTTGCTAAGACTGGTTCTTCACTCAGGCATCACTGTATTTTTTCATATACTGCCTATGTTTGTGTCCCAGGTTCTGCCTTTGGGAAAGAGGGTACAGATGTTGTTTGCGGCTATTCTGTACTTAGAATCATAGAATCATAGACTGTTTTGGGTTGGAAGGCACATTAAAGATCATTGAGTTCCAGCCCCCCTGCCATGGGCAGGGACACCTCCACTAGAGCAGGTTGCTCAAAGCCCCATCCAGCCTGGCCTTGAACACTTCCAGGGATGGGGCATCCACAGCTTCCCTGGGCAACCTGTTCCAGTGCCTCACCATCCTCACAGTAAAGAATTTCTTCCTACTATCTAATCTAAGTCTCCCCTCTTTCAATTTAAAACCATTACCCCTTGTCCTATCTTAATAACTAACTTCCCGTAATCTATTGGTATTTCCAGCCAGGGCAATCGTGTGGGTTGGCTGCTACGAAGAGTCAGTGTCTCTGCTGGCTGCGCCTGCCCAAGGTGCCATTTCTACACAGCTGCTTCAGCCCTTTCTTCTTCGGCTGCTGCTTCTCATGGACTTTCACAAAAGGAAGCTTAAGTGGAACTTGTTAAAATTCTCCAACTCATCACACCACAGGCATGGTTGAAACAAGACCCTGAGTTGCATCCTGGAGGTAAGAGAAGGGACCCAGGAGGCAAGCCATGGTATGCGTGCATGGGAGAGACTAAATATCTTTATTTAGATTTAAATAAGAAAACATAAGAAAAAGCTTAAGCTGGGGATCAGTTGAAGAATTCAGTTCAAAAATCATGACAGGTACAACTTCGTGGTGTACTTCCCAAAAGTCTAAAGATTCCAGGCAGTAAAAAACTCCAGGCTTTATAAACCAGATCCACATTTGTGTCAGTGCCCCAGCCCAGGTGTGAAGCGGTACAGCTTCATCTGGCGCTCAGACCTGCTCATCTGGATGCGGCGCTGGGCAGAAGCCAGCTGTCAGCTTCCAGCTCTGAGCTTTGCCCTATTCAAATCAGGGAGCAAGGCGAGGAAATCAGAGCTCCTGAGAGGTATTTTCACGGTCCTTCTATACGTTTTTCCAAAAGTGTAACATTGCATGGCAGTTAGCACCAGGACTGCCACAGCAGGGTGGGCAGAGAGCCATTGTGTCCAGCATCCTCTTCCAGGAACCTGCAGCACCAGATGTTGCCGGGGACGACAGCAGAAACCCTGTAAGAAGCATTTCTGTGTATTCTGTTCCCAGAGGAGCTTAACACTTTATCATCACCAAAACACCTGATCTGGCTTTGGTTCTTGCTTTCAAAATCATTTTCCTGTTCCTCTGGATATTCTTATTAGCCATATAAATGGCATGGCCCTTTCAGGAATCCTGCTAAGCTCTTGATATTAATGGCTATGTCTAGACTAGTAAATTAAACGTGGCCACGACACTAGCTCTAACACTGGTGCGTGCGTGTCTATATTGTTCCACGGTCCCTTGACATGGATTACCATCAGCCAGCAGACAATACCTGAGCACAGTGTGGAGAACAGCACATTCTTGGGACCATTCCCAAAAGGCAGGCTGGGTGTGGCCACCCTGTTTTTAGGGGGAAAAGAGTTTAGTCATGTGGATATGAATCATAACATGCCCTTTGGCTTCAGGCCAGGCAACAGCCACTGGTCTGTTGCATGTAGTAGTACAGATGGAGCCACTAGAACTTTTTAATAACAGGCTCCATCATCCAGCAAACTGTGAAAAGCAACACCGGGTACCTTTTGAAGCAAGTCCATAATATGTAGATAGTGGCCTGATCCCCTTCAGGGGAAGAATACAACGTTTCCACAAAGGGCTGGGTGCTGTGTCAAAGCACAGTCTGTGTTAGGAGGTTTTCACCACAATTCCAAACTTTATCAGCAACTTAAGATGAAATGTGCATGAAGAAGGCTTAGCACTGTCCCTCCCAAATACCTTTCCCTGCCTGTGGGCATGTTCAAGGCTTGCTCAAGAGAGCTTGGCTTCAAGGTAAACACAAATAACTTCTAACCTGAGGTGCTTTTACATGAGTAACCAAATGGGAGGGTTTGGATTGCCCAGGCCAGCCACCACCCTGAGTAGGTCTTCAGATTGACAGTACACAGAGGCAAAGAATACCTCTTTGCTCTTGTGTGCCACCTGTGTAAAGAGCTTGGATGCTGGACGTGAGGACTCTGCTTCTTGCCAGCATTCTTTATTCCCTCTCATTTCAGCTGTTGAAGGCCACTGAACCCAGAAATCTGTGGGCACAAACTGGGCAGAAGGACACCTAAGGGTCAGTGGATTGGTTGGTCGGTCAGTAAAAGGCAAATCAGCATCACTATGGTTTGTAAAATCAAATATTGAGATAAAAACATGTGTGGCTGAGTTTGGTAGAAATGTTATACTTAATACACAGGAGGAAATTCATAAGCTTCTTAGAGACAAGTCTGTAATATTTGTGTTTTGATTCAGTATTGTATGTTTGCCATATAAATGTCAGTTCTAGCAAGGGACAAGCAGAAATGATACACATTGCTTTCCAGAAAGCATAGGCGTTACCTTTTGCCATGAGCAATTCTGGTAACACTAAATCATTTGGGGAGGTGAAGACTCTGGCAGAAAGCTGCCTGAGCCGTCAGTTCCCACTGAATTCCAGCCCATGCGGAGATCCCGAGTTTCTGGCTACAACCAAATGGAGAGGGAGGGATCCTCATTGGGAAAGGGAAGGAAACACAGAAAAGCTTCTCTGTTCAGCTACATGTACAGGCTAGGAGTACACAAAAATGGTTTTCTGGACGGCAGACACTGAAGTCTAGGTTTGTAATGGACTTCAAGCACCAAAATCCTTACTTAGAAGTCCAGTACTGGAGTGCCACTGGCAGCCTTGGAGCCCTGTAAGATGCTGCCTAAGACGACAGGAAAAAGTCCTTATTAATGCTTAAGAAGAAATATTTTGGTGTACAAATAAGTCCTCCTACAGCCTGCCACCACCTCCTCACTAGGGGTCTTTATTAAAGACGAAGTTCTGAGGCGACCCTCAGGATGGGCATTTTTCTGTTCTTCCCAGGACCCAGAGCATATCTACCTGCTTGGTCTGGTACAAAAACCAGCCAGAACAGGACATCTGGGAAGTGCTTCTGTTTCATCTGCTGCCCCTTACCTGTAGCACCTTAGCATCATCAGCTGGGGCAGGAGAGAAGCTCCTGTTTAAACTCCTCCTCTGTCTGAATTCATCCACATTCCAGGTGAGTGGTGTCCTCACCAGGGGCTGCCTTGAGTCACACCAGCCTTTGTAACTACTCCCACTTCATACAACCTATTATACTCCAAGCTGGCTCAAACAATCCTGTCTGACCTTAAAAATATTTCTTTATTTAATATAATGTGGGAAGTAAGAGAGCTGAAGAAAGACCAGTTTCATAATAATGAACAAGATGGTACATGGAGCAGTCACCAAAGGTAACAGCAGCTGGAGAGCAAGTAAGTCCCTGCTGTGAGAAGGCCTTGAGTAGAGCATCGTGGGTGTCAAGGGAGTCCCCTAACCACAAGGCTACGGAAACTCCCCATTCAGTACACTACCTTCTTCCTTTTCACAGCCTCAAAATGCTCCCTGTTTGGAAAATGGGCAGTTTGGGTAACTAACGTGCTGCTACAGAGAGTATCGCGGGAACCTTCTTCAGTGCTGAGCCACATCCATACATTAACTTGAATCTGATCTCACTTCTTTTGTATTTCAGGCCCATGGTGTTCCCCTAGTTTCCCTTCCTTCTCTGTTACTTTCTCTTATGAAAAGCCAAGAGGTTTCAAGGTACCTTGGCACTGCTCTTCATTTTACTGCTATTCAGTAAATGCGCTTTGATGAGGGAAGGGTGACCAAGGTTCCTTTGTTCAGTGATTTCTTAATCACTCTGAGTTATATAGGTTAATACTCCCAGCCTGGTCTTCTGCAGTCCAATCTGGACCCAGTTTGAAATGTCTGCATCCAAACCACTCTTGCATGTACTTTTCTAAGAACAGGAAGAAATTGTCCACAGTTGTTTCTGTTGGCTTTTGTAACACAAATATGAAAATATCTGTAGTCAAGTTAAGGAGTAGAAAACGTGTCCAAAAGAGTATTGAGTAACCCTGCTTGAGGAGAGGAGTGTCTATAGAGTCAGTGGGAATTGATATTGATGTCTCAAAGGACACGGGAATACCAAGGACAAGGCAAACCAAAAAAGGAGTAAGTAAATATTTAACTGAAGACTGCAAGAACTTTCCCTTTTAGGTAAAACACTCTTCATATCTGAGTTCATGCCAAGGTGAAAAGGACAAAAGGCAATTGAGTGGGCATCACCCAAGTAATTCCAGAAGTAAACAGTGGTCCTTATGGGAAAATCATTAACAAAGAGTGAAAGATAAGCAGTTTGAAAAAGAGCAGGATAACTGATGACACTGTCCTATATAGAGATGAAAAGAGGATGTTCTGTTAACCATGTCTGACTTGAAACAGTCTGCTCCCTCTGGTAGGTTCTTCTGCAAGAACTCTCCACAAACGGGTAGAGATAGGTACATTTAGAAGAAAGGGCCATAAGAGATGCGTCCAAATCCTATTACTAGGAATACAGTGAATTTTGCCTCCTGAAATCAGTGCAATTCCAGTTTGTTCTGAAGTACATGCATATATTTCTATATATACAAGAAATTCCATTGGGTTCCTCTGTTGCATCCACCTCCAGGCCCTGACAAAGTACCTGGGTGCTCCCAGTAGAAGAAATATGAAGCCAGACAGGTAGATCCATGTCTTGTCTTGATCTAGCAACAGTCACAGGCAAGTGAGCAATGTCTGGTGTGGCCCTCTGGAAAAGTCTAGTGCTTAGTTTCAGTAATCTATTAGGACGAATTAGGAAAAACATGTCTGACTGTTAATAAATTAACTTACCCTTGCAGGAGAGTTTGATCAATGTATGGCAGGTACATAGCTCTTCCCAAAAGAGTTACCGGTAAGATGGTAGTAACTCAAGACTACAGAAAGTCAAAAGGTGAAAAAGCTAAAAGCTGTATCTCTGTGTGAAATCAAAGCACCACTGAAATCAATTGGAAGGTTATTGCTGCCTTTGATAGGAGTTGAAGTTCACCTTCTAGAGACCTAGCTCCTTTTAAAGCATTTCAGATGGCAAAAAAATCTTAATTTACTGCTGCTGGTTTTAAAGCTTCACAAATGACACTTTTATAAGGACTTATTTCACTATAATGAAAACCTCTTCTACTTCACTGTAACATTAAGCGTTGTGCAAACTCATTCTGGCTGAAAGGATGGTCATTTTTTATGTTGCATAGTTCTTATGACAAACAACTGAAATATGCATCTGGAGCTTTTGGGCTTATGGGACTTAAATCATTAAAATATTTTTATGGGAAAAAAAGATATGAGTACAAATAAAAAAAACCCTACACTTTAGCTCTGAGGGAAAGTTCATTCAAGGGTAGAGGATTCAGGGCACACAAAACCACTATTTAAGCATCCATACACCTCAGATGCACTGTTTACATACACATAGGCCAAACATCCGTGTGTGTGTGTAAAGTTTACATGTTTTCTATTGCATTTGGCCACGCTTACTTTTGTATCCAACAGCCCAGTTTGAAGTGAGACCTACTGGTTTTGGAATAAATCAGGATCTTAGAAAACAGAACGATAGAGCCTATTTCACACCCGATGATGCTGTGTAAACAGATGAGTACTGGGCGAGTGGGTATCCTGCCCCTTTGGTGCTTCCCTAAATTCAGGGACAACGCAACAATCATTTTTAAAATTAGCTCTGCATCATGATCTGAATGAACACACTAAAAAAGACCTTAACTGCTTAGCTGCTGACACTTAACTGCTTTTTTGTGGGAAAAGACTTGGTGTTGAAACGGTTTTATAAAAAATATGTGACCTCTGGACAATTTCAGCTGATGTCAAAAAGAGGCTCTGTGATTCTCAAATGCTAGAGCAATGCGGGGCAGGGGGGAAATTAGAAAATTATCAAGAAAATTATCACAGGGAATCGAAGGTGGTTTGCTTAAACCAGGGTGGGGCTCTGAGTCCAATGGTTTTTCCAAGAGAGTGTTGCAAAGGCTTGAAACCTTCTGTGTTCATGGTCAAAATCTCTCTGACTAACAGGCCAAGGGGTGCCTGTTGTTAAGGTGCTAAGGTTGTTTTGGACAACCTTATTCAGACACAGGTAGTGTAAAGATAATCTCATAAAGGGCTTTCCTGGCTCAGCAGGGTGCCCCACACTTTTACTAGTCCCTTCCTAACAGAGGGTGTGAGTGGTGCTGCAGTACACCAGCAACGCCAGTGACTGCTTGCTGGGTGATGCTGGGATGGAGGGGATTGCAGAGGGTATGTGAACGCTAGGAAACCTCTGCTGGAATGGCTTAGCTGAACTCAAATATCTGCCCGGAGCACAAAAATAGGGGAGGTTTCTAAACTACTCAGAGCACAGACCATAAAGGGAAAGGTTAACAGTCCCTAACTCCTCCTCCACTTCAGGGGCTTATGATTTATTTACGTGGCAAGTTTTATAATACACGAGGGATACATTATGATCTGGGCTTGCATTTAACAAGAAAAGCGTAGCTATAGGTATGAAACTCAGTCTCTCTCCCTTGTTCCCAGGGCAGTTTTATAATATTCGTATTTTTTATGACGCAAAGAAGGAAGGACAAATTATTTTGGGAAGTTACTCAGTGTGTGTTATAAGGAAAGCCCATGGAATATATGGGGAAATAACTGACTGTAGATTATCAGTGTCAAAAAAAAAACCAACGTGGTGCTTTATATGAGTATGTGAATAAAAGCAATATGGTTACCGTGACTTTGCCATCGCTCAGCTAAGATGCACCTCAGGCTTGTGTTAAGGCTGCCTGAATAGCTAATCAATGTGCATTTGCTGAAACTCCCCTCATAGTGCCTTGGAAAGGATCCACCTTCACACCAGGGTCAGTGAACACATTTCGTCTTGCAGATATGACAGGTGAAGTTGTCGTATGTTGGCGTGTCCAGCAGCTCAGCTGACGGGCAGTGGTTCATTAAGCTGTAGTAACGCAGCCCATTTGCTGCATTCCTGAGCTCTCAGTCGCTGCCTGAAAGGGCAGCCCCCATGTCCCCCACCCCGAACCCCAAAGCTCAAAGTCACAGTCCTCTTCTACAACATGAAACCACACACTTTGCCGTCTGTGCAAGGGTGCCCATACGACACAGCCCTTACTAATATCATTATCTTCATCTACCCTTCCCTTTCCCTAGCAGTGGGATGAAGCTACTTGACAAATCTCAATTGACTGGTCTTTGTGCACTCACGCTGGTTCTCTAAATCAGCACTTTCCATGCCCTACTCCTCTTTTAAGGGTTTCTATTGGATTCATCAGGGCAATGCATAGAAACTTACTTTCTGTACCTTTTTCTTTTCCCTCTCCATGCCTTCTTCCTGCCATCTGTCACCGTCCTCTTGTTGTTGTACCCTTTCTCAATAGGTATCACAAGTATTTCTCTAGGAAGCAGGCTCAGACTCTGACTGTGGGTCCGTGGTGTATTCAGATAGTCACGTTGGAGTCAGGAAACAGTAGGAAGGAGCAAGGCATGGAGAAAAGTAGAAACAAGGGAAAAAATCAATGGCTTTCAATGGTTCTGCTAAAAGATAGTCTGTGCTGCACCAAGCTGTTTGCCTCTGCGGAAATCACATCTTAGGGTTTAAACCATGCAATGGACCTTGCTCCTTATAAGTAAGTGGCACACTAACCCAGAAAACAGGCTGTTAAAATGCAACCTCAGTGTCTGCCGGTTCCTTCAGCCTAAAGTCTCTTAGAAGTTCATCTCTTAGAACAGATGTTGCTTTCAAGCTATAGTTTCTTAAAATTTCACCACATGAATGAGCATGTGGCTCAGAGCTCTACCCCAGAGAATAAAGGAGAGTTGCTGATAGCTGTTGGTATCATGGGACTGTGTGACTCAGAATTCAGGTTCCACCTGGTAGGAGTCGGAGGCCCAGGGAAATGTGCGTAGATACACACCGAGAGATTAATTGTAGGCCTATTTACAATGAGTTCCAGTTTCTGGAAGCAGTGGAGCAATCACTGTTAGAGTAAAGATTTTTTTCTTCAGTGAGGTAAAAAAGATCTGTTCTTAATTTCTACCGAGCATTAGGAAAATCTTCAAGGGAATAAATAAGAAAGTCTGCACCTGACAAGTTATCTTACCAAGTCAAAAACCAGACCATTTGTATGTGAATTGAATGTATTATAACAGACTTTTTTATAGGCTGATGTTTGTCTAGAGATGGGAAAGTGATATAGATAATATGATTCAATAGCCTTCTAGGAGTGGTCCTGACAGCTGTATATGAGCGCTCTGTCCAGTCCAGCTGAAACTGTGACAAGGGATGGAGATTCCTCTGGTTCCTAAAGGTAACAATTTCTCAGCCTAGTCGTACTTCTTGTGTGAGGGTTGCTTGTTCTGGTTTGTATTCATGCATTTTATTATTATTTATTTTGTATTATTCACCATCAATCTATTCATTCTATACTATTTCCCAGTAATACATTATGCAATGTGTACAACATCTGGCATTTGGTAATTGTTCTCCCATCCCTTCCCTGCGGGTAAAGGCGAACACACTGCAGCACACTCCAGAGGGAGCTGGGACTGAGTAATCTTCAGGTTTTTGGGTTAGTTTTATTTTCTTATAAATGTTCATAATCCTGTGCATTAGTATGAGAGACGTTTGTGCTTCTTACGTAAGATAATACCAGTTTAGTGTACCTGCCCTATCAGATATTTGTAGCATTCAGGCTCTGGTCCAGTTAATGAGAAAAGCGTATCATCTGCAATCAGCAAATGAGGTTGGCTGGGGGTTAGAGAGGTGTTGGGGCTCCCACGTGCAAAGTCCGGCTCTGCCACAGCTTCCTATGTGGTCATGGGTGAACCACCGCGTAATGGGAAGGAACAGCATCCTTCTCCCACACGCTGCCTGTCTCACTCCGTACCCCAAAAGCTTTCAGAGGGCCTTGCAGCATATTTTTACAGCACCACGCTTAAGTACCAGTCTTATCTCGGGCATTTGAGCTAAGTTATCCTCAAAACAGGACAGCAGCAGGACTGGGGCTGTGATTGTCCCCCTGTACTCAGCACTGGTGAGGCCCCACCTCGAGTTCTGTGTCCAGTTTTGGGCCCTTCACTGCAAGAAAGACCTTGAGGGGCTGGAGCGGGTCCAGAGAAGGGCAACGAAGCTGGTGAGGGGTCTGGAGAACAAGTCTTACGGGGAGCGGCTGAGGGAGCTGGGGGTGTTCAGCCTGGAGAAAAGAAGGCTGAGGGGAGACCTTATCGCTCTCTACAACTACCTGAAAGGAGGGTGTAGAGAGGTGGGGGTCGGTCTCTTCTCCCAAGTAACAAGCGATAGAACAAGAGGAAATGGCCTCAAGTTGCACCAGGGGAGGTTGAGATTGGATATTAGGAAAGATTTGTACACTGAAAGGGTTATCAAGCATTGGAAGAGGCTGCCCAGGGAAGTGGTGGAATCGCCATCCCTGGAGATATTTAAAAGGTGGGTAGGTGTGGTGCTGAGGGACATGGTTTAGTGGTGGTTTTGTCAGTGTTAGGTTGATGGCTGGACCCAATGATCTTAAAGGTCCCTTCCAACCTAGACAATTCTATGATTCTAAGACCTTTTGGTAGCTGAGGTTTACTCTTTTAAGCTACTTGGGACTTTCCTCCCTTCTGTCAGCAGCCACATCCTTCAGTTACTGCTCGTGATCCATGGCCCTTTTAAACCTTCCCAGCACTCCTCCCCGCTCTGTGTAGAGCTCTGTTAAGAGGATGTGGCTCTGCTGTAAGGAATTATTCCCATGTGAATTTTGTGTCAGAGTCTCAAAGAAACCCTCCGGCTCTCCCAGGTGACACACACTCATGTACCACACTCAGGAACAAAGCCAGCTCAGTGCAAGCTGTGCTCACAGATGCAGGGCTGGGGTACCTACTCCGACCCCACCTTTTGGTCTCCAGGTAGGCGAGGTGAGAACCTGTCCCAGGGACAAAGTAACCCAGACAAAAGAGTGGAGAGAACAGGACAGTACGTACCTACTCCTCAAACAGCTTTGTGGAGTAAACAAAAATGCCTTCTTCCCTCTTGATTGTTTCTCCCCGTTGGCTGTTTTACATCTATAAAAAGAGGTGTGATCTGTCTCGCTGTCTCTCTGCCAGGATTGCAGGCAACACACAGCCACCATCCAGCGTTGGTTTTCTGGATATAGCCGGTCAAAATGGAAGGAATGAGTCAGTGTTGTGCAGAGCAAGAACACCATGATTAACACCTATTTCATGTGTGTTCCTGCCTCCTTATCTTGCAGATGAGGGTTTTGAATTGTTGGGGTTTTCAGCACGCAGATTCCTAGACCTGTGCATTAGTACTGATAGGAGCCACACACATACATTCAGAGGTGCAGACCTGCCCTTTAGGATGGTCAGGACAATTCTCCTTGTTGGCACCTCTTCAAAGGCTCCAGCTTTGGAAGGCTGCTAAAGCTGGTCGCGGGTTTGCGGTCGCAGGTTTGTTTTTAGAAGCTGAACGGTGGTGTCCTGCCAAGTTGGGTACCTGGCACTGGGAACGCAGCCGTGATCGTGCCCAGGGGGATGCTTATGCACTACAAACTGTGTCCCTATAGGTGGAGTGATTTGGGTAAGGCTTTGTGGGGGCTCTTCACATCTGCAGCTTAATTGGGCAGGTGTAGCATCACTCAGGGAGATCTGACAAACTCATTTCAAAACATGTTTTTGACATACAATAATAAGAAAAAGATTGTCTTCGGCATTCAGACAGCGGAAGGAAAATTTCCTGTCAAAGGAAGTTATGAAGACAGTGGAATTGCTACAGGATTAATTAATGGAGATTTAAAGCAATACTTCAGCTGTTTCTAATCACTCATTGTCTCCCTCCAGTATCCCAGGGACTCGCAGACCCTGTGGTCACAGCTTTGCTTGTTATTTAGAGGGAAAAACAATATCTAGCTCTTCAGGCTTTCTGCACTCCAAGAATCCTCCCTTCTCTCCCTTCAAAGCTCGTCTCAAAGCCCACTCACTGGCAAAGCTGTTGCTCCCACCCTCTGTTAACATCCAAAATCTTTCGCATGACAAAATCATTCTCTGTCTGATGCTAAAGGGTCCCTGTTATTGTATGTCGCAGCTGGAAATGTCTTGGGCTTAGGCCCATGAACATGTTGAGGGGTCAAACGGGACATGGGTTCACAGAGCGTCGGTCACATCCCGGTAAGGGCTGGAGCCTACGTACTCCATGGGAAACGTGGCCTGATTGCAGGGAGCTTGTTCCCCGGCGAGGGGCTCTTACCACGAAATAGCTGAAGCGTTAGAAGTTCCCCGCTAGCGAACCTCCCGGCCGGTTGTTGATGTGACCGTATCCTGTTATTGTGCTCCCCAGCATAAATCTCAAATATTCAAGTAGGGCTTTTATCAGACAAACAGAATGACCTCAAATAATAGGTAAAACAATCCAAAGGCATCTAATCTTCTGGCATTACCCTTAGAAAGGAATAGTCCATCGTAAACAAGGCTGTACTTTGACACTAACTTTTGACACAGAGAAGTGACTCCGATGTAATTGTTCTGGGTGTGGATGTAAAATACCAGATCTGCCTTTGGTCCTTCCAACCGCTGAGCGTCCACACAAACACACTTCCCATACAGCGCCTTTGCGGAGCTGTGCTTCATGGCAAGCTAAAAAAAGGTTCATGGCCAGGTAATGGCTGATATTTATAGGCATGAGGAAAGAGTAGCTGGAAGGACTATTAAACCAAATCATAATAAACTATTCCTGCTGGTTGAGGCCCATTAAATTTTTTTATTAGTCTTTTCTGCAATTTTCTGTATGTAGGTTTTGCAGATGATCTTCAAGCTGAGCCAAAATATGTATTGTGAATTATTCTGACCTTGCTCAGAACAGCTTTATATGTTTGCATGCGTGCCTGTAAAAACACTTTCTCATAACCTGTGGCTGAACATTGCCAGATGCATTTGCCACATTGTAAAACACGGAACGTCATCCACCTCCGGGGATTAAAGGCAGCGCTATTTAATGACAGGGACTGAATGTGCTGCCCTTGATCACAGTGGGCCGTGCCCTAAGCGATCTGTTAAACGGGTTTTTTTACTACGGCCCCAGATTAAGCCAAACCAACAAGAATAAATAAATAAATGAAGGTGCAACATCACCAGCTTCCACACAAACCAAAGTCTGAACGCTGTGCACAGCAGGGACGTACCTTCTTGCCGCAATCCCTTCGTCAGTCCCTTTGCTGCCGTCACCTTCTGTGCCGTACATCAGTTCAGAGCCACCTCCTGCTACGGTGTGCAGCTTCCCCAGCTGCTGGGACAGAGGATTATTTCATTTGTATCATCTACTGCGCTTGCAATCGGAAGCCCTATGGCCCTCAGCGTTGCAGCAGCGCAACAAAAAAAAAAGATAACTACACACAATAATCTGTTGAAAAACCTGAATGGGAAAGACGGCCCTGGGTTTAGGGCACTAGGTTGGACGGGTGGAACTCCTCTGTTTTGACACAGACTTCCCATGTGATCCTAAAAAAGTCACTCTTCAGTTACGGTGCAGATCGCCTACTGAAAAATGGGAATCAAAGGAGACTGGAGCGGGAGTTACCAGGTTGAAGATGGGAATTGTTTTGATGCCACAGTTTCAGAGGGCTCCTCAGAGGGAACACAGAGCTACTGCAAACAGGACCAGTTCATGCCCTAAGTTCTTCAATTACAAGTCCTGGAAAAAGAGACTGTGAAAAAGGGCCAAATTCAATGTATACTTAATATTTCACTGCTATTTTTTTTGGCAGCTGCTTCGGTGATCAATATACTGTAGAGCAGGACTGTCCCTCCCCCTCAAAATCATTAGAGTAACGCATGAACCCTACAATCTTTCCAGAACATCATAGTAGTCACGTATATTCCTTACTCGTCATAGCAATCATGGATATTCCTTACTCTTGCCTCTCCAGATTTAAGCTGAAATACATTTTCTCCTGATAAAGGTGAAGGAACAGGCTTATATGCAAACGTTGACATTGTGTTCTTTGGGAGACTTGAACCCGGCATGTAATATGAAGTTTAAATTTATTTGTTTGGAGGCAAACTAGCTGAAATATTAATAGTCTTTGGTCTTAGTTATGTCATTAAGTTTAAAACACTGGTAATTAATCTCTACATTGGAGATCAGACCACGAGAGGAGCAGATATAGCGGGCCTTGACTACCGAAATTTAATCGATCATGGTAATTGCTGGAAAAAAATATGTCCAGAAAGAGAAATGAAGATAAAAAGGACTAATGAGAACTTACCCCTCCCTCCATGTTTCTCTCAGCAGTACCACAAATGGAGCCAACCATGGTCTTCTTCCCAGGGCTCTTGTTTCTCAACTAAATTACTGGACTGTCTTGTTCCAAAATGGGATAATGGTGGCAAACTCTCACAAATCAAGTACGATATCAGAGCATTGCTCTCCACATCACCTTAATTTTGTGAATTCTGGGACTTGGGAGATGATTAGGACCTTAACTGGCCAGCTTCAGCTCTTCCACTGTGTCTGTTAGCTGTTCCCACACCTGCCACTACATTCTGTGCCGTGCTGTTCTGCGATGCTTAAAGGGAAATACCAACTGCTTGCAGCTGGGCAGATGGTCAGGAGAGGCATCTCATCTCGTTTTCATTGATTTTGTGCCTGCTTCATATATTTTACTCTTTTGTAATTACTTGACTTGAAACGGCTTGGTTGTGCATTCGTTAGGGCCATGTAATCCTGTGGTTTCCTATAAAATCTCTTTTTCTCCTTCAGTTCCTTCTGATTGCTTGTTACAGCCACCTTCTGCAATCTTCCATAAATCAGGTGGCGAAGTCGGATGGGGACAGGAATAATTTCTGGCTTAATCCTTTGTAGGTAATTCCTATAACACACAGAGCACTCAGAGGCTTAGGCCGAATGTCCCACCATGCAGAGCATCTTCCCTGCTACAGTGCAAAACATCTCAGCACCTTTCCCTACCTGAGCAGAATGGGCAAGAACCAAAATTATCGAGACTTTTACACTTACTTCTTTGTCTTGTAAAAGTAAGATTTTCACCTGTGTTTCGGCTGTGTTGTGTTGTGAACTTCCATGTTCTCATGGAGGAGGTCAGCTCCAAATAGTGGGCTGAGAGGTCCTTGAGCAAGCCCTAAATGCTGCTGCAAGTGCTGAAATGATGCTGGGGGTTGGAGGGGACACTCAGACATTGTAGACTCCACTGCAATTCTTGCAGAACATCAGAAGGAGAGGTGCATCCAGTCTACCTAATGGAAGCACCCAAGCTGTACCCGGAATTGTATCCATCTAAGGAGAAATCTTTTTAAAAGTCAGAACCCTGCATGGTCAATGGAAAGAGGTAAGTGCCTTTGGAAACCTCCAGAGGCACCTAAATTGGGTACCTAAACTTAGGCAGGGCTTCCTGCTGTAGGCCTTCAACAGCACCGAGCTCTCCAGTGACTCTACAGGAAACCCAGCCTATAATGGACAAGAATTGTTGTACTGGGTTTTGGAAATTTAGGGTGTAAGTTAGTTGCCTAAATTACCCAGACTAAACCCCATCGAGTCTGTCAATAATCATGAGACTGAGGTCCAATTCTGCCCCAGGTTCAGGACAATTTACAGTTCCTCCCCCCATCTGTGTTCTGTTTTAAACTCTGCTGCAGTGCAGATGGACTGGGCTGTTAATATTTGATGCTCAGCGCCCGTAAGATGGATGCAGATCAGCAGTGGGTGACTCCCACCGTTTCATTAATGAGGTCTGTTACAATAATTCAGGGTGATTATACACACCACGAGATCTTTATTATTGTCTATTATTTTTTATTATCTCATAAAGCTGCATCTAGATACACAGAAAATTTGTAGTTCAATAATTGTTTCAAATTTCCTCACAGTAGGAAAAATCAAAAAGCCATCTTTAAATAGAACACGGAAACAGTGATGGGTTTAAATGATTATCAGAACTAACGGGCAGAAATCTGGGTTTCTGATACTCTGTCGTATCACTAGACAAAATGTCACCAGGGTGTTTGACCCTGAATACCTCAGTTTCTCTATGGAAAAAAAAGCCTGTATCTCTCATGATGTTGTGAATCTTAATTGACTAATATTTTCAAAATACTTTCTGCTGCTCAGATGAAAGGCTTTCCTAAATGCAAAGTCTTATTACATGTTAAGTTCATGTCTGGAGCAAATTTTTAAAACAAACCATATGAAAAACAGCATTAAGAGTGGAAATGCTGCTCCGGCCATTAATTGCTTTACATCAGAGAGTGGGCAGAGGGTCTCCTTTTATGTTGTTTATTTCAAACAAACAACTCTGGGAATCTCCTGTGGAAATGAAATGCAAAAAACCAAAGCCCTTTCATGGGTATTTTTGGTTTATCTCCACATGAATCTCAAATTCATCATGTGGAGAGAATGTGGAACGCATTTTTTCCCCCGTATACACTCGCTTTCCCACAATGAATAAAATCCATTTTCTTGCACAAGTTTGTCTGCTTGCTCACCCAAAGGGTAACAAAATAACCCAGAAAGCAGGAACACCCTGTCCCTGAACCCTGCTGAAAACTAAATAAATAAATAAAGGGAAAAGAGGGATGACTCGGAGGGTTCCCAGGCAAACCTGCTGTATTTAACATTGTGTACAGAGTGGCCACTGACACACGAGCCCCAGAGCTCCCAATTCCTTAGCTATTGCTCAGCAGTGAGTAATAAACGCCAGCGCAGTGACTCACGCCGGCTCCGAAATGCAGCTGAGCGCGTGTCAGGAAGCATCCAGGTTTTAGAAAATGCAAGTGGGAAGGGGAAGGTCTCTTGTATCTGCCTGTACCGGGACGGGGGAGAAGCCTGGCAGGCTGTGGGGGTCCTTGGGAGGGTTAGTTACAGCTGCTGGTACGCAGACCGTCGTACCAGAGCTTCCCAGCACGTTGCGTACTCCAGAGGAATTGTGCTGCTTTATCCTGTCTTCCCTTCCACCCTCCTGCCAGCACACACGTAGACCTCCCTCTTTTTCAGATTTAATCCTTCGGTTACCAAGATTTCACTTCTAGAGATAGAACATCCACGCAGGAGTCAGCTGTCAGCTGAAACCCTTCTCTGGCTGCAGGAAAAGCTGAGCTTTTCCCGATGAATACTGATGCGGATACGCAGTGCAGGAGGCAGCCGGCTTCAGCCAGAGGAAACTCATCTTTGAAAAAAAGATTAGAAAAACTGAAAGACTCCGTTTCTAAATGTTAGTGAACAAGGCACACAACTCGGGCTTGTCACAAGGGGTTTCTAAGGATTAATCCTAATCAATTCTGGGCATGTTTAGTTTGGAGAAGAGGAGGCTGAGGGGAGACCTCATTGCCCTCTACAACTGCCTGAAAGGAGGTTGTAGAGAGGTGGGTGTTGGACTCTTCTCCCAAGGGAATAATGACAGGACCAGAGGAAATGCTCTGAAGTTGCGGCAGGGGAGGATTAGATTAGATATTAGGATGAATTACTTTACTGAGAGAGCGGTCAGGCACTGGAACAGCCTGCCCAGGGAGGTGGTGGAGTCGCCATCCCTGGAGGTATTTAAGAAGCGTGTAGACGTGGCACTTCAGGGCATGCTCTAGTGCTCGAGATTGTGGGCGTCTTTTGTGTGTGTATGGTTGGACTCGGTGATCTCAGAGGTCCTTTCCAACCATGAAGATTCTGTGATTCTGTAATTTTGCCCGTTCAAATATTAGAGAACAGCTCGAAGATACGCCCCCGTGTTTTAGGATGCGAAGAGTCGGGCACTTCCCAGCTGGCGATTCACCGCCCCTTGAACTCATGGCTTAGGATGGGAAAAAGTGTCCTTGCTCAAGATTAGACTCTGTTTGCCAAGCTTAGGCCAGCAGGCCCATTTTCAGTGGTTTAGCAACATCTAATGTCTCAGGAGCATTTTATATGGTTTCGGGCTTCAGAAGGTCCTTCATTCATTTTCTTCTGTTACACCAAGTTCTATTGCACCACATCAGCAGTTTGACACTTGAGCAGGTGAGAGTTTGCCTTGTGATAAAGAGATGGTATCACTCTTCTCTTTTTTGTCCTGGTTTTGAAAATCTGTTCCAATAACACTCGGTTGCTCACTGCTCTGAGCCCGCATATATTCTGCTAATCAAATGTCAGAGGAGAGGAGGGTACCTAAAGAGTTGTACGTGGCCGTGTCGACACTCGCAGCTCCCTTTCAGTGAAATATCTGTAGTACAAACAAATACTCCACCCACATACTGCTGCTCAGCACGATTTATCCCGTGGAAATGTTTCGATCTTAGCAGGTCTTCACATTTTAGAGATAATCTATAATTTGTGCGTGCGCTTTGAACTAGGCACGTCCCTCTACCTTTCTCTTCTGCTATGTCTTCCATTGCTGGCCACAGGGATGTTGGGATACAGACATACCATTTTACATCGATTTTGATATCAAATTGCTTTTTAAGATTCTACGGGAGCATCTCCTCATTTAAGAAGGGCTCCCTGCAGTCTTTGCTGATTGCAGATTTCTCTGCATCGGTGATGAATTGCCTCCACTCAGCCCTGGAGAATGAGCTTATTCATCAGCATTGCACATGCCAATAGGTGTTAATGGAATTATTCCAAGCTCCTTCGGGATCGACCTTTGGCTTGCTGTATCCTTCTTTCCTATTCTAGAAGTAACACAACTTACTTCATCGTTTAGATTCATTATGGCATAAATTAGCCATTTTGCACGGTTCAACATTACAATGATCTGTGTTTTCCCCATAGTAGTAGATGGCAATTTGTAAAGCATTAACTTTCGCCTGTGGCATTTTCCATGCATTGAAAGTGTTTTTGGAAGCCTCCTAGGCTTCTGCACGGACCCAATCGCCCGTACGGATGCGCTGGCGGCCTCTGCACGTTACAGCTACAAGCAGAGGCTGTTCTTTTTTTGCTTACTAATTCATTTGCAATGTTAAAATTCCTCACTGTGACCTAAAGAATGTCTATTTCCAAAAAAAAAAAAAAAATAAAAAAATAAATTAAAGCAAAACAAAGCAAAAAAAAACCCCAACTGCAAAACAAAACCCAAATTCATTTCTGCCTGGTACAGTGTCACAATTGCTGTTTTCTCTCCTGCCTTTAAAAAAATAATAAATCTCTCTGACGCAGGAGGTTTGGGAAGTCGTGCTGCAGAAGCTTACACCATCAGCAGAGCCAGCTGTCCAGCCCCGCTGCCAGAAGTTCATTTCTCAGGGCAGAGTCAGCAGAAGAGAAGCGAAGATCTGCCCGGTCCCCGGCAGCTTCAGCGCGAAGCCTGGCTTCAGCTGGAGCTTGGCAGGTCACGATGTTTAATCACGGGGCAACAGTTCTGATTGGAAAATGAACACATTGATTAAAATTAATTCCCACAGTCGGATCATGCATGCAGCCTCCGTGACATAAAGTACATTACCTGAACTGTGTTATATCTTCTCAGCAGAGAGAGGTTTCTCAGCAAACTCTCTCTATTAATGGACTTTTAGCAGGGCAAGCTTTCCTGCACTTCAATAAATGGCCTTTTAAAGTGGTAATTTCCCATTTTCTGGTTTTCTTGTCTCTGTAACAACTATGTATTTGTAACTACAAGCACTCAGGCAAAATGCTGTGTTTGGAATGAAGTGATCAAGTCAGTGATACAAGTCTGTTAAAACAAACTTCTGCTTGTGTAAATAAGAGGAACACTGATGTCAAAAAAAAGCTGCAATGATTTATATCAGTCAAAAACATAGGCCCATTGACTTAAAAATGTTTGTCCTGATTTATTTTAAGAGGCGTAAGAGACTCCAAGTCTCCTAAAATCCGACCCAAAGGCTTTTTGGAAGATTATCTTGGAGGTTATAGAATTGATTCAAGACTTGATGAACAATTTTTTTGCAAATCTTGGTATAGCCAAAAAAGAGCACTTAACGAGAAACCCAGCAAACGCTTCTGCTCGACTTATGTAAATACCATGCTTTTATGCGACATGATTTAAGAAGCCTGTCACTTTTTTTTTTTTTTTTTCTTCTTTTGCGTAGGACACTGCAAAACTTTTCTGCTGACATTACACACAGGTTTTGTTTAAATGGCAGCGAGACTGAGAGCTCCGCTCCAGGTAGGAGAGCGTGCCAGCGGCCGAGTCCATCTGCCCCGATTCCGCAGCGGGGCTGACCTTTCCAGCTGCTTCTCACTTTCAGCTGTTTGCTTTGCTTATCAGCCCTGCATCGCATCGATATCCCTCCCGAGAGCTCTGTCCCGCCGAAATGGACCTGCAGCAAAGTTCAGCAGGAGGCTGCTGCCCTCTGGGAAGCGGTTATCGCTCGGAAATTTCGTGCCGGCGCTGTTTCCCCTTGCCAAAGAGTTTAAAGAAAGCACGCTTTCGGGTACAGCGCTAACGAGGTGGTTTTACGAGGAGGCCATGGGTGCACTTTCACTTGATAGCTACTGATTGTTAATTGCAGAGCTAATATAATTATACAGAGGCCAGTTGAGTTAAAGTGGATTTCTAAAAGGGCCTTGTACCGTACTGGCACCAGTTTCTCAAAGAGCCTGAGAAATCCTCAACGGATGAATTCTTCCAGTCCTTACTCTTATTACAGTTCACATGGCAGACTTGCCTGCTGAGGAAGATATCCTTTGGGATAGGGGTGAGTATAAAGAGTAATACATCAATATAGCACTCGGAAAATGCTCCACCTGACATTAAGACGGCTTGTCTTCTAGGAACGAGGTTCAAAAAATGAAGGGAAGGCAACTGCCTGGCTGTAGAGAGAAGGGTGAAGAAATGTTTTGCGTGCAGGCACGCAGGTTTTCTCGTGATATTTTCTCTTCCATGATATCCAGGTTTTCTTGGCTCTGCAGGTCATTTCATAATGTTCACCTCTGTGCAACCCGGTATTATTTTCTCATTTTGCAATATTCAAAAACAGCTATTTTTAAAACTCACCTTTTCACACACATTTAAAAATCACATTGGCAAAGAAGCCCATGAGTACAGCATTTATGGAATCTCTCATGTCTCATTAGAAGCTTCTCACACTGTTTTGTCCTTTCATCACATAGACTTGTACTGCCCTAGAAGACTCAGGAATGTCAGAACATGACCTAAAATAATTGAACTGATAAAGTCAAGTGCTAATTGCAGTTTTGCACAGTCAAAAAAGATTGAACGTGAAGTTCAGAAACGTGTTATGCCTACTTTTGTGGCAGCAAGTCATTATTAAAACCTCCTTTGGCCAAGCTCTTCTGCAAATACTGACATGTTGATAAAAATTTTATTGCCTTAAAGCCAGAGAGGTCTGTAAAAATTTTGGTTTCCATGATTTGTTAAACTTGCTGCATATCAGCTGTACATGTACCCGTTCCCGTGCCATGACAAATGCGAGCGGGTTAACCCAACAGCCTGTGTGCTTACCCCAGGCAGGCTGGAGGTAACACACATCCCCCTGGTGTACTTTCACTTGCAATTAAGGTACCTCAAACCGCCTCCGCAGCAGCAGTGAGTGAGGATGCGCATGGTTGGAGCAGCTGACACGGTAATTTTACCCGTCGGTAACTTGTATAACAGCTCTTGTTCATGTGTCTGAGTCTTTGATTGCCTCCTTGACTGCTTTTATATCACAAGGCATTACCAGGACACCTTGTCTTTTTTTTTGTGAGCTGCAAAGTCTCACTCAGCATCATTTTAATGACTCCATATTGTTAATGAAATCTTTCAATTGTGCAAAGTTTTTTAGCAGAAATAACGGTCCAGGTCAGCCTCATGGCACATTGCTAGTTGGATGGTCGGTTGTGCTCCTTCAAATAAAAAACCGACTTCTAAGGAAAAAGATTATCAACCTCCTTTTTGTCTTCACCACCTTCTGTTTAGATGTGTATGATGTTACTCAAAGATGGTATCATCATGGTAGATGTAAAAATGTACTCTATCACTGTACAGAGAACTATATTTGAATTTAAAATATGACTAAAATTTTTAGCTGGACTGTAGTAGTATTCAAGTCCTGTTGAAGCCAACTGTAAAACCTGTGTCACCTTCTATGGGGGAAGCTCAATGCCTATGAAAAAAAATCAGTTTTAAAATAAATGGGCTTGACATGCTTGTGTATCACTATACATTTTTTCTGTTTAGTAGAAATTAAGATGTTAAATAGTGCATCGTCTTTGCTGTTCTGCCCATTACTCCTCAAGAGTTTGGACAGTGAGGATCTCACAACGTGCACTACAGGGTTAATGTACTGCTTAGGACATCTTTAGTAAGATGGGAGGAAAACAAGAAAAAAAGCCAAGATTTATATTAGAGAGGATAGGAGAATTTATTGAGTGAAGTGTGTTTATCTCCATGCTCATTTTTCATTTTAAGAGGTGTAAGTATAAACCATCATCATTATCACTTAAAACTAGCCAAAGCCAGGAAAAAGGTCCAAAGGTCTGATTAAGGTCTTAATTGCACAACTGCAGATGGTTTTTGTCTAGACAACAGTGAAGTCTCTCCCTGCTGAAGAATAACATGGTAAGAGCATATGTCAAGGAAGTAAACTGTGACAAAAAGAACCTAGTGATAGATGACAAAGCAAGCAAGAGACTGACAGCCAGGATGTATGGACCCTGTTCCCAGCTCCATCACTGTCGGAGTATGTGACCATGAACAAGAACCCTCTGCACGTCCCTCCATCTGTAACGTACATGAGAAAATACAGAGTTAGCACAATGGCATGAACTATGCTTATATTTAAAAAAAAATAAAACAACAAAAAACCACCAAAACCCAAACTTTGAACTTTGCTGCATGGGACACGCTGCAGTAATAAATATTTTTAAGACCAGAGAGGAACCCATTGCAGGGATCTGCTATTTTATGGTGGCATGCGATCATCTGTGGTGTTTTGTCTGTAACCTTAGGTCTTGTATTTGTTCGAGGTGAACAGAAAACTTCTGGGGCTGCCGCATCTGGAGCAGACTTTTGCGAATCCTTGTGGATTAAACCTCAAGTATATAATTGCTTGCATTTGGGAAAGGCTGGCACAATGATCCCTGTGGTGCCTTCAAATCCCATGGTCTGGCCCAGTTTGATATCCTGTATAATGCCGTCTAAATTGAGACCATAACTTCTAACTGAGCTAAAACAAACCTTTATAATCTATATATTTTACTGTATACACATTACAGATGTTATCTCTCCATATATGTATGCATATATACACTTTCTATATAGAAATATGACCAGGAAGAGCAGTCTAAATCTACAGCAGATGAAAACGTTCTGTTACCTTCTACACGGGGAGCTCACCATAGATATCTGTGATCCAGTTGGCTCCAGACTCTTCCACAGCACTTAAATGTCCAGTCAAAACTCACGGCCCCTGTTGTGTTAGGCTTCTTGTGTCCTGATGAACTTAAATTAACAGCCTGCATGAATGGATAGCATACAGTCTCCGCAAAATCTAATAAACCAGGAGACACACAGCTGGACAATGCCAAGAATTCTCAAGGTATGTGGTTTGAAAACCACTACAACGTAAGTTTATAACTTCAGCTCAATTCATTTCCTGAGAGGAAAGATAATGCCAAGAAGAATAAACACTATAAGGTCCCTCTTTATATGTTAGACATTCGTTCTCTGGTAAGTTTAAAGAGTATTTCATTGGCATTCTCTTAGATGGCAAACTGTTAAACGCAAGGCCACAGCACAAAGAGGTTTCTTAAATTACTGGAAGAATAAATTAGCTCCTATAACACGCTTTGAAACTTCAATTGCATTCTGTAGCAAATCCCCATGTGTCTATAGAATCCCACTCCGCAAACCATTGTTTCCTTCCTGCTGCTGAAAAACAGCTTAAATAAAATCCTACGAGCTCAATGCTGAATATGCGAGCATTTCATTGCGTTTATAGCTTTTTTGTAACACTCTAGTTTTTTTAATGAAGAATTTAACCATTGCTTCTATCAAATTTGCATTCAAGAGGGCCTTGCATGTTAGACAAAGTGCACTCATGCATCTGACAGCAAGCGCTCTGCGTCTTGGAGATAAAGAATCTAAATCAGATTCAAGCTTTATTTCTGCGGTTCCAGGTAAATTTTAGAAGCCCAGCGCTTGCAATTTGTTTCTCACTAAGTTGCAAAAAAAATCAGTTTGATGGCTATTGCCAGCCAATAGTAGGTAACGGGTGAGAAGTCCCCTGGCAAGGCGCTGTTCAGTGTCTGCACAACAGTAGGGAGACAATTCATGGCTGCAGAGAAAACCTTATTTTCACTTTTATAAATATATAGTACATCCCTGCTCCGAGAAGTGCATAAGCTAGAATTTTAAAATGAAGGAAATAAAGTATGTGAAAGACTCAATACAGTAACAATAAAGTCAAAACAATATATATATGTGTGTATATATCTATCTATCTATCTTCCTGTGGCGGTGTATGCATGAGCCAAAAATGCTCAAAATGCTGTGAGCTTGTTAAAAATAACCCTTCTTAAAACCTTGTCCTGCATCCTCAGTGGCCAATAGTGGGAGATCCTACATGCAGCCATTTCTGGAGCCCATTTAGAAATGAGATACTGGAGACACAGTCCTTCCCTCACTCCCCATCTCATGGGTGTTACCGGTCCATGGTAGAAGGGATCTGCAGGAATTTCCACCTTTGCCGTTTGACCTGTTGCGTAGCCCCAGGTGAACGATGTCTCCGTTTCCCTGCCTAGGTTTGTTCCTCTTGCACACACAGACCATAAACTTCTACTGAGGGGTTACTGTCCAAGGCCCCTACCATATTTCCAGGCACTCTTGAAATCAAGATAATAATTCTATCAATTCAGGGCCAGGAAAAGAAAACAGAGTTCTCTTCTGACAGTTCACACACAGCTTTTATGGGTTTGTCGTGACCCTCGATCCAACACTGACAGGGAGAAGACAGATGTCCAATGTCAAGCTTTATATGGCAACTCTCTCCCAGGGATATCGTGGCAATTGTGCCCCCAGCCAGAGGCTGAACCCAAAACTCAGGGAGCTCTCTCGATTTTCAGATTGCCGTTTTGGGAGAACATTGTCTGACAAGCTCCAAAGCAAGCTATGAAGCCCTTTTGTTTTGTTGTGCTTTGGAACAGTATCAGGCAGGAGAAGCTGATTTACTTTGCAGAAAGCTGTGTGAAATCCTTTTGATGATAATGAATTAATTCAGTTAGCTCACTGTGAGCTAGTTTATGGGCATTCCTAGTTTAAAAAAAAGGTGTTCTGCTCATGATTGTACAAAAAGAGGCCATGGTTCACGAGTTCTGAGAAGGCACCTCGAAGAACATTAAGAAGCAGAATAAAATTCCCGTAGTGTTTAGAAAATTGGAGCCCAGTCTGAAGAGATGTCACATTTACCTTCACTCACTCAGGTCCAACGTCAGGAAATAACAATTCCCCACATCATTCTAGTTGGACTAGATGATCTCCATAGGTCCCTTCCAACCCCATATCATTCTGTGATTCTGTGATTCATTCAGGAACAGACCCAAGCCAGCAGTCCCGTGGCGTGGGAAAGGCTTTTTAATGTCTTATTTCCTCCTCCTACAGCTTCCCTGGCTTTTATCAAGCAAGCATAGACCATAAATTTGTTTTTCATTATTAGTGTCTGCCTCCTATGGTAGCTGTGCTGTTGTCTGCGCTTTTGCATCTTGTCTTTAATAGTCCTTAGTCAGCTACTTCTCCTCTGATGCAAAATTAAGGAAGGTCTACCAGAAGATTTAGAGGATCAGGACGCTGCAAGCTACATGGTTTGGAGCTACAGAAGCCAGCCATGTCCTGCCCTTTCCTTGGACAGCGAAGTATTACATCTTCAGTGTTTGCTGCTGTCGTGGGTTCAGCTGGGATGGAGTTGACGTTCTTGCCAGCAGCTGGTGTCGTGCCGTGGTTGGGTTTGGGATGGGAATGGTGTTGACAGTGCACTAATGGGTTTGGTTGTTGCTGAGCTCTCAAGGTCTTTTCTGCTCCTCACACCATCCCACCAGCGAGTGGGCTGGGGGACACAAGGAGTCGGGAGGAGACACAGCTGGGACAGCTAACGCCAATGACCAAAGGGATATTCCATACCATATGACATCATGCTCGGTATAGAAAGCTGGGGGAAGAAGAAGAAAGGGGAGGATGTTTGGAATTATGGTGTTTGTCTTCCCAAGTAACCACTATTCGTGATGGAGTCCTGCTTTCCCGGGGATGGCTGAACACCTGCCTGCCCACGGGAAGCAGTGAATGAATTCCTTGTTTTGCTTTGCTTTGCTTGCATAGTTTTTGCTTTATTTATTAAACTGTCTTTATCTCAACACACAAGTTTTCTCACTTCCGATTCTCTCCCCCATCCTACCAGGATCCCATCACTCCAAGGGGAGAGCGAGTGGCTGCGTGGGACTTAGTTGCCGGCTGGGGTTAAACCACGACAGATAGAGAGGAGTAAATTTAAGCGATCAGTTTTGCAAAAGAACAAATAAAAGTTATTCTTGCTTGGGCTGATCTAGAGATTCAAATCAATTTCAGATAAGATTTTGGAACTTTTGTTGTTGAATGCATTACATTTAGTAAATCAAACTCAAAAGTAAATTCACACAGTAAAAAATTCTTAGAAAATATGTTCTCAGTGAATTATTTTGTTAAAATTGTTTTAATTCAAAATTGGGACAAGTTAGGGTTTCCACTTCACTGAAAAGCTGCAGCACTTCTGTAGAAATTAAAATATTCTGTGACAACACTCATTTTCATCAGTAACACCTCATTACTCTCAAAACATATCATATTCATACTTAATATTTCACATTTTGATAAGCCTTTCTGTATTTCCAAAAAAGTTGGAAATTTAGTCCATTGCGGGTCTGAAATCCTCCCATATTATTTGTTCCACCTGCTTACAGTGACATAGCGAGGGATTTTATCCAGCCCTGAAATTCTCTTTTCCTCTTGTGTAGGTGCCCAGCTGTCACCAGGCATAGATGATAAAATATTCAACATAAAAGGAAACCTTTTCTGTCTGCAGATATTGGGTTAAAAACATCAAAATAGTTTGTGAAAATTTTCCGCTGAATACGCTTCAGGTTGCAGTGTAAATTTTTTGGAAATACTCTGTATCATTCAGAATGGAGTTTTTCCCTTAGGAAAGAGGCAGTGATGAAGCCCATGCATCACCTCCCAGGTGGTTTTTATAACGCTGTAACACATGATGGTTTTGACTCCGGACAATTCAAGGTGCTAAAGCTACCGGTTTGTGAACCAGTTCAAACAAAACGAACTGCCACGTGTTCTGCTGTTTGTAGCAGAGATGGACCCCAAGCACGTGGACCCCACAGAGACCTTCTGCATGTAGTCTGAACCAGTTGAAGTTAACTTTTAGATATACATAGTCAAATTATACTAAAGTTGAACCCTGTCCTTCTCTTAGAGCATTTTCAACATGAAATTGCAGCTGCTTTTTCCAAGAGGTACGCAGTATTTTACAAAACAGGCATCGTTGGAACAGGAAAGCTGGGGAGAGACTTTCTATGAGGGAGTGTAGCGACAGGACAAGGGGTAATGGTTTTGAATTGAAGGAGGGGAGATCTAAATTAGATATCAGGAAGAAATTCTTTACTGTGAGGGTGGTGAGGCACTGGAACAGGTTGCCCAGAGAAGCTGTGGATGTCCCATCCCTGGAGGTGTTCAAGGCCAGGCTGGATGGGGCTTTGAGCAACCTGCTCTAGTGGGAAGTGTCCCTGCCCATGGCAGGAGGGTTGGAACTAGATGATCTTTAATGTCCCTTCCAACCCAAAACAGTCTATGATTCTAAAGCGGCTTAATTTATTTTGAGTTTTATAAGTGTGAATCTTTCCCCTAGAAAGCACTAGATGGTGGAATTAGGTCCTGTGGGTAGGAATAGCTTGTCTAGATTCTCCAAGGCACAGTAAATGCATTTGCTCTGAGCCTGAAGGTGAACACCTATTGGCAGGAGAGTTCATGCTACTGCCTGAGACACTTCTCAGCTGTGCAAAGCAACCTCGCTATGCAAGCTCTCAGCTTGACACTTTTTCCTCTGTCACATAAATCTCTTCAAACAACTTAATGGTATGCTTTTGCAAAGCAGTCAGGGAAGTTTCTCCTCTTGTTTTATCTTTGCTCACTTAGGAGTAGCTCGAGAATCCAGAGATTTAGTGTTATGGGTTCTCCCACAAACAGCAGTGTCAAATGGCCTGTTTGCCACACACGCGGCCACAGCCACCAAAAAGACATTGCAAAATCTGCAGCAAGTCTGTAGTGGGATGGACAATAACTCGCTCAGATTTAGGCTGGCTAAGACCAATGTGGTGCTGCCTGGTGGGAGTAGGAAAGCTTTGACGAGCTGGTGAGATATTGACTTTGTTTTTTATCCAAATTGATCCTCGCAGATTGAAGTCTCAAGATTTTTCCAATTTGCAGCTATGCAAAAAAGCAATAATATTGGCAAATTCCTTCTTGTGTCTTCCATGCACTAAGAATCGCCCGATTATAATCTGGCCTCAGTGATGCACATCTTCCTTATCCCCACTGTCTGGGTCTCCCCAGTAGTGCATCTCCATTTATGGCCAATTTCTGGTATTTGAAAGGAAAGGGGGAAAAAAAACCAAAGACCAGACAAACAACCTCACTCTCAGAATGCATCTGACCAGTGTGGACCATTTTCCCCATGGTCCTAGCAGTTACTAAGTGGTCACAGTCCTCAAGTATGAGGTTTGTGTATAATCATTGTCCTACAGCAGAGGCGTAAATATCCTGGGCACACTGAGAGCTCTGCATGAAGCCATATACTCTGTAGGGGAAAATCATACGGCCATGGAATCTAATTGAAATAGTCTCGTCTCCTCTTCTCTTCTCTTTTCTTTTCTTTTCTCTTCTCTTCTCTTCTCGTAGACATGGTGCTGAGGGACATGATGTAGTGGTGGTTTTGGTAGTGTAAGGTTAATGGTTGGGATTAATGATCTTAAAGGTCCCTTCCAACATAGACGATTCTATGATTCTATTCTATTCTATTCTATTCTATTCTATTCTATTCTATTCTATTCTATGGAATGCCCATAAAATACCAAGGCAAGGAAGGAAAACCATATCCATACTTTTCACCCTGCGGTCCATTCTTTTCTGCACAGACTGTATCATTTATTCCCCCAAACATTAAATCATAATGGAGCATAATCAATCATGGAGCTGGGACTGTTTAGTATGAGGAAGAGGAGGCTGAGGGGAGACCTCATCACTCTCTACAACTACTTGAAAGGACACTGTAGAGAGGCTGGTGCTGGTCTCTTCTCGCAGGTAACTAATGACAGAACAAGAGGGAATGGCTTCAAGCTCCAACAGGGTAGGTTTAGACTGAACATTAGGAAAGAATTTTTCACAGAAAGAGTGGTTGGGCATTGGAATAGGCTGCCCAGGGAGGTGGTTGAGTCACCATCCCTGGATGTGTTTAAGAGCCGTTTAGATGTGGTGTTGGGGGATATGATATAGGGGAGAACTTTGTAGTGTAGGGTAGATGGTTGGACTCGATGATCCCAAGGGTCTCTTCCAACCTGGACGATTCTATGATTCTATGATATTAAAAAATGTGTCTGCAGACAGCAACACAAAGAGAAGGAGAAGCTGGAGCCTTTGGTCTCCCAAAGCAGAGCTGAGCTTTGTGATGAGAACACAGGTATAGGAGGAGTGTTGACCTGAAGCGGGAACTGAATGTGAATCTCCCACTCTTTTGGGGAGTAATTCGGCCACTGGATTTTTTACATGAGAAGTAACAATAGTGACGATGTCACCATTTTAAGGAGTAAAAGAGCTCATTCCTTTGCAAAAAATGGATGCAGGGACCTGCTTTCTTCAGTGAACAGAATATAAAGTTTACAATATATAAAAAAATATATGCATCATAGAATCATCGAATGGTTTGGGTTGCAAGGGATCTTAAAGATTATCTAGTTCCAACCCCTTGCCATGGGCAGGGACACCTCCCACTAGACCAGGTTGCCCACAGCCCCATCCTTGAACACTTCCAGGGATGAATATATATGTAATATAAATAATATATACTGCATAGATAGCATATAGTATATACTACATATACTTATATATATATAATATATATATACTTATATACTACATATACTTTATATACATATACATAGTATATGTATAGAAAAGGAGGCTGAGGGGAGACTTTATCACTCTCTACAACTACCTGAAAGAAGGTTGTAGCCAAGTTGGGGTCAGTCTCTCCGCCCAAGTAACAGGCAAAAGGACAAGAGGAAATGGCCTCAAGTTCTGCCAGGGGAGGTTTGGGATGGGTATTAGGAAAAATTTATTCACCAAAAGGGGCATCAAACACGGGACCAGGCTGCCCAGGGAAGTGGTGGAGTCACCATCCCTGTAGGTACTTAAAAGACATGTAGGTGTGGTGCTGAGGGACGTGGTTTAGTGGTGGTTTTGTCAGAGTTAGGTTGGCGGTTGGACTAGATGATCTTAAAGGTCCCTTCCAACCTAGGTGATTCTATGTACACTACAGCACGTATACAAATTTTATATACAGAATGTATAGACTACAGGTAGATTGAGCTGCCAAACTACCCACATCTGCTCACCCTCCAGAAGGGATGTCTGCCAGGTCCTTCCCGACGACTAGCGGCTCCTCTGAGCAGCTCCTTGTCCCCGTCCCCATCCTGCCCGGGGTCCTGCTCTTTGCCCAGGCCCCAAACCCAGCCCCAGGCCTTTCCCTCCCGGTGCCCTTCGTTGAGGTTAACGGAAAAAACGCCAATCCTCCAGGAGAGCGGACAGCACCGCGGCGGCGGGACTCGGGGCTCCCTCAGGCCCGGCCATGGCGGGAAGGCGAAGCCCCGGCCGGGCAAACCCGCTCCCCTCAGGCCGGCGGTGCCGCCGCTGTGTGTCCCCCCCACCCCGGGCGGCGGCGGGCCCGGCTGTCCCCGGCGGAGGCGGGGCCCTGGCGGGCACCCCCCTCCCCTCAGCCGCCGGCTGAGCCTTAACAGGTAACGGAGGAGGCGCGACCGCCGTGGGGTCGGGATCCGCTTCCCGGGTTTCCTTTCGCTTCGGCGAGGACCGTGAGGGGCCGGGCCGGGCTGGGCTGGGCCTGGCGCACCTGGGCTGGGCCCGCCCTCTCGCCGCGCCCTTCCCGCCCCGCCGGGCTCCCGTCTCCCGTTAACGCCGTCTCCGCCCGCAGGAGCCGGGGCGATGGTGCCGGTGTGCGGCGGGGCGGGCGGCTGCCTGCTGCGGATGGCGGGGGTCGGACGGAGGCCGCTTCTCCTCAGCCTCAGCCGGGGCCGCTGCTCCCCGGCGGGGGGGAACCCGGCCGCCCACGGCAGGGCCCTGGCCCTCAAAAAGCGGGGCTACGACATCACCAGGAACCCCCACCTCAACAAGGTGGGTGCCGCCGGGGGTTCGTCTGCCAGGGAGGGGAGAGGGGCCCGGTGGGGTGGGAGGGAGGTGGGGGATGGCAGGTGTCCCTGTTGGTGGGTGTCCCAGCAGCACTGTCCATGACCATCCCCAGGGGTCTAGCTCCACGCCAAAAAGGTGGAGAAATGTTGGGGGAGGTGGGAGGAGCAGTTGTAGATTGATCTGGACAGGGCATGGGGTGAGTTTTATAGATGGCCTCCTTGGGAGCCAGTCACCTGGTTGTCCACTGTGGCGGTGGTGGCACTGTAAGAACCTGTGTAGGGCAGAAGTGCCTTTGGCTGGGACCCGAAGCCCTTCGCCCAAAATCACAAAAAAATTGGGAAGCAGAAAGCATGCCCTGTCCTAAAAATCCAGTTCCAAGACCTGGGGTATTTTGGTAGATGTTGTAATACGCGTGTAGCGGTGGAACTGATCGTTTACACCTTCATGTCAAAACAAATGTGTGGTTCTTCTTGTAGATCTTCCTTTCATAGCATATCCATAGCAATGTGCATTCCACTACCAAAGCAGCACATTTTTGCTGTGATGAAGATGCATTCATGCTTGGTACTGAGGAAACCTCAACATTTAAAAAAAGGAAAAAAAAAAAAAAAAAGAGGGGGGGAAATCCCAAAAAGCTGTAGGAGAAAGGTTTTCAACAAAGTCTGCAAGGTGTGCAAAATGAGACCCTGTCGTTTAGCCCCTTTCCCATCTCTTTTTCATCCCTTTCCATAATTTTAAGGGAAAAAAATAATAATCTGGATGCAAATTTGGTGATCAAATATGTCAGATTCTAGAATGTTGGATTCCAGTGTCATGTATTAATATTGTCAGAAATAACTATAAATATGTAAATTACTTTAAAAATAAGCAGATATTAAATGCAATATTGATAGTTGGTGGGGCTGTGACTATTTGTCTTCTACTTGGTGTGTAGTTATCGGGTGCATGAGCCTCCTGTGTCTTCTTCTGGACTGGAGACTCTCTGGATGACAACTTGTACTTTGTGTACTAAAGTAAAGATAGCTTTCCTTTACGCTGTGCGCTGGGCTGCGTCTCCTGGTACCGTTCCAGCATCCGTAGAGGTGCACCCCTAAGGACCAAGGCACGCGATGGCACAGGATGTGACTGAATACACAGCAACTTTGTAGGCAATCTGGTTTGAATCGTTACACAGTGCACGTCAGTAAGACTGAAGAGAAGAGGAATTGCCAACTATCTCATAAACAACAGTAATTCATCAGCTCTAAATGGTTTTGATAGGGTTTTCCTCAACATCTGGCTTGTTCTCTTTGGTCTTCAGTGGCAGTTATAACGAGTAACATAGTCAGTGTTTCTAGTAGTCTTGCGTCTATCAATTTGCACTGAAAAATTAATATTTTTACCTTTGTTCAGTGTAATGCAATAATAGCACACAAACAGTTGAATCTATCACGTTTTAAATTGATTTGGCTGCCTCAGAAGTAGACTTTGAATGTCCCATTTTGTAATTTTCAGAACTGAGACTTTTCTAAAGTGTTTTCCCCCCTTCCAGCGAACTAAAGGATTTTTCGTTAAATCTAAATGGGATTTTGGTCCGTGTGGAGAGAAGGGAAGAAAACCACTTCTGTTAGAGGTAAAATATACCTCTCTATATATGTTTAATTGGCCGTGAGAAATCTCCCAGCTGGTCTCCAGCCTGGATGTTTGCTGTTTGTGTTGTTATGTTCCTCTGCCAGTCCAGACCTTACAAGCATTGATATAGTCATCTCCAGAACATCCAAGTGAGGACAGAAATGACTGACATCTGTGGTAGGAGACACGGCCTGCCTGTTTATGCACCTAGCTAACTAGTAACTAGTCATTAGTAAACACTCGGGCCCTCTTTCCAAACTTGTTTAAACAGGTTTCTGTTTCTCTGCTGTTCTTAACATTTGGTTGAGTATCTAAGGAATTAACTGTATTCAAATGAAATGAGATACTTCAGACAGTTTGTATGTGGTCAAGGTATGATTGATTGATTGATGGCCCTTTGGGCTGCTGTGCTGCGGTGGTGTAGGTCAGAATTAGGGATCTCGATAGGTTTTCAGCTGTTGTACTCATTATCACATGGCGATTGCTGTTTACCCCTTCTGTAGCTAAATGCAGGCATCGGGTCATTGCAGGTTTTCTGCAATGGATCTTGCTTTAATCTAAGCTTTCATCTGATCCAAGGCTGCTCTGCTCTGATAGTCCTTCCATCTCTCCAAGAACCTTTGAAAAAGTTTTTTAAAGTCAGGGTTTGGGCAGCAAGTGTTTTGCTGCTTTATTCAATGCCCTGGCTGTTTTATAGCTTTTGGGTGAAGTTTAAAGTGTCAGTCTAAAGCTATGAAGCGTGTGGTATTTATTCAATGAAGGAGACTATGTCCCTCCAGCAGCATCACAGACAGATTTACAGTCTGAGGTTATTGATCCAAGTCTTTACTTGCTTACTACATTGAAGGTGCTTTGAAGAAGCAGCAGACTTGGAAGTCACTGCTGCCAGGTCCTCTGTAAGACCCTAAATATCAGTAAAAGCAGGCTGTCCCCTGAGAAGCTCCTTTGTTTTTCAGATCTGCCTGAGAAGAAAAAAATATAAATAGAAATACTAGTTATTGACATAAGAAATTTGCTGTTGTTGCTTCCCTTTGGTCATTGTTTACTATGCGAAGTTGGCTGTTTTTTTCTGATGTAAAGGAGCGGAATTCCTAAATACTGATCAAGGGTGCCAACACTGTATTAAGCATGGATTGAAAATGAGTTATCTCAGTCCTTACATTATTTGGCCAGTATATGTCTTGTGTATAAGAGCTTCCTTGACTAGGCATTTTTGGGAAAATTTAGAGGGAAAAGCTGTCTTGCAGTTAAGGCAAGACCGGCTTTGATTATGTCTCAGACTTTCTGTGTGACATTGGGGAAGTCACATGCAAGGAAATCTTGTAGCTTAAGTCCTTGTACAGGAGGAGGGACTGTGAAGACAGAACCGGTTATGCTTCATCTGTGCTGATGAGACTTTAAGGTAACTGCATGTTTCTGTACTATTCAAATACTGTTCTTCCTTCTGTTGCAAAGTATTCCAGCCCGTGTTTGATCCAAGGGCGGAACTCTGGAAATGTCAGCATTTTTTTGTGAGGAGTATTTGGGGTCTTAAAAGGCAATAGCAGTTGTTCTCAGTTGACAGAAGAGTCTCAGAACTAATAGGAGATTAAAGAAGAGCTTGTTGCATGTTTTCATGAAGTAGTTCTTTTCCTGCCTTTGAATGCTGCAAAATTTGAAACCCTAAACATTTTAACAATGTCAGATAACCACAGAAAACCAGTGAGACTGTTCTGTGGTGATCCAGGTGCAAGCCAGATTCCAGGAGGATTTGTTAGAAGGCTTGGCCACATGTAAGTAAGTGACTTGCTGAGAGGGCAGCAGCAGTGCTGGACTTGGTGAAAGACAAGTCTTCTACTGTGGGGCCTCAGCCTTGTGAAAAGTTAATTCATCACTCGGACCCTGGGAGGAAAGATGGGACATCTCTTACCTGCCGCCTTATTTATCGAAGTTGCCTCATGTTTGGTGTGGTCAAGCGCGTGTTGTCTCTCTGACACTGCTCTCAGTTCTGAAGATGTGTACAACTTTGCTCATCTCAGATATGCTCTTCATGATTCCCCAGTTCTTCTCGGGACTCTGTCAAATTCATGTACCCTCTCTGTGTTTTAACAAACACAGGCTGAGCTGGACAATTCCCAGTTTGACCACATACCTGTAGGGACCCAAAAGGAACCCAAGGCTGAGGGGAGACCTTATCGCCCTCTACAACTACCTGAAAGGAGGTTGTAGTGAGGTGGTGGTCGGTCTCTTCTCCCAAGTAACAGGTGACAGAACAAGAGGAAGTGGCCTCAAGTTGTACCAGGTGAGGTTTAGGTTGGATATTAGGAAAAATTTCTTCACTGAAAGGGTTGTCAAGCATTAGAACGGGCTGCCCAGGGAAGTGGTTGAGTCACCATCCCTGGAGGTATTTAAAAGACATGTAGATGTGGTGCTTAGAGATATGGTTTAGTGGTGGCTTTGTCAGTGTTAGGTTGGTGGTTGGTCTCGATGATCTGAAAGGTCCCTTCCAACCTAGGCAATTCTATGATTCTGTGGAAAATCGACTGTAATTTGTTGGTGACATCTCACTGCACTGTTCAAATTGGAAGGTTGACAGCACTTCATGCATTTTTCTGGAAGTCCTAATTTTGAGATAGATCATGGCCTCCTTGGAGATCTGCCATCAAAACAGATGCAGAACTGGAGGTCACAGTTTGTCTTGGGAGTGGCAGGATATCGCCGTATTTGAAGGGTTGAGATAACACATGAGACTTTTCTGCAAAATGCACTGCAGGGATAATATGCACTTCTGGATAATACCCTGTACTCTTTTGATGTGCATGCTCTCTGTTGCTTTTCATGGAATGTGTCATAATGAATTACTGAAAAAAAAACTCCAAACCAAACAAAACAAAATTACCAGCCTGGATCTCTAAGAACTGAAACTTCAAAGAATTGCTATAGGTTTGTGCAGTGGTTTTGGAATGTACTGCCGTACGCATCATTAAAATGCAGAAAGTTTGTCCTTCAGCTTTGCAGGGATCAGAATTGAGCTCACGGAGGGTTCTTTGAACATAGTGTCAGTAATTTGCCAGTGCAGCTGAGAAAAACTGATACGGTCTTGCACATGGCTCTACTTGGCAACTGTGGTGAAACAGGCCTAAAATTAGCTGGATTTGTAAAATGATTGCATTTAAACGAAATTAGTAATGAGCACAAGAACAGTGTGTCTGAAATGGCAGTTGGCAAGATCAAATCGAGGCAGGATTCCATTTTCAAATTAGTAAATCTCCTCTCTAAATCCACGAGGTTTTATTCTTACAGTTGGAGTCTCCGCTTGGCTACCTTTAGGTCTGGATAGACGTATAACTGCTGAGGTACCCACAGGGCTTGAAGTGGCTGTGTGACTCCCAGCATTTGTTAACTTCCCATCTGCCCACGTTTTGCAGTGGAAGAGTATGAGATGGGCAGAGTTTGGGGGTTCCCCTCTTATTTTTCAGGAGCCCATAGCTGTTCCAGGAAGTTTTAGGGGACAAGTTTTAGACTGGACAAGTTCATTTAAAAAAAACCCAATAATTTATTGAGGGTTACCAAATACGCTAAACCCACACCTGGTTTAGAAAATCCCCAAACTGAAAATGATTAAAGGATGGGAGTGTGCAGGGGAAGAGTATCCTATTTACCTGTGCTATTTACTCTTCTTAAGGTTTATAGCTGCTACTGCTGGGGACAGGATGCTGGTGTAGATGAACTGACCTGACAGGACACTCCTGTTTCTAGGGATATCAAACAAGACATTTTCTTGGACAAACCCCTGCAGCACATGGAGCTCTTCAGACCCAAGCCAAACCATAGCTGAGAGAGAGCTCTTCATCAAATCATGCTTTAACTCTTCTAGATGTGAAATGTGAGTGAGCTGGAGCACTGTGCTGAGCCTTTCGATGGTGTCCAGCACGGAGAGGCTGTTTTCATGTGTTTCCTTGCTCTTTACTTCATCAGCCGAGCCCAGGTGTATTGCCATTGACTTCAGCGGAAGCAAACTCCAAGGAGATGAGCTTTGGCCCGGTATTTTGGCAAATGTGGTCGTGTTTGAGAAATATGCTGTTAGGATGAAGGCCGAAACAAATCTGGCATGTGGAATTTCATTTTTGTTTGTTTGATGTTTAAAAAAGCATATTTTTTTTTTTGAGTCCAAAGTATCTTTTGGCAATGGCATTTCCAAATGTTTTGGTACCAAAGAACTTGTCGTTATGGCGTGGTCAGCAAACTAAGCCCAAGCTAAATCTGTCGGTGCTTCTGGTATTGGCAGCAACCTGCAGAAGTCCCTTTGCTTCCTCAGCTTGGATTCCAGTCCCTCTCCCTTATCCTAGCACAGCCAGGAGGCCATCTGCCTTACAGTCTCTCTTTATAATCTCTCGCCAGCGCTGTCTCTGTCCCCTTTGGAAAACCTCTCATGCTTTGGGAGTAGAGTTCTTGTGGAAAAGCATGGAAGTCCAGAGGAAGTCTGTTCTGCCGAGGTGAGAGGGGTGCTGAGGCAGACCCTGCCTCTGTCTGTGTTGTACGAGCCCTACAATACGTTGGTCCTTGGTTTGCCTTCAGCCCTTGTAACTGCGTTGAGAGGTCTTGGAGGTGTTGGTTGGGCAGCTCTCGTAAGTGCTGAGTTTTTTTGCAGTCACTATAAGATATTAAGAAAAACAAATCGTGTTTGGTCCAAAATTCTTATTTCTGTTTTCTGAGCAGAATATGTTATAAAAATACCTTTAAAGTTGCCTTTAAGTTGTGGAAATCAATCAGATTGGCAGCTGTCTATGTTGCTTTCTTTTTATTGTGCCCTTTCTTTCAGAGAAGCCTCGATCATTACACCGGGCATGTTTTGGTAGAGCAGAGAATGTAGCTCTTATTTCATAGGGTGGACAAAGTTTTTTGGCACTTTAAGTGCAATTCCTATTCAAGTTACACAAACTGTTTGATAAGTAGTATGAAAATTGATAGTGTTGCAGTTAGAATGCATTCAGGGCTGAATGTTACAGCTCATTCAGCATCTCTATTCATTGCATCTAGTGAAATGTGTGGCAAATAGCAGTTAATTACTTTGTGAGCACTGTGGATGTTGGTGGGAAGACACAGTGTATTATATATTTGAGGCTGGTCCTGTAATTAGACTTCACTCCACTGACCTCAGCAGGCTTCAAGCCTTGCCCTGCCTAAGTAGCATGACATATAATGTTGCTGATGTTAGAAACTTGTGCTGCTGTATGTCGAGTCGTTATGCTCCTCAGAATTAGCGATGATTTCACTGAAGCTGCTGAAAGACAGTGCTAACTCACAAGAAGAAGTGAAGAGCAGTAGTTTGTGGCTTGGTTTTGATTTCGGATGAGTTTGCCATGCAGTAAGGTACCTACTAGAGATGGGTCTGGCAGCTTTGTAGTGCTGTGTGGCAGTTTGACCCTGGAATTTTTGGTTTTGGTGTGTCAGATCTGGCACTTGCTGAACAAAACTGAAAAATTCCATTTGACTTGATTTTGGATAAAGAGAATGTAAATTGAATTCCTGTTCAGCTTCTATAGCAGCCACCTCCAGAAGAACACTCTAGCTGCTGTTACTGGCATTCATTCAGAGCTTAGAAAGGAAGGGTGGGTCTCTAATGAATTGATACCCCTTGCTGAGGGGGAAAGTTTTGATTTTTTTATAATATTTAGGCTTCTCCAGGGCTTTGGGATGGTTTCCTTTCTCTGACTTGCTCTAAGTGATGCCGCTATATTTTCTTGCCCTCCCAACTTGCCTGGCTGATGGAAGGTACTGGGCAAACATCTGCTTTTGGCAGCTCTCCTGTGGTTTCAACATCTTGCTCATCCTTCACTTCAAAGAGTGCCACTGCCAGCAGTGCCCCCGTGCAGAGAGCACCCAGGCATCCCCAGCACCGAGCCCCTGGCCCAGTCAGGGCCCAGAGTCTGATGCTGGAGCTGCCAGTGCACATGCCTGCTGTGGCTGAAAGCTGGATGCTGCTCTGCATGGGAGAAGCCTTGCCTGTACCTGCCTCCGATTAAATGCCATGCAGGAGGATAGGTTGTCCTGCAGCAGGGAGCTAAGAGGCAAATGGTTATTTTAATTTTCCTCGAGGTTCTGGATCCAGAAGTATTCCTTATATGACAAAACCTAGGAGACAAGTCAGGCTGAAAAGACAACGTTTTTACTTTGTCTCTTGCTTTTCCTCCGTTACTTATTATTCTTTTTCTCACTGACTTATCAGACCTACTACCAAATCTTGAACAGCTTATTGTAGCTTTCACCCAAATAAATTCTTTTGGGACAGACTGAGCTTTAGAGCTGTTGCAAGCAGGTCAGACAGGCCTTGATGCCTGGGGGAGAATAAACACTGTGCTGTAATTCCCTCTCTTTCAACAGAAGGCTTAGCACAACAGCAAACTTGACTACTTTCAGCTTATAATGTGCTCTAGTAGAGATGATGAGTATGTTTTTAATTTTTAACCTCTCTTTGAGGCCCAGGGGTGACACTCATTATCTGTCTCCCCAAACAACATGACATTTTGACAAATGACTTATGTATTGTCAGCCTAATACAATATCTTTCTTTTTAAAATGTTTTAAAAGGCAAAGCTTTTTATAGTTCTGCAGCTGCCAAACACAAAACTCGGACATAAACCGAGCAGGCTATGGTTCTAACAAAGAAAATAACACCAACACAAAAGTTTTCTGCGTATCAACATTTTCTGCTTCACTTCACTTTGCAGCTCTCTGTTGCATATTTATCCTTTTTCAACACATGGAACTGAAACAGATTTTCAATAAATTTCTATATTTTTTATATATAAAAAAGACTAGCTCCACACATCAGAGCAATTTTTTTCCGTGTATCTAGCTTATAAAGTGATAAGTCTGTTTTGTGGTATGTCCATATGGATTAGCTCTGTTCAGCCTCATAAAACATGTAGTTAAGGCTTTACTGTGTTTCTCAACATAGGAAGGAATTGGTCATTTCAAATACAGCAGTGCTATGTTTCCCTGGACAAGCCATCTTGAACTTTAACTCTTTGGCTTGGCTGATGGATTTGTCACTTTGCCTGGTGGTTAAATTCATTATGGAAACGATTAAACTCTGTTTAATCTTCATTTGAAGAGTTTGATGTGAAACCTGCAGGTAATTTTAGCTGTGACTATTTGCAAATGAGAGAATGGATTATATGTACCAAATCCTGTCACTTTTGGAAGTGTCCAGATTCTTAAGAGTTTCTATTGTTAGGATGGTCTAAGCATGTAAGCAGGGCAGGGGACGGAGGGAGAGATAATGTGTTTTATTAGGCCAACTGATTTAGGTGGGGGGAAAAAAGAAGTAAAACCAGGGTTTTTCACCTTCATAGCACTTCTTCTAGCAACTCAGTGTTTTTTTTAATCCCCAACTATATTGGTCCAATAAACAAAAAACAACAAAAAAGCACCCAAACCCCAAACTTCTCCGTGATAGCCATTTCCCACCTCACAGGGAATTAGATGTCTTCATGTTGCCATTTGTGTCTGTAGCTAATTGCTGGGATAAAACAACTGCATCTGTAAATCAGATCCCTTCCTCGCAGTTATTGGAGGGACAAGGCCCTTCTCTCCCCAATACTGTATAGAAGTTTTTAAATCCAGCCATAAAATGAGCCAAATAAAAATTACTTGCTGAACTGTGAAGTCTGAGTACTGTGGAAAAAAGTAAATATAATCTAAAAATGTATTTTATCTCCCATTCATTTGGATATTTATTTTTTTTTTAAACAGACCCTCTTTAAAAGCAAAAAACTGCTGGGAGAGCAAACCATTTGTGTTAGTGCGATGTGCGGGAAGTCTGAGCTCCAGCAGACATTCTTGTAGGGAAGAGAAAAGAGTTGTGCAACAGTTGCAGGAGCATGAAGGACACTTGTGCTAGAACAGTTTAGCAGTTCAGGTGGTTTCTGAGTGAGAGATAGAAGATCTCAAAGAGGATCTCAGAGTACTTGAAGGGATGAAGGGTCTTGGGAAGAGTTGAAAGCTTCTCTCTTCCCCAGTGCCTACCAGATGGCTCGGCTTGATGGATGGAAGTGATGGAAAGCGATGGTAAATGTGACTCCGTGCTCCAGGTAGGGGAAGGAAAACTTTCCAAGCATAAGTTAATACTGACTGTAATGTGGAATGGCTTTCATTCTGCAGTGCCTGCTACTTTGTACTCGCTAGTGAATTTGCTTACATTGGTGTCTTATAAGCTTGTCAAGTAAATCACAGTCAAACATAAACTCAGTTGCTCAAAGGTAATGAAAGAATTTTTTTCCCCTCTCAAGTTTGGAGGATTTTCAGCGCACGTACTCCTGGGACTTGTTTCTCATTGCACACATGCAACAGATTCCTCTTAGGTTTGGTAAATTGCCCAGGTTGTGATGTACAGCAGTATTTATTAGAAGGAGACATGTGTGACATGCCTTTCGCTCCATGTGCTGATGCCAGCAGCTTTTACTGGCTTATGTCTGGGGGGCGGGGGGGGGAAATGCTTGCGACAGCACAGAGGTCTCCCTGAGCATTGCTCTGTGGTTCCTAAGAGGCAGCAAAAGCTTGAGCCATCGGGAGATCGGGAGGCTTTCTGCTGATTTCTACTTTGCATCAAGCCCTTTTTTTTTTTTTTTTTTAAACTTAGAAATACGTAACTGCACTGTTCAAACCGTGAGATTACTTAATCACAAAAGGATAAGATTAAAGGTAGTATAGTGTGAAATTTCACCATCTTGCTCTGTTAATAGATAGTAATTAAACTGGAAGCATATGTGAAAAATTGCTTACTAGTTGTTTAAGCAAAAATGGCATTTGCCAATATCATCTATTTCTACTGATAAAGAACTACATGAAGGCTCCAGCTGCTTCCATAGCTGTGTATCCTAAAAACCAAAAGTGCTTTTTAGTACTCTTTATTTTAGTGTCATCTGTCTAAGCTCTTTCATCTTCCTTGTGATCTACGGAGCAACCACCTCAGTGATGCCTTTCCAGTGCCCAAAGCTGTCCTCCGGCATGCAGGCAAGAAGAGCTGGACATCTTCACAAGAGCTGCTGGTGGAGAAATGAGGGCACTAAGCGAGAAGCTGCATGGAGATCTTGAAGCTGCCCTGCAGAGTTCTTGCGGTAGCTTAATAGAACTTACAGAAGTGCCTTTGAATTGTGACCTTCCAAATGTCCACTGGTCAAGGGTAACTGGGATTATGAAACCAGAATGAATGCATGACTGATGCTTGCTGAAACCAGGCCATTCTCCCTAAGGACAAGTAATTGTTTTGTATTTAACATGTTAACTGTATTTGTAGCTATAATATAGCAAAGCCATTTCTCATATAAATAGAAAAGAAGTGATGCAAAGGTGCTGGAAAGCAGCAGCAAGACCCTGGCTGCTGCTGGAAAACAGGTTTGGTGTTGGCCACTTTTTAAAAGTTAATTGCATTTTAAAGATAAGCTTTAATGGCATTGGCAGCACGAGTGCGACTGTAACCAGATCTTCTTGTTTTGTACAAGTGCCTTTCAGGTTTCTCTGCAAGGTCAAATGTCCTATTGACTGGCAGCTGGACCGCTTTCCTTGTGGGAATGTGACTGGGATTTGGTGGAGCTGCAAAATGAGTTTCCCACTGAAGCCAAATATAAAAGTGTCTGAGGATCCAGCAGTTTCACTTCCTGCAAAGCTGGAAACCCTTGTAGCATTTATTAGGATTTCCTGCAGGGAAAGAGGCATATTAATCTTGTTTGTCTTACAGAATCATATTTGCACTGCAATTTGTAGCACAGAGCAAGAAGTTTTCAATTAGTATTTCCTGAGGAATAGCAAATTCAGTAAAGTGGATGCTTTTAATTTTTTAGTTTTTGTCAGTAAATAAATAAAGCAGCTCACAGGACCGTAAATGTTCCACGATGTTGGGGCAGGGAAGAAGAGTGGTGAACGTGGTTACGGATCTAATAGGAAGCAATGAACAGCTGAAGCTGTTCTCGAGTCTTTCCCAATGTCTTTCCTTGATATCATCATAATATAATCTCTGAACTTCAGTACGGTATCGAGTGTGCTTGTAGGAGGCAGAAACTTCAGTCTTGTTGATAAAACAGTCACTTGGGTCAGTTCAGCGCTGGTTTTAATTTTCCTAGTGTTGCAAAATTTTTCTCAAACTCTGAGCTGGTTGCAGTGAACCCTGATTTAGGGCCCAAACCAAATTTGCTTGAAGTCCTGTGAGCCTCTTTCCCTTTCAGGTTCGTAGTAACTTCATATTATGGGAAATGCTTTATGTGTCTTAAAAAGGGGCTTCAACCTTACCTTTAAGGCAGTATTGCTTTTTCCTATCCAGGCAGAGGAATGCTGTGAAGGAGAGATGAGGCACTTGGGCTGAGGAGCCTACCTAGTATGTGGGAGTTTCCAGTCTGCGGTGCGTGTGGTGGTGGGACCATCTGGACACATGTTACTTTGTGCATTGCAGATGTTCCCCATCTCCATTCTGGATGAGATGGGCCTATATCTGGGACTTCTGGGCTTCCCTCATCTGCTTTGCGTATAGTCTGTACTTATCCAGAGGCTGATCATCTTTTACACGCGTTGGATTTACTGTCCACTTGCAGATTGACTCTGCACGTAAGACTGTAGCTCTGAGCCAACTTCTGGAGTTTCAGAAATCCTGGGTTGATGGCCAAAGTCCTTCATTTCCCCCCCAAAAAACAAAAGATCTAGGTGCAAGCATGCCTTGAGGTAGCGGTATGTGAGAGAGTAGATCTCAAAGCTTGTTCTTTAGAGAGAACACCTATATACATTTTTGGTAATTCACCTGACAAATATGAGGTGAAGAAAAAAGATACTAGAATTTGTAAAGGTACTTATTTATTTTTCCTCAAATTAAGAAACTTCTTCATTATCTAGGATGCAGCACTTAGGTTTAGAATTTTCTGCAACTTGAGCCTGAATTGGAGAGACAGAGTGCTTTTTCACGCCACCGAGATTGTGGTTAGACACATCTCTGGCTGTGGTTGCCAGATTGTGGCAAAATATAGGAACTACTGAGTTTGAACATAAAGACATGGAAAAAAAACACAAAAGCAGCATGAATTGGAGAAATACTTGTGGTTTATTATTTCTTATTCCTCATTCTTGGAGGCATTCAGCACATAACATGACCCTCAAGGCATGTATCATTCAGCTTTTGCTTTTCCTTAGTGGTATTCATTCAGGCATTGAAGTTCAAGCTATTGGAGTCCTAGAGCACTCGCTGCGTTACATCTAACTCTTTTGAGCTCCGTTGTGTTTCTTATTGAATAGTTGTGGATATTTCTGAGTCACTGATAGGCATTGGAGAAAAGGTCACGCAGTCACGGGCACCATACTGGTGTAATGTATTTCACATTTAGTTTTGGAGCAGTCTACTGAGACGGGGAAATGGAGTTATTCTTACTTCAGTGAGGAACTGATTTTTAGCTTGTCCGAGGTAATATGGGACGTTTGTGGCAGATCAAGTAAGTGAACCTGAATCTCTCCGAATTAACTCAACCATTCAGCCAGCAAACCTGTTTGCTCGGTTGTGTCATAGCATCTTTTATCTCTACCAGCAATGATCTCAACCACAGCCTGTCAGAAACACATGAGGTATATCAACTGCTGTATCCCATACGTGCCATTAAGTATGCATTGTTTTATAAAATGAAAAGCATTTTGTGAAATATTTCCCAAAAGCTGTGTGCGAAGGAAGCAAGCACTCACAAACAGCTGTTCTAGGAAGACTCTTTTAAATTCTGTTTACCAGAACTTGTTTCATTTTTTTGCCATTCATATGCTTAGTTAATCACTTAAAATTTCTGTCTTTATTATGCAACAGTTCAAAACTTCCAGTCGCACTATGTATAAGTTACAGGTGCCAACACCTGTAAACTTGAGGTAATTACCTTGTCTTATTATTAAAGTAATAATTCAAAGAGAGAACCAAAGTAGGGTAAATATTTATGCTTAAAACTTGTGGGCCAGAGATCTGGGTGTGATGTGTGGGCCCCCTGTGGCTGCTGCTAAAGCATCTGATTAGATAGGTGCTACAACCAGTGATTTCTTAGAAATTGAGAGATTATTGGCCTGACTCTCCTCTCATTTTATTTAATGACACCTTCCAGCAAATGTCTAGGATGAGATCCAAAGCAGATCTAATTTGATGGGAACGAAACGAGTAATTACAGCTCTTTGCAGTGAAGTATTCAGAGCTATAGCTTTATTGGCTTCATATTGTTTCAGAGCATGCTTTGCTGAACTGGGGTATAGGTTTTTGATTAGTGTCCCACTGCTTTAAGCCTACAAGTGTCTGCTGGCCAAAGGCTATCTGAGGACTGACTTTATGGGAGCACAGCTGGGTTGTAAGCAAATGGTGATGCACTTCTGCTCTGCACTCCGAGGGAAGAGAAGCAAAAATAAAATCCAATAATATATCTGTATTATTGAGTACCAGACAGAAGAAAATTTACTGCAAAAGCAAAATGAACTTGCAGAATGAGGTTCAGACAGCTTATAATGTCTCTAGTTGGTGTTTGCTTTATTAAATAAATAATAATAAAACCAGGTAATAAATACCCTGCAAAGTGAAATAGTCACTTCAGGTGTTAAAACTGTAAATTTGCTCTCAGCTTCACACTGTTGAGGTGACATGAAATTTTTTTACTGTTTCACTTTCTTTTAATTTAGGAAAGGAGCAGCAGAAGAGTAGTGGATGAAAGGTAAGAAGAAAGTCCTGAAGCAGTATGACAGACCCTTATATTAGTAGTGGTCTTAGATCCTACATTCTTTAATGCTAGTGTGGGAGTTTGACCTGTCCTTCCCATGTACTGTGCAGTAACTGAGCAGTTTGATTGAAGTGTGATTGATTAAATTGACAGATTAAGGGTCTTTGGAGCCAGAGTCTGCCCACAAGCCTTGGAGCGCAAGCCTTTTCTCTTCCTGTAGGAGTACAATAACCTACAAATAGTCAGATGTTAAATTTTGGATTACCTTCTCTTGGTGCAAAAGTAAATACTCTGATACATTTGCCATTCTGTGTCACAATTCCCTTGTCCCCAGTCCCTCATTCCCTGGTTTGGGAAGTTTAGGAAAGAGCATAGTGAGGATTGCCTGCAAGGAATGACAAAAGGAATAAAACCCCACAGCCATGGCAAACTTGGTCTCTCTTCTACATCCCAGGCCCTTTGAAAGCAAGAAATCTGTGTGTTTCTTGAAAAGAAAGCTGAGATCAGTAACGTTGTGCAAATGTTGGGTTTTGATCCTACAGGTCCTTAGACGCAGTGCTTACAGTCAGGAGGTGGAATCCTGTCTCCTTGATCCACATAGATAGACTTATACCTGATAGCAGGCTCAGGATGATGCACAAATTCTGCGATCTGGTGGGAGAATTCAGTGGTAGAAAGATTTGTGAGTAATATGAATGTGGATGACCAGATCTGTGTAAAAAAAAAAAAAAAAAAAAAAAAAAAAGGCACTCCAAGGCATGGATTTTCAGTGAGGACAGGAAAAATCTAGGATGTTAGCTTCATGCTGTGTCTCAGCAATGCTGTTCCAAGATAAACGTAGTTCAGAAGTTGGTGGCTTTGGGAAAAAAAAAACCTAATTTTTTTTTAATGTCTTTAAGTTATTCAGATAACCTCAAGCTTTGCAGAACTGTTTTCTTTTGTCTGGGGAGATAAAGGCTTGGAGAAACATCAGGGCAACTTTTACGCAGAAATTTTGACTGAGGCCAGCACAATGGAACAGGGAGGTATCTGAGTCTAAAAACTTGCATGTAATAGAGAGCTAATTTAAAATGTGCAGCTGCAGGGGACCACTCTACACTTATCACAGTGTTTTAGTCTGAAATAAGATTTTAGTAAGTACAAAATATACATGCCCGGCAGTATAGAATTTGAGTAGCTTTCCTATAATTTGGATACTCATCAAAGTACAACTTTACATGAAATTTGTCTGAAACTGGGTTTTTATTATTTATTTCCAATAAGCAAGCACATGCAATTGCCTAGACCATGATTTTCTGGCAGAATCTGGCCTCTTTATTCTGAGTCCTAATTCAGCCCTGCTGTTCTCTGAAATGAGAACCTTCTGATTCTCCTGCAGGAAGAGGCATCGCTACTGCCATCTGCAAGACATCAACATCTTCTACATCATGCTAAAATCGCTCTGACCTCTCAGCATATGATGACTTTTAAAGAATGTTCAAAGGCTTATTCTTATCTTATGTTAAACACTACCGTTAAGAGACTGACTATGTCTTGTCATGTAACCAATTTGTTAGCTTGGCAGCAGTTAATTTATGGTGCTTCTTAGCAGCCACTGATTCATCCTTCAGTTCATGTATTCCGGTGGTGGACAAATGACGTGTTTATCGACTTTGCATTAACCCATTATTTTGTGCACTTCTGTATTTTACAATTAAAAACATTACCATGAAGCAATAACAGCTTTCAGGTGCTGAGTTTTGAGTAGTACATTCTGGATGTATTTGCACAAGCCGTCTTTTTTTGTAGCTCTCCTTTTATGAATATTGGATGTAGATCGTGAGTGGAAATGCTTGGGAAATGCATTCATAGCTTCAAGCCTGAAGCTGCTTTCTGTGGATAATCTGTAACGCTTTTGAGAAAGTGTGAAACAATTTATGCTATTAATATAACCCTATTTTGAATATGACATACATGTCACAAAGGGATTTTTAATGTAACGGTAGGAGGGTTTTTTACCATTAGGAGTGCAAGGTAAGGAAATGACAAGCAAAATCTCTGTCCTGTAAGAAAATGAAGAGTGATAGCAAAAGCAATTTGGTCTAGTGCCTGTATCTATACTGTACTTGGGCTGGCTTGGAGGAACCCAGGTGTCCTGGTTCTGTCTGTCTGTTTTTCCTGGTAAACAGGCCCAACTTCAGCTTTTTTGTAGAACTCAAAGACCGTTGTGCAGACACTTTCAGGAAGAAACATGCATGGTCTTGTCCGTTGGCATCAGGTCTCTGGAAAAAAGGATAAGAGATAGAGGCATCTGAACCTCACAGTGATCTGCTGCTTGACAGGAGATGGATGGGTGCTTGAGTGCACTGTAAAAGCAGACTGTGCATTGGACCTAGTCGTAGCAGCCTTGATCAGCCTGGAAATGCTCCTTAGAGGGCTTTTGAGTGTAAACAGGATGGGCAAGTAGTGAAACAGGCCTTGAACTTGGCTTTATAGAAGTCGTTGTAGAAGTAGGTTGTATTTCTGTTTCTGAAACCTTGTATAAAATACTTTTGTTTCCAGTGAGTTCACTGTTCTACATCTTTAAGCAAAAAATAAACCTCTCAAAATGAATAAAAGAAAAACTGATCCTGTACAGTGGGGAAAGGAGTGGTGTCTGCATAATGCAGTTTACAGGTATAAAATAATCTGTAGCTGCAGCACAGTGTACTTTGTCTCTCTATTCTGTGTCAGTAGCTCTTTGAGATTACGGCAAATTAGTACAAATACTGGTATCTTGTTCCATCCTGAAGTCAAGGTGAAGACCATGCTTTTAAGCTTTATTGATGTATCTCAGGAGAGCAAAGGTAGAATGAATACAGGCCCCTCGCTCTTGCCTCTAGAGGACTTAAAAAGTGGTGAGAATTTACAGTGAAGTTTAAGATTTTTGAGACTTTCTATTAATCTGGCAACTTCATTAGCTACCAGGGAAGGAGAAACTCTTCTATAAGCCAGATGCTTTTTGCCACAAATAAATTAATTCATTGGATGTGAGCATATATCTACTTTAATTGCCCGTAGTTTACTGATATATCTGGAAAGAAGTGAGGAAAATGCCCTATTTGAATTTGAATTGAGGATTTTCCACTGGAAATACTTGTTTGTTTTCACTGTGCTTCATCAGACGTCGGGTTTTGGAGGTATGACGGTGTTAAAAGAGGTGTTTGTAACCTTTTAACAATTTTGAAGAGTAGGTTTTACAGATAATAATACATAAGTTTTTGGGAAAATGGTGTCCATAACCTTGTTAAAAGCGGTTAGAGGTTTCTGTGTGTGTGGTATCCAGGGAGGTTGTAGATTGACTTCTACACTCAAAATCAAATATATAATGTATTACCCATCTCAACATCTAGGTGACCTGCCAGATCTCAACTGCTTTGTGATCACTAGCAGCCTTCCAGCTAAACTATTAGCTGGCAGGTACATCCTGGTGCTCATTTAAAGCCACAGCTGATGAGCTGCCTTGCCATGTGAGCTAGTCTCAACAACATAGTTAAATGTCTGTGTTCATAATCTGGTTACGGTTTCTCAAGACAGGCTTTATAGCCCGAGTTCATCCCTGTCTCCTGGGAACGCTTTAGTCGACTCACTCTGTGAGTGGGGCTGCTTTGAACGTTGTGTTTTACTGGATTCCTCCCAATGTAAAAACTCAAGAAACTCCAAATGACAGACGTGCGACGTAGGCAGTGTCTGTGCTGACAAATTAAATGTACCCACAACCATTCTTTGCTGCTGAGGCCACCTGCAAGGTCTGCCTGCACGCTGCTAAACTCTTACCCTTCCGACCAGGGGGGCTGTTACTGGGTATGGTCTGGGACCCATCAATACTCCCAAATGGCCAATCCAGGAATCGCCAGTCCTAGAAACAGTCTTCAGAAGTTTTGACTCTAACTGTTATTGGGACACACCATGGGTTTTCAGTTAAAATATGGTATTGGTAATTATAGGTTTTGATGATCAGCAGCTGTTGTGTATTTATTTAATTATTCCCCTACATTTGTTTTAATATGATTTATTATGAAACTACAATTCTACTTTCAATATTAAACAAAAGTATAATTTAGTTTTTGTTAGTAAATTTTTCTTTAAATCTCAAAATACAGATGGGAGGTTTTAGTTCTGCAACTGATTTACAGCTTGCCTGTATCACTGAATCACAGAATGATATGGGGTTGGAAGGGACCTCTGGAGATCATCTAGTCCAACCCCCCCAGCCAAAGCAGGTCCACCTAGAGCAGGTTGCACAGGAACGTGTCCAGGCAGGTTTTGAATGTCTCCAGAGAAGGAGACTCCACCACCCCCCTGGGCAGCCTGTTCCAGTGCTCTGCCACCCTCAAAGTAAAGAAGTTCTTTCTCATGTTTAGATGGAACTTCTTACATTCAAGTTTGTGCCCATTTCCTCTTGTCCTGTCACTGGGCACCACTGAAAACAGACTGGCCCCATCCTCTTGACACCCATCCTCTAAGTATTTATAAGCACTGTAGTCTTTCATTTCACACTACTATTTCCATTTCTTCAGCTAGGGAAACTTTTCATTCATACTGGGTTTTTTGGAGGGGGTGGGTAGGGAGTGTGTGGTTTTGTTTGGTTGGCTGGTTTGTTTTGTTTGGGGTGTTTTGTTTTGTTGGGTTTTTTTCATTAGTGATGACCCCAGGGTCTCATTTCTTCTGTTAGATGCGTTATACTTAGGGACTGGTGTATGAATCCCCGTACAAGCCACTTCTGGATAGAAGTAGAATTTCTTAGTTAAGCAGAACCTATATATAATTACATCCTTAAAATACAAAATATGCAAATGAACTTCACATGGCCTTACTGTCCTTGATGTACCTCAGTTGTGCTGCTATGTCTGTTTCTTCTGCTTTGGAATAAATGTACAAATTAAATTGAGAATTACTTTTTTTTTTTCCTTTATTCTTTTTTATGTGGCAGTGTCTTGCTTTAGTAAGACTTACAAAGTGGTGGCTAAAAGCGTAAAATATGGAAAAGTACACTGACCCCTTTGAGCATCAGTACAACTCCGCTTCCCCAGACCTCTGTGCCTGCATCTTTTCAGTGCAAATCCGGTGTGGTCTGTGTGATGGCCGCTTGCTGATTTTTACTCTAGCCCACAGCAGAGTCCAAGAGTTGAAGACCTCATGCAACAAACAGGGATTTCCCACCCACTTATTTTTTTTAGGAATTCTTTAAAAATTATATTTCTTGTGGGCTACCTCAACGTTGGTGAGTCATGCAGGACTAAACCCACAAATTATAGCTTGGTTAACTGGTCTAGAACAAACAGAAATTTCCAGTATTTGAAGAAGAATTTGTGACCCTGAAAGCTTGTCCATTTTTTTTTTTTTCTGTTTCTGACTACATCAATTGGCACAGCCAAGCTCAAGGGGAATGACAGACATGTGCCAGGAGCTTATAATTTTGATGCTGAGAAAGACAACGCGTACAGTTAATCTAGAAATGGTTAATGTATTTGAGCATTTCCAAGTGTAAGGTTGTTCTTTGCCCCAGGACAGTACTTCTCCTGTGGATTAGCCTTTCACAATGGTTATTATTATGAACAGAGAAAGTAACTCTGGATAAATTTATACAATTATACTGATCTTTTTAGGTTTCAAACTTTATTATTTAAAATATTTCATTTTGTAATAATGTTTTTTAAGTCTTGGGCCAAAGCCGGTCCTCCTAGAGCAGGTTGCACAGGAACGTGTCCAGCTGGGTTTTGAACGTCCCCGGAGATGGAGACTCCACCACTTCTCTGGGCAGCCTGTTCCAGTGCTCTGCCACCCTCAAAGTGAAGAAGTTCCTCTTCATGTTTAGATGGAGTGTCTTATGTACAAGTTTGTGCCCATTTCCTCTTGTCCTGCCACTGAGCAGCACTGACAACAGACTGGCCTCTTCCTCTTGACACCCACCCTTTAAGTGTTTATAAGCATTGATCAGATCCCCCCTCAGCCTTCTCTTCTTCAGACTGAGAAGACCCAAGTCCATCAGCCTTTCCTCATAAGAGAGATGTTCTAGGCCCCTAATCATCTTTGTAGTCCTCTGCTGTACCCTCTCCAGGAGTTCCCTGTCTTTCTTGAACTGGGGAGCCCAGAACTGGACACAGTACTCCAGATGGGGTACTACCAGGGCAGAGTAGAGGGGCAGAATAACCTCCCTCGATTGTTCAGCGAGGCTGGACAATCAAATTGGACTGTCAGAGACTGTAAGATCTTAAACTGCTGCAGCAATTATTTTTGGGGGCTTGTGACAAACATTCTACCCTAAAGCAGATGTTCATACTTGAACATACAGCTTTACCACTGTAGCGGTTCTCAGACCCTCAAAGGACTCTCATCTGTGTCGTGGTGCAACCCCTTCTGTGTGGGTGTTTGGATTTTGAAAGGATTTGCTGCATCTGTGAGCCCTGAAGGAGCTCTGCTCATTTGCAGAGTGTTGTTAAGTCTCCTTTCTACAAATAAAGGATGTGTTTCTGTATAAAAAGGGAAAAGATGTCTTAGGGCATTTTGTGCAGACAGATCTCACATTCGTTGAACACCAAGAAGCGCCTGCTGGCTTGATGCTCAGTAAGACTCGGTTCAGAAGCGTTGTCAGGTGTTAGCGCAGGGTTTCAGACGGATCTGGCACGGGGATGGGGATCTAAGGGAATGACGCACACTTTCTCTGTGCTGTGCTTCAGCCCTTCAGAAAGGCGTTCAGTTCTCGGATGCGTTAAGCATCTTTCAAGAAGCACGGCAGCTTAGTTTCTGGCTTCACAAGCCTCAGAGACATCAGTTTTGTCTCGAGTGTTTATCCGAGGGGAGCATGTATAAATCCCGTAAGCGCTTTTAGCTGGCTACGTGTAAACATGTTAGTAGAGAGTGTGTGATGGGTTTTATGTGGTTGTTCCAAAGGATGTTTGTGCCTTGCTAGTCTTTCCAGTGACAATTCACGTAGTCAGGCTCTTTTCTGTAAAGATCTATCACGACCAGAGCATTCCCAAGCAGAAGTTGGAGAGACATCCCTGGTAGATTTAGGAGTTCTCCGTGTGTGAACATATAGAAAAAAAAAACAAACCTCTGGAAGATGTTGCTGCTTTTTAATTTTCCTTTCTATAGAGTAAAGTTTCCTTCTGGATGGCCTTGCATTAGCAGCGGTGTTACATCCAAAGAGTTTCAAATTGCAAAAACACTCTTTCATCTATTACTTTACAGCCTGTTTGTCTCAAGCCATTCATACATGTTTCATTCTCTCAAGGGTGCTATTTCCATAGCGCTACCATGTTTGAGCTTATTTCAGCATTTTTTGCCTAGCTGCTGTGCCTGGAACTACATGTGTCTCAACTACAGAACACACTTGAGTCCATATAGGGCTTTTTTGGCCAATAACTGCTTGCTGGATGATATTTGGCTCTGTCATCAGGGTTTGGCTGGTCAAGCTGACTCTATTCTGTCCTCCCTCCACTCACCCTCTGATTTGTTTTCCCCTGTCCCACAGCTTGGAAAGGAAAAATCTGAAAGAGAAGAAATCTCAGAGATTCCACTACTTCATTCTGCCATTAGGAAATCCAGTTCCCCCGTGAATAATAACCACCTCAGTGCGAAGCTTACTGTAGAGAAAGTGCAATCTTGTGTCGGTGCTTAGAATCAATTCCATGATGTGCAGCTACTTGAGTGGTTCCTGATGCTCTTTCAGTGCTTTATAAACTATTAGAACATACTTTTGCCTTTTTAGGGGATCTTGTTACAAGCCACTACTTGGTAGTTGCAGAATTTTGGTTTCTGCAAGAACTGTGTGGTAAGATCCCCTGGCACACGCCTTGGCTCTGCGATGAATTGGCCTCAGAGCATCGATGCTAAAGATGCCTGTGGAGAACCCCACAGCAAGAAACAATATGAAAAAACATGAGAAACTTGAACTAATTTGGGGTTTCTTCGTATTCTGCCAACCAAATGGCTCTTCGTATCCTACCTTCTCTTGTATCTCAGGTACCTTGATAATTTTACTGCTTGGATATGTCTCTGTGGCTTTAATTAGACCAGACTATTTATTCTAGTATCCTCCCAGTGGCCAACAGCAGATGCTTAGGGAAAAATGGGGATGGGGAAGCAAGCAGTGACAGTGCTTCCTGCCGCCAGCAGTTGGAGGCTCAGGAACCTACTCGTTAAATCAGTGCATTTAATAGCCTTTGAAATATATCTATTTTTCCTCCCCATTTGTTAAATTATTTTAAACTCCATGTTCAAAGAATTAACATACAAGGTAAGGAGTTCATTAAGATGGCTGAGTCTTGTATAAAGAAATACCTTTTTTTGAACCTTCAGTTTGGTGGTATTTTTGCCTCCTTGTTCTTCTATTAGAAGAGACTGTGAATAACTACAGATTTCTCTGGATTTCTCTGTCCCTCTGGAAGAAATATGATTTCCAGCAATTTCTTAAGAGAGACTTCTAGAGAATCTCAGCACCTGAGGTGGTGATGGGATGAAGGGGTTACTGATGAAGGCCTTGTGGTAGTGGGTTGAAGGCTCTGCAGTAGGACAACATGTACTAGCCTAATTCAGTTTCTCAGGTTTAGGCACCAATTACTAGGGCTGACTAGATAGGGTAGATATTTCTTTTTTACTATCAGGTTTTCTGCATTATGTAATATATTAGTAAATCTCAGATGTTCATGACCTCCTGAATCTCAACACCATTTTTTCCAGTGTGTGAGGAAAAGAATAACGCTGAGTCAGGAAATGTGGATTGCCTTTGAAGGAGGTTAGTTTTGAGTCACATCAAGGTTAAAACCAAAAAAATAACCTTCCCCACCACCTCCCTGCCCCCACAAGCCTACAAAGATGATCACCAAAAATGAGCACATCTAAAATCAATGATTTTTTTTAAAGTAATTGGTTCTCAGGCAGTTGCTTAAATTCTCATGGGAAATGAGTGGAAATTTTGAAAATAGAATGGAGACTTCATAGTGAAAAGCCCAAGTGTGATGGAGTAGAGCTAGAAAATGAATTTGAAATGGGCAGTTATATGAAGTCAATTTTCTCATTTCATAAGAAAATAAGAATTCTAAAGCAATGTCTCGAATACAGCTCTGCACTGGAAATTACTTCCATAAACCAAAGCTGTAACTTTAAGTTCATCACATAAGCGCATATTCCACAGCCTCAAGACATATTTAATAAATTGATATGATAGAATTTCAATACAAATAGCTCTGTGAAAAAGTAAACAACATCATGGTGGTAAAGCTGTAGAGATAAACCTTAAGGATCTTTACAGCAGTTTTATATGTTGGATTTTTTTTATTAAAAAAAAAAAGCAAACTGTGTAAAATACATTTTTGTTTAAGGAGACAGTCCTTGTCTATTTAATGTAAGAAGCTACTCTGAGCCTGACTTTAATTTAAAATAAATAAATAGCTGTGATGTCATGGGCTGGCCTTGAAGTTTCCACATATTTTGAAGTCATCTGCTGCACAGTGGGCTCTGAGGGTTCATTATTAGCTGGTGAGGGAATGAACGCAAAACCCAGCAGGTTCATCCTTGCAGCCTCAGCAGAAACTCCCTAGGATGTCCTGTGGAGCTGCAGGAGCAGACCCTAAAGCTCACTTACGCTCCCAGTCCATCTACTTTATCTTACTGGGCACTCATCTGCTCCACTGAGGAGTATGTCGGAGCTGGGCTGAGTATCTCACATGGGGCTTCAGTTCTGCAGGGAATGGGAATGAAAATAAAACTGAAACCAAGAACCAAGGAAAAAATGTTGCTGATTGGGGGAATATGGAGATGAAAGCCCTGTCCCTTCAGTCAAAATTGTGGGGCAGTTTCTGCCACTACAATGCTGGACATGCCACATGAGGATAACCTGAGGGCAGGAGGGGAGGCAGGGCAATTGTGGACTTAGCCTTCAATATTGTCTTCAGAGTGACAGCATGCCCACAGAGATGCCTGTGAGGACCAGTATGACCAGTAGTGCTCATCTGCTGTCTGGAGAGGTGCAGCTCTGATAAAGCGTTCTTCAGCTTTGGCTTTAAAATACATTTCTTTCCTGATTGCATCATATGTAACTTTAATCTGTCAGCTTTTGCACCCCGGGTGCCTGGCATGTGCTTCAAAGCTTCTTCTGCAGGAAGCCCTACAGGGCTATGGAGTTTCATCTGTCTTTGCTGTTTGTCATCACTGTGGTTGGGATTTCTGTTTTGGGTGTCTTGTTTTGTTTCTTCTTTCAAACTGTAATTGGGGCCTGTGTTATGGTTGTCATAATTCACCTCACTTGCATCCAGGGAATTTGACCTGGAATTCTTTTTGCGGGTCTCTGTTGATTTGTGGTAGAGTGCAAGGAAGTGAGCTGCTTTGTCTTGAAGCCTACTTAGAATTTAGGAATCAGCTGAAAATTATTAGTCAGCTTTTCCAGTAGGGCTGGTAGTGGTAGACAAGTTGTCAACCCAATGCCTTTGTTAATAGGAACAGCTAGAAACAGCCCTTCAGATCATAGAATAGTTTGGGCTGGAAGGCACCTGTAGAGGTCATCTGGTCCAACTCCCCTGCAATGAGCAGAGACATCTTCAACTAGATCAGGTTGCTCAGAGCCCTGTCCAACCTGGCCTTGAATATTTCCAGGGATGGGGTATTTACCACCTCTCTGGGCAACCTGGGCCAGTGTTTCACCACCCTCATTGTAGAAAATTTCTTCCTTTTATTTAGTCTAAATCTACCCTCTGTTAGTTCAAACCCATTACTCCTTGACCCATTGCTATAGGCCCTACTAAAAAGTCTATCCCCAAGGTTCTAAGGTGAGAACTTACTTTGGGAGTTCATTTATTTGCAATTTAAAACCTTTTTTTTCCTTTACAAAAGTATCTTTTAAAAATTTTTCAGTGGAAAACTTTGAACAAAAGTTTTCCAGCTTTTCATTAAAATGAAATATTAAACCTCTCTGTTTTTTCATTTACTCTTTTTAAGAAAGTTTTACTTTTTGTTACTAAGTACAATAAAAGGCTACCTGCTGTTTTTTGCTCTTCTTGCTGTTACCAAATTGCAGGGGTTTTTATTTTAATGGCTCAAATTTAAAAAGCTAAAGTAATGAAAAGGGAGTTTAAAATGTGGAAGGAGGAGGGAACTGATATATATATGTTTTCTTTTAGAAAGACAGCTCAGCAGAGGAGGAAGTAAGGTTTAAACAACAAAATCCAACCTTATCCAAGGGTCGTATAGGCAGAGATAAACTCACTGAACACAACCAGCTGAGTTTTTTAGTAATCCATCTGAGGAAAAATGAAGCAAAAGGGGAATATGCAAGTGGAAAAAATATTAAAATAAATTTATTCCTGTAATTATATTGTCTAGAGCTGTACAACATATATGACCTGGGGTCTCATTGTGCTAATTATGGTTAATTTAAATAGTGAGAGATAATGTTCTGTTGTCCTCTGACGCATGACAGAAGCAGGGAATGAGAGGGGGAGTGATTGAAGCTCAGGAGGCACTTGGCTTTGGTTCCTTCAGGCAGATGAAGGAAGATGCAGACCCTCTGTCAGTGACTGTTGGTGCAGAACTTCAGCGGGATGAGAAAGCCTGGCTGGTTCAGGCCACCTTCCACAGCGTGCCAGGTCTCGGCAACAAGAAGCATTTTGCTTGTCTCTCCAAAACTTGGTTTGCTGTGTGTATCCAAAACCATGTTCATTTTTCTACTCTTTTCATCCCTTTTATTCTGAAAAGTGAGTCTAAATGATCCCTGTCATGCTCCGGCCATGTTATTCTCTTGCTCTGCCAAACCCACCTGGTTTTGTACATTACTAAGGTGGTGGGATCTTGAGCAAGCTGCCCTGCTCTGGGCAAGGGTAGGACAAGATGATCTCTGGAGGTCCCTTTCTACCTAAATTGATCTGTGACTGTGTGATGTACTCACAGAACTGAGCAAGATAATACATCAGTGAATTGTATTCTAATATTTGGGGGTTTGCCTCCACTGCTGCCCTGGACAGCTGGAAGAGCAGCTCTGTCCTTGTGGTTGAATCCTGGAGTTTAAAGGGTTGAAGACTCTCACTTCTAGCTATTAATTTCTGGCTACTAAACAAAAAAAAAAATGGTTTGTTTGTATTTAGTTTGACATCAATTGATACTTTTTTGATGCTTAAGGGATGTAAAATGTAGGATTTTAATGTTCTGTAACGTTTACTTTTTCAAGGGAGACCAAAATTAAACTACAACTTTTGGCAGAAGGTGTATTTTTTTTTAATCTGTGCCAAGGAGGACTGTTGTTTCTTTTCTCCTTCCCTACTCCTAGGCACAGAGCTCTCAAAAATAAAAAAAAACCTGCACATCCATACAGCCTCTCTGAAGCAGTGAGGAGCAAGGACATTGCTCTTGCTTAGCTCGGTCTTCACAGATAACTTAAGCCCACTCTTGGACCGCAAGAAGTACTTTTACAACTTGTTTTCATGAACAAAAGTCTCTGGTTCATTTAAAACTTGGAGCTAGGGCTTGACCTGTTTTCCACTAGAAATATTTGGGCCATCGCTGAGGATGAGAGTCCCTGTGCTCAATATAGCGCTATAGGGATGTGAAAAATTAATTCTGAGAACAGCATCTCCTGACAGTGCTTTGTTTATGTGAAAGTCAGGCAGACAGATAGCTGCTGCCATCTCATCTCTCTCAGCCACTGAGCTACAACCCTTACAAATAGCTGTTCCACACAAAAATGAATCCATATTTTGCAACAATCTTTCAGACTCTTTTTTATTATTATTATTTTTAAAGATTTGTACATAGGTGGTTTCTTTGTTTCCTTTAAAGGCCATCAGGAAGACCTGTCGGTAGCTTATTTTAGAGATAAGAGAGAGCAGAACAACTGTACTTCCGACATTGAGGTATCACCTGCCATCTGGAAAGGCTTGATTCACAGCAAGGTGCAAGTCCGGACGTGAATTTGTAGTGGTTGAGCTCACTCAAAAAACCCTCCACAATAGTTTAAAGGTCAGGTCGGGCAGCAGCAGTTGTCAGGGGTTCTGTGCAACCTGGATTGAAATTCCATGTTTAAATAGGAAGACTATAAGTATTGGTTCTTCTACCAGGACGGCGACTCTAAGTGAATATACGGAGATCACTGGGGCAGAAAATACTCTTGTATGTGGAAAATCCAGTTACTACCATGTCTGTTGCTTCGCATTTTGTCCGATATTTGCCCAGAGGTGAAATGGGGAGACGCTGTCAGCGATTGTTTCCTGCAGCAGCTGATCAAGGTGCACCACAAAAGAAAATACAACCCTTGATTTGGCATTAAGTGAAGTGCCAGATCTGGCTGAGGGTTTTGCAGTTTTAAGTGCCGCTCGTACCAGCGACTACAAGGTATTTTAGATTCAGTGTGTTCAGTGTCGCAGCAGAGGTAAAAAGGCAAAACATCCACCACAGTCGTGCTCAGCTTCTGTAAGATTAAGTATGTGTGTATGATGAAGATTGATAAAAGGATGTTAAAAAGGCCTTTTAAGAGAATTAAACACTTACCGGAGGTATGGAGATGCTGAACACCACCACACCGGAATCACTAGTATATATCACCTTTTAATAAGGGCTGAGAAAATGGTGAATGTGAAATGGTGAAATGCTAAACAGCAAGTACATTAGGTTATGAAATTCTAAGAAGGCAGTCTTGGAAAAGCTGAAAACATATCCAAAGGATGAAAATGGAAAGGATCCTAATCTCTGGCAGAGGAGATATAAAAATATAAAGCAAAAAGAAGGAACAACTAGCTAATGGGCTCAAAACTAGTATTAAATTCCTCAAACATATCAAGGGCAAAAAGCTGACCAGGGAGTGTCGGGATCACTTTATGATCATAGTTTAAAAAGGTGGAGCTGGAGATGATGGACACCACGTTGCAGAGAAGCCAAATTAATTATTTGCGTTGTTATTCACTATGGAAGAAACACATGGGACAGCCATAGAGCATTTTTGGGTAAACACGGGACAGAATATATCCGATATTGAGGCTACTGTGGAAGAAGTTACGACACAGTAGGTACTACAAACATGATGGTGTTCACCTAAGGACTCTAGGGGAACTCAAACATCAAGAAGCTGCATTGCTTACAGTAAAATGTATCATTGCTTAAAACTTTCTCAATATCTGAAGACTCTAAGGTGGACAATGGATGTCCACCTTAAAAAGATTCTAAGGGAATGTGGGGAGCTACAGGCCTGCAACATCAGCAAGTTAGCAGAGGCTCTAATAAAGGATAGAATGAGTAGATTATTGGTTAAATAAAATCTGCTGAGGAAGAATCCTTATGGCTTCTTTAAAGGCTTCCATAGTCTTTAAAGGCTTCCATAAACTTCTCAGTTTGTAAATCTCCAATGCGATCAACAAATATGTAGGTAACATGGTTTGGTTGTTATTGTCTATATAGATTTGGTAAGTTTTTGATTGAGCCTTTGCCAAAGACTTTTTAGGAGGCAAAGCAATTGTGGTAGAGGAGGCAAGATCCTGGTATGGCTGTATCAGTAATTAAAAGGTGAGAAACAAAGGCTTAGGGTGAATGGAGGGAAGTTACCAGTGAAGTCCCAGAGGAATCTATGCTGAGATTTTTCCTGCTCAGCTTATTCATAAATGCCCCGCAAAAAGGGATGTCCTGGCAAAGATCCACGAAGGGCAGCAGGGTTGGTCAGAGATGTAGAAGGGCTTCTGTGTAAGGAACAGTTGACCAGATTGGGACTATTTGATTTCCAAAATTGGGAATGGCACAGAAAGGATGGACAAAGACAACTTTAGTTTTCCCGGCATCTATGAAGTGTAGAATACTATTTTCATGAGTTATCTCATGGAAGAAAATCCCCAGGAATTAAAAGAGGGAGATGAAAGTGTCACAAGTTCCCTCTGAATTTCTTAGTACTTTCCTTAACTTTTCAGACCCGAAATTGAGATGTGAGTTTATTTTTATTGGTTTTGGTCTTTCTGTTTTCATTTTGTTCCTGAAGTCCTGGCCATCTCCAGAGTTTGATGAAGTGATGTCTTCTGGTATCAGTCAGACACAAAATGCTTCAATGCAGGAACTTAAAATTAGTGACAATTTTCAAATTCATGAGTATTTCTTGGGGTTTTTTTTTGATAAGACACACATTGTATCCAAGTGAATAGGTCTAGAGAGACTTGAGTTTCCTTGCTTCTGCTAGAAAACTGGCCAGAAATAACATAGCTCCACTTGAGAAGCCTGTGGCCACATTAGTCACTGATGAAGTGGCTCGCTGCTTGGTTTCCAGAGTGGAGCAGCTTTGGATTCACTTAGACTGGAATGTGAGAACGGTAACTTTGTGCCCCCAGATCATTTGTAGTCTTCTGAAGGGCATTATAGACCTGCCAGAATAGAAGGAAGATGAGGAAAGGCATTTTTCAAGTTTATCTGTATTGGGGGAAAAATGCTATTTAAAGCAATTTGCGTTCACTGGGTCAATAAAGGATGACAACATTAGAAGCAGCCAAAAATATTTCAGTGTGCGCTCTTTCAAGTTTACTCGTTCCCCTCCTGCGTTGTGCATACTTGTTAAACTTCATGAATACATGTGAGAGTTAGATCAGCCAGGCCAAGCCTGGATCTGATATAAATAGACACCAAACTTTTATTGCCTGTGATACCGAGTCCTTATTTTCACTTGGCCGGATCTTACCCTGTTGTTAGGTTATTAACATCAGTGGAGTTGCTCCAGGTATTGCTGGTACGTGATAGCAAAATCAGTTTGTTAATGAGAACTAGGCTCAGTATTTCAAGGGAAAACGGTTCCCTTAACCGTTGCCAGGAGTACAGTGCTCATTTCCAAACCAGCCCAACTGTTGTTGACGTTTATTTGCTAGGAGAGCCGTTGCAGAAGTATTGGGGTTTATGCCGATCAATAAAGGAACTCCCATAAGCCATATGGGCCAAAGTATTAAAGCTGTTAACTTTTTCTCTGCGGATCGCTTAAAAGACTTACTTCATTAAAGGGGAGTGGGCATTAAATCACTGCTGTGAACATAAAATCCTGTTGTGTTCACGTGCAATACAATTAAAGGTTTCAGGCATTCCAATAAGGATCAGCCCACGCTGATCCGAATCACTGAACAGGAAATGCTGCTAGGCAAGATCCTGAGCTTAACTAATTAATTTTAATTTATGTATTAAAGTGTTGATCTAGATAATGCAATAATTACAAATGCTTGTGTTTGAAGACCATGAAAATTGCTAAAAACTGAACTTTTGCAACCATCAGAATGTGAAGTTTGGTCACATTTGGCAAAAAAATGCTTGTCTTGTCCCAGGGCAATGCCTTAGTAATTAAGATGCAAGTAAAGACTCTTGGATAGACTTAGGTCTCTGAAGCACATACCAACTTGCAGACTCCGTAATGCACTTTGTTGCACGTGCAGTCACAGAAATGGGTATTTTTGCCAGATGCCCAGCAAATAGTTTCAAAAACCAACCTGAAGTCCTGCGTGCCCAAACTATCCTTTTTATATTGTGTCCTTCAAATGACTTATTTCTTCCCAGGACATTTAGTTTAACCATATTAATTTCTGCATGATGGAACGAGACAGTGTTTTAAGGGTCAGCAGCTGATTTCACACTCCTGCTCTTTGCCTTCAGGCAATGGTTTCTCACCCACTGAAGAAGAGACCTGAAGAAGTTTGTCTGTTGTCCCACCAGTCCCTAAATCAGCTGCTTTCAGGAGGGCATAAAGTGTATCTCCAGCTTTAGAGAAGTCATTAGCTTATATCTGAGAGTATTTGTCACTTCACTCTGTTTCATGAATTGCTGCTCCCAAAGGTTCCCCACAGCTGTCAGGTCACTGGGAAATTGTTTCCATGCCAGATAAAAGTTAAAGGTAACAAATTAGGTTTGGCCATTATTTTCATAGAATAAAGATGATTGTAAGTTATGATTGTACTACTTCGAACGTCTAAAAAGAAAATCAAAAGAAAATGTATTTCAGAGAGTGTTAGGCAAAAATCCTGCCTTTTCAGTGGCAATGTCTTGGCTGATGCAGCTGACTTCTCTTCCAGCCACCCGAGGCTGGTTTGCCAAAGAGCTGACTCTCTTCTTTGTGGTGCTCCTTGGGTCGCTCAACTGGAGACTTGGCCTTCTGTAGATGGGACGATGTTTCTTGCTTTCTCTGTCCTTTTAGCCTTCTTGTTTCAGGCTTTTCAATAGGAATATTGCTTTAGGACTTGCACTATAGACATGTTGAAAATATCTCTTTTCCTCCCTTGGCATCTGGGCTCTGGGAGGACACCATTCCTCCCTGCTGCTTCTAGACAGGACTTCTCTCCGCTTTCCTGACCTTGTGTAACTACCTTGTGCTCCTCAGTCACCGCATCTTTTCTGACTTCAAGCTGATTTTTCCCATTTACAGCCTTCAGAAAACCCAAGGTGTTTAAGTGCACACACATCTCTTCGGATTTGCCACATAGAGCTTGCTGCAAGCATTTCATACTTCACACACAGCACAGTAATGTATATGCCAGATTTGGCACTGACTCTTGCCCTAAATTACTCCCCCCACCTGCCCACGCTCCCTTTGTGATAGTTGGAGGATTTTGCTATTACAGCATCCATGGATTGCTTTGTTGCATCTGAGTGTGCTCTCCTTAAGGCGTAAGGAGCTTACATTCTGTCAGTTCCACAGTTTGCTTCCTTTTGAAGATGAAAATATAGATGCTTAACATGCACTGCAAATGTTACATTTATGTTAGAGTTGCATTCAAAATCTCCAGAAAGGCAGTTCCTGCGGGGACCTCAAAATCTAGAATATTCATGGTGTTACTCTACTGCCTGCACTATCTCCCTCCTGTGTTTTGTTGTCACTTTAGTTTTCATTCGTGTCATAGTTTTCACTCTGGCCATGTACATTTGATACGAAAATATAGGGGGTTTCTAATGTATAGGATACAGAAAGTTCAACTCCTTTAACAACAAAAGATCTAAAGGTGGTGCATTTCTACTGTCTTCTAGCTCTGGTTTTCATCTAAAGCCTAGGTGTATATCTTGCTAAAATGTCTATTGCCATTGAGAGAAAAATGACTATTAGCCAATCATTTTTTCTAATTCTTTAAGAGTTTTGCAGTTAATGCATTTCCTACCTACATCCACTACAGCAGCTGTGCGTGTGCCTGTACACAATTATGGAAGAAGAACTACTTGCACTAGTTAAAACCAGAGCGAGACGTAAACTGTGGCCACGTGTCAGCACAATCCCAATTCTGCTGCAGTTAATGGGAAGTTTGTGCGTGCTTCTAGACAAGCGTTTTCTGACTTTGGGGCCACCTACAGATAAATGCCTGTTGTGTCTTCGGTGATCCTAATAAAGCCAGGGAAACTCATCACAGAGCTGTGGAAGAGGTAATAGGAAGAGAGCAAAAAAGGAATTGCTCCAGCATGTCATAAACACGGACAGCACTGCCCAGGGATTTAAAATGGGTGTTTGTTGTCTCCTTTCATCAACTTTTCCTTAAGACTGTTTACTTAAGAGCTCCTCAGCTATTGCCAGGAATGCAATTATCCTATTTTATGTGCCCAATGAAGCTCTGAGCCGTTCCCACAGTGGGTGAGAGAGGCTTTGAGCTGGTGGTGTGATGCTGCAGTGCTGTGGTCCACCAAACTCTGCAGGTATTTAAAAGAAACCTCTTTGCTCAAAGGGGCTCACCCTCTCTGAAGTAATGAGCAAACATTTAAATGTAGCTTTGTTGTTTGGTCATTTTTCTCTTGCTTGTATGAACTGAACCTCCTAAAAGTACAAAAAGTTGACACCTCCAGATAATCTACCAAAATCAGATGCAGAGAGGGAGGGAGAGGTGAGGATTTGAAGCAGCAGGAGTAAGCGATAGACACAGAAACCATAGGGCAGATGGAAGGGAGGAACTGATAAAAATTTGGCCTCATTTTATGTGTCGTATATCACCAATGATTTTGCTGAATGTCATGGTTTTGTGTTTTTAACAAATTACCCACTGGTTATGTGTGTGAAAGTACAGGAAAGAAGGATTTTATACTTCTATAACCTGCCGCAGAGAAGAACTTTCTTATTCAACCTGATAAGCTATAGGCATCATAATGCCTTCACTGCTCTGTCTGTGAATGCTTGTTGTGTACTCTGTGGCCTCTACTCTGAATCTAAACAAACCAACTTAAACAGCCCGGTGAGTGAACTTGGTTCAACCTCCCTGCCAGAAAAGGGAGGCCTCTCTCATTAGCAATTTCAGATGGAGCAACCTTCGTTTCTCTGGCCTATGTTCTTTGTACCAGGTCTTTATTTTTTTATGAATAGGCTAAAAGGTGGAAAAATAGTATCAGTTTTGGGGGTGAAGAACGAAAAACAACCGTCTTTGAAATGCTTGGGTCAGATTCAGCCCAGTAGCAGAAGCCCAACCCCAAGCAGGGCTGAATTTGGCACCATCAGACACTGCTCCACTGCTGATGGAGTGGATTTGTCCCGCCTGGAATTTGAGAAACAGGCTGTTTCTTGTGCTTTCTTCACTCTGCTGCTTATTAAGAATTTGACCTTTTAAGAGGTCAGTGTCTTGGTGGACCCTAGAGTCTTGTAGGTGAGTGGGTATTCAAGATAAATCTTCAAATACAAGTCAGCCCTGGAGCTATCTTAAGGAGCAACATCTTCTCATCTGCTTATGACCGACTTGCTGCCACTCCTCCATGGTTTTCTGTGTTGCACTGTCACTTGTTTCTGTGAAGGCTTTTTGTTGGGACCCAAAAGCTCGTGTCTGATTTCAGCTCTCAATTCTGCGTTCAGCTCATGTTGAAATCCTTGTGCTCATTTACCTCACTTCATTCAGGTGTTCATCTAACGGTTATTTCATTTTTGCCATTGCTCTCTACTAGGTGAAACAGGGTCATCTGCTTACAGCTATGAGCTTTTCCACTAAGGTAGTAGATAAAACAAACCAGTTTTTTTCTTAGACATCAGCTCACGACCTGATGTCAATGTGAGGGATTTAAGAAAGCCTGTTTTGGCTGGCCTAGCAGGCTGTCCGTCTGTGCACATGCCTAAACCGATCTCCTGCTGGGGGTCGGGGAAGGGAATTCCTCTATCAGGAGCAGCACACAAAGAGCCAGGAGCATTTCTGAAGAAGGGAAAAGCTCACATTCCTCTAGGGCATCAGCTACCTGCGGCTTCAAGGGGGACATGCAAGAGTGGACCTCCTGTTGCTCAGGGGACCAGCTTGGTTCTGGCATGTGGGTTCCCACCTCTTTGACTCTCTCTTCAGAGCAGCGTTTGTTACACATTCTCCAGGAGGAAACCCTGACATCCAGTTTCTACCTCCTGTATTAAAGCCCCTTAATTTTATTTCTCTCTCTGGGTGAGTTGAGGGCACTGTGGTCTGTAGCTCCCCACAGTGGGAGATCTCTGGTAATGCTTTAGGCTTGAGTGAGTTTGCAGGGATGGGGGGGGGGGTGCCTGGGTTTGTTTTTTTTAACTGTCTCTGCACTTGGCCTGTTTCACCCTTTGCAGGAGGTAAAATATGTCCCAAGTAATGAGATTTTTTTTTTTTTGTCAGTTTGTCTGCAAGGTTCAAGGGAGCAGAAAGGCTTGGTAGCTTTTGTCTCCCCTTTGGGAAAGAAAAATGCAGCCCTCAAATTCCTGCTGTGCTGCTGGTGGGTGAAATCTGTCCTGAACTGCAGCCGTACCTCGCTAAGGGCAGGCAGGGGAACGGCTCCCATCTAGGCAGAGTAAAAGCACACAAACATCTGCAAACTGAAGAACATCCTCAGTCATAAATAAGGAGGTGAGGGATTTAAAAGCAGATTCTGGTTTTATTTGGGCCAGTACCTTTGGATAAGGTTTGATTCAAATGAGATGGTTAACATTTAGCCCAGGTTTTGGTCTGCTTCTCTGAAGAGCAATGTGTGTTCTTCAGATGAGGGCGCCTGGAGAGATGCCCCAGCTGCACTAGTCCCTCCTAGGAAGAAGCTAGTCCAATCTGTTTGGGATTTTCCTTGTAGTGTCCCAGCTGGCTCCTCAAATTGGCATGGAATTTGCTGATAACCACAAGAGAGAATGAGGAGAAGATGGGAAGAAGAGTTGTGCCTTCATCAAGTGCAACCTCCAGCTGCTGGAGGTGGGTGTTATATTGAGACTGGTCTTGAGTGCACTCGGTCTGTGTGGGGAGCAATGTCCCTCATGGAAAAGCTTTTAGCTGCAGCAGACCTTGTCTAGGACAAGCTGTCGCCTGAGATTAAAACTCAGAAAGGTCTCTGTGGCTGGTTCCACAATGTACCAGTCATGGGAATGACATTGGTGAGCAACGGACCATGGATCTGGGTCACACTGAGGGGAATGAGCCACCCACCACTGTTGCCCATCTGCACTGAACTGGAGATTCAGTTATTTCAATCAGCAGCCACTTAAATCTAGCATTTTCCAGGCTGAAGTAACACAAAATAAGACTTTCACAGTCCAGGCACTGGCCGTCTTACAAGTGGCTGTTACCCAGAACAGGACAATCCTGTGTCCATGTCCCAGTCTTGCATTTGCTCTTGAGGCTGAGGTAGTCACAAAGAACAGAGAGGATCTTCCTCCTGATCTTTATCATATGATGTTACTGCGATTTATCTGCTCAATTTTTATGTCTATATCTGTGGCTAGTGCTTTAAAATAGGTTTGAATGTTACTTCAGAAGTAGGATTTACATCTTACATTTGGTGCTACTGAGCTTAGTTTTCGTGTGTGTGTGTTTTCTGCCCATTGCTATAGTTGCATTTCACTCCGCTGAAATAACAAGCGTCTACACGGATCAATCTTCTGTTCTTAATCTGTTTTGATTCCAGTTCAGTTCCTTACGTGTCCCAGCACTGGGACTCCTGCCCTCCATCCCTTCCTGCCCCGTGCAAAATGGAAGAGGAGAGTTCTCCTTCTAACCGGGAGAGGTCTTCGTGAAGGAAAGGAGATCCCTGTGTGGAAAATTTGAGAACCAGTGCACTAGTTGAGCACTGAAGGTTTTGAACTGCATGTGCAACAGGAAAATAGGAGCAGTCTGAAAACACTTTTCAGTCCATTCCTGTTGGGCTATTTTTTCGGGTCGGTTGCAAACACAGACAGATAATTGCGTGTCTCCAGTCAGGATTTTATTTTTTTCCCTTGTACCCGTTTATGTACTTTATATAATGTCTTTGTGGTCAAGGCAGGAAGACAGTATTTTATAAGGATGCTGGGAATAATCCCCTAGTATCTTCCCTTCGGGTCAGTCCCGGCCTGAAATAGCCTCAATTGTTTCTTGAATATGTTTTGTAGTGTTTCATTCTGCTGTGATTTCTGCCCCATGTTTATTTTTTCCACAAAAGCCATAAATTGAAGGAAATATAAGCACAACACATCCTTTTTTTCTTTTTTAACTGTATAAAATGTATTAAACCCAGCTATAAAAATTGTTGGTTTATATTATATGAAAACTTTTTGAAAAACAGACAGTGAACATCTCCAGAGAGCTCTCTGAAAAAATAATTTATAAGAATGCTATCCAACTTGTTTCACTATAATCATATTTGAGTAGCATCAACAGGAGTAGCTGATGAGCTTCCATGGGGACTGTGCTTCACTCACTTGGGGCTTTCTACCTTCAGTATTACACTGTGTGATATCAAGAAGCAATATTATTTATAACCGTAAAAAAGCATGTAAAGTTTTATTTTTAAAATCCACCATGATTGCATCTGTGCGTTTCGGCAGCATCCCTGTGCACCGCAGCTGGGAATTGGCCCCCAGGCACTGAAAACCCGATCGTTTCCAGGCAGGTTGTGACACAGGTCTGTGTCACTGCTCTCATTCTTGCCACAATTTTCCAAAGTTGTAAAACGTCAAAAGCCAGTGCACTGGAAACTACATTTTGCTACGGATGCAGGTTTGTAAGGGCTTTTCCATGGAAGAGGGTTCACACAGCACTGAGTGTCCAACCATTCCTGTCCTGTGAACTCAGTGCCGTAGTCCAGGGCTGCAGTAACATCTTTGCTGCAAGCAGATTTACACAGATACACCCAGAACAAACATTTCCTGTAATTTTTTATCTCCTTTGTTAGATACAAACACAAATGTCTCCAAGGACGATCAAATGGGAACACTTTGAAATGAACCCAAACAGTGAACAAGTGCATTAACATGCAGGATCCCATTTTAGTTTTCTAATTAAACTCACTTGTGTTCTCTGACCTGCATTTTAAATACTGAATATTTAGTGAGATTCATACTTTTTTTCCCCCTCGCCTGGCTCCTTTCAGGCTTTGTTCAGCATGTGAATAGCTCCATTAGGGAAATGTGAAAGCACTGGACTATGCATTGAGTTGCTATTTTGACATTCCAGAGGGAGATGCTACTAAGCTGTAAATTACAGAATTGGACATCATTGGTTTGAATTCAGATCAGTTTGGCCTGAAAAGCTGGGTTTAGCTATTTGACCTGCCCTGACCTATTTCTGTCCTTTGTTTAGTAAGGTACCTGAGTTGTTTGCTAATTTCTTCCTACTTTACTGTGTACAGAAGTCTGAAGTATTCAAATATTTTAGCCCATATCTCTTGCTTTGGTGAAATAAAAATAATTTTGTGCTCCATCATAATGTGTGATTTCTAAACATTTTTGTTCCTGCCCTTTCTCTTTTTTTTCCCAGCTTGCCACAGTTTCAGTAGTGTAGCTACAAAAAAATAATGATATTTGCTTATAAAACCCATGAAACTCTGGACATTGTTGAAGCTAACATTTAATACAATGATTAAAAACAGCATTTACAGCTACCTGAGATGAGATTGTGAAGGTGCTGGGTTGCAAACCTTGACTCCAGGAAAAAGAGAGTACTCTGCTTGAGTCGTAGCCTATGCACACATGTTGGAGGGATGGAGCTGGGTGAGTAAAACCAGCGGTGGTGGGTCTGTGCTGTATTCAAGCCAGATGCTGAAGAGGCAGCAGTAGCAGCACTGAGTTAGTGAGAGAGGTGGAAATGGACCCCTTGGACATCAAGCCGTTGACTGCAACTCTTGGATTGCAGCCATCCAGATAATTCCTTGTCCACCAAGTGGATCTGTCAAATCATGTCTCTCCAACTTAGAGACAAGGATGTTGTGCAGGACAGCGTCAAATGCTTTGCACAAGTCCTGGTAGATGATGTCAGTTGCTCATCCCTTATCCACCAACGCTGTAACACCATCGTAGAAGGCCACCAAATTTGTCAGGCATGATTTGCCCTTAGTGAAGCCATGTTGGTGAAAACAAGGTCCAGCATGACACCTCTCCTTGTTGGCGCCCCTTTCACTTGGAGAAGGAAGTTATCATCAACACATTCCAGGAACATTCCTTCCTAAAGAGCCTGTATCCTTCCATTTCAACACTCCAGGCATAGGAGCCATCCCACCACGATGCCAATAAGATCATAGCCCTGCAGGCATGTGCATGTCTCTGTCTCCTCTTGTTTATTCCCCATGCTACGTGCATTTGTATAGAGGCATTTAAGTTGGGCTCCCGATAAAGCTAATATAATGGGAAGTAGTGAGCTTCGCTGCAGTGAGGGCTGGACAACAAGGTCTTTCTGGAGTGGGCAGTGTGGAACTTGCAATGTGGGATATTGTTAGGACTAAAGCAAAGGTCTGTCTGGAGAGATGTAGGTGTAGCTCATCTTGCCTTATGGTGGAGGAATGAACTGGATGACCCTTTTATACCCCTTCCAGACCCTTTTTTTTTCTCTGATTCTGGGACCAAAGGACAGTAACTTTGCAGCTGAGTGGACCTTAAACCCAAAGGATATGTTGGCTGTGGGATATTTCCATGGAGGCTTGACTGAATGGGAAGGAAATTAATCCTCTCCCAAGGTCTCTTGACAGGGAATGTAGGCTCTTTGAGTACATCAATACTCATGTGTTTCCCCATCCAGGAGAATTAATAGGGACAAGCAGCATTAGGCAAAAAAAACATTGACTTATGGCTGCAAAATTGTGCATAGTTCTCCCTGCAGATGTATTTCCTACCCGGTGCCAACATGCAATGACATTATGTGGGCTACGCTAGCAGGGCGCTGGCAAGGAGAGAGGAGCTGGGTTTGCCCCTTGAAGCTTCGCTGCTGCTCTCTGAGGAGTTCTGTTGGCACTGCGAACACAGTCTGGGATCAGAATGATGGAAATGCAGCACCCAGAGCAGCAAATTCCTGTGCACTGATTTTCATAACCCTTCTTGTTAAGTCTGTACCTCATAAGCAGCTCTGAGCACGCACTTTCTCTCTCCTTCCACGCAGCAAACAACCGCCTTTTTAACCAAGAAGAAAATTGAAATCAGGTCAGAGTTTACCTTAGCGAACAAAATTACTATTTATGCAGAATATGAAGCAATTTGGGCTTTGAATAAGATGGTAATTGCAGTTTGTCGTTTTTCGCTCGCTCATTTCCAAAAAATAAAAGACTGAGATGATTTGGGATTTATTTGGCAGATTTGACGCCTGTGCTTACTTCCTGAGATTGAAGGGGAGAAAGCAAGTTGGAAAGTTCGATCTCAGACAAAAAAGAAATGTCTAGGGAAAAAACCAGCCATGATGCTAGTAATTCCTACGTGATGCCGTTATGGTGTGTATAGGCTTAAGCACAGTCCAAAGAGCTTTAAACTCCTGAATACTAATCCAAACATGTTCATATGAAGCAGATAGTGGGCCTTAATCATAAATAAAAAGGATGAGGGAAGAGTCCTGGGGGTAGTTTTGGGCCAAACTTGCTTTTAATGAAGCCCCTCAAAGTTTTGCCACCAGCTTCAGTAAGGTTAGATTTCAACCTTTGGAAATGATCCTCCTTAGAACTGGACATAGGCTGTGCTTTTCTAGAGGTGGATGGGGTTTGTCTCCAGTTTCTGTGAATTCTCCAGGTTAGCTTTGGGAGTTAAGTTACGCAAATAAATTAAAAGAAATGGGAAAAAAAGAGTGCGTGTGTGTGTCTGCATGTGGTTCTAGGAAAACATGTTGAATGTATTAACACTGAATGAGAGCAGAGGGAATTCATAAAACGTTTTACATTCTACTAATTCCTGAGCTACGCAACAGATGTAAGAGTAAACCGAGTGGCACTGGTAGAAAAAGCTTTTTGCAGAGTTTGGTAGACATCTGGCTACAGTTAAGGCATGCTTTTTTAATACAGGATGAATACCCTGTAAAAATATGCGGTCCTATAGGTTCTGAATTGGGAAGGGCCTGTATAAGTCAAGGGGACTATAAAAAAAGGTGCATCCTATTGGGAGAAGTGTTCAGTAACTTGCACATTGTGAGCGTTCAAATTGCTTTGGCCCTGGATCCAAGAATGGCGCGGATGAGCTGTTCAGGATTCAGAAGGAATCAAAAGAGGAAAAAAGAGAGGGACCCCGAACGGTGGGGAATCTCCTCTCTCGACGGCTGCCTTTTGCTGTGACATTGGCTGCTGGAGGTTGCTGGCTCAGCTTATGACCTTGCTCCAGATCCTGCTGGGGTAGCCCAGGGCTGCTGCTGGTAGCGGTGTTGCCTTCTTTGCAGGCTCCATGTAGAGGCTGATGCAGAGACCTGGAGCTTTTGGTCAGGGCAGATTCCTCAGCAGGGTTTTTGAAGGCTGAGAATTTATTTTTGAGGAGTGCAAGATTTCATACCTTATGGCTGTTTTAAGGCTGATACAAGCTTTTCACATCAAAATGTTCAACCTGTTTCCATGGGACAGGAGTTGTGCATCCCCAGATTATTGTTATTCCATTGGCTCTGCTTCACCCTTTCTGAGTGTTTCACCTCAGACACCTTTGCTGTGCGTTTCATTCAGCTATTTCTCCCTCTCTCCTACTTGCAGTGGAGCTGTGCCTTAAGAAAGTCATCAATCCTTTGCATCGCAATTTCTTTTTTGCAGAGGGAACAGCCGTGACACCAGAAATTGGAAGTTAGTGGACCAGATCCTGATGATGTGGGAGTTTCTCTTTTAATAAAAGTTCAAATGCAGCATTTCTCTGTGCTCTAAATAACTGTGTGATGCAGACTGCACAATGCTGCTGGGAGTGACATTTCTAGAGACCTCATCTTAGGAAAAGCTCAAAGTCAGTATTTTATACCCTTCCTTCTCTCCCACTGTCAGCCACCTTCAATGAAGTCCATCACATCTTTCTTCTTGAAGTCCTGACATCCTTGGCCATCTATGGCTATTTGCCTCTACTCATACTCCTCTCACCACATTTTTCTTTTCACCGGTGGACTTCTTGGTGGAGCATATTCTGTCATTTGTCCCCTTCTCCTTCTCTTTCCTTGATTATTCAGAGATTCTAACCATAACTACAAATGCAACTACTATCACTGTGTTATCTGTCTTACAGTTATGTTCCTCCACATGGAAACCTCTTTCCAAACTACAGTCCTTTCTCTGTGAGCTACAATTTTAGCTTAATTCAGATACAGTCTTCTCTGACCTCTCCTAAGGGGTGAACTGTAAGCTCACTTCTGTGTACTTGTCATAGAGAACTTGCTATTTCATTCCCTGACTTCTTTCTGGATCACTGTGAGCAGCAGCAACCTCCATCCTCATGCTTAACCCATAACCTGGGTCTCTCTGAAGGTTGTACTCAGTATGTCAGCACGTTATCAATTGCTTTTTGCATAACATCTCTAATGTATGGTCTTTCTTCTGCTAAAATGTCACACAGGTATAATTTCATCCAGGCTTTTAGAATTCTGTATCTGAATTAAGCTGAAGTATTTTTGCTTTGTCCCCAGCCTTTCTGTGTGCTGCTATTCTTTCTCCGCTTTTCTGTAGTGAATCAAACCAGTCTTTGCAGTAAGGGCAGTTCACAGGTGATTTTCATTGCATAGCTTCTTTTATTTCTTGTCAAGACGGTGACTCCCAACTCAAAGCAGCCTGCAACATGAGCCTCCATCATTCCCCTGTTATATTCTCTGTTTTCTCTCATTCCCTCCCATTAGAAAGAACCTGCTCTGAGTGCCACCACAGCTGCTACACTATCAACTTTCCAAAAACCAACTACGTCACCAAGGTACAGGCTACTGCTACGTCAAAATCCTTGCTTATCTTGCAGGTACATATTTGTGCAGGTACATATTCGTTGCAGGTACATAGTCAAGAGAAGACTGAGGGGGGATCTGATCAATGTTTATAAATACATAAAGGGGTGGGTGCCAAGAGGATGGGGCCGGTCTTTTTTCAGTGGTGCCCAGTGACAGGACATGAGGTAATGGGCACAAACTTGAATGTAAGAAGGTCCATCTAAACATGAGAAAGAACTTCTTTTCTTCGAGGGTGGCAGAGCACTGGAACAGACTGCCCAGGGGGGTGGTGGAGTCTCCTTCTCTGGAGACATTCAAAACCCACCTGGACATGTTCCTGTGCAGCCTGCTTTTGGAGGACCTGCTTTGGCAGGAGGGCTGGACTAGATGATCTCCAGAGGTCCCTTCCAACCCCATGTGATTCTGTGATTCTGTGCTTGTACCAACTGGGCCTTCTTATGCTTTATAATCTATTTTGGGCAGGTTTTGCTCTGTTAATACCTTCTCCAGAACAACCACTCCGGGTCTCATTAGGTGGGACACCCTCCCCTAAGGTGCCGTGGTGATTCAAGAAGAGAAGGAAGTGTGCCGAATATTTGGTAGGCTCCATCTGCTTAGCTCTGAGTCCTGGCCTTTGAGAGTCTTTCTTTAACCTTTTGCCGGGTATGGAAACAATGAATTAATTCCTTTCTCGTTTTAGGGAAAGTGCTGTAAACCTTTAGCCTGTGACCTCCCTGAAGAGCTGTGCTGGCAGGATTGTGCTTTGCGTGTGCTTCTCAGCCCTTCCTGCAAGGCTGAAGCTAAACATCCATGTTTGGCTGCAGTTCTGCTGCTGTCTGGAAAAAACTTCCCTTTGGTGCAGTAAAACTGAAAACTCATTTTGCACGCTTCAGCCACAGACCACGAAATTCAACTTGTGAACTTTGCCTGGCAGCGCCGTTGGAAAGCTGAAGTGTCTTTGTGTTCGCAGTAAAATATATATGGAAAGTGAGGTATTGGGGGAATTGAGATCATATTTAATTTATTATTTACTACATGTCAGATTCATAGGACCAATGATGTATTGACAAAATATGTGAATGAGTGTAATAGGAGTGAATGACAACCTCTCTGGCAATGGAGTATTACTAGGAGCCATCTCTACCCTTTGGTGTAATGCCATCACCAAGCATCTCCTGACAGCCTCCTGACCCTCTCCTTGGACTGTCTGATGCCCACAGGATGATGACATCGACACCAAAGGTCATTCGCTGGTCTTCCCTTATAACCAGTGGGAAGAAATAGGCATCTATAGGGTACTATCACCCCAGCATAAAGTCTGCCTGTAGATGGGATACAGGGGTATTACCTCTGCTAGGCTTTCTTTTCAGCTGTGAGAAATGGTGTTGCTTTACCCAAACCTTGCTTAGATACCTGTGGCCTGTGAGGAGCTCTCTGGTGAGACAGGAGACCACCAGCATTAACGGTGATGGAGCATTCCTGGTGTGAGGGGTGGGTGGCATTAATGCAGGCTGAGCCCAAGCCACTGGGCAAGAGAACATGGAGAAGGATGCTTTCGTATGGAAAATATCTTTTTATATATAGATAAAATTTTACAGAAATTATAAAGAACAGGAGGAGTGTGGGCTTCTTTGAGATCTCCTAAGGAGAGTCATCACATAACAATCCATATGTTGCTATTTTTATTTTTTTTTTTTACTTTAGAAATGAATGAGTGATAAAAATAATGTCTTTAGGGACTCAAATACCAGATTTCTGAGCACTCAAATATACCCTACTTGGAACGTTAACTATCTTTTAATATTTGTTTAGATTGTTGGTTTCTAATATTTGTCTTTGTTTTTCATTACTATAAATAGATATAGATCTATAGATATATGCAGTGCTATAACTAGCTAAGTCTGGTCAGCAAAACCATATAGCAATGTTCTGTGGAAATATGCCTGTTCCAGGTAATGCCATGAAGTTACTTTCTTGGCACACGATCATGTCTCCACCAAAGAAACACGAGCTGTTTCAAGCCCCACAGCTTCCCCCTGTGGGTCTTCCCCAGTTTACACCAATTGTGTAATTCTACTTTTGGGGTTCTTGGTGTGAAGAATCATTGGCATCACATCATTATGGGCATCACACCATTATGGGCATCACACCATTATGGGCATCACACCGTTATGGGCATCACACCATTATGCTTTCCTAGCCTTATTCCTCTTGAATGTTCCTCGGAAAATTTTGGTTAAAATTTTGGGAGAAGCACTTAGGGCTGGTCTACTGCTGCTGCTGAGTGGCATGAGCAGGAAAAATCTCATATGGTGTCATTGTCTACTTTTATTCTGCCCTTCCTGGCCTACCCAATTAACTCTGTGAGCAACTGTTGCATATTAGGTAGCTAATGATCAAGTAGTTTATGCTGATTACATACCTCCTGTGGCTAGTAATGCATCCCAATTACGTGAAGCAAGGCAGAAGTTCGGAGCGTCTCTTGCTCGGCGTTTCTTGCTCTTACAAAGAACAACGTGCTCTCTTTTCCGCTCTGCCCTACGGATCCATAGCGTCAGTTCAATAGGTATATATAGACCCTCTGAGGAAGCGTTCCTCGGCTGTCTGTTATGCTATACGGTGATTTCCCAGCTTAGCCACGTCTTTCCCCGGCAGGCCCGGTGTCTGCCGAAGCTGGCACTGAGCCCCTCGTTTGCGCCGGAGCTCAGCTGGGCGCCCCGCGGCTCCTTGGGAGCAGCCTCATTTTCTATGCAGACGTTTCAATGGAGCCATAGGCAATAAATCGGTGTCCTATGGCGAGGGTTTTTTCCTCCGTGTCACTCACCATAAGAATTCAGCCAAAGATCCTGTGTGTTTTACCTCTGAGGCGAATGTCGTCCTAGAGCAAACCCACTCGCACAGAAGGATTACTTTAACATAACAAATATTTTCGGGCTGACTTACCGACTTGGCTGCGGGCGTGCTGAGACTACTGTGAGACTTGTGCTGAGGATGAAGCTCGTTGTGCTAACCGGTATTGCCCCTCTGTCGGCTCCTGCCTCTCCTTACTGGTTGTCTCCTTGGGATAGAGCCTGTCTTTTTTTTCATTGCTTTGTTTTGATCTTCTTTTTCTTTCTGTTTTTTACAGTGTGCTTTGGAGCCTAAGGCTGTGATGCGTGACAAGAGCTGTTCTAATACGAATATTTTTGAGGGTTTGTTCAGAGTCCAGAACAAAATTTGAGCATTTATCAGAAAGAAATATGCTCCCGTTCTTTCGGGCTGTCTACAGGCCTCTCCTCGTACCTGGAGTGCACTGAGCTTATCCGCCTGTGCTGCTGTTAAGCGATGCTCTTAAGTCTAGTCAACTATACTAAATGCTACCAAGCTGTTTCTATAAAGGGCTACGTCTCACCGCTATTTGTTTTTTTTTTTTCATAAGGAGAATTTATGTTGATTAATTGCTTAAAACAAGTAAAGTGTTCAAAATGCTATAAATTGGCAGTGTTTCCTCCTTATTTTCAAAGGAGAGTTTTACTGAGAAACGGGTAACACAGTACACCCTAGATTTAGATAATAATGACATAGGAGATAGGTTAAAAGGTAAGAAAGAAAGCCTAGGACTCCCATTGTCTAAAGAATTGTGTGTACCTTTGACATTACATGTCAAGTGAAGAAAAAAAATTATGTCCAAAAGCCTTTGTAAAATCAGGAAGCCTTCATTTCTGGTGTTTGGAAAAGAATGAAGTCAGAGGAGAAAGGACGTGCAGGGGAGTTTTCCATGAGAGAGACAAAATGACCATAAGGAGAAGATTCTAATATTCAGTGATGAACACAATAAAAAAAACCACTTTCTCCCCACTCAAGTAAAAGACCCCGAAGAACCTGGATTAGGAATGTAGTGTGAAATGGCAGTACAGAAATATTAAGGTCACCTGGATACCCAGTCCCCAAGGGCTACCAGACCTCTCCAGTTTCGCCTTTGCAAAAACCTTCCCATAGCATTCCCATGCTTAGTTCTACACTGATCAACAAGCTTTCAACCAGAATATACGTACCCTGAGTGTATATAATGTCTGGCACGGGTGGGCATTCATCTTCATTGGAGGCTGCAGGTGCCACCAGACTCCAAGGTGGGAACACTCTGCTCTGAGCCCATGAGAGGGGAGGGAACCAAATCCAGGACCGGCAATTCTGGATGAATTACCTGTGGCTTTTCTTTCTGCTGTGGTGGGAGGACGCAGCTCTGCTCTCAGTTGGAATTTGGGGGCTTTCCCACAAACTTAATAGAACAGGACATGCTACAGAGGCAACGTGTCAGGAGCAGAGCCGTGCTTTGTGCAAGGATGGGCTGCGAGCAACAGCCTGTAATGAAAGTCTGGTAAAGCCTTCTGAGCCCCCTGCCACGTGTGACAAAAGGAATCGGATATTGTGCGTCCCCGAGCTCGCTCAGAGGTGGCACTTCAGGATTTTGACCATCTGCGAAGGTCCCTTTCCCTCTTCACCTGGAGGGTTTCTCCTCCTGGAGTTGGTTCTGGTCTAAAGAAGGAGCAAAGGATAAGCAGTGAAGGGGTGAAAAGGGGGTATTCGTATTGCCTCTGGTGCGGGTATGTCTGGATGAACTCCTGGTTTGACTTGAAGACTTCGGGTTTTTTTATTTTTCTTTTTTTAGCCAGCATTAGGGAATTCCTCACCAGCTTGTTCTTGCAGTAGCCAGGCCAACAATGACAAGAATGTGGAAATCAACTAAGCAATTATATTCACAGTGGTGGTTAACAGCATCCCTTCATCTGAAACAAATCAGTTACAGTCCAGTGAAACCTGCTGTACCTAGTGCGTGTACATAATAGAGCTCTTGTTGTGCATTTTCAGAGCGTGCCAGATCACTTAAAACAGGGTGGATGAAAGGCAACAGGAGAGAAATCTTATGTTTTATTAACCAGAGACACAGAAACCTGGATAGCATCTTATTTAACCTCCTTCCATACAGAGAAATCTGCCACTGTATTTATAAAAGTATTTCTGCAGGTGCTGCAAAATGTTGTAGGTCTGAAGTCCAGGAGTATAACTTAGAATTAGCCGTGAACGAGAGCGGTGAGCAATTGCCAAGGTAGGAAAAGTCAGCTAAGAGACTTAAAATTAGTGGGAGTTACTCTGACCTTGGTTACTTCTGAAAATCTGATATATATATATATATACATATATATATACACACACACACAACATTGGTGTTTAACCTGTGAACCCCAGGAGTCTGTGAATTGTTCCTAAGCGTGTCGCTGAAAGGTGGTTAGGAGCACAGGTGCACAGCTGCTAAATGACGTACAGACATTTCTAAAAAAACACTTGCATCTCACTGGAAAATTTTCAGTGACCTATAAATCAAACAAGACTACACAAACGCAATACGTTGTGAAAAATAGAAGCTTATAGAAGTCAGCGAGGATGCGTAAGTGGCAATTTGGAAGGGCTGCCCTAAGGTATGCTCCCATTAATGTCAGCCCCGATGTACATCTTGTGCAGGATTTCTCCCTTGGTGTTCCCTGACCTAAAGAATCAGCTCCTGCTCTCGGAAGTGAAAGGCATTAACAGTCCCAGGCTGTGCACCGTAGAAATTCCTTGTTTATGGGGCTTTTGTTGTCTTTCTGTTGAAATGAGGGGGAAGACACTTCCTCAATGTTTTCATCGACTTAGTGACTGTGAGTAGGCTGGGGAAGATTCTGCAGCTGGGTTTGGCAGTGTCCACCTGGCAGTCATGGAGTTAATGCAGCTAATGCCTGCTGTTGCTGAATTTGTTCTTTGAATTACTCTCTGGTCTGTGCAATTCTCTTGAAAGTGAAAACAAGCTGGTTCAGAGAGAACTGAACAACAGAGTCCTAAATGGGAGTGCAATGTGAACTACAGTAGCAAATTTTCATGGATTAATGGCCAAATTGTTGTCTCATTAAAGTCCGATGGCAAAATTCCCGTAGGCTATAACAGGGACAGGATTTGACCCTAAGACAAGATTCCATTTGAAGCATTTGAGTGTCTCCCAAAAGCCAATTATTAAATCAGAGACACCATAATAACTGAGCTCAAATTTATTTCAGGACAAGGAAACGCAGTTGGGAGGTCAGTAAATGCTCACCATGTCATTTCTAGGGTGACTTCATTGCAGAGCTCAGCACTGGCCTGTGTACAGTGCTGACAATCAGGCTGAGATGAGAAAGAGCCTGAAAGAAGTGAACTGTAACTGATGATAAGGAGCTGTTTCCATCAGCCACCTCATCAGGCAACTTGGCAAAGCAGAGGCAGAAAGGTTTCTTCTGGTGACTGACCTCTATGGAGTTTCTCTTCTTCTGTGTGTGGTGGGTTGACCCTGGCTGGATGCCAGGCGCCCACCAAAGCTGCTCTATCATCCCCCTTCTCAGCTGGATGGGGGAGAGAAAATATAACGAAAGGCTCACGGGTTGAGATAAGGACAGGGAGATCACTCAGCAATCCTCCTATTTACTTTTCTTTCTTTTTTTTTTTTGTTCATGTTCAAATAGAAGAAATCAACTGGTAGAGGCTTTCCCAAAATTTTATTTCATCTTAAGCCCTTCTGCTAGGGATGCTAACCTCATAATTAGTGATTCTGGACTCTCTTATTAACAAACAATAACTGCCAAGCACATGCACATCTTCTTAATATGCTGGGATGCTTTGAACCTTGGAAATTGCAGAGGTCTCTAAGTTAAAGTTGGTTGTCCAACAAACTGTACATCTAGAAAACTCCCATCGCCCTCTGAGGGAAGTGAGAACCTGTAGTAGAAACAACTCACGCATTACAACACCATGGTGCAGGAACGGCATCCAGCTGGAGTGAATGCTCTGGAGGGACGTGCTGGCTCACTGAGATGAGATGGGCTGACCTATAGCAAGCAAGAAACCTGATTTTGTATCTTTTCTTTGTTTCCCAAAATGTTTCTTTCTCCTTGGCTGGCAATGCTTATGCACATGTTTGTCTGTAAGAAAGTTCTTGTTATCAGAAATCAGCCCCAAAACTTTGTTTTTACTGAAGCAGTCAGATAGCTTGTCTACATCCATTCATATGTGTTCTTCTTTTTTCCTTTTCCAGATGCTTTTACGCTGATTTTATATTAGGGCTATTTGGCTAGAAATTAGAGCTATCTTTGAAAGCAATTTTAATGGCACTTTTTTTTCTGTGGCCGGCCCCTCTTAGGATAATTTTATTTTCCTGAGAAAAACAAATGTATAAAATAAATAAAATACTAACAGCCACTAGAGAATCTGTAGTTTCTTGTTACCTTTCCGATCAGAATTGTGGAGTTATTTAGGAAGTGTTATATTAAATCTGTAGGATCTGAACACAATGCAAATTAGAGACCTATCCTATTAATATATCTTTGATAATCCCAGTAGATATCTTTCTGCATATACAAGTACCTAAATACCCCTAGAAAATATAGCTCTGTTCACAGTATGTAAAGGAAAATTTCATTTTCATTTTGTCTAAATACATTTGATTCTTGGTTCTGTTTTTGGTAAAAGAATGGAGAAGGAAAACAAGTTCAGCTTTATCAAATATGAGTTGTTTTTCCAACTTTGTGGCTAGTCCAATGGAGAAAAAATACTGTACCTGCTAGCGAAACTCAGATCCAAAGACATTAAGATGAGACATTTCAGAGTATCAGAAATGAAAGGATTTATGTTTGAAAGAGTGTACTTCATTGGCATTTGTTACATACGGTACCTGATACTGGACTTTGTTGATTCTGTGTAAATTAAAAAGCATGAGTTTTCCTTATAAGAAATGTAGCTTAATAATGTAACATTTCTTTTGTTACAGAAGTTATATTTATTTTAAAACCCTTAAGTCTATAATATCATAGAATCATAGCATATCTCAAGTTGGAAGGGACCCATAAGGATCATCGAGTCCCACTCCCTGCTCCTTGCACGACCTTGCAGATTTGATGTGATTAAACCTTGGTATTTTTTGCCATCGCTTCAACTTTTACCTAAAGGAGGTTTTACTTTTGAATAATAATGAAATAATTGTCATTATTTACATGTATTTATTTTTTGTCTAGCAAACAAATCCCAAAGACTTCTCATATCTGATCTGCTCTGGAATCAACCTGGGGTTTGCTGTGTAATTCCCTGGAGCCAGGGTTTTACCACTGGAATCCAGTTTGTCTTAAGCTGGAAGGAAGGGCTAGGCTGAGTGCTAAGCCAAAGCCTCCAGCTAAGGAACAAAGAGGGCTTAGTCCACTTTGCTTTCCCTTTCAGTACACACGGGGTATGGTTTTCCGTGGCCCAAATGCCAGCTTCATCGTTTCCACCCAAGGCTGCTGCGGAACAAAGGCCTGCATTAAGCTCAGAACAGAGCTGCGAGCCTTGGGCAGAAGAGATGGCTTTCAGGCAAACTTCTGAAGTTGGCTTTAAAGTGTTGATGTTTGAAATTCCTTCTAGCAGAGGGATTAACTCAGCATTTCTGGCTTTAGATCCTCCTCGTTGCTCATCTTTAGACTTCGTATCACTGACTGTCGTCCTGGGACTCAGCCACGGAGACGCTGCCCTCCTTCCTTCGGGGAGTCCGGATGCTGTTTGTGGTTAGGCTCTCCTGCCTTGTGCTTTGTGTTTTTGGAGGGTTGAGTTGACAGAGCTTTAGGAATAAAAGGTTGGTTTGAATCGTGGGGTATACTTGCTGAAGGGAAAGGCTTTTGGTCGTTTCCAGAAGGTTACACCCTGGATCTATTTGGCTTTGTCTGAAAGCTTCTTCCGGAGCTGGATATCCTTGACAGCGTGTCCGCAGCTTGCACACAACGTGCCCTGGGACACGATATCTACCCTGGGTCAGCACACCAGACACTGCGGTGGTTCAGAGACTGAGCTCTGTGTCAGAATTCAGTCTGTCTAACCAAGGGCTCAGACCATTGATTTCTTAAAAAAATCAAGATCCGAGGTTTAACACTGCTGTCTGGAAGCCAGTGTATACACTTGAACATAAGGATGATGGATTCATAACAGCCGCTGTCCCAAAGGGAGCGGAGAGCCACTCTGTGCCCACTGGAGTTACTTTGTCAGCTTCAAATCGGTGGTCCCTAACACAGCCTGGAGCAGCAGACGCGTGGGAACTGTCAGTAGGTACGTGTGAAGGAGCCTCTGTGCTTATCACTGATATTACTGCCCCAGGCAATGGGGGCTTGCCCAGGCTGGATGGGGCTTTGAGCAACCTGCTCTAGTGGAAGTGTCCCTGCCCATGGCAGGGGGATTGGAACTCGATGATCTTTAAGGTCCCTTCCAACTCTAACCATTGTATGATTCCATGGTTATTCATACACAGAACGTTTTCATGAAATTAGCCTGAGTTACTAATAACTGTGAAAATAACCAAATTTTAGTGGCAACTTTCTCTATCGTGTGGTGAAGTAGCAGTGAGGTTCATCCTGCAGATTTGGCACTGAGCATTGGTTTCCTTAGTTTCTGACACACGCACATCTGATACCAGCTAGAAAAAACAAAAACCTTGCTTCAGGAAGTCATCAGATGAAATACGATGACAGTGTGTGACTACGGCAGCCCAAACACAATGTTCACCGGCATTCTTGGAAGCTCCAAATGATACATCCTGGAAATAGCAACTTCCACATGATAAGCTGGCGTTAATTATCAGCTCTGCCACAACTTCTTTGCATTTTCCATGAGAGAAAATCAGAGATATGAGAGTGAATGAGTAAGCTACGTCTGTGTTGCAATAAAGCAGTAGCAATTCCATTAGGAATGAAAATGCAATTGAGCTTGGAAATGCTGGTGCCCAAATGACTTTCCCTGAGAGCTCCCCTTGGGCACCAGAGGAACGGAACCAGCTCCTGGGGCAGTGCATGGCCCTGCTGTGGGGGCTGAAGTGTCCCATGGGCTTCCTCCTGGCCATTGCATGGTATTAGGGAGGTGCACCGTTCCTAACCCACGACTGCTGATTTTCCCCCTGCCCATCCCATTCTGCTTTCTTTTTACACATTGTTTTTGACAGAAAGGTCTAGGAAGCATGTGAAGGTGGTTTCTGAACCAGCTGGCTGGACTCGCTCGGCACTCGGTTAGTGTGATACTAATAGCAGCCTTCCAATATCTGAAGGGAGCCTACAGGAGAGCCGGAGAGGGACTCTTTGTCAGGAGATGTAGTGACAGGACAAGGGGTAACGGTTTTAAATTGGAAGAGGGGAGATTTAGATTAGATATTAGGAAGAAATTCTTTACTGTGAGGGTAGTGAAGCACTGGAACAGGTTGCCCAGGGAAGTTGTGGATGCCCCATCCCTGGAAGTGTTTAAGGCCAGGCTGAATGGGGCTTTGAGCAACCTGGTCTAGTGGGAGGTGTCCCTGCCCATGGCAGGGGGGTCGGAACTCGATGATCTTTAAGGTCCCTTCCAATTCTAACCATTCTATGATTCTATGATACTTCTGTATCATGAATTATTTGAATTACTGAGTGTAAGATATGGTGGCAATAGCAACTGCCAGAGACCTTACACTCAGGTAGTCCTCTTGCTGCCCTGATTAGGTCTTCCCAGCAGAAAACTGTAATCATTACAGAGCTATGAAGGCACAAGCAAAACACTATGCTGTTCTTCCTAAATTGCTGTCAGGTTGCTTACACAAATGTCCTGACTGGGATCCCATCTTTGTCCAGAGCGTGGTTTTTATTGAAGAGGCTGTTGAAGCAGTTGTATGCACATCCTTAAATCACTGTTAAATAACTCCCTGGGGTGCCGTTCAGCTTCACGCCTTCCTTCTGAGAGCATCCTTTAGTTCATCAACATCAATAATGGATCAGTCAGTCAAAACCGCTGACCTCTTCTCCTGGGCTGGGAAGGGATGCTGTCGTGTGGCAGCCAGGCAGAGACACAGCCAGAAAGTAAACGATGTTGGTTAACGACTGATGTGGAAAAGTCAACACTTCTATATACTGATGGAACAGAAGACAATTCTTTTTTAAACACGCAAAAGACATGCCATATGGACATGTACTCTGACACCCATACTTTTATTGTAAAGGATAATAAAGCAGAGTGTGACCTTTTAGGGGTTTTTTTAGTACCAAACATAATGGTCACCCAACAACTTCAGGAGCCAGTGCACCCTCACTCAGATTTTATGGATATTGTGAGAACTTCTTATATCTGAGTTTCAGCCCCAGGAGGAAGGTGGTTGTGTCTGATAAAACATCAAATAGCCATTAAGAACTGACAAAACCGTACTGATGCCAAAGTGTAGCCTTGTTTTCCCCAGAATATAGACTCATGGAATGGTTTGGGTTGGAAGAGACCTTTACAGATCATCTAGTCCAAACGCCCTAGGCAGGGTCATCTTCAACTAGACCAGGTTACTCAAAACCCCATCCAACCTGACCTTGGATGTTTCCAGTGATGGGGCACCCACAACTTCTCTGGGCAACCTGTTCCGGTGTCTCACCACCCTCATCTTAAAAAAAGTCTTCCTTATGTCCAATCTAAAGATATTCTCTTTCAATTTAAAACCGTTAACGCCTTGTCCTATTGCAGCTAAGCCCTACTAAAAAGTCTGTCCCCATCTTTCTTATAGGCACCCTTTATATTTTGAAAGGTTGCAATAAGGTCTCCATCTTGCTTTTCAGCTGTGAATACCCAGGGCTTCGGTTATTTCAAACACTGAGCAAGTTCAAAATCATTTTGCATTTGCTTTACTCTGACGTGGCTGCGTGACTTTGGTGCCAGGCAGAGGAGAATCAAAACCCTGGACTGAAATCTGAGTTTGAGGCGTCTATTCCCAAAGATGTGTCGTCAGCTGGTTTTGAAGAAAACAAAACCGGTGGGCATCCTGTTGTCCTGCATGCAGGTCTTTCACAGCCGGTCATAAGTGAAAATCACTTCAACCTTCCCCGTCTTTGCAGACTCTGGCTGGCTCTGCCTCCAGTGCTCCCTGCACCGCTCTTTCAGCGAGGCAGGTATTACTAAGCTCAAACCCAGCTTGAATGTTTGTTTGAAGGTTTGATAGTCAGCTGGTGTCTCCTAACAGAGGTGCATGAGGGAAATCAATGCTTTAGCCGTTGCCTTCTCCTGATCAGCCATATAGCAAATTATTTTGGGATAACGCTCTTGTATTCAAGGAATCTGGACTGTGTTTGTAACTCTCACTGGAGTCACGCTTCATCTTTGCATCACTTAAGCCAAATTGTTTCGGTTACAGAAGAATAGATGTTCTGTTGGAGGAAGGAAGCTGCTGCGTTGGCCTCGGATGATGCTTGTCTAAGCTAGAAGAGGCTGGAGTGATTGTGCCGAGGTGGACAGGCAGCAGCCATGCCAAGAACAATATTATTTGCATTTTAAGTTATAGCATCCAATGGAATCAGGAACAGAATGAATTTTTTTCTAAACTCATTTGAAGGTTTGCCAAAGGGGCGATTTACAGCTTCCTAGTAATAATGAGCAGTTCAGCTTGTCTTGACAAACATGTGGTCACGCATGTTGCAAACTGACATAAATATTTTATAACATCTTGCTGCAGTTCCGGTTCCACAGAAATATTTGTCAAACAGCTCAGGGAATCAAAAGGGTTTTAATCTTTAAATTTCATCTCAGACTAATAGTACTTTTTTTTTTTTTTCCCATTCTGAACTTGGATAACTTGTTTCATACTGCTCTTGATTAAAAACAGTTGGAAGGGGAGGATGGGAGTTTTCATTTTTGAACTTTTTTGGAAAAATCTCAGGAACTTTATTAGTTAGTTGATTTATAGTCTAGTGTAAATATCTTTCTAGTGTGGCGGGTGCTTTTGAAACTGGAAGTGGTTAAGATCAATCCCAAGCAAGTGATAAAAATTAAAGCACTTGTATGAAATTAGTGGTATTTTGTCACCTGGAATATTTGGACATAGTTCTACTCACACCATATGGAAAAAATAGAGCTGAAATTTTGAGGAGCAAAGAAAGTGGAAAATAAAAGGACTATATCATTGGGAGAATATTTAGAGGTCCTTGGGGGGAAGTTTGATAGAAAGGATGTATCATTTTGTATTTGTGTTATTGTACAAATTGCAGTCCAGATGCTCTGCTATTGGGGCCAAACATGCTGAGTTCTGTGCATTCAACTGCGTATAATTTAGGGGCAGCGCAAATCAAGCTGACAATAGCCCAAGATAGCAGGGAGAGTGCACACAAAGGTGGTGAGAGCTGTAGACACGAAAGGTCAGATCTCACATATGTGAGCACTTCATGCATCTTCCTTTTTCCTCTCTGCATTAAAAAGGAAGAAAAAGTTTGAAGTTGAACCTTCAGACGAGGAGGAGGACGAGGGGCCAGGTCATAGGGTAGTCACGGTAGGCTAGCTGCTCTCCTGGTGATGCCAGAAGTAGTTTGGACAGTTGGATGACTGATCTCAGCACTGAAGGAAAACATGTGCTTGGTGAAACAACAGCCCCTGAGGTCAGCACGGAGATGGTCTTAGGGCTGGCTGGAGGCTGGATTGGAAAAGGACGTGCTTTTGTGCTTCATATATATATGTGTGTGTGCATACATACAGCTTTAGCTACCTGTCAGTGTTAAAAAGGGTGTTTGTGAAATATAGTTGCAGAAATGCTGGAGTAAAGAGAGGGAAACAAGATGTTTAACGCCTTGAGAGACAAAATAAAAGACCTTCGGAGGGCTGAGTCTGTGGAAGACTGAGAAGTGGGAAGAAAAATACCATCATGGTGCAAAGCCCAGCTAAACTCTAAGGTGAAGTTGCCAAATGAGGACAGCACAAGGATCTCCTCTTGCCTTCCAAAGGGAAGCCAGACGCCCTCGAGGGACGCTGTACATCTCTCAGCTGGTGGGTTGCAATACTGATGGGCACCGCAGTGGGTGACTGCTCCTTGTCCCCGTGCACATCACAATAGCTGCAGTTTCTCTCTTGAGCCCCAGCATAAGCTCCTGGGTTGAGGTCCACTGAAGTCCATCAACCACCTCGCAGACGTGTGTGCAGAAGCAATGAAGGAAAAACCAAAGCAGTGGGAATTACTCAAATGGGAAATGGAGGCTGACACAGATTTCCTGCAGGATGCTGTGTGTTTACCTGCATGTTTGGTTGTCTTCAAGAGGTGGTTGTATTGGAGGAGAGGTTAGTGGTGTTTTTTCTAGTGCGTTTGTTTTACTGAGATGACAGATTTCCTATTTAGAGCTTTCTTTCTCATATTTCTACTTTCTAAAGGAAAACATTGCCTTTCTCTAGAATCTTTTATCTGAGGGGGTATCTGAATGTTTTGTAAGCATCTCAAATGGCGTGTGGTGCTCTGAAGCAGGCATATGTTACATCTCATTAAACAGCTATCAGAATTGTGGTTCAGAAGCCAAGCCTGCTTGTCCTGGATTAGATGGGAATGAGCAGAGAGCATCTGGTACTGCTCAAGAAGCTGCTGCCGATGGTTTCTTTCTACAGAGCTTTGACAGAAGCAGCGTAAAGGGACGTATGAATGGTACAGTGGAGAAATCATCTCTGGTAAAGCCAGTAACAAAACTACTCTTGTTTCTGTGAAACAGCTAGTTCTATGGCTTAGGCAGTACTTTGCAGTGGTGTTCAACCAAATACACCCATCAGCAATCATCCGTGAGCTGTAATCCAGTCCCAACCTGCATTCCGAGCAACCTCGTTTGCTGGAGTGTCGATAGCAAATGAGATACAAATTGCGGAGAGACTCCCATCCTCCAAAACCCACAGCATGATGCAGTTTGCGTGCGAGCAGTAAGTGCACAGGCCTCATTTTATGTAATTTGCTGGAACCTCAAAAGGAAATTAGTGCTGTCTATAGCACCGACCCCAAATTATATGCAACCACAATTCACATGACCAGCTGCCTGCACAATGGGAGAGGTTTCCAGACAGTGTGAAGCTGGCTTTTAAAACTGTATTCTCTTAATGTTTTGGAACACATTTAAACCTTAAAATTGCCTTGATCTTTCTTCTCAGACATACTTGCTTGTTCGAATTGAGGATGAGGGCTGTTTTTCATAGACTTAGGAATGCAAGCATTGTAATTTATGTTGAATCCTTCCTGTCTAGGAAAAACATCATATTTGGGAGAAATGTATGTCTGCAGCATCACAGAAACTGCCATAATCTGACAGAAATACTGGGGTTTGTGCTTGGCAAACCTGCTGCAGAAACTGTTTTTCCTCTGCTCCCTCTCCCCACGAGGTGAAAGAATAGCCTTCCCCACAGCTGAGATAGCCATGTGGTCTACGAGCTTCTCATTTATATCCTGGACCAGCTCATTTCACTTGCTAATTGGCATAAAAAGGTGTAACAGTGATAGGTGTAAAGCAAATGTGGAATTACACAGGGAGCCTGGGAATCACGTAGAGGAGACACCAGGTTGCCTTCATTTTCTTGGTAGTCAGGAGGACCAATCCACTGGGGTCTGTGTGCCAAGATCATAGAATGATAGAATGGTTAGAGTTAGAAGGGACCTTAAAGACCACCTAGTTCCAGCCCCCCTGCCACGGGCAGGGACACCTCCCACTAGACCACGTTGCGCAAAGCCACATCCATCCTGGCCTTGGGATATTTTTGATAGGGGGCTGAGAATTTGGGGTTCAACTCAGGAATCTGCCCATGCGCTTGGCTGTGGCACAAAACCTGATGTCTTCATTACTGCTTGCTCCATCAGGCCTCCCTTCTCTACCAAGTATTTCTTTATACATGAAGAGGCAACCAGCGACTGCTTCTTGTTTTAGGCTCATCCAGGCATGAACAGTCTTTTATTCTGTTGTTTGCATGTGTGGATGCGTCATGTTTCCCACCCCATTTGGGAATCCGTGCTGCTCTGTTGCTCCTAATAATTTCTCAGGATTTCTCCATTTTTTTCCCCATTACAACAAGTTTTTCTGTAGCATGGCAATCCTATTCTCCATGCAGTGATTTTCTGAAGCTTGTATTTAGCCACTTCATGCATGTAAAGATATTTGTGAATCTAGCCAAAATCAAAAGAAATGTCAGCCTAATCTATTTTTCACCAAAGCCAAAGAAGTATTCCCATTAGCTTGGCTGGAACTCTGTGAGGATCTTAATATTGCTTTTGTGGGAGGAAGCAAGGCATTGCATTTGGCCCAAAATTTGAGTTTCTTAAAAAAACAGCTGTGTCTTATCAACTCTTCCTTGGCATTAATTGTCTGTCTCCACCTTTCCTATCAATAGAGCACCGATGCTATTTTTAACTGTCTATCTGCAGAGTTCACAGATCCTTCAAAAAACCAGCCTGCCAAACCAGCTCTTCTTTGGGGAAGTTTGTCTAGCTAAGCTTTAAAAATCTGTTTTTCTCAATACACCAGAATCTTCTTTGCAGACAAAACACATGTAATTTCTAGCACATGGAATATTATATTTTTTTCTATGGAGGAAAGATTGCTGCCCTGGAGGCTGACAAACTGTGGGAAATAGTAGTGAGTTCTCTGCTAAATTCGGTATAGAGCTGTGCTCCTGCAGTCTAAAATTACAGTGCAGGGCTTGAGGAGCTTAGCACTGAAGTTCTTCCTATGGATTAATAAATAAAACCCTGAAGACATTTGGCTTATGAGTTTTATTTGTTGAAGTAAACCTCCTGTAACATGTGGGAACAGCATGGCTTTGCTTCTTCTTGCCTGTGACTCTGCCACATCTTGCCCGTCACGTGCCCATCAAGGATGTCCTCGTCAGGAGAGCACGCACTTATTTCTGTGAGATACACTGTGTGGGATCAGGTCCCTCGTCATTAAGTATTCTGGCACAGGGACTTTGTCATGTTCCAGTTCTGCTCACTCTTACGTTGGTGTAAATCAAAAGTCACTATTGTAAGACAAGGTAAAAATGTGAAGAATAATGGAAATAAGTCCCTCTAATCCAGTGAAAGGATGTTACTTGCACAAAACAGTTACTGGTGAAGCCTCATTAATAGTAGAGACGACTTCTGTTGTAATTGAATTAGTGGACCTCATTAAAGATGGTTCTCCAGGAACTGAAACAAACATGGAGTTGCTTAATTATCTTTGTCTTGGAGCTTTTTTTAGCGTTCCCAGGCTCTGTGGGAGAGGAAGGAACACGGATATGAAAGGATTAGAAATCCACGATTATATCACTTTGTAGCAAAGGGGATGGCCAAGAGTGTGGGATTTTTTCAGCTAGTGACTTTGAACCCGGAAAGAGACTTAGACACTGTGAGAAGAGTTTGTAAATCACGGTCAGCAAAAGGTTTGCCCAGCAATAACTGCTGAGAAGGCACAGTGGGGAATCTTCTCTCCAGGTTTCAGAGAAGACACGCTGAACGATGTGTTCCCCGTACCCCAGAGCATCATGGATTTGGGTTTTTTCCAAGCTTAAGAGCACAAACACATACAGATTAAAGGCGATAAGAAGCTACAAGACATTCAAAATGAGTCATTAAAGGATCACCCCTCCAATGTGACTCCTTCCCTCTTTTTATGCAAGTAGTGTTTTCCATACAGCTTTTCCAGGCTGGAATGCGGGGCAGGACAGGGCCTGTGGCAATCTGTCCCCACCAGCAAGAGAAGCTTGGGTAGCTGAGCAGGAGCACTGTGAAGAGGGTTATCAAGTCAGCCAGAGCTGAGGAGGCCACAGTAGGATCAGACCTTTGTAGAAAACTCATTCCCAGTGTAGAAAATCAATATTTTCTGCCGCTGCTCTCTGCTCCCCAGCCCCTGCGTGCAGTTTCAGTGGGGATTAGTTCAGCTTCTGGTGTTGACCCCTTATGGAAGGAACTTCTGCTTGGAGATAGTCAAAGTTCATCCCAGGTGTAAAATTGGACAGGTGCAAATATCTACGGAAAACACATTACAGAAAAATCTCTATGGAATAAGCTTATAAAGTTGCCTGAGTATTAGGACTTCCCTAGCACGGCTGTTAATATACTAATTATAAAGGAGAAGCAGATTAGCTGTGCCTGCTCTTGTAGCCTGCAGTGGTGTTCCCTGTGTGTCTGTACTTCCCCTGTCCCCTTCCAGCACTCTGCTCTTATCAGAGTAGGAAGTTCCCTGTTCCCGGGACTGTTTCCAAAGGGTTGGTAGATGTTCACTGATCCTTGTTTACTCAGCTCAGAGACTGCCAGGCCAGCACTCGATTGCGTGGATTAGGTCCCAAAGGCTGCCTGAGAACCACAGCCTGAGTCCCGGCATCACGGAGGGCAACGGCCTGGGACTGTACAAACTGCATAAACTCCTCAGTGTGGCCATCCAGGCCACCCCACAGCCCTCCCTGGCTATTAGTTGTGCTCTGGAGCACGGGGATATAGAAAATTGCAGTAAGCCAAGAGTTTGCTTCAAAAAGATGCTGAGCAGCTGGAGGTGATCTGAGCTGCAGCAGACTCTGCGTGTTCTGCAGTAGGTAATCAGCTCTTGATTAAGCTCCCATTGCCTTAACAACAGTTTCCTGATACCCTAGGAACTATCAGTTTGTACCTTTGTTCCCACCTACAGAAGTATAAGCTATAACGAGTAAATTATAAGGCTAAGCCATGCTAGCATCCCTCCTGCTTATATTCATCCCTGAGTCAAACACCCCCTTTTCACTGCACTGATAAAAGTAATTGTTATCTGTGAATTGGCTTTGCCCTTCGGTTTCGGAAATAAGTGGCTTTTATGGGCTTGAGCTGCAAAGAGGGAGCTGCCACACAACAGACTTGGTGCTGTCAGTGATAGGAAAACAGAAGCATTTGAGGTTCTTTGCAGCAAGCCTTTTTCAGAACAAACCCCCTGGCTTAGCCCCTGCAATGCGTGAAGCCTTGTGGGCAGCTGATATTTTTTGCCTTTGTTTCTGGGTAGTGACATAGCATCTGCCCTCTCCATGCCAACTCATTTCCCACACATTTAGAAATGAATCGGAGCACCTGGCTTTAGCTCCACAGGGCTGGGGCTCACCATCTAATCATTAGACCTTTCACGACCAGAAAAAGAGTGGTACAATATGGCTTTCAGGCAGTCTTATTAAAAAAAAAAAAAAAAAAAATCCAACCCTAAAAGCTTTAATCTTAAACATAGCAATACCTCAGTGAATTCCAGCTTTTGATCTGGGGCAGAGTGTGTTTCCAAATTCATTTCACGCTGTGCTGTTTCAGTGAATATAACCACTTCACCCAGGGGTCCTACTCCGAGACCTTCCGAGAAACTTCAGAAAGCAGAAAGTTAGGGCAGGCAATTTCTGCTCCGCTCCTGACCCTGCCTCACAGCCGCTGAATGATGGACCAGCTCCGTACTTAAAAGTGGTTTGGAGATTTAACTGGTTGCGAAGGTGGCCACTTCCTCATCACACGTGGTTGCAGTTGCTGCAGCGTGGAGGTGCTTCTGCTGGTACAGCTCATTCAGATGCAGTGAATGCGAAAGTATGTTCGTGTGACCGTACTTACCCTTGGACTCCTAACAGCACAACTGGGGTTGGGTTTGAAGAATTTAATCTGCTCTTGCAATCCAAAACCCATGCATTCACGCGCATGGGTGGGACCTCCAAATTGTTTAAAATTCGACTTCAGAATCTTGCCTTTGCTGTGTCTTGAAATAGTGAATTGGGACTGGAGACTGGGCTCCTGGCACTCTGCAGACCTAAAAACTAGCCAGAAGTTAAGCGCCGAACAGAATTGTGCCCAAGGAGTGCTCCCAGCCCAAGTTACACGGATAAACCACTCTACAACCCCGCGCTTCCTTTTGACCCTATTCAATCTTATTAATTATTACATTAATTCCCAATAGCACTTCAAGAAGTTTCCCAGCGCACTGCTGAGCACTTTTCAGCCTGGTGAGTTCCTCCTAAAAGAAAAAATCCCAGCCCAGCAGGGCTGAAGGGCAGGTGTCCAAATGCAAGTGCTCCACCTTGATGGCAGCTGTAATCCGTCACAGCTCTCCCCCTGCCCCTGGGTAAAGGGAAGCTGGATGCTCCTGGCCATGCTGGGATGCTGGAGATGGCATCCAGGTAGAGCCCAACCCACTGGAATAAAAAAAGGGGGATACTAGTGGGCATGCAGACGGCTGTTTCTGTAAGGCGTCATGGTATTCTTTTGAATAGAAATGAGCTGAAATACAGAAATTCTGTCTTGTATTGGATGTGTGATCATTTGATGAAATACTGAAACTTTTCACTGTTTTAGTGGATGGAAAATAACCGAAAGGCCTTTTTTTTCCTATTGAAAACATACTGCAAGAAGATTTTTAGTGGTTGGGGGCAGCAATACCTAGGATACTGCGTTTCTGCCTTTTCTATCTCTTTTAGAAGAGGAACTGGTTTACTTTTTTTGCTGAGCTTTATTTCTGTTCCAGGGGATGAGCAGGGGTCAGGTCTGTGGCCAGCCTGTGACATGACTCTCTCTAGGCAAGCAAGTGGAGTATTTACTGCCAAACATTTCTGTCTCTTTTTATCTATCCTCCATGTTCAAAGGTTGCAGGAAGTAAATGGTTTGAAGTTGTTGCTGGTTTTTTTTTTTTTTTTTTTTGCCATTCATTGCAGATAAACTCTGACATTCACAGTAGCTGTATTTTCCCTGTCGTGATACAAAATTGTCAGTGTAGAGCCAAATACTGACGCAAAGATGATGTCCAGTGTTGACCTTAGTCTAGTATTTCAGAAGTCTCCAGTCTGGAGAATACACATAGTTGCAAGTTTTCTGATGAGAATGTCTTGGGTTTTTTAAAATTAAAAAAAAGATGACTCACAAAAAGTCAGACTTTATCTTGTGGGAACGCACCAGTTCTGCTGTGAAATTCATTTTGGGGAAGGCTCGTCAGGTCCAGGAGGGAAATTTGGGTCAGAAATGTCAAGCGCTTCAGCAGAACCAGCCACATCCTGGGTACAACATTCACCGATGACCGCAGAGACCTCGATGCCATTTCTGGGTTTGAGCAAAATCTTGAGCTCCTGCCTCCTGGGCAACTGCTGACTCCTTGCCTGCTGGCTGGAAGAGGAATGACTTCACTCTGCCATGTTCTTGCATCAAAGATTTGGAAAATACTTGGCCCTATCCTGATACAGAGCAGAAAAAAATATGAAAATAATTGTGGGATAAGGATTTTTTTCTTCTCAGACATTTTGGAGACTGAATATCTTTTCTGGAATATACAAAGACTATTTTTTTAGTTGGCACTAATGCACAATTTAGTAATAGAAGAGTCACACTATGTTTGAGGCATGATTCTGGCAAACAGGAGAATCGGTTTCAGTCCTTCCCTCTATCCTTTTACAGGCTACGTGACATCGTTGAAAGTTTGACAAACATTTTCATCACCATCTGCACGACCTCAGGGCTCAGTTTTGGGGCCAGTCTTGTTTAATATCTTTATTGATGATCTGGATAAGGGGATTGAGTGCACCCTCAGTAAGTTTGCAAATGACACCAAGCTAGGTGGGAGTGTTGATCTGCTTAAGGGTCAGAAGGCTCTACAGAGGGATCTGGACAGGTTGGATCAATGGGCCAAGGCCAATGGGATGAGGTTTAATAAGGCCAAGTGCCCGGTCCTGCATTTCGGTCACAACAACCCCAGGCAACGCTACAGGCTTGGGGAAGAGTGGCTGGAAAGCTGCCCAGCAGAAAAGGACCTGGGGGTGTTGGTGGACAGCCGGCTTAACATGAGCCAGCAGTGTGCCCAGGTGGCCGAGAAAGCCAACGGCATCCTGGCCTGTATCAGGAATAGCGTGGCCAGCAGGAGTAGGGCAGTGATGGTGCCTCTGTACTCGGCACTGGTGAGGCCTCACCTCGAGTGCTGTGTTCAGTTCTGGGCCCCTCACTACAGGAAGGACATTGAGGTGCTGGAGCGTGTCCAGAGGAGAGCCACCAACCTGGTGAGGGGTCTAGAGAACAAGTCATAGGAGGAGAGGCTGAGGGAACTGGGCATGTTTAGTTTGGAGAAGAGGAGGCTGAGGGGGGACCTCATTGCCCTCTACAACTACCTGAAAGGAGGTTGTAGAGAGGTGGGTGTTGGCCTCTTCTCCCAAGTGAATAATGGCAGGACCAGAGGAGATGGTCTGAAGTTGCGGCAGGGGAGGATTAGATTAGATATTAGGATGAATTACTTTACTGAGAGAGTAGTCAGGCACTGTAACAGCCTACCCAGGGAGGTGGTGGTGTCACCATCCCTGGAGGTATTTAAGAAACGTGTAGACATGGCACTTCAGGGCATGCTCTAGTGCCCGAGATTGTTGGTTTGTGTCTGTTTGTTTGGGGGTTTTTTTGGTTTTGTTTTTGGTTTTGTTTTTGGTTTTGTGGTTGGACTCAATGATTTCAAAGGTCCCTTCCAACCATGAAGATTCTGTGATTCTGTGACCTATAAGTGAGCAGCTCTTCCAAAGGTCCGTTCCCACTGCTGTGTGTCGCCGGTGGCTGTGCCCAGCTTTGCCAGTGTCCGCAGAGCCATCTATGGTGTATCACCAGCCAGGGGAGCTGCTCTGAGCTCAAATGACCAGTTATTTTTAATCCAGGTACTTCCTCTCCCTGATTAACCATGTGACTGCACACATGCTTGTGCTGGCACAGCCCCTGGGATGGCACAGGGACAGGAACAAGCAACGGGAGGTGAAGGAAAGCTGCCAAAAGCAAGTTCATCGAGATGTGTCCTCAGTTTTTCTTGTGCAACATTAATAACAGTTATTTGTCATAGAGAAACACTAAATCCATGGAAGAAAACAGCAGTTTAAAAGCTGTATAGTCATAAAGCTGCTCATTAAGATTTTTTTGAAGCATTTGTCTGTGCTTGAGTAGACGTAGTCCAATAATTACCGATTTTGAATATTTTACTGCAAGCTGTTCATCAAAATATGAATCGGTTAGTTATGGGTGAAGTTTTCATAATGATTTAAACTCCTTAGACACTTCTGAAAATGTTTCCTTCTATCCTGCTGTCTAATCTGCTATCAGCATAGCAGAAATCCCATTAATTAAGAACTAAGACCTTTTATAATCTTCTTTGCAGACTGCAGAATGTATTTACTGTTTCTGTTCATCGGGCTGAGTCCAGCACAGGGAGCTGCTGGTCGCATCTGGAGCATCAGCCCCTGCATGCACGGGAGCAGGACACGCTCAGGCTTCTGCCTAGGAAGGATGAAATTGTCCCATAAGAGCAGGATTATCCCACGCAATCTAGCATTTGAGCTTCAGCTATGGGCCAGTGTCAACTACTTAATTAGACTTACAGCACCCTGTGTGCTCCTTGAATAAAAAACAAAGGGTTAGCACTGAGAAGGCATCCTACACGTCATGTCTCTCTTCTGCACTGCTGATATACCATTAATGCATATTGTGTCTGGTGGAAAACTAGAAGGTAACTGAAGTTGATGAGTTGGGTATACTGTGATGAATTGATAAGTTGGGTGTACTATTCAGTATTCAAACGTAAATCTTTGCCAACTTGGGGTTAGCAAATGATACCCATCTACAAGAAGGGCCGTAAGGAGGATCTGGGGAACTGCAGGCCGGTCAGTCTGACCTTGATGCAGGGGAAGACTACAGAGCAGATCATCTTAAGTGCCATCACACAGCATGTACAGGACACCAGATGATCAGGCCCAGTCAGCAGGGGTTTATGAAAGGCAGGTCCTGCTTTACTAACCTGATCTCCTTCTGACAAGGTGACCAGCTTAGTGGATGAGAGAAAGGCTGTGGATGTTGTCTACCTAGACTTGAGTAAAGCCTTTGACACCGTTTTCCAGAGCATTCTCCTGTAGAAACTGGCTGCTCATGGCTTGGACAGGTATATACTTCGCTGGGTAAAAAAACCGGCTGAATGGCCAGGTCCAAAGAGTTGTGGTGAATAGAGTTAAATCCAGTTGGTGGCCGGTCACAAGTGGTGTTCCCCAGGGGTCAGTGCTGGGGCTAGTTCTCTTGAATATCAGTATCTTTTATCAGTGACCTGGATGAGTGGATCAAGTGCATCCTCAGTAAGTTTGCAGAGGACACCAAGTTGGGTGGAAGTGTTGATCTGCTTGAGGGTGGGAAGGCTCCGCAGAGGGATCTGGACAGGCTGGATCAATGACAGCTGGCTGAATATGAGCCAGTAGTGTGCCCAGGTGACCAAGAAGGCTAACGGCATCCTGGCTTGTATTAGAAACAGTGTGGCCAGCAGGAGCAGGGAAGTCATCGTGCCTCTGTGCTCGGCACTGGTGAGGCCCCATCTCGAGTTCTGTGTTCAGTTTTGGGCCCCTCACTACAAGAAAGACACTGAGGTGCTGGAGCGTGTCCAGAGATGGGCAGCAAAGCTGGTGAGGGGTCTGGAGCACAAGTCTTATGAGGAGCAGCTGAGGGAGCTGGGGTTGTTCAGCCTGGAGAAAAGGAGGCTGAGGGGAGACTTTATTGCTCTCTACAACTACCTGAAAGGAGGGTGTAGTGAGGTGGGGGTCGGTCTCTTCTCCCAAGTAACAAGCAATAGGGCAAGAGGAAATGTCCTCAAGTTGCGCCAGGGGAGGTTTAGGATGGATATTAGGAGAAAGGTCTTCACTGAAAGGGTTGTCAAACACTGGAGCAGGCTGCCCAGGGAAGTGGTTGAGTAACCATCCCTGGAGATATTTAAAAGACATGTAGATGTGGTGCTGAAGGACATGGTTTAGTGGTGGTTTTGTTAGCGTTAGGTTGATGGTTGGACTCGATGATCTTAAGGGTCTTTTCCACTCTAAACAATTCTATGATTCTAAACCTGTTACGTGATTCGTAAAGGATTGTGAGAGCTGGGCTTTCAGGAAGGCCATTGAAAGTAGTAGGCATGAGCTAATTAAGTACTAGAAGAAAAGCATGAAGTGAAAGAAACTCTAAAAATATATACACTATAAAGTTGTATACACTATAGACACCAACCAAATTCAAATGGGAAAAGTGTGAATCATCAAAGTCCTGCTGGCGCTGGGACTGCTAATCCAGAAGCTGTAGGGTCTGGGTGGTCCAAGCCCCACAGTCCCTGCAGGGCAGGACCGCCTCCAGGACCCCGGGGGCTGCGTGCTGTTGCTTGCTTTCCTCTTAGTTATCCTGTCTGGTAGTGCGTGTCGTGCCGTTTGAACATGCCTTCCTCTTTTCTTCCCAGGGAATGGCTTTCACTCTTGAAGAGAGGTTGCAGCTGGGAATTCATGGCCTCCTTCCTCCTTGCTTCTTGAGCCAAGACGTTCAAGTCCTCCGTGTGATGAAAAACTTTGAGAACAAATCTAACGATCTAGACAAGTATGTCAAAAACATGTTATTTCCTGTCCCCTCCCCTTTTAATTTTCAGCTCTTTAAAGCCCTTTAAAGGATCCTGCTTCAAGGCTCGCAGGTTTCCCTCAGAGTCACTTTTTTCCAACTGTCCATGTTCTCCAGCACCAGGAGTGTTTATTCTGGCCTGTCTGCCTTCACCTCAGTTACATGCCATCCCAGTCCCAAAATAGCGCTGGTACTGCTTCTTCCTGCCATGGCGTTGCTGGAGAGCTCTGGTACGAGCCTGGCAATTCTCTGTGCACAGAAAATTGGGTACAGGTGCGCAACGAAAAGGCACAGTCCCTGCCCCAGAGCACTGGGGTAGAGTGAACATATGTGCTGCATGTGCCTGTCTGTGTGCTCATCAGTACGGTCACTAAAATACTGGGTGGAGGAACAGAAAGAACCTGCCAACTGGTAGGAAAAAAGTAAAAAGACAGAAGCAATTATGAGTATTGACTAATCATTCTGTTCCTGATATTCCATTGAGTCCAGTATTGTTTATCATGGTTATTGATGAAAGATGGTGTTTGACTCCTGGTGTGATGGATGGTAGGGTTTGCACCTCCGTCTGTCTCAGCTGCCATTGATCTGGGGACTGAGGCAGCAGGACTCGTCCCCTGTAGAGCAATTGCATTGTATTTTCTCTGTCACAAATGCCTGTGGTGATCTTGCAAATTCTATATTGTTGACGGGGTGTGACACCTTTTTGAAGCCACGCTCCGAGATTGGGTGCTGAGCACAAAAAGGAGTTCGTCATTATGTTCATACAAGTTTCACAGACAGAAAACCATTTCCAATCTCTCTTTGCTTTTTGAGTTTTTCATTTTTCTGGCTTCAGTTTGACAAATTCAGTCTTAGCCAACGGAACATTTTCAAGAAAGAAAAATCTTTGGAGAAATGTAATGTATTCGAAGTCACTAAGTGGTCATATAAACCCAGTGATGCAGGTATAAGACTGGACAACACTAATAATACAAAGTTGATATAACATTTTCTTTTTCTAAATTAATGGCTTTGTCTTTTTTTGTTTTCAAAGATGGAATTTAACTATCCTTCTAGTTTTAGTGATTCAGTAATTGAGAATGCAGGATAATGGAGAGAGCGGTTTTGTAGAAATATTTTAGGAAAGACTGCTTTGAAATATGCATATTAACATTTGCATATATGCATATTTCATCTTCTAGATTGCATAATAAATTCTGATAATAAAGATGATGTCCCGCTCTGTCCCAGGTAGCCCTAAATTCTGCTCTTGACCTTTTCCACTGCAGTTATTTCTAATGCAAATTGTGAAATTCTGAAGGTACACGTGGGTCTGACTTCCAGCTCTACCGAGTCTTTGTGAGCTGTCAGTGAGGATGGTGGAGCCCATGAGGTCCTCTGGGAAAGTTTGCTCCACGTATTTGCTCATGATGTAGAACTGAGGAGTGTCAGGGCTTGGGAGAACTGAGCCAGCTACTGCTTTTTTTGAAACTGCCAACATCCATAAATACTGATATATATCTATCTCATTTGACTTTTAAGGTACATTGTTCTTATGACATTACAAGACAGGAACGAGAAGCTTTTTTATCGAGTGCTGACCTCCGACATCGAGAGATTCATGCCCATCGTTTACACCCCAACGGTTGGCCTGGCTTGTCAGCAGTACGGTTTGGCTTTCAGGAGACCACGGTGAGTGAAGAGGCTGTTCTTGCCCCTTGTTTTAATTCCGTGTGAATGTTTCTTTTGTACCGACAGCCCATCTTTATGTGGGTGGCCCAAAACATCTAAAACTCGATCCCTCATCAAGAGATGGACCAGCAAGCAGCTTCGTGTGTGTACATTTGATGATGAGCTGGGGAGTCGAGAATAGCTCTGCCTTCTTCCTATGAACAGCGGACAGAGTGGTTTTGTTCTCAAACAGTACTGTACAGTCTGTGCAACTTCGCTCCAAACGCCTCTCTGAACTTACGGCTGCGGCCCTCCCCATCTGCTGTCTCAGGAGCGCCGAGTGCCTTCTGCAGTGCTGGCGTTGGAGTAATTGCTGGATTTGGGATACGTTGTGCTGATTTTGAACTTTTGTGTGCGCTTCCACAAATCACCCCGCATGAGTCTTTTCATAGGAGGTGATGCTCTGCATCAGTGCTTCCCTCGCTGCTCAGAGCAGTTACTGTGTAAATTCATGCAACATTAAACACTGTGTACCACGTTGGAAGGCCCTGTTCTGCATAACTCTTTTTAATGATTAATGTTTAGATAAAGCCCTCATTAGCATTTTGAAATACATTTTAGTCCTAGCCTGAAAGTTCAACGGTAAGGTTCAGTTGCCTTTGCAAGCTTTTTATTTTCTGTGTCCTTGAACTGTACCAGTAGGCAGATAAAAACTTTAGCTTTTGCTATAGAAATAAGCAAAGTAAAGGAATAGAGTGATACTGATTTAAAAGCATTTCACAAGCATGAGGTTTAACTGCAGTTTCAGCTGAGAGTAGCGTGATAGATGGGGAAAGCGAGGCAAGTTCTACTGACTGACTCAAGGTCACATTGGGGACCCTGAGGCAGACCTCCAAGACATAAGGGCTGTGTAGACAGATAATGAGTAGCATTACAGATAAGATTATCCTGGCAAACATGCTTGCATCCTCTTTGTCATCAAAATTTCTAGTAAAGCCACCAATTTCTTCACATGAGCTGCTCCTCAGGATTGCTTTTTGCCACGTGCCTATCTCAGGTAATTGTGTTCTGTTCCTGATACCCAATCGCGGGGTCTGCTGGGCTGTGGTGAAGCCATTCATCTAGTCAAGCTTTGGTCATATCCCCTCCTCTTCCTCAATGCATATGAGGAAACCAGAGAGGCAATTGTCCTTTGTACAAGGGGAGGACACTTCTTCTGGGCAGGAGTAAAAGGTAGCAGGGATAAGAGAGCCCAGACTCTGTCTCCGGGTGCTGAGCTGTGAGCGCTGTCAGGCAAGGAAGAGCACACTGCCAGTTCTCAGCTCATCGAGATTCACAGCTGCAATTCCTGCTGTGCAGCCACTGCGTCTCTGCCTTCAGCCTGCCTTTACCTTGCAAGAAGTTAAAACAATATTTGGGAGTTTTGCTTCTTTTATTTTCCATCCCTGATGTTATCCTCAGGAAAGCAGGGCTTTCCTTCCGTATACTGGACTCTTTTCTGCAGTTGTTGCTGTGGGAGAATTCCCTTTCCTGTAACTCTTATCTTTCTCATGTTTTAAACCCACAGTATTTTACCAATAAATGGTAAGAACATCTGTTCTCATGGTCTGACAGTTCTGCTGCTGAACTTCGGCTTGGAGCTATTCTGGATTCCAGCTGGTGGGTTCCGCAGGAAAGGGCAAACTATCAGGCCCTTAGCACACCGAATTTCCTATGGCAGGGAGTTTGTTTCCCTGAAGATGTAGAGTGAATTTCATCCTAGCCTCAGGTTTGCTTTTAATCAAGGTTGTTTTAGCAAAAGAGTGTTTTTGTTGCAAAAAAAAAAAGAGCTATTATATCATGTAAAGTGATGAGATTAAAATGAGAAGCATTCATATGTGGTTTTTTTGTCAAACTGACTCATTGTCTTGCAGTATATATTTTCTCTTCTGAAGCATATTATATACATCAGGAGCTGGCCTGCAAGATGCTTAGTTCAGCGTTATTTCTGCTAAAATCATTGGGACCTGCAGATTTGGGGAGCTCAGGAATTAAGATCTAAGTTTGAATTTCTAGCTTTTCCCATGTTTATTATTCTAAGCTGCGCTGGAAGTCTGCGAAGCTGATGCTTCTAACCTAATTTTATTTGTATCGGAAGGTTTTTAAAACAAAATGACCCCCATATAAATACATTTCACTGTTGTTTCAGGGAGAACATGGCACCTAGAACTGGAGAGGATCTCCAAGCAGTTCAGTTTTGCTCTGCTGTCACAGGAAGCCTTATCATATAATCCTGTTCATTAAGTGATTATGTTTTATTTTAAACCTGCAGTAAAGCTGCCCTTTAGCCCATTCCAGTACTTAACTCTCATATAAGTAGAAAGCAGTTTTCCCTTAGTATATGTTCTTTGCCACTGTCATCCTAAATGTTCTTTGCCAATGTCATCCTCTCTGCAGTAGCCTTTTCGTGTTCAGCCTGATGGTGTTCTTGTCCATAGTTCTTGCTGTTCTGTCCAGGCTGCTCCACTCTGGAGTCTCCTGTTTTGCTACATTTCTTCTGAAATGCACCACGGAAGAGTGAGCACTACTTCACCATGGAGGTCTGGCAGTGCCGAGGAGACTGGAGCAGTTAGATTTTAGCTTTTGCTAGGATGTCCCAATGTGCCCTTGCCTTTTTTGGCATCACCTGGGTGGCCTGGTCGCTGTAATGCAATTTGTCATCTTCTCCCTGTGAAACTTTTCTTTGACACAGTTACCCCACCAGATACGTGGCACTCCATAATTGCACTTAGCATTTCTCTTCGCTACATGTCCTGATGTGAACTCTGTCCAGTTGGTTTGGGCTCATCTCTCCAATGAATCATAGTCTTTCTAAATCTGTCCTCTGGGGTGCTGTGCCTCCCGGCCCAACTCTTTGGGCAACGGGGAGCTGGATGAATGTTTGCTGCAGCAATTACCTTTTCATCCAAACTGTAACACTTAATACTGTGGATCAGGTAAGGGAGATGAGATATCTCAGTTTGAAAACACTTCATGGTGCTCCAACATGGATGGACATGCACATTTAGCACAGCTTATGGTGAGGAGGGAAGTCTGCCGAATACTATGCGGTCTTTCTGTGGCCACAGCAGCAGCAATTAGTGACTTGTGGACACAATGAACTTCTTCCCTGTGCTGAGATCTTTCTCAGCCCCATTAGTGCTTGGCTTTATATTTGAAGGTTGAGCCTGGAAAGATTAAAGCATGAGTAACTTGCTTACAAAGCAACTCTTGTACAAGAGCATCTGAAAATAGTCCTATGAGGTCCAGCAGGGCTTCTCTCATCAGAATGCATTTATCAGTGTCCGCATGGCTGCAGATTTTGTTTGCCAGATACTGCTGTCATAATTGCAGGGCTCAATGCCTCTTTCACCCTTCCACGCCACTATGTACAAATTCTTAAGGGTAGAGTTTTTACCTGCGCTTCTACGGGGCTGGTGTCCAGAGTTCTCCTCCCAGGTGAGGGCTCCGACATCCTCTCTGTCAGCAGATTCATCTGCTCCAAATGGGATCAGACTTCTGCCGTCTTAAAACATAGGTTTTCTCTGTTTACCAGTAGAAAAGAGCTACTGGGGAAAAAAAAAAAAAGGCTTGCAAACATGCAATTCTTGTCATGCTAATCTATGATGCCCATAGTGTCCCCACTTCTGCTGGTGAGCAAGGCAGAGCTCCTGTGCCCCAGCATGTTCCTGTCTCCTCCCCAGACTCCTACTGACTTTCTCTTCAGGAGTCGCTTTAAGTTCTCCAAGCAGGCTTTTCTTTTTCTGTGGCCTCAGACTTTTCCCTGTGTCCTGAAAACCCAGTTTTTTAGAACAGCTGGAAGGGAGGTGGAACCATCAATTTATTAAAAATGGCATTCTGGCACCGTTCCCCTAAAAGCTCTGAAGTTTTTGCTGGCAGGTGTCTATGTTGAACAACGTTTTTCCTAGCTTCTTTTCCAGATAGCTCTCTGCTGAGTTACCAATATTTGTTTATTCAAAGTCATGCAATAAGCATTAAAATTTTCAGGCCAAAGTACAGTGTCATTTTATATTTGGTATTTTTAAAATAATAAAAAAAGAGATTATTGTATAATCTGTAAGTACAGGTTGAAGTACCAAGAAATTTCTCCTCTGTCATACTTATCATAAGAACCCTGCCAAAATCTCTGTCTTCTGTGATCAGAGAATTAAATAAGCACCAGAGAAGAGCAACTGTATCCAAAGAGAAGTCTTCCTAGCCATGGATCCTGTCTGTAGCAGCGGCCAGTAGCAGGTACCTCAGGAGGAGGAGAAGACTAGGGTAGGCAAATATGCTTACTTTTCGGGAGCTTCTCAGCTTATGTTCCTCCACAGTTTGTGTCTGAGGGTCTCATGGTTGTAGCTTTGTTGCAAAAAATCTGCTACCACGTTTGTCTTCGCGTGTTCTGGAGCAATTGTGAGGGCACCCAGATGGATTCACGTTGTCAAGGCCAAAGTATATTGCTGGAGACAGTGTCCCACGCTGACAAGGTTTGAATCATGTATCAGTGTGATTCCTGATGCTCAAGGTGGCCCAGAGTTAAGGGAGATTTCCTGCAGAGTTGTGCAGCTTCAGATCCTATGGCTGAAATGCACAGCTTTGCAGCCTGTCTCCTGCGATCCATCCCTGGTTATTCACTCCTCCTTTCCAGCACCCTGGTGCCTGCACAGATGTCCATGCATCTGTGCAGTCATCTGGGTCAGGAATAAATGTAGGTAGATCCATGTCTTTTTTTGGGGCCAGACTAGTGGTAATTTGGATAGCCAGTTCACTGCCAGTTGCAGCAGGAGTTGTGCTGACATGGTGAAAGGACCGAGCTGCTGAAGGCACGGGGAGGACAGCTTGGTTGTGTTCCACAGCTGTAGTGACATAATTATGGCTTCAAGCGAAAGAGGGGGTTACCCTGGGGACTAAGGAACATGGGCCTCGGAAGTGTTTGCACTTCAAAGCCTGGGGATCCTTCATCCTCATCAGAAGTTTGGGAGGGGGAAGGAATGAAGTGTAACAGAGCAGGGCTTGCAACTTCCTGAGACACTGAAAGAGGGAAAGAGGAATTTTCATTCTTTGATCTCATTAATAGAAAGAGTCACCATTATCTTAGGAAATGCTTTCATCAGCCCCAGAAGCATTGAAACTGTGATTGAGAGTCCTTTTTGCTTTAGAGTGAAGATACAAAGTCCTCTACGAAGAAAAGTGCATAGCAGTATTGTGAACTTTTTTTCTTTTTTGCTTTTTCTTTTCTTTTTTTCAAATGTAAAATGTAGTTAACGAATACCATGGGGGTGCTTATGCAGCACAGGACAGAACCTGTGCAATGCTATTTAAAAGGTATTTTTTAAGCTGGAGGATCTCTTAATTGTGGCAGTATCTTTGGAAAGAGACTTTATACTTTTTCACAAAGAGAAAGCAGAGAAGAAACTTATCTCAGGGCGTGAAATCAGGGTTTTATTTCTTCTGTGATAGTGAGGAATAGTTATTACAGTGGCATAAGACCACAGTCTCTGGAGACACTGGGTAATTCATGAGCATACTGGTATTTGAAAGTATAAAGTTGTCAGCTGCTCTGCAAAAGCTTTTGATACCCCCTGAGAGCAGGACTGGAACACGTTGGAACGTCACCGTTGGAGGAAAGCTATGGGGACAGAAAAAGCTTGCTTAAGTTAGAAGAGAATCATAGAATCATAGAATAGAATCATAGAATGGCTAGAGTTGGAAAGGACCTTAAAGATCATCTAGTTCACTCTTCTTTTCTGGATACATAAATATCCTCGAGGACTGATGGCAGAACAATGCGAAACATGCTGGGGTGAAGCTGAACCTGGAGAATGAAAGCTAACAGGATGCAGATGGTGCGAAAATCAAGTCTGACAGAATAATGATCTGTGTCTCTGATGAAAAATGAGCAAGTGAAACATCAGTCAATCTACAGAATTGTCTTGTCAACAGATCTGGCTCTGCTCAGGCTTTTTTTTTTTAATGGTGTTGCGCAGTCTGAGCAGCAGGAGAAAAAGTTACCTGCTGTTTCTAGACTCTTTAAACCCAAACCAAATGGAAACTAGAACAAAGGTCTAAATCCCATAGACTTGTCCCTAATGACAGAATTGTCTGCACACCCTCTTCTATAACAGTGGAGATCAAAAGTGAGTGGGAAGACTGGGGTTTGGATTATTGTCCTGAAAATTGTACTTTGAAACCTCTTTAGGCAATCTGCACTTTTTGAAAAAACACCGGTTGTCACAACCTCTCTTGTTGCCACCAGCCTGGTTCATCCTTCTTCCAGAAGCAGCTGCAGTTAGTGTAAGAGAAGATGAATGTGTTTAATGATCTACATTTAGATAACATCACCACGAGAAGACTGGTCTTCTAACAGACTGAAGGGGGAGGGTCTTTGGAAAGTATCATGGGGACGGTGTGTAGTCAAGAAGCCCTGAAGACGTCAAACCTCCCTGCAATGAGCAGGGACATCTTAAACCAGATCAGGTTGCTCAGAGCCCACTCTAACCTGACCTTGAATGTGTCCAGGGATGGGACATCTCCCACCTCTCTGGGCAACCTGTGACAGTGTTTCACCACCCTCATTGTAAAATTATTTCTTATATCTAGTCCTAGTTATGGGGCCAGGTTATGGAATGTGGAGAAGACTATGGCTAGAGTAGGCGAGTAGGAAGAAATTAGCGCAGAGGGAACCCAGGGCTGCTGAGAATGGCTCAGCCTGTTTGGAAACCTCTGCTGAGAGGTGGCAGGGTGGTTCAAGTTTTCCCACTGCTCACTTTGTGCTGACTCCACTTTTTCCAGGCAAGTCTTTTCAGCATGCTGTACCCCCATCCTTCTCCCTTCTCTGTTCACCCTTCAGTTAAGTGGTTCTCCAAATGAGGTTAACAGCAAAGTCTCACATTGATTTATGAAGGTCAGGCTTTTCCCTGCTGTCAGAGGTGATTTAGATTTAAGTCTGTTCAAATTCCCTGATTTACCAGGAGAAGCTCAAAGGAAGAGGTGGGGTTGGCCAAAAGAAAAGAGTTTGACCTGGTGAAGGAAATTCAAGAGGATGTGTTCGCATTTAATCTGGCATAAATCTGTGCTGCTGCCACAAGGAACAACCCCACCTTAAACAAAAAATGCCAATGACAGGGAAGAGGGAGGGAGAATTATTTAGAATCATGAATACCAGGATGTAAATTGGAGGGGAAATAAGGCCGGGTATCATGGAAACCTCGGACAGCAATATCCATTGGGCTGTGGGACAACTTCCCATGGACTACGCATCGTGACATGGAGATGTTTTTCATGAGGAGAAACCTCTTTTTTAACTGTTTAGTTTATGGAATATTTCTATTAATAAATGCTACATTTTTATTATATACTTTATGTTGACTTTTATACGCCACTGCAAGGTGGCTGTGAGATGCAGTCTCTCGTTGCTGTATAACGGCTGTGTCAGAGCTGGCACCCTTGTCCTTGAATAACAGCATCCACTTCTGAAAGAGAAGAGAAGAAAAATCAATAGGCAGCAAAGAGAGCTGTTTTGCGTTTGCCAAAGACTTCCCCAGGAGGTCTGCACAGAGTGAAGGCTTCTGTGCTCTGATACTGTAATTCTTACCTTCCTTGGGTTTTGCTGTGTTTTGGGTGGGGTTTTTTTTCTGGAGAGCTCTGGGTGCAAATGCACCGTTCAAACACTTTGGCAAGGCAAGCCACACACACCTTCAGTACGTGATTGTGGAAGACCTGCTGTAAAAGCTGCTGCTTTCTGTATTTGCTGCAGTTTATAGCAAAAGTTTAAAATTTTTCTTAGGTGGATTCACTAAGACAGAATATTTAGGTTAGGTTTAATTTGTCTGAAAGCTGGTTGTCAAAATAATATTTCTTGTCTTTGTCAAACTTTGTCCTAATTCTGTGCTCATTCTTGGGGCTCCCTGCAGTGCACTAAAAGTGAAGGTGTGGGTCTTGGAAGAATTTGCACAGCGCAGGAAGGAAATATAATCAGGGTAGGACTTAGTTTGACTTCCCAGGGATTTTTGATCCCACCTTAACCTCTGTACTATCAAGTAAAACAGAATACATTATGTGCTTAGCAGTGAAAGCAGGTAAGAGCTCCTTGGTCAACATCACTGAGCAACAGCACCGATTGCCCATCTCGACACGTTTCTCTTCGCAACCCTGTAATCTTCCAATTACTGAGATACTGCCAGGATCCAGCACACAGGCCGGTTTAAGACTAAGACTCCAAAAAGGCAGAGAAAAATCAGAGCCGAGTCAGATTTTCCTACACTTCAAGTTGTTTTTGAACAGAAGGTTTCAAGCCCCTTGGGCATGATGAGTTTAAATGCAGCAAAGGATCCTGAATTTGGGAAATGCCCACGCTTGCTGGTTGGTGGGATGTTACGTCTCGTCTCAAAGCCTGGTCTTTACCCATGTGGATCCGAAAATTTACGCATGGGTGGCAGAGCAGTTATGAGCAGCCTGGTTTCTCTCTCTCCCTCCTGCACATCAGCAAGCAGGGAGCTCTGGGTGTGGGGGTAAGCAAGAGTCAGATCCCACGCTGCAGACCTGTTTGGCTCTTACCCAGCCCTTGGCTCCAGGGGCTCAATCCTTATGTAGATCTTCTTGAGCAATTCTTAAACACCACTGTTGAAACACTATCCCAGTTTGAAGTAAAACCGAACTAATTTTCTGTTCTGTAACTTTACATCCTAGCTAGGCCTCCTCTAACTCTCTGAAATTAACGGCATATTGTGGAGAAAACTGCTCGTTCTCAGAATGATAAGACCAATGTTTGTGCTCCATGCCAAGGGATGGTGTGCAGGGAGGCCCTTGCTTATACTTACTGCCATAACAACCAAGGGCAGCCAATTTCGTTATTTGCCCCCTTAGATGGTCAGAAACGGAAAAAACGTAGAGGGGTCACATCAGTGGGGAGGAGTGGACAGGACAGGTGACCCAAACCTGACCAACTGGGGTATTCCATCCCATCTGCCCCATGCTCAGTATAAAAGCTGAGGGATCAAAGGGTCAGCCCCCTTCTGGCGATGGCCGACATCCAGAGAGGACTCTGTCTGTTCATCTGCCTTTGATCCTGATCCGTGTGTTCCTGACTCCAGAGCTGGAATCCAGTTCCCATCCGTCGCTGAGTCCAGTCTGGGACTTCCCCGGTGCCTGCCGGTGACATGACTGTCATCCTGGGAGCTTGATACGGTTTTGGATATATTGTATCTATTTCATTATTTTCTTCTTTATTTTAATATTAATTCTTCATTAAAGTAGTTTAGGTCTTTCTAAACTTCTGAATCTCCTTATCTCTTTCTCCTCCTCTCTCCTCTTTTGGGGGGGGAGAAGGAGGGGGAAGGGCCATCTGTCGGTCCGGTTTTGGTAAATTCGGCCAAAACCACGACAAACACCACTACTGAAAAGGAAACTAGAAAAAAGGTAATTTCTGAAGTTTTGAAATACAGACAGGATTTAACCACTGGATTATGTTATGACATGACAATTCTCTGGTTAAACCCTTCTTTCCCGAGAATCCAGTAGGGACAAGTGGCTCATGACAAGCCAAAAGCAATGTGATTCTGTTGGCCTCTCTTAATCCTCCACTGTGGATAGCAGAGATTCACTGGGGACTTGATGCCAACCCTCTGCATTTTCACATTGCCGCATAACAACCAATATCAGTAGTTACTGCACTGGTCTTTATCCATCGACCCTCCCTGGGGAGGAAGAGAGAGTTATTTATTCTTCAGGCTGTTTCCGGACTAGCAGAATCAATGAATCCAGGATTCCTCTTGATTTCTGTCCACTGTCCCCTAACACGTCCCCTTTGCAAGACCTTCTGTTCCCTTCCACATCCCTTTCATCCCTTCTGCATATCCACCTGTGCTCCACCATAGCCAGCTTGTGCTTTTCCCCTTCCCTCTTCTCTTCTTTAGGGAGCAGCAGGCACAGCTTTGGATGCTCTGCCTGCCATCCCCTCTGGTTTCCTACCTGTGTGTTTTTTATCCTCCCCCATAACCATTTCCTTTTTTTTCTTTTTTTCATTTGGTTTCCTCTATAGTCAGCATTTTCCTCCTTTTCTCTGCCTTTTGCTTAGTCCTGCAGCCCAGGAAGGCTCAGAGGCTTTGCAAAGGCTGAGCTAGCAAGGCTTCAGTAGGATCTAGGTGGTGTGTCTAGCTGTGAGCTGTCTTTTTGACCAGCTGTCATAATAACTGTCTGAGGAAGGGCTCTGTTCCCGTCCACGGAGTGGTGGGGACATGAACCTCATTATCTTTTCCCTTTATCTCAACAGTGATTTCTATAAAAGGGTGTAGGAACAAACATCTTTGACACCTTTGCCTTTCTGATAAATTTGCTTGAAATGAACTAGCAGGTAAGAGAGGACACAGAGTGATTGTATAAGCTCCCTTTTCCTGGAAAAAAAAAAAACCAAAACCCAACAAACTTGCTAAAAATAGTGCTGGGTGTTAATAACTTGGCAGACTAGGAGATGGATCTGAAAGCGTTGCTTTGGGCTCTGATCTGAACCTTCCCGCTGTGTCAGGATTTGGACTGTGTAAACATGGAGGACATGGACCTGTTGGAATGGGTCCAGCAGAGGGCCACGAAGATGATCAGAGGGATGGAGCACCTCCCCTATGAAGACAGGCTGAGAGAGCTGGGGTTGTTCAGCCTGGAGAAGAGAAGGCTCCGGGGAGACCTCATAGCAGCCTTCCAATATCTGAAGGGAGCCTACAAGAGAGCCGGAGAGGGACTCTTTGTCAGGAGATGTAGTGACAGGACAAGGGGTAAGGGTTTTAAATTGGAAGAGGGGAGATTTAGATTAGATATTGGGAGGAAATTCTTTACTGTGAGGGTGGGGAAGCACTGGAACAGGTTGCCCAGGGAAGTTGTGGATGCCCCATCCCTGGAAGTGTTTAAGGCCAGGCTGGATGGGGTTTTGAGCAACCTGCTCTAGTGGAGGTGTCCCTGCCCATGGCAGGGGGGTTGGAACTCAATGATCTTTAAGGTCCCTCCCAACTCTAACCATTCTATGATTCTATGATTCAAAAGAACTGGGAGGGCTGCAGCTTCCACTGAAGCCTGTGTGCGTTGCTGCCTGCATTTAGGAGCAATCACTCGTATGTGCTCATTGAAATCTCCCAGTTCCTGATCTTTGGGAGTTTCTACAGCCTAGCTGCTTGCCGTCCCTTAGGATCATGGAGATTTCCCTGCGTGGGTCTGGGGGGTTGGTGTGGATAGTGAATCTTTCATTATTGTACCTTGGAGCCTGCATCTTCTGACTCCCACACTGAATTTTGGTTTTCCTGCCTAAAATATATGTAGACAACTTTTAGGACATTTATAGTATTAATGCAATTATTCACCCTGTGGATTATGTGAAATTAAATCTCTTTGCACACTTACATAATAGGATATTGCCTTATAAATCTCTGTATAGATTTCATTAATAGTTGATTGTGCTTGGTTTCTATTATTTTTTGTCAGTACCTCAGAGTACTGTTCAGCATCCTACAATTTACAAAGAAAATTATCTAAAATAACAGAAAGTTCTTGGCTTCTATTATAAACAAATCTGTAAAAATAGCTGAGAGATCACCACAGAGATTTTGTCCAATTTGATGATTAATTGTACTGTATTTAGACAAATCAGTGCATGCTAGCACATACTTTCTCTCCAAAGCCTCTAGCCCACAGGCATTTCTAATCTCAAGCTCCCTAAAAGAGCCAAGTGATTTCAAAGTTTATTCTGTTATTCTGAAGACTCTTATCCTGTTCTGGCAGAGATCTGAACCAAAAAAAATCAACAACAGGGGTGCAGCTGGTGGAAATGTCTCTTGAGGCTCGTATTGCTCAACCTGTCAATTTTGTATATAAGTCCTGGAAGTGTAAATAAATAAAATCAAATGTAGGGCTTTACTGTAACCACATTTTACAGCATCTCTAGCGCAGACTGGCTTTGAATCCAGAGTGGGTCCTCCAGCCTGTTCTTCTGGCACAGCAGTGACAGTTTGCTGTGGTTACCATGCAGTGAAAGCCTATGAAAGGCCATCAGCTGATCCCTCCTTCGTGTGTGTTCCCACTGCAGCCATGGGCAGCCAAAATGCCTCCCAGTCATCTGGGCTTGGGGCAGAATTCAACCAAGCTCCAAAGAGCACAGAGCGGCGCGCAGCAGAAGTCAGCATCCTTCCACAGTGACGAGCCAACTTGTCTTTTTCTTTCTTGAGTGTAAAGACAATTTTGTCAGGTGAACCTCAACATCACTCTCAGTCTTAGAATCATAGAATTGTCTAGGTTGGAAGGGACCTTTCAGATCACCAAGTCCAACCATCAACCTAGCACTGCCAAAAACCGTCACCAAACCATATCTCTAAGCACTATGTCTACCTGTCTCTTAAATACCTCCAGGGATGATGATGTCTTGCTCAAAGCTTCCCCAGAGTATCCTGCTTCTGTGTAAGGCAGAAGGTCAGCTTGTGCCCTCCCTGTCAGAGCCCTTTCCTGCAACCTCCTATCTCATTGTAGGTTCCTGACCACTGTCTCACAACTTGTCGTTGTTCAACAGCAGCCTCATGCAGGCTCAGATGGTGGCAAGAGATCTGACTCATCTCTTCTGTTTTTTTTCTTTTTTAAGCACTTTTGTTTGTTGCTTTTTTAAGCCATGGCTTCCCACAGACTTCCTACCCCTTCTGAGGGAAGTCCAGGCCTTACTAAGACAAAACAAAAAAGACTTTTATGTGGGCAGGATTTCATCGCCTCAGGTTATGAGTGGAGATGCTTAACCTCTGTCCTGAGCATTTTTGTTCTGAGAATGAGCCTTTCCTATCCAGATGAAAACATTGAGTCATGATGCCTCCCTGTCTGATAAAAGTATTGCGAATATGTTCATTTTCTTAATGCTAACCCACCCGGTAGTCTTTATCCTCTCCTTGGTTGTGGAGCAAGTTCCCCTCATAGCACACAGACTAAAAGTTTATAAGTGGAAAGAAATTGAAACCAAAGCCTGAGGCTTGTTGCCATATTCATGGTTTAGTCTTGTAATTCATTGCACACACCTGAGGAGCCAGACTCCTTGCAAGCGCCTGTTCTTGGGTTAGATCACAAGCAGCGTGCAAGTATCTGGAGAATCAGGGACCTTAGCTACTATTTTAATTTGCCTCTCTTCATCAGTCCCTCTTCTCCGGAACAATTACATAAGGCAAAGACTGGTAGCCTATTGGAGAAAACATCTCTGATGTTTCTTTTCTGAGATCCAGTAAACGGGACTGGTGGACTGATTGCTGTGCAGAACCCACATGGAACTTCATAGAATCATAGAATCATAGAACGGTTAGAGTTGGAAGGGACCTTAAAGATCATTGCGTTCCAACCCCCCTGCCATGGGCAGGGACACCTCCACTAGAGCAGGTTGCTCAAAACCCCGTCCAGCCTGGCCTTAAACACTTCCAGGGATGGGGCATCCACAGCTTCCCTGGGCAACCTGTTCCAGTGCTTCACCACCCTCACAGTAAATAATTTCCTCCTAATATCTAATCTAAATCTCCCCTCTTCCAATTTAAAACCATTGCCCCTTGTCCTGTCACCACTCTTCCTGACAAAGAGTCCCTCTTCAGCTCTTCTGTAGGCTCCCTTCAGGTATTGATAGGCTGTTATAAGGTCTCCCCGGAGCCTTCTCTTCTCCAGGCTGAACAACCCCAGCTCCCTCAGCCTGTCTTCATAGGGGAGGTGCTCTGCCCCTCTGATCATTTTCGTGGCCCTCCGCTGGACCCGTTCCAACAGGTCCATGTCCTTCCTGTGTTGAGGACTCCAAAGCTGGACACAGTATTCCAGGTGGGATCTCACAAGCGCAGAGTAGAGGAGTAGAATCACCTCCGATAACCTGCTGGCCACACTTTTCTTGATGCAGCCCAGGGTGCGGTTGGCTTTCTGGGCTGCCAGTGCACACTGCTGGCTCATGTTGAGCTTCTCATCCACCAACACCCCCAAGTCCTTCTCCTCAGGGCTGTTCTCCAGCCATTCTCTGCCCAACCTGTATTTGTGCCTGGGATTGCCACGTCCCAGGTGCAGGACCCTGCACTTGGCCTGGTTGAACTTCATGCGATTTGCACGAGCCCACTTCTCCAGCCTGTCCAGGTCCCTCTGGATGGCATCCCTTCCCTCCAGCGTGTCGACCAAGCCACCCAGCTTGGTGTTGTCGGCAAACTTGCTGAGGGTGCACTCTATCCCACTGTCCATGTCTCCGACAAAGATGTTGAACAGCACTGGTCCCAGTACCGACCCCTGAAGAACTCCACTCGTCACTGGCCTCCAATTGGACATTGAACCATTGATCACAACCCTTTGAGTGCGGCCATTCAGCCAGTTCCTTATCCACCGAGTGGTCCATCCGTCAAACCCATGACTTTCCAATTTTGAGACCAGGATGTCGTGCGGGACAGTGTCAAATGCTTTGCATAAGTCCGGGTAGATGACGTCTGTTGCTCTGCCATTGTCCACCAATTCTGTGGCAGTATTGTAAAAGGCCACCAAATTTGTCAGGCACGATTTGCCCTTGGTGAAGCCATGTTGGCTGTCTCCAGTCACCTCTTTATTTTCCATGTGCCGTAGCAGAGATTCCAGGAGGATCTGCTCCATGATCTTACCAGGCACAGAGTCAACTTGCAGTTGAGTCTTTTGTGGTCTTCATGCTTTATGCCAAACCCTGATGTATTGAGTTTACATGGCAAGGTTTTGGTAGCAGGGGGCTACAGACATGGCTTCTGTGAGAAGCTGCTAGAAGCTTCCCCCATGTTCCTGAAGGACTGCACCCCATGGAAGGGACCCACACTGGAGCAGTTCATGAAGAACTGCAGCCCATGGGAAGGACCCACGTTGGAGAAGTTCATGGAGAACTATCTCCCGTGGGAGGGATCCCATGCTGGAGACGGGGAAGAGTGTGAGGAGTTCTCCCCCTGAGGAGGAAGGAGCAGCAGAGACAACATGTGATGAACTGACTACAACGCCCATTCCCTGTCACCCTGCACCACTCAGGGGGAGGAAGTGGAGAAATGGGGGGTGAAGTTGAGTCTGAGAAGAAGAGAGGGGTGGTAGGAAGGTGTTTTAACATCTGGTTTTATTTCTAACTACCCTACTCTGATTGGATTGGTAATAAACTAAATTAATTTCCCCAAGTTGCATATGTTTTGCCCATGACAGTAATTGCTGAGTGATCTCCCTGTCCTTATCTCAACCCACCAGCCTTTCGTTATATTTTCTGTTCCTCTGTCCAGCTGAGGGGGGGGGGGGTGATAGAGCAGCTTTGGTGGGCACCTGAGTAAGCCTGACCGTTGCAGTATCTGTAAATATTGGATAATGCTGTTCAAACACATTCCTCCCTTACTGAGCAAGCGTGATTTTCTTCAGAGTATTCCTTTTAGAGGAGTGAGGGAGGAAAAGAAGGATGAAGCTGCAGTGGTTCAGTGGGGTTTTTTTGTGCTTTTCAAGTCATGTCGGCTTAGGAGCTTTTGTGATCCTTCTAGCAGTGTCTCTTTTCCTCCACAAGGACATAAATGTCATACAAATATGGTTCTATCTCAGTATGGGAAATTCATGTGAAGCAGAGTAGGGTCCTTTTGCTTCATGTTAGTATACAAAACTGTTCTGCTCTTCTGTCACTTTTGACCAGGGTGGTAAAGTTGGTGGGTATAATTGCTGCCTGATATTTATATAAGTGTAAAGGGGTCATTAATTGTATAAATGTAAACAGGCAACTGAAGTTGTAGGAGCACTACCCCAAACGACAGCACAGGACAAGACTGTAAGGGGAGCACAGCACCGGGCAAAGAGGTTCTACATAGAGCCTGATCAAGCAAAGGCATGGATTGCTTTGGATTTCTGCCTGAGTGGATGTCGGAGGCAGCAGTAGGCTACAAAAGTGGGGTGAGACACCACCAGGAGGGTTGCAGACACAGCCACAAAAGCACTGGTAATTACCAAGGAGCTATTAGGGAGGGAGGCTTCTGGGTAGAGGGGAAGTGAGGAGAGATTTGGAGCTGTGAGGAAAGACGTTGCATAAGCTTTTTCACTCCGCTCTGAGTTTTGGGAAATGAAGCTTTGTGCATTCTCTGTAAATAAACAATCGTTCTTTAGAGATAGTACTCCTGGCTCTGTCGTACGTTGTTTATGCTAAGGGGAAATAGCTCACAGGGCAGCGTTGCTAGCCTCGAAGATCGGAAAGGGGAATGATACTTTGCCTTTTTGAAGAAGTAACAGCTCGTTGACTGAAAGCGTTAAAGAATATTTTTCTTTCCTAATACCTGAGATGAGTTAAAACCTGCTCCTTCCCAAATGTCTAAAAGAAATGAATGTTATTCTAATAAGCCATTACCAGTGTCTGGCATTACTACCTCTGGGCATCAAATGTGTCCTGTCTCCCTTGTCCCTGAACTTTTCCTAAAATGAGCCTTGCAATTCTGGGATCATCTTCATTGTGCGTCTTTCAAAATGCCATGAGGATGGCTAAGCTTTAACCAGTACTGAGCACCACAGCAGGATCCTTCCCATGGCTCACATGGTAAGCTGTGTAGCTTTATAATTCCTGGAGCACTTCCATGAACTCATCCCTAAACAAAATCAGAAAGGAAAATAAAATGTTTAGGGATGAGAAAAGGTCTAGTGCGGTGTAGGTGAACATACTCAGCCCCTGTGACAGATTCTGTAATGGTGGTTTGCAGTCTGCTGGGCCCTGCAGTCCAGTTCGGGCAGTTTGACTTGACTTGCTGAAATCCAGGTAGAAATACGGTCTCAGTGACAAATTAAGAAGTTGTAACTCTCCTCGAAGTTTCCTGGAACCTTACCGACGTGCTCAGTGGCACAATAAAATCTAGTCTGACTTCCACCTTAATGAAAGGCAGCTGTAGTGATACCTGTGATGTTAATGGACTGAATAGGAGACTGGAGCTGTGAACCCCTAATGAACGCAGGTGGGAGCACTCCCCACTCTGAATTACGCCCACAAAGGCAACAGCTCTCTGAAGGTTACTGTTTAGCCAGGAATAGTGGTACAGTGTGTGCATTCTGGCTTGACATTGCTGGGGCAGTTAATCTTTACTAAGCTGTATTTCTTATATTTTTACCCCAATGCATGAGCCGACTGTGTGCAGAGCTGCTTCTCTGGGGGGGATAAAGAGAGGCAATGACTAAGCCCATGTAGAATGTCAGGGTCCTGGACACAGGTGAGTGTTCTGGTCCAGAAAACCAGGATGTGTGTTTGCCCCACACAGTGCCCACGGTACGTGACTTGTTCAAAATGATTTATCTTTTTAGCTTCTTATTTTAATTGAATACTTTTTATTGAGTCCCAAGGGGATTAAAGTAAAACTGCCTTATCATCTTTTTTGCTCTGAAGCAATTTATCAAATGTTATCCCAGGAGAGATGGAGAAGGCGTGATGATAAAGGCAGCATCTGTTGAATTCCCTCTTCAGAATGCTTAGGCTGCATCTTTTCCTCAGAAAAATCAAGTTAATTGGTTTTAATCTGCTTGGATGTTTCTTATTTACCACAAGTCCACATAGACCAGCTTGTCACCCTCAGTATTCAGAGCTCTACCTTGCTGTCCTCAAAGGCACGAATAAGCTTTTGCTCCTGGTACCTCTCCTGTAAGCTGTGTACCCTTGAGAGAAACCTGGATGCTACTCTTCCCTGGCAGTCACCAGCAAAGCTTTTGCTGAGTTCAGTTTGAGGAGCTCATCTGTTCCTTCTGCCTGCCTTGCAGAAGGGATTTTGGAAAAGGTTAACCTTCTGCCAGTTCTAGGCATCTTAATTCAACGGGTCAGTTGGCCAACTCATCTGTTTGGGTAACCGTTATCGTCAGGGGAGATGCACCACTTCTCCAGGGACCATTGAAAATGAAGACTTACTTGTGACCCCCAAGTCTAAAGTCTGACATGTTTGTTTCCCTTTACATCTTAAAAACACAGTGAATTTGCTGAGCTGAGTCGGTCATTTCATACTCGTTCTGCCAAGGGCCTTCCAGCTCACAGCTACCAGGATCCTCTTCTGATTGCTTGAACACCTGATGGAGTCCACAGTGCTAAGACCAGGTTCAGGAACATGCTCCAGCTGGGTGCCTAAAGGCACTGGAAGCTTTTGTGTTTTATTGAAACTGGGCCCTTGGCTCTCAGATTCAGTGTTAGGGAAGTGTGATGCTTGCTTAGATGTGTGTCCACTTCCCCATGTGGTTGTGTCAGGGAAAGAGGTCACTTTCCACAGGTGGATCACCATTTCTGCTCCTCAAGGTTTCCCTTCTAAAGCTGGTAGTACTGTTAGTTTGTTAATTGTTAGTCTCAATTAAGCCATCATATTTTGCCTGGAGTAAAGCAAGGAGCAATTTTTCACCTGAATTGCTCCATGCCTGGGACAGCAGAGTCCCAGCTAGGACTTGGGGTCTCATCAATGGCATGGCCTGAAGGGAGGATAAATGTCTGTCATAGCCATTTTGTTTTCAGAAGAGGATCCATGGAAGCCAGCATACTCCGTGGAAGCAGCTGTTCAACATCAAATAAATATACTATTAAGGAAGGGAATGCAAATTCTGAGAGGGGTCCCTCTCCATGTTTGGTTCTCAGTCACCGACCTAGCTATCTAAGCCAAGCCAGTCCTTCCTCAGGCAAAACATACCATGACAACAGCTGCGAGAGCCCTTCTCCCAAGGAGCATAGTGAGAGCAGTCGTCAGACTTTGGAAGACCCAGGCTGAACTCTCTCTACTGCCAGATCCTGAGCAGGGATTGGAAACCAGCTCTCCTGAGAGAACGGTCAGAGTCAGGAGCTCTTCAGAGGCAGTGGGTATCTGCCCTCTGCCCTTCGCATGAAACAACTCGCAGTTCATCGAGCTGCAGGACTGGTGGTGGGCAGACAGTTGGGGTTTGGCTTCTCCTGTGACCACTGAATGTCTTTCTTTCCTTTGGCTAAGTAGCTGGTGGACTCCTTTCAGCACTGAAGAGATGTGAATGTATGAGACACGCTGATGGACACTGAAGTAATAGGTGTCTTTATTATGTACGGAAGGTGTTACATTAAAACAACAGCATTCTTTTTAAAAGCATTTCATACCTTGAAGTATCTGCAATGATGTTACTAATTCATGCTCTTAATTCCTGGTTAATAATTCTTCTCTAAACGTAGATGGCAGCAGTACAGTACCGCTTTTTTATGAAGATTAACATCTGTGAATATTGCCTTTGAGATAGGCCATGTGTATGTGATTAGTTCATTGGTTACTGGGCACAGTTTTAAAGAATTACGCTGAATTCCTTTTTTTTTTTTTTTTTTGCATTTCTGATCTTTCTGTGTGATTGCGACTTGATCAGCGTTGAAGTCAGCGCTTTTATTTTTCTTCTTTTCAAAGTCAAGGGCTTTTTCGTTTGTATTCCCACAGTTAACTGTGGGAAGATATCTTCCCCCCTAGAAGAGTCTTCTGAGGGAAGACCTTGCTGTAGAGAGTAGCCCAACTATGTTTGATTATTCGTCACTCATATGGACTTACAATGGAAGTTGTTTTCAGCGTCCTCTAAAAATGAGACTTTTTCTAGCTAACATTTCATATTAGAACCCCAAACCGTGACCAGATCTGAATTTACCAGGGCTGAGCAATAGTAGAGAGATATCAGCAGCAAAAATGCATTTCTCTGTTGTTCCAGCTGATACGAACCACTGGTACAGCTCCTGCAGTTATGAGCAGGTGACAAGACAAGGAACATGGGTGCCTCCTCCTGCCAAGAGGAGTCATCGAGTTAGAGCCCTTGATTTGTGCTGATTAGAGAGCACTGTGAGCAACATAAGCAATTTCCCCTGAGACACATATGGGGGAGGTTGCTTTTTTGAGGTTAGCACTGCCTAAAAAGAGCTTCAAAAAAATCCCAAAATACCTGAGCAGAGATAAGCCAATGTGAATAATACTGACCTGGGTATTAGCAGAATCCCTGTGATGGACAGTATTTTTGATAATAACAGCAAAGAGGAGAAAAATAAGACATGAGTCTAAAACATGTTTCTAGTTCCTAATTTTATTAAGAAGAAAGCATTTTTGTTTAAACAATCAAGACCTTTGTGTTGAGAAGTCATTACCCTTAGTGCAATCAGGTATGCGGCTGTCCATGTGAATACTTCATACTGAGGTTTCATCCAAACATTTACTTTTCTGTTTCACTTCTCATGATTTTTGGTGGTTTTCATTTGGTGAATGCAAGTGTCAAAACCTGGGATCAGATATTCAGGAAAAAAATGGTGTTGCAAGGGCAGGTTTAGCTTGGTCAAAGCAAATGCCATGGCACATACTGATCCGATCGGATCCAGTCGGAGCTCTGTTGACTGGAGAGGGGACCCGAAATGCCCAGCTCTGCGATAGCCATCCACATCATTTGGATAATAGGAAAAAGTTCTTTACTATGAGGGTGGTGGAACACTGGAACAGGTTGCCCAGGGAGGTGGTTGAGGCCCCTTCCCTTGAGATATTCAAGGTGAAGCTCGACAAGGCCCTGGGCAACCTCGTCTAGTTGGGGGTGTCCCTGCTGACTGCGGGAAGGTCGGACTAGATGACCTTTGGAGGTCCCTTCCGGCCTGGACCAATCTATGAATCTATGAATCTATGAATCATTGACATTAGTAGCTGGGTGAGAAGGATCATGCTTTCACTGTTTAGATTGCCAGCAGTAAGCTCCCCGGGAAAGAATGTGTAACGGGGTTTAAGGTAAAATCATCAGCCTCCCCTGCATTTATCAGAATTATTTTAACGAGAAAGCTCTTCTGCGCTAAAGCAGAGTTTGCTCCCCGAAGCAAAGATGTTTCACGAGAGTGAAATGTGCAACGCCGGTGGCTGTTGAGTGAAGTTGCCATTAAAGATCTCGAGCCTTGGCTTTTTGAAATGAGAACTAAACTTGTTATTAGCAGTCTCTTGAGGTCTCATTTCCATGCCAGTGAATAGTCTGGTTTTGTGCTCAGTAGCTCATTTCCCTGCATTTTCAAGTTTCACCTGTTTCATTTTATCTTGGAGTTATTAATTTTATGACAAGGCTTCTTTTTCTTTTCTTTTTCCTTTCTTAGGGGGTTGTTTATCACCATCCATGACAAAGGCCATATTGCAACAATGCTAAACTCTTGGCCTGAAGAAAATATTAAGGTATGTGCATGTCTTCTGTGGACTGGAAAATTACAGGAAGCTGGGTGGAAAATGGGGTATTGAATGGAATTGCTTGTCGTTATTTACAGAATTGCCTATTTAAAAGGACAAGCTATGAAATATTCCCTTCCTTAGAGAGTTTCCAGGCTCGTGGTTAGACTTCAGAGACACTGTCACATGTGTATGTGGTCTAAACCATCTTTATCGTAGAGTCATAGAATAGAATCATTGAATTGTTTTGGTTGGAAGAGACCTTTAACATCATCAAGTCCAACCATTAACACTGCCAAGTCCACCACTAAACCATGTCATTCAGCACATCTACACATCTTTTAAATACCTCCAGGGATATTGACTCAACCACGTCCCTGGGCAGCCTGTTCCAACGTTTGATAACCCTTTCTGTGAAGAAACTTTTCCTAATATCCAATCTAAACCTCCCCTGGCCCAACTTGAGGACATTTCCTCTTGCCCTATCGCCTGTGACTTGGGAGAACAGACCAACCGCCACCTGGCTACACCCTTCTTTCAGGTAGTTGTAGAGAGCGATAAGGTCTCCCCTCAGCCTCCTTTTCTCCAGGCTGAACACCCCCAGCTCCCTCAGCCTCTCCTCATAAGACTTGTTCTCCAGACCCCTCACCAGCTTCGTTGCCCTTCTCTGGACCCGCTCCAGCACCTCGATGTCTCTCTTGTAGTGAGGGGCCCAAAACTGGACACAGCACTTGAGGTGCAGCCTCACCAGTGCTGAGTACAGAGGTCCTACTTATCAAAGGTAGCAGGATCTTGGCCAATAAAAAGAGTGTGCATGATAATAAATTTGTACAGAATAGGGTTCCTAGCAAAGAAGTAAGATACATGTGTTGAAGAATTCGGTGGCTGACTTGCAACTTGTTAGATGTACTAAAGCTCCTTAAGATATCTGTAACCAACTTGCTTGTAGGACTCCTTCCCAAATCCAATGAGTCATGCAGCAACCAGAACACTGACAACTCTGCAAATAGTGTTTGATATCCAGCAGCTGAAAATATTACTGTCACCCCACCCAAAAAGTGATCTTGTGAAGTGTTTTTCACTAGAGCTCAGGGCTGAGCAAGTCCCTGGCATAAAATAAAGTCAACACTTAAGACAGGTCTTGCCAGTCACCTGTTTCCATCAGTCTGAATGTACATGTGCCTTGGAGTTTCCCTGGCTGTTGACAGGGCTTCGGTCCCCTATCAGTCAGCTGTTTCTTCTAGGAACAAAGGTTTGGCAGCTGAGAAAATCTTGCAGGCATTTTCCATTTCTAAGAGAAAAAAAAAAACAACAAAGGGAATTTAACATTCTTCCAGAAAAAGTAATCATATTCCTATAACCTTGTCTTTGGAACCATGGAGAACAGATGCAAACTAGATATTTGGTCCTTGCTCTGTCCAAAGATCTCAGTATTTCCATTTGTTTCTGACTCAGGACTATGAGCAGAACTCGTTATGGCTAATAGATATGTTTTTGCAGATGGGGAAACTGGCAGAGAAGGATTAGAGACTGTTGTTGAAACAGCCCCCTCTGGCACCCAAAACAGACCACAGGAAGGCAGTGATCCATGGAAGAGATTCAGACTATCTACTTTCCAGGTTTGCCAGACTACAAAGGCAGATAATTTCACCGGTATCGCTGTTTTGGACCTCAGGGTTCCCTGTGTGTTTATACACAGAATTCTCCATGCCTGAACTGGTAGGCACTGGAACACTTGAGATTTTGAGATAAGTAGGGAGGCACCTGGACTACACCTAAGTCCCTGGAGGGACCCGGGTTTTTGGAAAGACTGAACACCAACACCAGAAAGTCCCATTAAAGACAGCAAAGAAATACCTGGAGATGCTGCTCCGCTTTTTGCTTTGTAGCTCCTTTGTGGCAACAGCATTTACTGTGGAAATGCAGGTTGTAGGCCTGGATCCTCTGCCTGGAAGGGCTGGAAGGGTGCTCTGCTTAGCTCAGCAGAGCCTCAGCCAAGCTCTGGTGTGCCCCACCTCCACCCCTCCTGTTGAAGCTGGGCTGCTCTGAAAGAACCAGACAGTTCTGTTTCGCAGAACAAGCGAAAGAAGCCATTTCTGAGCATACTCGTGGGAGTGTGAGGTTTTTGTGTCTCTTCCAGGGCAGCTAATGAATCCTGCCATGAGGAAACATTGGCTAAAATGCTGATAGCCCTCATCAGTGCCTCCCCTTGCTAATTTTCTCTCTGGTTCCTTAATCTTGACTCTTTTCTGTGTGATGGCCTGACTAGAGCAGGGGGAATACAGAGAATCGTACAGCTTAGTGTTGTGGTAGGGAGTCATCCTGGCAGCTCTGAGTCCAAACCGCCTCAAAGTGAGGATAATCTAGAAACCGTATCTCTTATTCCAAGACAAGTGTGCAGCTGTGCTAGCTACTGCACTGGCCTGCCTGCCTTCCTTCCTTCCTTCCTTCCTTCCTTCCTTCCTTCCTTCCTTCCTTCCTTCCTTCCTTCCTCTCTCCCTCCCTCCCTCCCTCCCTCCAAGAGTTCTCACCTTAGAAGCTCAGCATCTCAAGTCCCTGTCAGGATTAATCCCATACAGGGCTGGTCAAAGTCATGGTGCACTCAAGGCAGAGTATCAATTCGTCCTGTAAAGATTGACCTCGTGCAGTCAATACAGAGAAGTGGGAATGCCAACAGCAGCAGTTGCCTGTCTGCTTTGCCTCGGAAGCTTGGAGATCGGCGTAGTTCTCTGGATCACTCTGCTGGGCCAGATGCCTCCTCCTTGGGCATTGCAAAACTGGGCTAGCTACATAACAGCCCGTGATATAGAGTCATCTCAGCTAACACCAGCTGCCTGGAGACTGAGTGCCTAATCTCAGTTTGTGAGTACTTCTGCGTGATCAATGGAGAGGGAGATGACCATCTTCAGAGAGACATTCACCCCTTTCATCCCTTCCCAAACCAGCTGCTGGAGGGAGGAGATGCACTCTGGAGGTTTCTGTCTCTTCCCCATCAGCTATCAAAGAAGTTCAGAGCCCAGTTAGATGTTTGGCTTAAACTGCACACATAACTTTTAGCCAAAGACTTGAGTAGAGTCATGAAGAAAATTTGTAGTGCAGCTGGAAGGAGAAAACAGGTTCCTCATGGTTAAACCAGAGGTTCAGTTAGAAGGGTCTGTCCTGCTCAGCCAGAGATTAGTGGCCTGTTTGTTGAGTTCTGATCACGTGGACACGAGCGATTAAAAACATTACGTTACTGCTGTGCTTGTATATCAGGTACCTCCTGATACTGTGTTCTTTTTTTTTTATATATATATTTTTCAAATCTGAAGAGCTGTAAAGAAATGTGAATCCAGTTTCCCCTCTTTGATACAGACACAATGAACGTGTCCCGTGCTATATTTTCTGGTCTCCTGTATTTTCAGTGTTACCTTGAGGAGCTTTGGTACCTATAGAGTGCAGCACATCTAAGGCAGAAGAAATTTTCTCTCCAATGGATATCTAAGTGCTATCAAGAAGTTTTTTGGCTTGCCCACAAACACTTATTTGTTTGGATGAAAGGGGATCTGTGCTCCAAAGAAATATTTTGATTCATTAGAACTTACGTAGAAAAAAAACCCCAAAGCTGTCTGTATATTTAGAATTTTAACTCCTTTTCATATAATTTGCTTCCATTTCAGGATAAACCTGTAGCAGCGCATGTGCTTGCTGCTTTCCCTATTCCCATTACTGCCTTCCAGTCCCAACTGCATCCTCTGGGTGTGGTAAAGAAGTGAGCATACACCCAGAAACAGATGGAGCCCACCCAAAAAGAGACTTCCCTATCGCTAACACTTCACATTGATTCAGAAGGAAAAAAAAAATAGGAAAATGCTCAAAAACGGAGGTGCATAAGTGTATCACTGTCATGATTGTGAATTTCCCATGGTAGGTCTTGTTCAACCTCTAGCCCAAGGATAGGTGTATCATCCTTTTAGGTTTTATATTTTTTTCATTGAAGGTTCACTTTTAGGAATTCTAACTCCTAGTGACAAGAAACTGGCAACAGCACAAAACCAAATACTCTACATATAGCAGGACCATTTCAAAATAACCCCTATTACGTATAGATTTTCCCTATTACTATGTCCATTATGACACTGAAATATATCATGCTTGAAACTAATAGAGTGGGGTTTTTTGCTAGAGGGTAAAATAGATGTAAAAGGCAGAACAGATGCATGTGTCCTCTATTTGTAGTTTCTCCTGAGGCTTATTCCTGAACTATGTAACGTAATGTAACTCTGTTCTGCTGTTACAAACAGTAGTTTAGATTAAGAGAGAAAATAGCCTTGGGATGTGTATATAGTTTATGTTGAATAGGAAAGGACACTGAAACAGATGAGTACAATTCTTCCTGAAATAGGAAAATGCAGCAAGAGGTTTATTCCATTCCTAAACAACTAAATGTTTCTCCATCACAGCAATAAACCAATGCATCTTTATTCTCCACCACCCCACCCCCCTTCCAGGGAAGTACATCTGTTGATGTAGCTTCTCATCCCCTATTTCTGTTATTTCTCATACATTACTGTATATGTCTTATGTCCTAAGCTTAGCCTTAACTTTGCAGATCAGCAAATGAAGAACTTCTCTGCAGCCTTCTCCTTTGAAATCCAAGCTGGACTGTGCACTCGAGTCCCCCGCAGTCAATAAACCATTTGATGTGAGCACTGTGTTCTCTGAATTGCTGGGGCAGTGCTGAAAGCTGAAGTTTATTATTGTATTTACGGCTTTTCTCCCGCAGTGGAACTGGACACCAGTATCTTCCTGTTTTTTCTGGACTTCAGAACTACCCTAAAGACTGCCTGACCTTGGGGACAAAACCAACAAATAGTGTAGTTAACCTAAAAATTGTGAGGCTTAGTCAGATCTGCTTGGTCATTTGCCTCCTAAGGTCTCGATGTACAGTGTGGGTTGAAGAGCTTATCTTTAGGCTTCTAATTTGGACAACATTAAGCAGGCCATTATTTCCCTTCTTGTCACAAAGAAATGATACAATAACAAGAAAAAAATAAAATTACGTGTCAGAGATTTTGGTAAGGTGGCACATTACAGTATTGGTGAAATGCAAAAGGCCAATTGTACAAAGAGTTAAATGGCAATTGTTTAACTCCCAACTTGGGGGAAGAAAAGGTCTAATATTAAATACATAGGCTGGGATCCCCTCCTCAGTCCATGCTGCTGCCTGTGCTGATGAGTTTTGTTTTGATTATCTGATGTTGGCTACTCCACAGCTACTCTACAACAGGGTAAAGACATGAGCTTGTAATTACTTGCAATCATAGTCTTTTAGGTTGGAAAAGACCCTTAAGATCATTGAGTCCAATTGTACTTTCACAGATGCAGTTCATACTGCCCGTGGCAGGAGGGTTGGAACTCGATGATCATAGAATCATAGAATCGTCTAGGTTGGAAGAGACCCTTGGGATCATCAAGTCCAACCATCTACCCTACTCTACAAAGTTCTCCCCTATACCATATCCCCCAACACCACATCTAAACGGCTCTTAAACACATCCAGGGATGGTGACTCAACCACCTCCCTGGGCAGCCTATTCCAATGCCTGACCACTCTTTCTGTGAAAAATTCTTTCCTAAAGAATGATCTTTAAGGTCCCTTCCAACTCTAACCATTCTATGATTCTATAAGCACAAGCACTTTAATACAGAGCTCTTTTTCCGGAAAAGGAGAGGAAAAATCAAGGCCAGATCTCTTTTGTGCAGCTTCTGGTTGTACAGCTGAGGATGCACAGAGCCATGCTGGCTGGTGCTGGCAAGCAGAGCTGCTCCTCTCCCACACTGCAAGCAGCTACCCATCAGTCACATCATCTCTGCCCCCAAAAATTAACAGCCCTCCTTTATTAACATCTCATTAGCATGGTGTCATATAGCAAATCACAGAATCACAGAATGATATGAGGTTGGAAGGGACCTCTGGAGATCATCTAGTCCAACCCCCCCGCCAAAGCAGGTCCACCTAGAGCAGGTTGCATAGGAACATGTCCAGAAGGGTTTTGAATGTCTCCAGAGAAGGAGACTCCACCATCTCCCTGGGCAGCCTATTCTAGTGCTCTGCCACCCTCAAAGTAAAGAAGTTCCTCCTCATGTTTAGATGGAACTTCTTATATTCAAATTTGTGCCTATTTCCTCTTGTCCTATGCCTGGGCACCACTGAAAAAAGACTGGCCCCAGTCTTTATAAGCACTGTATTTATAAGCACTGTAGTCTTTCATTTCACATTGCTATTTCCATTTCTTCAGCTAGGGAAACTTTTCATTCATACTTCTTGAACCGGGGAGCCCAGAACTGGACACAGTACTACAGATGGGGCCTCAACAGGGCAGAGTAGAGGGGGAGGATAACCTCTCTTGACCTGCTGGTCACACTCTTCCTGATGCACCCCAGGGTGCCGTTGGCCTTCTTGGCCACAAAGGCACACTGTTGGCTCATGGTCATCCTAATATCCATTGCACAATGCAAAATAGCATCAGTGTGAAGGCAGTGGAGCTGGTTTTGCTTCTAGAGCCTTGGCAACACCATACAACAGTCTGTTTTGATCCTTCTAGGCTATCGTGGTGACAGATGGAGAGAGGATTCTCGGATTAGGAGATCTAGGAAGTTACGGCATGGGTATCCCTGTGGGGAAGCTTGCTTTGTACACAGCTTGTGGTGGAGTTCACCCACAACAGTGTCTCCCTGTCCTGCTGGATGTTGGCACAGACAACGAGGTAAGACAGTTTTTCATAAACCTGACAGGGGGAGAAAGAATTGAGATTAATGCTTAACCGAGGCCAGTTCCTTAAACGTGGAGGCAAAGCCGGAGACATCCAAGATGAGACGATGGCTAGACCAGCACTGCAGGTAAGTGGCCAGGTTTCAGTGCTCTTTGATGCTCAAGAAACTTTTGCTCTTATAGGGAACTGAAATAAACACTAAATACACTCATGGTCCCCTGGCGAGAAGACTCAGAGCGTTGCCAGTTGGAGCTGAAGATTCAGCTCCACCTTTCAGCATGGCAAGATGAGTTGAAGGATTTTGTACAGGAAGTCCCAGATTATTTCTTCCTATGGTAATTATGAGAAAACAGTCAGATACTCGTGTCTGCATAGAGGTGACTGTATTCCAGAAAATGGAGAATCCCTGGTGGGTGGTTTGGGAATGATTAATTTCAGTGTTTTGTCAGATTGCACACTTTACTGCATGTGATAACCAGACAAGAGGACTCCATCTGTTTGCAGATTTTTGCCTCATGACTCTGGCTCAGAAAGGCTGAAGTGCAACATTTTAGCGATGCCAGAATGGACATCTGTGAGAATGTCTTTTTTAAAGTGACTATCCTATAGTTATTTGTGATGGCCCAGGTTTGTCCATTTTTGTAAAATGTACTCGTGCCTTGCTTGACCCCAAGTAAACCAAACGTATGTTTCTTGAGAGAAATAACAAACCTGGGGTATAAGAGCTTTGAGTTTGTGTTTGAGGACAGATGACTGCCAACATTTTCAGACATGCCTGTGCTCACAGGAAAGCTAGATTTTCTGCACCTCTTTCATGCCAGCCCCAAGTGTCTCACACTGGGCACTTAAAAAGAATGAAACAAAGCAAAATCGGTGGCCAGAGATGACATCTGGGATGAGATTCCCAAGTAACTCTTCAATCCCTGGTCCCAGGATTTTTTTATCCCTTTAGCACAGAAGCCTGTACTGGACTGGTGGGAAATAGGGTATGCTCATCTCAGCTTATCCACGGTCTTTCCTGAAAAGTGGGAACTCTAAGGCTAAAGCAGGAGTTAAGTGTCAGTCTCTCACTTCTTAGAGTTTCAGGTCAATAGAACATTGTACTTGACTTTGGCTCCTTCACCTCTTCCTTCTCCTCCATGCTGCTCTGTGCACCACTGAGTGCTGGCGTGCTCTGAGCCCCCCAAGTTGGAGCTTCCCTCCAGAGGGACCTGGGTGTAAGTGCTTCCCCACCAAGCTTCTGACCATGCAGGACCATCCGTTTCTATCTCAGCGTCCAGAGGGGACACTAAAATACAAAGTGACACCAATGATTTTTAGGCATCTGTAAGGGTCAGATAGTGTGAGACAAAGGGACTCCCAGTGCCTTGGCCACTTCTTTTCAGCCCAAGATCAAGTGTAACTTAGGTGTCCAGAAACATCTCTGTGGAGGCATTTCCCACATCTGGGATTAAGATATAGAAGTTGCTGTTTTCCAGCAATATCAACAATATATTTCCTCACAATATACATATTTTTTTTTATTTATTTAATGGCTTTCTCATGTGCATAAACCCAGCTTAACCAAACCCTAAGCACATCCTAGGAGCATCCTGCCCCACAAGTAAACTCATTTATCAGTGCAGAAATGAGACACCTCCTGTAGGCGTTCATCCTGTTTGTCTCTGCCTGCCAACGTGTTGAGCCTGGGGTGACTGCGTTGCTAACACAGGCATCTCAGGTAGAGAGGAGTAAATATAGCAGTCATGTTATCTTTTTAGCATCAATTCTCGGCTTGTCTTTCTGACAGTCCATAATACTTTGTATATGCTTTCAGCAAATCGGCCTTTTTTCAGAGCTTGGCATTTCTCAGCTTGCCTGTGGGAGAATTTTGTACTCCATGAACCGGCCCCAGAGCACGTGGTGCTAAAGGGGCAATCGGTGAAGTAATGCAAATGGGTCTGCTTTCTATTCCATTGCCCTGAAGAGTTAATGTACCAAACTCAAGAGGAAAACCTATTTCATCTTTCCTTCTAAGGGAAAACAGCTGTGGCTGTAAAAACAGATCTAATTTTAGCATACCTGCCAATATTTAGGGCCCATATGGCTGCAGGACAATAGATGTGAGATGGCTCATCCCCTTCTCATGTGGATGATTCAGTTCCTGAAGTCAGAGGGAAGCAGAGTTGCTTTGCAGTGACTCACAGAGGTGTTTGCCCACCTGTCTCCTGCCACTGTCTGTTCTGTAATTTTCCCAAAAATACGTGCTGTTTCCATGCCAGCACAGGTTTTTTTAGGTGGCTTAGGGGCCCTGACTTAACACCCGATGGATTGGTTGGAGGAATGGCCTGGGTTTTTATTCACAGCAGGAGCCAAAAAATGAACTAATCTATTGTATGAAAAAACCTTGCCTTGACCCCTGCAGATAACTGAAGGTGAGTGCTAGGTGGGTGCAGGGCTTAGGAACATTTTGGCATCTGATCACTGGTTCTGGTCAACTCTGGGCTGTCACCTAAAGGTCTGCGTGACACGTCATTTCAGGTTACTTCAGGCTATCTTCATTGCTCAAATCACTGTTTATCGTCAACAGCTTTGCTGGTAAACTCAGTGCAAAATTACGAGCTGAAAGCACAGTAAACACTCCCCACACAAGGTCAGTTTTATTCACTAAGAGTGAGGCACCTTGGCAGGGAGCCTTTGGTAGAGCTGTTCTGGGGATCCATTTCCTCCGGCAGTCAAGAAGCATTACATCCCTCCGATTTATTTACACAAAAAGAGAGTCCATAGCTTCTTATGGAAACATTTTCTGCTCAGGAAGAGTTGTATGAGCTGGCCTTCACTGCATAGTAAGTAAAATTAATATGACCACAACAGACAAACTTTTTGGGTAGGCTGGGACATTAATCTCCATCAATCCGTGGAAGAGAAGATGTCAACAGAATTGCTTTGTGTCCTAGGCTCTCCTGAGTGATCCACTCTATATTGGACTGAAACACAAGAGGGTTCGTGGGAAACAGTACGACGAACTGATTGATGAGTTTATGCAGGCAGTTACCAACAAGTAAGTGGGATTATATACATGGCTCCTCTGGGCTGCTTCCATTTAAGAGCAAATGTTGCAACTCGTGAAATAAACATTAGTATAATTGATCATCCAAGCAAAGAAAGGTCGTTTAAATGCAAGTCTCCTGGGTGGTCTACAAATGACTCTTTGTCCTTGAGCACTCTGGGTCAAAAATATTTGTCTTCAGAGAATTTAAATGGGACTGACTATTTATAACCATTTCCTGTCCATATAGGCCATAGGTGTCAAACATATGCCCTGTGGGCTGTATCTGGCCTCCATCATGTATTTATGAGCCTCATTCCGCATAGGCAGAAGCTAAATTTCGGTTTGTTTACATTTTGTAAAGGAAGTTTCTAGCTTTCACCATTGTGGAGGAACTCATCTAACTGGAAATGGCACATCACTCCGCACGGTGAGGTCTGTGTGGGTCTGCAGACTGCCTGTCTATGGCTTTGTTAGAAATAGGAGCTTCCCTGCTGGCACTCTGTGGAGTGAGAAGCCAGGGCTATAAGCATTGCTTTTGTAACGGTGGGACAGACTGAGTGCATATTTCCATTCTCACCGACAAGCTGGGCTGGGGTGTCTCTGGTGTAGCAGGGAGTTTGATATGGGAAGACAGAACCACAACCTCAGCACTGTGTGTGCGCCTCTTGCACTGCACTGAGTTACTCTTTCTGGTGAAAAGAAAATACATTAAAATTTCCATGACTGTCTGGAGACATTACCATAAGAAGGAAAGTGAGAACAACTGTTAAGGAAAAAAATAATAATATTTGAAAAGCCCCAAGCTCCTAAGCAGCTTTTTCTGCCTTTCCTAAATCAGCAGCTGATACTGATGAGGAGTGGCAGAGAGCTGCAGCCTGTGCCTGATTAATAGGATGCTGCCTGGCTGGATGTTGTAGGGTCTTTTCTTCACAGTTGAGGGAGATATGTTTGATCTTTCCTCTTTCTGTGTCTCCAGCCAGTTCTGTGAGTGTGTTCCTGCATAAATGGAAGGGAGTGGGTGGGACGTGTCATCAGCTCTCGGTTCATCCTGTCTCCCTTGAGGTAGGAGGCATCATGTCCCGTGTCTAATGACAACAGCTACCCGTCCACTGAGAATCTTTACGTAGGGTCTGACTGCCCAGCTGGCTGTGGGTGGAGGGACGTAGGAAACAGGGGCTGAAATGCTGAGGACCACAGCATTCACAATTCACAAATGAATGAATTCATCATTCATTGATGACCAAGTTTTGAGAGGGACGGGTGCATCACGGAGAATTTCAGACCCTGTTGATGTGGTGCTGCACGCTGTGCATGTGTGATGCTGCTGTTAGGACAGGAGTCTCTCCTTTGCTGTTCAGCGGCGTGGTGTAGACATGTCCCATGTGACGGCCGGCCAGTACATCAACCCACCCAGCTGCAATTGCCCGCTTACTGTGTAAAGATACTTGCCACCAGCCAGCGCTACAGCCCCTGTATCTGTCAATATGAACACAGTAACACTGCCGTGCCTGTTGGTTTAAAAATACCTAAGGATGACTGCAGAGAAGAGAATTTTACATTTGTACTCTAGTTTTTCCTTCTTTATATTTGATAAGAAAGCTTGACTGAAATGTCAGTTGACTGCAGTGTAGTGTTATGTTAGACACTTGTGGGTTATCTTGGGGGAAGAAATTCTTGGAGGCACCAAAACTGGTAAAACACAAATAGGAAATCACAAGAAGCTTTACAACTAGAACAGATTTAAGAGTTGTCAGGGTTGAGTTGTGGGATTTTTGTTTGTTTTGGTGGCAGTCACTAATTAATCCTTCAAGGAAACTATCCCACTTCCTTCTGGCCAGGAGACCGCAGGGAATATTGCGGTGTTGATGATAGAATGGGAACAATGGAATGAGAACCCAGACGATGGTCTCAGCCACCACAAATTTGGCTCTGAGATTTATGCTTGTGGTGTTAAATGCAAAGCTCATTGCACCCACTACTCCTGCGATGTCAGTGACAGGGCCAGAAGGACAATTTGCCTTCTGTGCTTGCTGCTGGAGAGGAAGGATTGGCTGCTACTTTCCTGTGTTTAGTTTATATGAGCTAATCCCCACGTTGAAGGGAGAAGACACTCAGCCATGAAACAATGAACTCTTATCTTGTGAGGAGGTGATGTCATGTCTAATTCTTTCACCCAAGGACTGAGAATCAAGTTCCTGGGGCCCCTGTCCCAGCTTTTCTATTTCTCGTAACCAGGATGAATTGCTTGAACACAGTAAGCCCCCAAAATGTTCTCTGCAAAGCGGCGCTGGGAAATTCCACGTTGCATTTCTCCATTCACATCTGTAAAGTATTTGGAGATCCTTGAGTGAAAGGAGCTATTACCCTATATTATCATCCTGACCACCAGCATACTTTAAAGCGTCAGAGTGTGATCCTCTGCAAGCTCTGGGCTGGTGAATAATCCTGCTATCAGCCTGGGTTTGGCAAACTTACATGAAACAGATTCGTTTGGTCTCAAATTTCCACTGGAATGACTGGAGGCAACCCAGTAGGAGCTCTCACTTCTGTTACGAAAGGAAGCAGGAATTGTTCAGAAGGTCAAGAACGTGCTGCTTTATTGTAGCCCCCTTCCACGCGTGAGGAAGCCTGTGAGTATGAACTGCTGTGATCTTCAGTCTGCTGTCGTTTCTTATGCAAGTCTATGTCACATGCAAATTCAGTTACTTGGGGAGGAAACTTTTGGGTTGCCACAAATCTCTTGCAATTTGGGGGTGTCCTTTTCAGCTCGATGTTCGTGCAGAAATTCTGTCCGCTTCCTGAGGGTACTTCAGCTTCTCATGGAAACCATTTGTCAGTTCCTCTGCAGGAGTACCTCCCACCCTGTCAAATCACTGCTGGCTCAAGGGACATTTGTCACTGAAGTGGAATGTGTCAGAGCCCACAAGAAAGCCAGGGGAGTGAAGATTTGCTTTTCTAATGGAATAATAATATCAAACAGATGTCTAATTTCTATAGCTGGAGACCCCTACAGTTGGCAGAAGGGGCTCCTGGTCTCGTAACAGCCACCTTGTAATGAAACAAGGAGTGCGTCAGAGGCTTCAGAGTTAGCACTTAGAGTATTCTGAAATAAAGTGTGACTTCTGGGCAATTTTAGAAAAAAAAGCCTTTCCTGATACACCTGGATAAATTTCTGCATTCTCCTGCTGCCTAAACCTCCGTTCATTACTCTTTCACCTTAGACACATGCAATGACTGAGCTCTTTAACAAGAGCTCCAAACCATGCATTTTTCTCCTCTAGGGAGGCAACTATGTGCAAAATTTGGCCCACTGAGCCTGGCCTATGACTGAATGAAGCAGCCTGACAAATTGCTGTTTTCTCACAATGAGTAATATGCTTTGTACAGGAAAATACACTGCTTCAGTTTTCACCTCTCCTCCGTTACCGTGGCAAAGGGCAAGCCAGCCTTATTCTTGAACTGGTATGTTTTTGTAGGCTGGAATAAATATTCATCTAAAGTGTCCAAGGATCATAATCGGAATAACCCACAGAATTTCTGGGGCTTGCCTATATGAGCAAATTAAGGTCAAAATCAAAATGCGATGGGAGATGAGTTGCGCTGGGGCATGTTCCCTGGACTCTGCAGAGCTTCAGCCCAGCCTCTGCAGTAACAATATTCTTTAATCATCAAACTCTCTTTAAAAGCAAACTACCACGGGAAACTTCTTTCTTCTTCTTTCTCCTGAACTGGTATAGAAGCTGGTATAGATCAGTTCCTTATCTGATGTAAGACCCTCTGTCTTACTCCATTTGCTCCTTTTGTAGTTGCATCCTACAGTAACAGTGCAACTTGGTGGCTCCAAATGGCCAGAGGTGTTGATGGCCTGTCCCCGAGCTCCAGCCTCTGTTCCAAACACTGGCCGGGGTGTTCGGATGCTGAGCCTGCAGCCTGAGACTCTGCGAGAGGCACCTCCACACGCCAGCAAACCGTGTCACAGAAGCCTCATTTAGCTGTCATAATTTCACTCCTCTTTCCTTTCCCATCAGTGCTTATTAACAGGGTGACCAGGGAAACAGAAGCCTCCTATCAGCCTGTGCCATGTGGTAGAGCACAGAAGACATCAGGAGATCAAGCACTCGGTTTCTCAAAATGGGAGAAGAAGGAAAATAACTCTGCTGAGTTTGTTTTTCATTGTGCTTGTTTTATACCTGATTTCTCTTTTCCTGATCCCTTCCCAGTACTTTTACCCACAAACATAACAAGTCAGGTCCCATGTGCTCTCCAACAAGCAGAGTCTGCTCCACAACAAGCTGCCTGTGTTTCAGCAGTCCTCCAGGGCCGTGGATCACAAATTCACCAGCACCTTTCGGAAACAAAATCCAAATGCTCATCTGTTATTTAGTCAGGTGCTCTAGTTAACTTGGCTAATTGATCCTGAAAGACTAGACTTCAGTCTTTAGACTCCACTGGCCTCCACAAAGCCCTCACGTAATACTGTTACCACCTAAAGTCCCTCAGCATCTGTGTGTCTGCTAGGAGATCTGCACACCATCACCAGTGCTCTTTCAGGGCTGATGGTGTAGACCGACTCCAGCATTCGTGGTAATACAGGGTGGGCATTCTCCTTGCCCATCTGTCCCAGTTGCATGCCCAGAGGGACTCTGACACCAACCAGAAAGGAGATAGGAGATGGGAAGAGCCACCCCCACTGTCCAGTATCCAGGCTTGATGTGGGATAAGCTCATCAGCCAGCTCCTATGATCCACTTTTAGCCACTGGATGATATTTAAAGTAAAAAAACAATATTTAGATTTTATTAGCTTGATTTTCTGCTACTGAGGAATGGTTAAGCTCCAGATGTGCTGCTACAGGATCTCTGTGGTAATGGACTTTTATTACCTTGCCTTCAAATCCCTCTGGATAACACATTTACAGATGTAGAAAAACCCTCTGCCCTGGGCTGTGCTGTGCTTTCCACCTAAGCCAGATTTATCACAGCTGGTTTAGAAAGATGTAACTGGGGAAGATCTGTTTGGGTGGAAGGCAGGTGGTGAGGCTCCATTCCGCATTGTCTCTCAGAGGTACCTCAGGGCTACATCTGAGGGTCAGCACTGACATGGCTACATCTCCTGCTTATGCCCTGCTCCCTAGAAGCCTGGTACCTCCAGCTCCAGTTGTTCCTCAGACCCACTGCAAGCAGAATGAAGTCCTTTTGCATAAAAACACAAGAATGGCCATAGCAGCCATTAGTCCTGGTCTCAGTGCTTTTTTTTTCCCAAGATCTTGGCTTGATCTTGCCCTGAATCCTGTCTCTAACAGTAGCTCATAGCTGATGCCCTGGCATATGACTAGGAACAAGCAGCAAACAATCCTTGGCACACTCCCAGCCTGTAGTAATCCGAGATTCGGGGATTTCCTGCTATCTTTGTGCTTGAAGGGTCACTTTCATTTAGCACTCACTGAATCCGCAGCAGGCTCTATGCCTCAGAGCGTGGTGGCTGTGTTTATGTTGGCAGAAACCTAGTGAGACTCCTACCCAACCTCAGAAATAGTCTGTAGTCTAAGAAGATGGTGAGGCAGGTAGCGGTTCCCCTTGGGTCCGTGATGCAGCTCCCTGGCATGGGATTTCTAAACCCAGGACATAAAGCTGTAAATTTGTATTAGCTATAATATAAAAGGCTAGAAGTTTTTGCAAAACTCCCATCTGTTGGCTCAAAACCGTATGTTCTGGCATAAAAGTAATTGCATTTTTGTCTCACTCATGACGACCACTGTAACTCCTACAGCTGCTGTAACAGTCATGCCTTCTATTCTGGATCCTTAGGTCCAGCTTTCACCGTGCTGTAATGATCTGACAATCAATGAACCTTACCCATGACATTTCCATTTCAAAACACAGCAACAGATATGATCATGTTCTCTAGCTTACCTCTTCGTCTCTACTTTTAACACTAGTAGAACTATGTAATGAGTGACGTAAGTGCTGTTAAATCACATCACAGTACTGAGTGAGGCTTTGAAGGGGTTTTTTCAGTGGTTTCAGAACTGGAAGGTCAACTTTTGTTTTAATTTACCAAAATTTTAGTTTTCATTGTCAGTTTTTAAAGGGAAAACTTGCCTTCCTCTTAGCTATGTGGAAGTATTAAAAATTAAAGGCTTTTTCTGATGTTAAGTGCAACATCTGTCTGCAGCCTGTAAATGAACAAATGTTACAAGCTCCTGGTAGTAAACCCATCTTGCTGTTGTCTTTTTACCTATCTGGGTTTCCTCTTCTTGGCCAGAAGCAGATACAAGTATGCAAACAGTGATTTCCCAGACATGAATGACAGTAGAAAAGCCTTAACCTTCTGGAACATTCTTATGCATTTGTGTAACCTGCCTATTGCAAAGAGCCCGACCACCGCACCAGAGCTGCCAGCGAGGGGCTGTCGCAGACTCGGAGGTGTGAAGGAGCTGGGTCCCCAATAACAAGAGTGAGCTGAGCCTCATGCCCTTTTTATGTGGGATAAACAAATGTACTTTTTCTCTCTAAGTCTCTTCTTAGCTTGGTACCAGTGTTTGCTTATTTGAGGTTGCTGGTTCTGCCTCTATTTCTAATATAGATAAAAGCGTATCTTGTTCTGTGGCTTGAGTCAACCTTGGCATCAGATGGGACAACAGCCTAGTGTTCTTCCAGTCTTGTTTGTGAAAATGCAGTTTGCAAAGACCTTATGGGAAGGACTTGCCTTTTCTCTCTGAATTGGCCCTGGACCCCATTTCTGCTCGCCTGAGGCACGCTCAGGAAGGACCCTGTAACGCTGCGGAGGCGCGTCCCCTTCACACACAAGGGAAATGCAGATTCTTCAGACACTGCCCTCATCCTCTCCAGGGGCAAAGCAAGATCCTGGCCGCAGTGGAATGAACGAAATTCTTTGCTCACTTCGAAGCTACTTCTTTTCTAGCTACATCTATGCGACGTAAATGAGAGAGGCCAGAGCCATTTTGTGGCCATCAGGCCAAATGGCATCGTGGTTTCTGCTCATATCCATACCTCTTAGCCTTATCCATACCACTTAGCCTTATCCATACCTCTTATCCTTATCCATACCGCTTAGCTCGCTTACCACTATAAAGCCACAGGCAAATGATCTCCTGAGATGGTGCCTGACCAAGCTGACCCCTAACTGTGGCTGGTAGACGTGTGGCACAGTGCTGCTGGTCTGACCAAAAGCCTGCCAAGGACCATGCTAACAACTTAACAGTAAGAATGTCCTCAGGACACCGGCCAGACTGAGGTGCTAGTGTTGTTTAACTTGTTAGAGTGGACTTTGGTTTTCCAATCCTGAATTCTGATCACTTATCAAGCATGACCTTTTTCTGATCATGGGCTCCTTTATGGAAAGTTTCATTTTCTTGGGAATCAGAACTTTGGTTGCTGGTGTATCAAGCAGCAGTAAGAAAATCTCAAGACAAGGGCAAGGACAATGTGTTTCTTCTCTGCCTGGTTTTATCTAAGACTGTGAGTTGTAGTGCATCAAAGCAGACTCCTTACGTCATGAATGACTGAAAGCAGTGTTATAAAACACTAAATTCAGAAGGGGTTTGGAACCTCCTCCCTGTGATTCTTTCCATAAAGGAACTGGATCTTCTTACAATTATTTTTCTTCTTGCACATAGAATGTTTTATACTCCCTGCTCACCGTGAACAAAAATGCCCTTGTGATACCAGTCAGCAAAGGTGCTGCACAGGTCCTCAGGCCACCCTTGAAGTTCTGACTTGTGCAGTTTTGGTCAGATGCTTCTCAAATGGTAACTGCTGCCTCATGAATTTTTTCCTGACCTCCTGGCTTATAATGAGGCTGGATGAACTCAAAAAGGTACATACAAATGAGGATGAAAGAACCAAGTTGCATAATGAGATTCTTCAGGCAATTGAGAAGTCTCTTGAATAAAGAAGCTAAAAGCAATGTTGTCAGGAAAACATCTGCCTCCCTCTTCTGGGATTCACGCTCTTTTGTTCCACACTTTGTGCTCATCCAAGAGAGATGTGTATCGTCCTCTACAGGGGATACAGACTTTACTAACAGCATCTTTTCCTGTTAGCACAGCCCAGAGATACCATCTACCTCTAGGCTGATAGTAACAGTACTGGAGCAACAGTGCAGTGATAAAGAAAGCGTGAATCCTGTGCTTGTTTGTTTTGATTTCTTAGTAAAGATTTTCAGGGGGTAATTTTTACAACAGACTTGTAATATTGTATGTGTCTAGCTCCTGGAGTCATCCTTCGTTGGGGTGACAGTCATACTATTCTTTTGATCAATAGTATATTATTTCATAAAAAATTCTGTTTGTGCAAAATTTGTGAGGCAAGATCTAAAGATCAGACTAAAAGGAGTGTATAGGACCATTCTGTAAAGCTTTTCTCAGTGAGGCTATTTTTACAGGAAGGTTTTAGCAATGTATGAGAGAGAAAGGCAGAATTCAGGTCATAGTTATTTATGGCATAAAATGCCCAAATATGCAAACTAATGAGACAGCAATATAATCTTTACCTTGAAAGACTAGTGATTTTTTTTTTTTATGAGGAGGGACTGACAAAGTACATCTTTTTGTTTCCAGTTCTATAAAATGGCTAAATTAATTCCAGAGATGGTAGAGAATAGGCTCCCCGGGTGGTGGTCTGGCAGCCAACAGTGAACCAGGAGACATGGTGAGGTTATTAAATAGTGACTCTTGTCCTGTCACCAGTTCCAAGATAGAAGTGAAGAACTGTTTTTAGAGAGAACTTAGATTCGGTGTTCTATCTGACAAAAGAACACAGAGCCTTCAGTGAAGGGTATCGGAATTTGCACCTGACTTTAACCTGCCATACAACAATCCAGTGCAGCAGAGTTTGGCTGTAACTCCAAAAGGTCTCATTTTTGCTGAAAAGTGTGAATGTGTTGTAGTGGTTGAGGGGTGAGTGTTAAGACATTAACCAGGGTAATATTTAGCGACCGTAAAAGACTTTGTTGTTACAGTTTCTCTCCATTTCTATCCAGCATGTCTGAGTTCTTTCACAACCACCTCTGTCAGAGAGGTGCAGAAATGAACTCTCCAACCATCCTTTCCCGCAGCCTGCAAATGTAGAAATTACTCATGCTGATGGGAAAAGTTGCAGTTCCACAAGGAGACATAGGAGTGCAGAGATCCCAAGAAATGCACACTTCAGGGTGCCCAAGAGGAATGGGAACAGCTTTGAATCCAAAATCAGAAGGTCAAAAAACAAAACCTTCCTTTTTTGAAAGGGGGGCAAAGAACTGGGGAATGGAAGGAACTGAACTGGAGGTTGGCACTTGCTCTGTTTCAATGTACCTTGTCAGTCTGAAATCCTGATAGTCGACATTTGAGCTTTCCTTTTAGATAAAGGCAGTTAGATCCCAGGTGTTTAACTGCTAATGTCCCGGATGCCAAGAAGATGATAGAATGCTCTAGAGAAGGTGACTCATTGACAGTCAGAATGCAATTACTGGAGGGAGCCAACCTCAGCTGGCCATGCCTTTCCTGGACTGGAAAACATTCAGTCCTGATGTGACCTGCTGCTCTTGGCTTCTCCTTCAGGCTTGGAGCTGAAAGTTAGGAGATGAGTCACACGGACCGGCCGAAGCACAGAAGAATCTGTGAGAACTGGCCACAAGCCAAGCAGACTGGCCCCGGGGAGCCTCTTCCGACCACAGCAGGTTGCAAGATCTCTCTGCAGGGCCACCCTCAGTTCTAGCCACAAATGTAAGGATGTTTATGTGTGGCAGAGGGGATCTTCAGAAATCCTTGTTCAAATACTCACTTCTGCAATCACTTTTTTTCTAAAAAGAGGCATCCTGCGGCTGTAGGCAGCAAGCATGGTGTAAGTGCTTCGGTGTGTGCTATCTGGGACGGCATTTGTGTCAGATCTCACAGGTTAAACAGAGCAAAATTTCTTAGCTGGTTAGGCAAAAACATAACCTCACTAAAAATTATTCTTCCAACAAGAAATGGTTAATTTTGTTTTCTTAATTGAAATTGTAATGTTTCCAGTGAAACACAGTAATTGTACAAAATCAGTTTTGTCAAAATCCAGTTTTCATTTTAAAAATGTTATGATGGGGGGGAGACTGGGCAGTATATTTCATTCCATCCTGAAGTATTTCCATGTACCCTGATAGGGACCGTACACAAGGGTTGGAGCAGGGCAATTTCTGTAGAGAAGATCAGCAAAGAAATTGCAGGCTTTGAAGGACAGCAGAGCGTTGCAGTTAAAAGAGTGATAAGCCAGTGACCTAAGGTGCATGACATATATTTAAGATCTTTCTATAACTAGCTGTGATAATTTGATAAAATTAGATTACCTCTCCTAATTTAGGTGTCTAAAGAAAGACATCTAAATTTAAGCTGGTCCTTTTAGACTGTCTTCATAGAGATGTGGAGAAAGAGGCATCTCCAGAGATGTTATTTACTTCCATTTTACACTTAAACTAACTCAAAGAAGTTGCTATTGGACATGCCTCTCTCCTTTGTCTGAGAAGGCAGCCGGAGGTGTCTAGCTGGGCATTGCACAGACAAATTTTAGATATGTAAAAGTAGTGGAAGAAATCCCATTCTGTGCTGCGTTTTGTTGGCTGAATTCCAGTACAAGTAACAGCTCTGACCACCCTTTCCCTTTGCAGTAACAAGTATCCTCCACCTTCTCCCCTGAGCTGGATTTATTTTTTTAGCATTGTTGCATATTAAAGCACTTCTTTGCTCCTGTCCCACGTTGGCTACGTTTTACCTTTGGATGCTACCCAAAGACTTTGTAGAGCGCTCTGAATTCCTTTGGGATGAAACAGGTTATGCAAATCTGGAACAGGAACATGGGAACAGGTTGCCCAGGGAAGTTGTGGGTGCTCCATCCCTGGAAGCATTCAAGGCCAGGCTGGATGGGGCTTTGAGCAACCTGCTCTAGTGGAGGTGTCCCTGCCCATGGCCAGGGGGGTTGGAACTCGATGATCCTTAACATCACTTCCAACCCAAACCATTCTATGATTCTGTGATTGCACACAGCCACCAAAGTACTGTTAGGAAAGAGCAGTAAGCATTAACTGATGGATTTCTAAGATGGCTCAGTGAGTCAGCTCCCTAATTTGTGTTTGATTTCAGTGACTTGGAGCAGCACAAGTTCTTTAAAGTCCTCTCAGAACCCCAGTAAATGTGGGTAGTCCTTGAGGACTAGGATCATCATCCCGACATTCCCATCTTTACCTGCGAGTCTGAAATACTTGGTTCTTTCATTTAAAGCGTCCAGTCTTAGGGTCTTGCCGTGACTGATTTGTGGTCTTTATTAATGAAAACTTTAGTTCTCACATTACGCAAAGGCTCACATAGACTCAAAAATGTGGTGTATACTTTAAAAAGCTCAGTGGGCATATTGCAGAGAAAAACAAAACAATCTTCAAAAAAATAGCTCCTTGAAAAGAGTTTGCATTCCAGCGCTGTCCTGCCGTACTGAGGGGCAGGAAGAGAATTGAAGTGTTTATGGGCCACCATACCTTCCTTGTGCTCTGCTTAATAAGAAATGATCAAAGATGAAAATAGAAGTAATTACGCACTGTCTCATGCTGCAGACACAGAATGTGAAGTGAGGAAAGAATTCCGTGCTCAAAAGAGCAAAATAGAATGTTCAGGTTAATACTCTCGCAAATTTGAGTCCGTAGTCAGGGAAACCCACCCACCCACCCTTATGCTCTTTGGAGAGCTGGTCACGCATACGTTAATGCTGGCTGAGATCACTGATTTTATTAAGCAAGTCAGTAATGTTGCTTCCTCAGTGATACAAATAAATAAGACGACTGGTGTTAGAGAAATGGTTTCTATAGCAACTGAAGTTGCTTTAAGATTTGCTAATTCTTTGCTGTGAGATGTTAGCAGATGTTCTGGATGGTGTGTCATCTCTCTCTTAGCCATGTTTTCCTCACACATTCAAATGATGGATAAGAGGATCGCCCATTAGAAAACTGATTTTCACAGACATTTTTTGTATTCTTTATTTGCACAAATTCCTTGGTTATCCACAATGTTCATTTTAACTTCCAAGACTTTACAGAGAAAAAGAGACTTGGAAATATTCATTTAATGCTTTTCAGAGTGTTGCTCAGCATCTCAGAAGAACTTTTGATACTAGGTGTCTCCTTGATAGCTGCCAGAATCTGCAGTGGGGAGGCTTAAAGTGCAGAAGCAGTCTGTTCCTCAAATATTCAGTGTATATTGTAGTTAGGAGCACACTGGGGACAATTATGCTCTTAGAGCATCTTATAAAAAGAAATGCAGAATTTCCATAGACTCCAGTTGCTGTAGAGCCTGTTATACAGGGTACAGGAAAGAATTTGTCCTGTTCAGAGTCACAAAACCAGTGGGAGCATCCCCTGACAGACTGAGAGAGCTGGGGTTGTTCAGCCTGGAGAAGAGAAGGCTCCGGGGAGACCTTATAACAGCCTATCAATACCTGAAGGGAGCCTACAGAAGAGCTGAAGAGGGACTCTTTGTCAGGAAGAGTGGTGACAGGACAAGGGGCAATGGTTTTAAATTGGAAGAGAAGAGATTTAGATTAGATATAAGGAAGAAATTCTTTACAGTGAGGGTGGTGAGGCACTGGAACAGGTTGCCCAGGGAAGTTGTGGATGCCCCATCCCTGGAAGTGTTCAAGGCCAGGCTGGATGGGGCTTTAAGCAACCTGCTCTAGTGAGAGGTGTCCCTGCCCATGGCAGGGGGGTTGGAACTAGATGATCTTTAAGGTCCTTTCCAACTCTAGCCATTCTATGATTCTATGATTCTTTTAGGGCTTTTTGACCCTTGAAGTATGGCAAGCTGGAATTTCCCCACCTCAGCATCTAGACGCAGCTGAATTTCAAAGTCTGTTGGTCCCCTGGGAAATCCATGCCTAAACCTCCATACCCAGGGTGAGAGTTGTGGTGCGGCTACAGCAGGGATACTGCACAAGGCTCTTTTGTAGCTCCTTTCAGCACAGTAAACAAGAAGTTGCTGCCTTTCTGGCCAGTATGACCAGTCACACTGGCATCTGCCTACCTAGAGAGGGCTCACTGGACTCTGACATTGCAGAGTGGGCAGTAAGTGCACTTTATGAAGAAGGAGCTGTCAGATGTCACACAAAAAATATAAACTAATGTTGAAAGCAATTTTTAACCCCTCTGCGCTGTGTTCACTTGCAGGAGAGCTATGGGGAACACGTACGGTGGGGACTAGGCGTGAGATAAATTGAAGATGCCCAGGGAAGCCATGGATGCCCCATCCCTGGAGGTGTTCAAGGCCAGGCTGGATGGGGCTTTGGGCAACCTGGTCTAGTGGGAGGTGTCGTGGGTTGGAACTCGATGATCTTTAAGGTCCCTTCCACCCCAAACCATTCTATGATTCTGTCATTAGCCAGGAAGAAAACCACCCTCCATGGCATGTTCTCCCTTGCAGATGTGCCACATCCATTCCCAACGTCACTAAAGGAGAAGCTGAAGAGAAGCAGCACCAGCTCTGGCACGGAGCTGTGGTGTACACAGTCAGGGACCTCTGCACATACAGCTCTGTAATGTGGACGTGCCCTGTTCTTTGGCGACAGGAGCAGTGATGCTTCCCCAGGGCATGACGCTGCATTGCAGATGCCATAGAAAAGTTTCCACAGCTTCTGTGTCCCTGATTCAACAAAGACTTTGAGCACCTAATTTTTCATTGAAATTTTTGCAAATATTAATATTATTTTTCAAATATTAAGCCTAGTAGGATAGTGGGAAACTTAACTGGAGCAAGGCACTGAGCTGAATCTGAGATTTTTGTGTCTAGAAGTCACACACAGCTTTAAAATCACTGTGGTCCTTGTCTGAAAGCAAGCACAGAGAACATGAAGCAAGTGTAAGAGCCAACCCTTCTCCCCTGTTGAGACCAGAGAGTTTATAAAGTGAGAGTTTCTCATGATGGACAAATGAAGGAGCACAATGCATGTGCTTACCATTGTCTCCTTGCTGACAGGCGTACTTGAAATGGAAAATAATAATAATAATAATAAATTCAAGGCCCTCCCAGGAGAGCCTGATTCCCTGCACTTTGAATGCCGTGAAAAGAGCTTTTCATGACAGGAGCCACGGTTCTCAGATGGAGCGTGTTCTATGCAGTATCAATTTCTAGTTTACAGCAGGGTGTCCCTTACCCTCAGATTTCAGTGGCAAAGGGGGAAAATCTGAACGGGAGGTATGTAAGGGGATGCTGCCTCTGCCCTGCCTGCAGTCCCAGAGAGGCTCAGGTCTCTAAGACGGGGCACCTGTTTAGAGCCCTCTCACCTGCCTGCAGCCCAGAGGTCGCTAATAGTTGCGTTTCTCATTCCCCGAGCTTCTCCCGCTGCCCCATTACATTTATGTGAGAGACAGGAGCACTTCTGGCCCTTTTAGATTTTATTAGCAAAGCTTTACTGCAGCTTAGAGTCATACACAGTGCTGAAAGTCTATAGATGCAGAATCTGAATATTTCCCAATTTTTAGAAATGGCACACTTGCCCTGATATTACTGGATAATTATGGAAAGTTTACGATTATTTCCTGCCTTTTGACTCTATGGGTCACTAGCTGTCATTGTGTGCTGTTTTCCTGCGAATCGACTCAGTGGAGAGAAACATGTTTCCAAAGCGCAAAAATGGGGCTGTGAAATCAAACCGTGAAGCGCTCGGGTCCCTGTGACCCAACACGCAGTTTTTTTCTCATCTCTTGGTCACCTGCAGTTGAAGTGGGCACTGAGTGGTGTCCCTTTAACCAACATTCCCTTTGCAGTCAGATTTGCTGCGCTGATCAACAGCTATAAATACTTAAAGGGTGGGTGTCAAGAGGAAGGGGCCAGTCTTTTTTCAGTGGTGCCCAGTGACAGGACAAGAGGAAATGGGCACAAACTTGAACATAAGAAGTTCCATCTAAACATAAGGAGGAACTTCTTTATTTTGAGGGTGGCAGAGCACTGGAATGGGCTGCCCAGGGAGGTGGTGGGAGGTCTCCTTCTCTGGAGACATTCAAAACCCACCTGGACATGTTCCTGTGCAACCTGCTCTAGGTGGATCTGCTTTGGCAGGGGGGTTGGACTAGATGATCTCCAGAGGTCCCTTCCAACCCCATGTGATTCTGTGATTCTCTGATTGCAACGTGGCAGTGACAGTATCCATTGCGAAAGAGCATCGCCTTCACTTTGAGAATCTCATCGGTAAATGCCCCACTGAATATTTCTCAAACCAGTTATCCAAAGATACATATAGATATAGATTAGATATAGATACAGTTACAGATATATAGGTATACATATTAAGAAGCCCATTGTGCCTCCTGAATAGACAGATGATTAATACAATTTATTCTTAGAGACTCCACAATTCCAAGCGTGTGGACCTTGGGAAGGGTGTGATCCTTTCGGCTGTTCCTGCGATGCATTTCTCTTATGATGCTTTTCTCTCTGCACTAGAGGCTGTAGCTGCATTGTCCTGGTAAAAGATGTATTTATCATCCTACGTTGTGGAAATATTTGTATCCATTTTTAATTACCCTTTAACTTGCAGGTACGGCATGAATTGTCTGATCCAGTTTGAAGATTTTGGCAATGCTAATGCTTTTCGTCTCCTCAATAAATATCGCAACAGATACTGTACATTCAATGATGATATTCAGGGTAAGTACTGTTAGGAAAATGCAAATTTAACCTTCTTATGAGGAAAGGTGGCTAAGGTCACAAGACTGTTTATTATGCAATACTCAGATGTGTGATAAATTTTAGAGTTTACATATACGCATTTAAAAATATAAACAAAAGCACAGCAATCTACGTTGAAAAGTGAGTTTCCATTGTTTTGGGTAATTTAGCTGTTCACTGCAGCGCTGTTGTTCATGGGAGAAAATGGATCACGTGCTTGAGATTATTAACGTAATTTTGAGAGTTCCATTAATTTTCTATAATTTAGCTAAAACAATGGTGACATTTTAACAGTTGTGCAAGGCTTTCGGTTTCCACGAGCCAGGTGGTCATTAGTTGATCCTGGCATTGTCCCTCTGTTGTTATCCTCCTTATTACACGCACAAACGAAGAGGTAAACCAGCTTCTTTCCTCTCCACGGACGCTAACTCCAGGGTAATCTGGGTGCAGACGTGGTCTCCCCTCGAGCGGTTGACATAGCTCTTCCAGTGCCAAAGAGAAGTGACAGCAGCAAAGCTGGGGCTGTAACCAGGGCATCTCCCAGGCCCTGTGAGGCTCAGCAGTCAGCAGAGCTGCTCCAATGCACAGAGGAACGCAAGCTGGGTATTGCTGGCATCCTGGTCTGGTGCTGACTTTGCTTTGAACCATTGGAAGGGCCGTTTGCCCATCCGACAGGGACAGGATCTTCCCAAGTGATTACAAATAACCAGTTCTTCTCCTGTGAGTCCCTTCATCTTCTCTTCTTTTGTCTAGTCCTGCTCGCAACATGCAGAAGCTTCCAAGCTTTGTTGATTTAATTATTTGCAGTCAGTTGGGCTTATCCTCACTTGTACTTGAAAGAGACTGAAAGATGTGCCAGTGTCATTTTTTCACACAATGGTGACTCTTTTGTGAGCAGACCTTCCAGCACTATTTCTGCATCTCCTACCCATCTAGCAATATTTGGCAGTGTGTGTAACTGCTTGTTCCTATCTGTCATGGCACAAGAGGGAATAAGACCCTGGCTGGTGGGAATATGGTTTGTGTGATGGGATGCACGGTCCTGCTCGAAGACACTTTCATGAAGAAGGTTTAGAAGCAGAGGAGCTTAAGGCGCTTCAGAGAAGGCGAGAGAGATTCTCCTGTACAAGAGGACTCATTAGGGGTTCTTGCCACCCACAAAAGCTTTCAGTGGAGAGAGGAGCACAGAAAAAGGAGATAGGTTTTTAATGGAAGTCTTGAATGGAGGAACCAAGAACTCAAACTTTTCTGGAGATGAAACAGATGCAGCCCATAATAAGAAGCTGATGATGTAAAGATTTATTTTGGATTGGTTGCGCTCTCTGCAAGTGGAAGGGGACTCAGCAGCTGAAAGGAAAAGGTGTGGCAGATCTGTGTGCCTGGATGTAGGTTTTCTTGAGGGAAGTAGAGTGAATTGGGAAGGTTTCTTGGTGAATTGGAACAGTTTCTTAGATAGACAGAAGAGAAAGAGGATATTAAAGGAAAACTGAAGATTCTGAGTGAGAAGCAGGAGACTATTTTACAGTGCCTTTTTTGTCCATAGGTCATAGCTAAATGCCTCAGACATCTCCTGGAAATGACTCCCTCAGAGGAGCAAATCACATCTAGGACGGTGCTGTAAACCGGCTTTGCAATAAAATGGACCTTGTCTGCTTCTCCACAGTTAGATGTCTGTCACGGTGCTCGAGAGACGTCGAGTCCCCTGAAAATTCCCCAGACTCCCACCTGTTAAAACAGGATTTTGCCTCTTACTAAGCTCCCTTGCATTCTCAAATAAAGCACCTAGCTGGCACTGGCTTCACAGTAGCAGATCAGGAAAGAAATCCTTCTGATCTTTTGCACAGACAAGCAATGACAAGGGAAGCAAACCACTGTTTCAGGCTTTTTTATGTAGCTGTCAGAAAGAAAAAGGGATTCCAAGCCAGGGTGGTAGTCTGGAATGAGTTTTGGGGACATTTAGGAAGCTGATGTAACTTGAATCTGCTCAGTTAACTCTTGAAGTCATGTCAGAGATTAATGGAGTTGAAACTGGGATGAGTAATCTGATTTACCCACCCTAATATACACCCTCTGTATCGCCAGATGATATGAGAAAGTTAGGAAGTGCCATTTTCTCACTTACACCCTCCTGTTGTTTGGTTTTGCCTCAGGCTCTCACTTTTCTAACATGCTGGTGTTTCGTGGCTTGCCTACTTAAAAAAGAAGCGGGAGAGTTCAATGCAAACTGTGTTTTAAATGATTAATGAAAACTCATTTTACTCAAGTCAGGCAGGAACAGACCTCCTGAAGCCTGAATTATCCGGCTTATTAAAAGCCGGCATTGTTTTAAGTGTATTGATTTAAAAACACATCTTAGGCACAAACAGTGCAAGTGAGATCAGGTCTGAGCTATACTAAAGTCATTGCCATTGGTTAGCGGGACTCTGAATGCAACGTGCCTACACACGCACACACACACACACACACACACAGATGAGGTGCGGGAATACAGTATAAATTGCTCCACTTAATCTTCCTGAGGCCTCCTCTTGCTGCCCCAGGGCCTACATGAACAGAAGGCAGTTTTAAATATTAACGCTTTTTTTTCTTTTTTTTTTCTTTTTTTTTTTTTTATCTTTGTCACACAAATTGCCACACTGCCAAATCCATCCTAACCCCATGGAATTAAAATGACTCAGACCCCTTCCAGTTCGAGCCAGCCTGCTGATGCTGAGTGGGATGCCTGCCAGGTACCACAAACAGGGACGAGGCGATTGCTCTTACTCTGGAAGCCATTAGCCTGGGAGCTGGCAGGAGCTGGCTTGCAGTGCCCGCCCGTGGGAGCTCCCCATTAAGGCAGTGCTTCTCCTTCCTCTATGGGGGTGATGACATCAGTCCTTTCCCAGCTCCGTCTGGGTTCATGCAAGGGGCAACAGCTTCCATTTCAGCTCTACGGGAGAAAATTGATTGTCACTTCTTCCTTTTTCCCACTAAAGTACCAGGGCAGGCGGTGAAGCACAAAAGTGGAGGGACATGAGAATCACAGAATCACACAATGATATGGGGTTAGAAGGGACCTCTGGAGATCATCTAGTCCGACCCCCTGCTTAGATCCTGCTCTTAGAATGGTTTAGATCCCGCTCTTTCTCTTCCTGCTGTAACTTTGCTCCACTTAATTGTGCATAAACAGAAAGTAGACAACTGAAAAGTCTTACAGAGGTGTTAGGTCTTGTGAATCCCTGAGTCAAGCATCTCTGGCTTCATGCTTCATACAAGAAAATACATAAGATTGCTGAAGAGGTTAGTTTGGAAGGGACCTCTGGACATCGCCCAGTCCAACCCCTCACTTGACTCTGTAATGCCAATGGCCGTGTGCCTCAGCATTGTTAGATGCATCTCATGATGTCTCATCGAGTTTGTCTGTCGAATAATCCCTGCTGAATAGGCAGGAGTTCATGGAAACCCTGTAAATATGCACACCTAAGGTTCTCGGCACGGTACTAGGGCTCTGTGTGCACGTGCCTCGCTGTCTTTGTGGTAAAAGAGCCTGTCTAATCCCAACACAGCCTTCAAAGATGGGCGCTGAGTAACCAGAGAATCAGCAGGAGTTTGTGCCTGGGCTAAGGAAAAGTGGGATGGGACACATCAAACTGTGAGTGGAATTGGTGGACTTGGCTTGGCTGAGGTGAACAGAGATCCTTCAGTATCATGGTTCAGTTATCTGGTCAGACTGAACAGAAATGTTCTTCACTATGCGAGTGGTTGAACACTGGGACAAGTTGTGCAGAAAAGCTTTGGGGCTTTTTTCCCTCGAGAAGGCCCTAAGCAACCTAACCTAATTTTGAAGCTAACCCTCCTTTAAGCAGGTACTCGACTAGATGACCTCCAACCATCTCTTCCAATCTTATTTTTTCTATGAAAAATTCATTCTTCTGGTTGATCATTGTGTTACACTTCATATTCACATAGCAAAATTGAATTCCTCAGGCTCAGGTTGCTTACCCAGCAGGAGTTGTCCTGCAAGTTTAGTCAGAATTGCAAAAAAAATGAAGAAATCTCTAATGTGTTATTTAATGAATTGTATCTGAACATGTCATTCAATCAATCATAAAATTGAGCCAGCAGTGTGCCCAGGTGGCCAAGAAGGCCAACAGCATCCTGGCCTGTATCAGGAACAGTGTGGCCAGCAGGACTAGGGAGGTGATCATTCCCCTGTACTGGGCACTGGTGAGGCCCCACCTCAAGTGCTGTGTCCAGTTTTGGGCCCCTTACCACAAAAAAGACATCGAGGTGCTGGAGCGAGTCCAGAGAAGGGCAATGAAGCTGGTGAGGAGTCTGGAGCACAAGTCTTATGAGGAACAGTAGCAGGAGCTGGGGGTGTTCATCCTGGAGAAAAGGAGGCTGAGGGGAGGCCTTATTACTCTCTGCAACTACCTGAAAGGAGGGTGTAGGGAGGTGGGGGTTTGGTCTCTTCTCCCAAGAAACAAGGGATAGGAAAAGAGGAAATGGCCTCAAGTTGTGCCAGGTGAGGTTTAGATTGGAAAAATTTCTTCACTGAAAGGGTTATCAAGCATTGACCAGGCTGCCCAGGGAAGTGGTTGAGTCACCATCCCTGGAGATATTTAAAAGACGATTAGATGTGGTACTGAGGGACATGGTTTAGTGGTAACTTGGCAGTTAGGTTAACAGTTGGACTTGATGATCTTAAAGGTCTCTTTCAAACAAAACGATTTTATGATTCTATGATTCTAAAACCCTTTCACACATATAGACAGGGCAGAGAGAATAGTGCACAACAGCATAAAGCCTACTATCTCCTGGTTCTGGGTATCTTTAATAGTCTTTTAAATCTACACCTGATGTAAGTGCAACATTGATAGCTTCTCAGAGAACCACCAATCTGAGTGTTTCAGTTGTACCTATATCCAGTTGGAGACACTGTGAACAGGCAGGATTTCTAAAATAGGCTGAACACCTACACCGTGCAAATGAGACTTCTTTAAGACACTTCAGGATGGGAAATCCCAAATCACTAACCACTTTAAAAACACTCAGCCTTTTGTATTTTCATAGTCCCTCCCACAACTAGTCCACAGGCAACACACAGAGGTCATCACTTTTGCAGAACCTTTCTGGGTCTTTTCCCACTCTTTTGAGCAGTGATTCCCCTTTGTTGTTGGATGTGTGACTGCTGCTGAGCCTCAAAATACGTCTTGACCCACCAACCACCTTTTCTCATTATCCTAGCAGATAACCTTTCCATAACCTTTCCAGGACATTTCAGGAAGCAGTCTCAGCCTGGAGGAACACTGCTTCCAGACCTCAGCTGAGGTTGGGAACAGGCAGACTCCAGCGCCGTGAATCTGAGCAGCTCCAAACGTTTGGACAAGTTAGAAATCAATCATGTGCAAACGTGGCCTAATTTGCAGGCACGTTTCTATGTGCTGCGTGGAGCAGGCGAAGTTAGTTTTTGGCTCGGCATTAACTAATTTCAGCAGATTAAAATGGTACAGTATCTGACTTTGTTGTTTCAGCTGGCGTGGAAAACGCATCGGTAATTATCACAGGAAACTAAGGAGGGGGGGAAGCACAATAGGAAGGGAGCGCTGGACGATACCCTGCTGCAGAACAAAGCAGGCAATGTCCTGCCAGGCGGCTCCTGAGCAGCACGATTTCCCTGTGGGCATAGTTCTGGAGATGTTCTCAGTTCTGTACGGGGTCACCATTGCCAGGCCCTTTTGGACCTGCTGTGCCCGGCAGCAGAAGAAGCTTCTGCATCTTCTCTGGATGCTACTACATTAACTATTTAAGGGCCATCTCCTAGACTTGTGTCTGAATCACTCACTGACTGCTAAATGAGCCAAGTCAGAACAGTCTGGACTCCTGGGTGTAAATGGGCCTCAGTGTCTTGGGCTTAGTGGTGTGGGGCCCTAAAGATCTGGCCCGTAGCTTCTGTCATTTTGGGGATTGTAACATTTGGTCCCCTTTCTTCTCCTGCTTTTCTTGTTCATTGTTTCTCTTGTTCACTGGATGCCACTGCAAACTCCTCCTTTGCAGTAAAGAACAGCCTCCGTGTCACCTCCATGTTGAGCTGTCTCTGATCTTTAAGTCCAGGCTAAGGAGGCAAGATGAACAGAAGAACAGGGCTGTGCTCTGACCTGGTTCAGCTCGTTGGTATAAAGCAGCACCCACAGGGTCTCCACTGCTGCCGTGGGGCTGAGGATGGTTTCTTGTGAAGTGCTGGCAGCTGCCTGGTACCTTCTGCCTTGGTGGACAAGGGGGTCCGGTCTTCACATTGTCACATCCTGTGCTGGCTGTCACTCTGCGTAGGCAGGGACAAGGACAGTGCTACAGGCCACCGCTGTGGGGTGTTTTATAGTCCAAGCACTTTACAGTGCAAGGATTAAAACCAGGCACCTAGAGATGACCTACGTTGGGCATCTGCTTCAAGATGAGCTCTGTATCTCCATTGTCAGACAGCTCTTCACTGTACCAACACCAATGTCCCTAAACCTGTTAGTGGAGAAAGTGAGTTCCTTCCCTGAGCATCGATGCTTTGCGTTTTACTGCTGTTCTGGTTGACTTGCTCCACACCATAGGTGGAGCACCAGAGGTTTATTTTCTTAATGTCTTACAGAGGCCCTTTGGGGGAAGGATAACAATGGCTCGCAGCTGTGAAGGTGAAGACCTTGAGCTGCAAACACTTCGGCAGCTTTTTGCTTCAGCTTTGTTGTGTTTGACTTTTGATTATGTATTTGGAGTGGATCTGGATAGTCTCCGCTCTGCTTTCCAGTAACGGGCGGAACTGCTGCAGGGAGTTAATGTGAACCAGGATTTGGAAAAGCCCTATGCTTCCTGTGCATCCATAAATTCAGATGTATTTTCTTGGCTGCCCTTTGCTGGAGCTGTTAAACTGGTGTTTGCTGTTCCCCAGACCCTCATCTTGGCATGGTTTTGGTGGGGCGAAGCATAAGCAGGCAGGACAAGGGTAAAAAATAAAAGATCAGGCTGAATCAGGCCATCCCTTCCACCAGTGTGCTGTGGGGAAGGGGGAATCACCCACGCGGGTATTGTATGAAGAAACGGGCAGCGTGGCTGCCTGCTCCCATCGCTGCTGTTGGAAGGATTTGGTGTGGAGGTGATGCTTGATGCTCTGCTCCGCTCAGCCGGTGCCTGGGCCAGGTGACAGGGCGGTGCCAGCCCTCAGCACGGGGGACTCCTGCCCCAAGCATCCTCAGGGTCCCCGCTGTCTCCCACGTCCCCTGCTTAGCCACTGGGTGCTGTGACACACGGCACAGCCTTGACATCGGCGCTGGGCAGCACTTTCCCTGTTGCAGTCGTGCCAGCGCTGCCCGTAACTCCATCTTTGAAGCCGTTGGTCCCTCTGTCTGCTCTCCCCGCTCCGAAGGAAGGATAAGGTCCGCGGCCATGGGTGTCTTTGGGCTGCAGCCTTTTCCATCTGTGAGGTGTCTTGAAGCTGTGGAGCAGATCCTTTTCCCCTGATTCTGTTGCAGTGTAGCTCCACTGACATCTATTGGGATTCCTTCTGCCTTACACTAGTGCAAGTGGAAAATCAGCCTCAGAGGGGGTTCCCTTAATGTTTTACAGTATTCTGAATGTGCCTGAGTGTCAGAGATTAATTCCTACAGGGGTGACCTGGGTGTACCTTAGTTTTAAATGCCTTTTTTCTTTGCTGGTCCTGTTCCTCTGGACACCCCAGAGAGGCTCCTGAGATCTGCTTGCTGTTTTGTGAAATTACGTTGAGCGTTCGCTTTGAGTCTCGGAGGGACGGGATGATTTGTGAGTGTTTTCCTTTATTCTCTTGGTGCCCCTCCATATCTCACCTCAGATACAGACCAGCCAAGCTGGCTCTTGCTCATTACTTAAGGAAGTAGTTATCTGCAATAGCAGCATTCAATCTCTTTGGAAAACAGATAGACCAATGTGTTGAAGGGTAGTTGATATTTTTCTTGACACAGCTCGCGGTGAGGGTTCCCCTACCCCCATCTCATTTTGTGGGTCTTTTTGGAATTGAAGCCCAACTATTAGCCAATTCCTTACGCGAACCAGCTGTGAACTCTCCTCCATAGAGATGCTCTATTGTTCCATGCTCAGAAATTGTAATTATCAAAGAAAAACATTGAGCCGAGGCCAAGGTACAGTAACTTTGTTACTTGAGTAATGGGAGTGAGATGCAGTTTGGGAGGCTGTGGAGGGATTAGAAACACGTTGGAGGGAGAGGAGGAGGGTTAGGAATGGCAGAGTCCTGCTGTTAGTCAGAGCTGCAGTGCAAGGGCAGGGGGATGAGTAACGGCACACCCAGTCCCACAGGTCTCCGCTCCGCAAAACGCACGCCGCTCTGCAGGCTGCATCCCTGCGCCCTCTCTCTCCGTACGCCCCACTCCTCAAATTCCTGCTCCTAACATCTTTAAAAAGACCTCGAGTCCCTCTGCTGAACGTCCCACGAGCATTTTCCATTTAAATGGGTTTGCAGAGACCAGCAGTTGTCCCATCAGACTTCTCGACAGTCACAGGGTATAAAGCAATTTTGCCTGGGTCAGGACCAAGAGAAACAAGATATTTCTCCATTTATGTTTCTTCCTTTTAAATACTTTCCAGGCATCTATTGCTGCTAATGCTGTGACCTCTGATCAGTTCCCCATTCCCACCCGTGCAGGGATCGGGGGATTTCTGTGCAAAGTTGGCCTGGGAGATCGCGTGTGAGCATGCGTGAGGGTATGGGAAGGTGTTCATATTCTGCTGCATGTCACAAGCTTGGCATCGCTGACAACCGAGGGACCCTGGTCTCTCCCCACTTCTTTGCAGTTCACGTGGCCAGGGCGGGATCCTTTCCTCCAGGTCTTAGATGTCTGCAGTAGAAATTAGGAAGAAATTCTTTGCTGTGAGGGTGGTGAAGCACTGGAACAGGTTGCCCAGAGAAGCTGTGGATGCCCCATCCCTGGAAGTGTTCAAGCCCAGGCTGGATGGGGCTTTGAGCAACCTGCTCAAGTGGGAGGTGTCCCTGCCCATGGCAGGAGGGTTGGAACTCGATGGTCCCTTAAGGTCCCTTTCAACTCTAACCATTCTGTGATTCCTTGGATGTTCATTATCTTCCTCTGTAATTTTTGTAGTCCGATGGCGTGGCATTTTGCCAGCTAAGTACATTACTCTAAATACAGCTTAAAAAGGCGGAGATTTAGTGCAGGAGAAGCAAGAGGAAATCCTTCCTATACATCCTTTAGTTGTCTGAGCTGACACATTAATACTGAAGCAGCAAGCACTCAGGGGCTGGTTCCCCCCCCATCAACTCCCTTTTAAACTGACTGAACTCAGAGGGTCTGGGTTTGGAAATAAACTGATCCAAACTCTTTTTTGAACTAGTAAAGGGAACTCATCCTTGGTGCTGAAGCGAGTGTCTCAAGTGATTCTTTGCAAGAAAGAAGGTTACAAAGCCATCAAACATCAGTCTAGTCCATTTTGTGTTTAAGACACAGGTCCTTGTGCTAACGTTTGCCACTGTCACCTCTGCTAAACCACAGTCACTCTTCAGTGGCACTAATTATTGATTTTTGGAGAACTAAACTCATCTGAGTTATAAAGGCAAAATGTTGGTGAGCTAATGGTACTGATCAACACTTCTGGGCTGGCCGATAAAGATTTTCTTTGTCAGAGTGTCTCACACAGGTTCCCTGAGCAAAATAAGCCATGTCAATAAAAGTAACTTCTCTGCCGGAGTAACTGTGCTACCACTAGGATTTCTGCTTGCATGGAAATAATGGGAGAGTAAATCATTCCCCGATGCCATGATATACCAGTAGATTTCCAGTTTAGCTGTGCCTTTTGCGCTAAGGAAAAGGAGCAGGTAAAGCTGAATTTATTTTCTCGGTCCTTGACAGATGAGGCAGCACCATCTGCTGGTCTCACTGCTCATGGTCATGCTTTGCTCACGAGCTGCTCTCCTTTCCCAACCAGAATGTTCACCGATGCTCAGCAGCACCCCAGGCCCTAAGGACCCTGCAAGGGGTCTCACTGAAGCACTGGCTGATTGAAATCCTGAGGCACTGGCTGATTAAATGGGCAAGAAAATAAAAAATGCTGGGAATTTGGTGAAATCAGGTTTATTAGCCTAAAAGGGTTCGTTGTCTGCCCCACCTGTGACCACCCACACAAGACTTGTTACTTGTGGACTCCCTGATTTCTCACATAGCTTCTGAAGATAAGAATGGAGAGACCAGCATTAGAGCTGGGGACAGCATCAGAGCTGGGGCACCTTCGAACTGGTATCCTGCAAAATGCTGAGGAAGAAAACTAATGGACTCAATGATCCTCATGGGTGCCTTCTAACTTCAGATATTCTTTGATAAAACTGTATCTTTCATTCCTAGCTCACCTTTAACACTTGTATTCAGCTTGCCCAGGTGACCCCAGATACCACCAGTGCCTGAATCCTCATTAGTCTGTGCCTTAGTTAATTTCTTCCCACCATGTTCCTTCTCCTGGGGTCGGACATTAGCTGAACACTGTATGTGATTAAAGTGAGGTGAAGGCAGGTTTATTCAGCCTAGACATCTGCCTCCCTTGATGGATGGAAAATTGTACATATCGTAGTTCCTGTAACAGCAGGACTCAGCTCTCCATATACTGGATTCTTTCTCACTAATCTGGGACCAACTCGTGTTCTCAATGACTCCTTAATGCTTGGCAGTGAGGCATGATGGCTCTGAGTCGGGGTATCAGAGTACCAGGGAAGTAAAGAAAAAAGGTGGTGGTGCTGGGCTATGAAGGTAAATGAGGACAAGAGTGGTAATTCCACGATCACAGAGGATTTTGTGACAAGGGTGCCCAAGTTCAGACCACCACTCTGCTATATAGATGTCTTATGTCACTTTAGACAAGTCACATAGCATATTAAACCCTTGGGAGCTAGGTATTAACTTCTCACATTCTAGGATTTGGTGTTCCTCTGACTCTATATAGAGGGAAGTCAGTGTTGTTCTGCTTGCAGGGGTCTTTTGAGGATTAGTATTTCAGGGTAGGAACTGCACTCTGGTCCTTTAGTGACAGGATCTAAGAGGATGGTTCCTACCACAAGGTTTCTAACAGTATATCATTAGGGTAGACAATCCATTTGCCAAGGTGACCGTCTTACGGTGTTTCTCTCCTTTCAGGCACCGCGTCTGTTGCAGTCGCTGGCATCTTTGCAGCTTTAAGGATCACAAAGAACAAGCTCTCTGACCATAAGTTTGTTTTCCAGGGAGCTGGAGAGGTAAGAATGTTCTTGAGTTTGTTCCTAAATATTTTATTTTATTTATGGCAGCATCTACAATGCTAAAATCAGCCCCATGCCATGGCACTGTACAACCATGGAGCAGAAAGCCTCCCTGCTTTGTGCAGTGCTGCAGGATGACCCAACACATCTCTCATTTAAAATCTTCCTCCCCTCAAAAGATGATGATACCCCAGTGAAGTGTTTTATGTACTGTATTCCAGGCTGCATTGGGCATAGCTCACCTCATCCTCATGGCCATGGAAAAGGAAGGAATCTCACGAGAGGATGCCATCAAAAAAATTTGGATGGTGGACTCCAAGGGACTGATTGTGAAGGTAAATTTGTCTCCAGACCTGAGCTCCACTCCCCCACTGCCTCCTGCAAGCCAGAGAGAGGCCAGAGCAGGCAGATACCTTGGAGCCCTGCTCAGCCCTGGAGTAAGGGCTGCAGTTTTATTGGTGTCATCAGAGTTGTTCTTGCTTTCAGAGGACTAGGTCTCATGGTGACAACAGTGTGCCCTAAAGGAAACACTCTGGGCTGGGCCTCTAAAGTGGTAGGACACACTGCTGGCCATGGTCTCAAGCCGTGCTGGAAGTCTTGTGTGTCATATGGGGTACTGCAACAGCAACACTGGTGATCCAACCTGGCCCAGCTCTACTCTCCACTCCCTGGGTCCTCAGGACCTCTGCCATTCTACCTCCTCAGACTTGAGGGGGCTTGTGCTACGAGTTACTAAGTTAAGTCTCCACCTTTTGCTGATAGATTAAAGTTTGACTCTTTCTTTTTCCTCACAGGGCAGGAGCCACCTGAACCACGAGAAAGAAGTGTTTGCCCAGGACCACCCTAGTGTGAACACGCTGGAAGAGGTTGTGCAGAAAGTGAAGCCTACAGCAATTATAGGTGAAGTTCCCTTAGCACGACCTTTTCACGTCAATTCAGTTCTTAGGAGAGTTTCTGTCTTTCTTCCAGGGCCTCCTTTTGTTCTCTCCATCAAAAGGAAATGAGCTTTTTTTACTTCCATTTTGTCAGTCGAGTTCTCCACATCCTTTCCCCTTCGACTGTGGGGCACAAGCTTCCTCTCGTTTGGAGCTGTAGGAGCCCTCCCAGACAGGGCTGCAGAGGGAGGTGCTGCGGGAGGCAGGACCTGGGGCTCTCAGCAGCGAACATGGCCCTGGGAAGGCTGGGCAGGACGAGGATGACAACAGGCAGCGCAGGCAGGTCTTTGGGAGGAGAGGTGCTGAGCCTTTGGGAGGCAAAGTGCCGCAGCCAGATGCGCCTAAACACTGATCCCCACTCTTCCCAGAGCAGCAGAGGGCTTTATTTTGAGACAGGTTTTTAATCTCGCCATAATATGAAAATGAAATATTCCCACCTGTATCACCAGAGATGGAGCCTGTTCCCTCCCGCAGTTCAGTTACAACCCCATGCAGCTACAGGCTTGGGGAAGGGTGGCTGGGGTGCTGCCCAGTGGAAAAGGACCTGAGGGTGTTGGTTGACTGTTGGCTGAACATGAGCCAGCAGTGGGCCCAGGTGGCCAAGACCAACGGCATCCTGGCCTGTATCAGGAATAGCGTGGCCAGCAGGAGTAGGGAAGTGATTGTCCCCCTGTGCTCGGCACTGGTGAGGCCCCACCTCGAGTTCTGTGTTCAGGTTTTGGACCCCTCACTACAGGAAAGACGTTGAGGTGCTGGAGTGGATCCAGAGAAGGGCAACGAAGCTGGTGAGGAGTCTGGAGCACAAGTCTTATGAGGAGCAGCTGAGGGAGCTGGGGGTGTTCATCCTGGAGAAAAGGAAGCTGAGGGGAGACCTTATTGCTCTCTACAACTACCTGAAAGGAGGGTATAGGGAGTGGGGCTTTCAGTCACTTCTCCCAAGTTACAAATGATAGGACAAGAGGAAGTGGCCTCAAGTTGGGCCAGGTGAGGTTTAGATTGGATATTGGGAAAAATTTCTTCACTTGAAAGGGTTATCAAGCATTGGACCAGGCTGCCCAGGGAAGTGGTTGAGTTGCCATCCCTGTAGGTATTTAAAAGACCTGTAGATGTGGTGCTGAGGGACATGGTTTAGTGGTGGTTTTGTCAGTGTTAGATTAATGGTTGGACTTGACGATCTTAAAGGTCCCTTCCAACCTAGACGATTTCGATTCTGTGATTCATTTACTGACAGAGGCATTCAGGAGGGATCAGCCCAACGCACTGAAGTCAGGCAGTCGGAAAGCACCGTCTCATTCAGCTGTTGTTGTTTTAGGTGTCGCGGCCGTTGCAGGAGCTTTCACTGAGAAGATTTTGAAGGACATGGCAGCCTTCAATGAGAGGCCCATCGTGTTTGCCCTAAGCAACCCCACAAGCAAAGCGGAGTGCACAGCGGAGCAGTGCTACCGCCTCACCGAGGTACTGGAGCCCAGAGCAGGGAAGCTGGGTGCTCTGGGTACGCTGTGGCCATGGCTGTACCAAGGAGACCACAGTGGTGCATGGTGGGTGGTCAAGTGACAGTGGGCATAAATTGAAACAAAAGAGGTTCAAGCTGGTCATAAAGAAAAAACTTGCACGCTGTGAGGAGAGTCAGGAGGTGGAACAGGGGCCCAGACTGCTCGTGCAGTCTCTGTCCTTGCAGGTTTTCAAGAACTAACTGGATAAAGCCCTGAGCAACCTGGTCTGATTTCATAGCTGACCTTGCTGTGAGCAGGAGTTTGGGTCCCTACCAGCCTGAATTACTTTGTGAACCTCTAAGGAAAGCACTTACCTCCTTCACCCACAGCTGACTGAGGTGCCCCGTCCTCCTAGGTTACTATCCCCTGTGTTTTGCCACCCTCATTGTTTGTGTAATGGTTTCATCACCCAGCTCGGGCTCAATGTCACTGAAGAGTTATAGTCATGTGGATTGACTTGGGGTGAGAGAGGAGACCTTGTCTCACTCTCCCCTTTGCCCTCCCTCACCTGCTGTTGGCTAGGGCAATCACACAGTTCCCCAGACCTTTATCCCACATGAGTCCCTCTTCACACTCCGTAGATGGTTGATAGAGAGGAAGAGAGACTCAGCAAGTTCCGAGCACTTGCAGTTGGGCAGTGCAAAGACCCACTCAGTGCTCAGTGGCCCTCTCCATGACCCTGTCCATGGCCCTGGGGACCAGGCCCTCCAGAAGTATCAGCTGGAGATGGCTTTGGTGGAGAGGCCTCTCACTGACTGGCTGGAGATTTGTCCCCTAGGTCACCAGAGTCCTCTGAGCGCAGATCATGGCAAGCAGCAGAAATGTAAGATGTCTCTTCTGAATGTGAATGCCTCTTTCTCTGTCTTATCAGGGACGGGGCATATTTGCAAGTGGGAGTCCATTCTCAAAGGTAACCCTGCCCAATGGACAGACCTTCTTCCCTGGCCAAGGGAACAACGCCTACGTCTTCCCAGGAGTGGCACTGGGAGTCATCGCCTGCGGAGTCCGGCACATCTCTGACGATATCTTCCTCATCACAGCAGAGGTTTCCAACTGGCATTTAACTAATGTTTTTAAAAAGATTGTAAGAGGCTCATCCACCTACTTCAGGTGTTTTCAAGAACCTGGCCTGGGGCGATGCGCTGAGTGGAAATGGCACAGCCTCAGCAAAAAGCCACAGCCTTTCCCAATCTCAGGGAAAGCTCACACTTCCATTGCACCTACAGAGGTGCAGGATCCATGACAGAATTCCCCTAGTTCTTCAGAACTGCTGTCCTGGCACAGCAATTCCACTCTTCTGGCTCCAGTTTTAAGTCTGTAATGAAATGTATACACACATGTATTTTGAATAGTCCAGCAGTTCCCATTAAGAATTAGTCCCAGCTCCGGTGCTGCTGAGGTTTCAGCCACGTATCATGCAATGGTAGTGAATGTGGTATGTGCTTGAGACCATCTCTGTAAACTACCTTTTTCTTCTTTCTAGTCCATTGCTGCTGAGGTGACAGAGCAGAATCTTGCAGAAGGAAGACTCTATCCCCCCTTGCACAGCATCAGAGAGGTGTCTCTCAAAATCGCTGTGAAAGTGAGCACTCATTTATTTCCACTTTCCATGGTAGGGAGAGCAGGAATTGCCTTGGCATGATTCTTGCTTTGTGGGTTTTTAATTCAACTGTTTCTACAGCCTAAAGCAACGCTTCTCAGGAATCCTTCCAGCCAGAATTGCTGCTTTGATTTCTCCCATCATTAAAGCCCAAATGTGAAAAATACCTTCTGATTCTGGGTGCCTCACGGCTCACAAGGCTCTGCTTTATTGCTTGGAGCTGTGAGTGCTCAGCACTTCAAAAAAAATCAGGTTTAGGGTCAAATTCAAATATGATGCAAGTTGCCAAAAGATTTTAAGTTCCAAATTGCTGTTTTGGAACCTCTCCTCCTGCATTTGATAGGGGCCTAAGTACCTAAATACTATTCCAGATCTGGGCTTGTTGTCCAATTGTGGGATTGGTGCCCTGTATATATCAAATCCGTAATTCCCGTTCAGGGGATACCCACTGAGGATCACGCTGGCCTGCCTAGGAGTTACTGACAGCTGCACAGTGTACCTGAGGAGCTTAAGGGTATGAGTGGAGGTAGTTAAAGGGCTGTTCTCCTTCTTTAATTGCACGCTCCAACATTTTAGCGGGGCAGGAGTGTGCATTTCTAAACAGCCAGTAATTGCAGGCAGCTTTCATTCCCTCACCCAAGGGATTGCTGATCCCTGACTCAAGGAATTGGACAAAGGGAAAAGAGCAAAAAAGGACACGATTTTGAGGGAGGAGAAGGGGGAAAGAGCAGAAATACAGCCAGGGCCAAACTGGAGTTGGTTTTGACTTCATAACTTGCCAACGTTGTTGCATCAGCTTATTTTGCTTATCTTTTTGCAGATTGTTGACTGGGCCTACAAGCATGGTCTTGCTTCTTGGTACCCCGAGCCAGCAGACAAGGAAGCCTTTGTGAAACAGCTCGTTTACAGTCCTGATTACGATTCGTTTGTTATGGATGATTACAGGTGGCCCCCCGCAGCCATGCAAACACAAGATGTATAAGTTTTTGCGAGAACTGTTTTCTCATTTTATTCCATCCGTTCCCATGGTTCATATCATTGCTCATATAAATGCACCTCCAGGCTTGCAGAATGATAAAAGTAAATGAATCCAAGTAGTTTTTTACTTGCCGCTGCTTTTTGTCTGTGGGAGCATGTAAGCAGGGAATAAAACAGAGTCCAAGCGGGGCGGTCAGTACTCCAGGGAGGGAGACAGACTATGGCTGCAGCCCGTCCCAGTCAATCAGCGCTGCGTATTGCTGCTTGCTTGATGTACTGCCTGGCTCCCAGCTCAGCTGCCTCGGGAGAAGCTGCCTGGGCCACCACAGAAACAAGAAGTCCCATTCCTAGTGGGAGTGCCTGCAGGAAGCTCGGAGCCCCACTTCCACGGTGGCCCCACTTCCACGGTGGCAGCTGTGTGCGTGATCATCCCTCACACAGGACAGCCACGGTTTGCCCGTGGTTCTCTGGATGCAATGGGAATGTGTGCGTTGCCCTGGGAGAGGTGCACACTTGGGGACCGCTACCTTTTCCTGCTTCGAATGTCCCCAGTGTTTGGGGAGTCTCATCCAACCCAAGCTGGTGTGTGGGCCACACAGCCTGGCACTGTCCTGTGCCCCCCTCCCCTTGGAAACAAACCCCAAAACCTCCCTCAGCCCCATGGGGACAACAGACTCCCTCCCCTCTGTGGTCCAGGATGCTCTCCAAGGGCACAGGAGCCCAGGGACGCGCAGGGATAAGCCGAGCTGGAGACCAGGGCACCCTCGAACCCACACACAACCTCCCCACTGCATCTTCTGCGGGGTACTGCTAAGGAAGCACCAGGCAAAGGCCCTCCTGGGGGTCTCTCCATGTCACAGAGTCCCAGGGAGGCCTCCCCCAGCCTTGCAAAATTGTCACACCCTGCCAAATGCTATCTCAGTGGGATGATGGTGTTCCTGACTGTAACTGGGAATACTGGTTCTAGTCCAGCTCATCTTGGCCAGGCAAATAGCAAGCCCGAGAGAGCGAGGATCAAGCCGTGCCCTTGCCACAGAAGGGGCTTCTTTTTATCCTCTGGATTTGTCTGATTGCCAGACACATTGCCCAGGGAAGTTGTGGATGCCCCATCCCTGGAAGTGTTCAAGGCCAGGCTGGATGGGGCTTTGAGCAACCTGCTCTAGCGGGAGGTGTCCCTGCCCATGGCAGGGGGGTTGGATTTAATGATCCAACTCTAACCATTCTATGGTTCTATGATGATATCTGTCATGCCTTGCAGAGACGAGGCCAGCCAGAGACACAGAAGTCCTGGCTTTTTGGAGGCAACGATACTCCTGAGACCTGGATACTTTCAGCTCTCAGCTCCCATGGCAGAGGCAACGGTTGTTTTGAGGTAAGTCTGAAAGTGCCTCCCATACCTGGGCTCTTCTCCCTGTAAGTGTCTGAGCCATTTCTCACTGGACTCCAGAACAGCCCAGGGTGTTAAAGAAGCTCAGACGCACATGAAGTGATCCCGAGAGCATGTGGGCTTCTCCCCGTATCATGAACTCAGCCCTCATCTCTGCTACCGTCTGTGGGTGGTTAGTGGTTGTAGGCAGCTCAGTACCATACAACAGCTTGCTCAGTCCCTGGCAGCGGGGAAGGGAGTCAGCAGGGTGTAAGTAAGAATAGCTCGGGGCTGAGATAAAGGACAGATGAATAGATAAAACAAAACTGCACACAGGCACTCCCAGGAGCCAGCTCCCAGATTAGTTGTTCTGTTAGGCTCTTCATCCTCCATCCTCACTTCTCCACTTGCCCCTTGAGAGTCTTAAGAGGCCTTTCCCCAGCAGCTCTTCCAGGTGTTACATAGAGCCCGATTCTGGAAACAAGGAGACAACAGGATCTAGTCCTTGGAAAAAGTCTCCCTCCGGCTCCTCCCTGAACAGTGGGCAGCCCTGGCACTACCAGCTCATCCAAGAGAAGCTGAGAAGCTGCTGACGTGGTCAGCAGCCAAGGGCTGCAGAAGCAGACATCATCGATTGGGAAACACGACAACATCACCAGAAGCCACCTGGGAAAGGGCGTTCTTTCTGCCTGGAATGTCCGAACCCATCGTCCTCTGCAGGAGAGACAGCCCCAGGTGAGACCATTGCCAGGAAAGGATCCCGTTCCCAGCCAAGGCAGCCAGCCTTTGGGCTGCTGAGGCAGAAAGTGCCCATCTGGAAGAGCTCCCTGTACTCGGCATCAGCCCCTCTTTATTAGAAGCAGGAGCTGCACAGGGAGCACCTACGCCTGGGTCACAACGCTGCCTGGCTTTGTGCAAGGGCAGGAGGCAGCTGTCCCAAGCAGGAGACGAGTCAGACCCACAAGGAGAAGCCACTGCCAGTGGCCTTCCAGGGCATTTCCCAAGCACCCAAGGCAGCGCTGGTGGAGTGGGACACACGCTGAGGAGAGATTTCTGCGGGCGGCCATCGAATCCGGGGTGCAAACAAATTCTGCGGTAAAATGTACTTCGACTTTTAATTTCATGGAAGAACAGGTGGGCAATGTCCTTACAGCTGAATTCAAAGCTTGCTTTTTTTTCCAGGTTGTAAGACAGAAATAGCAGGGTCTCTGAGCATGGGGCAGTGTGGTGTCCTGAGGAACACCAGAATGTGCAGCTCTGCACCGTGTCCCATGGAATGTGGGTCGCCAAGGTTACCGAGCCCCCAACTCCCGTGGTGGAGACAGTGGCTGTTTTGGGGGAATTCTGAAAGTGCCTCCCATGCTTGGGCCCTCTCCCTCTAAAACTGTTCCCTGTGGGCCTGGAAATCAGCCCAGAGACACTTCTCCTCTTCTGCTCTCTGCTGCTGCTCCTCAGTGTTCATGAAATACAAACGCTAATGACACAGACACGTAGAAGGTGCCTTTCTGGCTCCCTTATGTCCATCTCAGGCAGAGGACTCCAGCTTTTGCTGTCCTTCTTCTGGTGTCCCACAGGAGCCACCTTCCCATGCTGATGGCAGTCTGCAGACACGCAACTGTAGGAGTCTCCTCCACAACTTCTGCTCACCACAAGCTGACCCTAAGTGGAGCAGAAGGCACAGCTGCTGGAGAATGGTGCATGGCCCAGAGCAGTCGCCCCGAGCTGTACCACTCAGCTCTAGGCTCACACCTGGGATGCTCAGATGTGGACCTTCCCCTTGGGACAGAGGGGACAATACTGACACTCCACAGCACAGGAGCCCAGGGGTGACCATCCCTCCTCTCCTGCTGCTTCCATGAGGCACCAGCAGGTGGTCCAAAATGCTGGGGTAGGTTCCTAAGGGGGATCCTTGTTGGGAGAGAGGGCAAGAGAGAACGCAATCTAGTGTGGAAAGCAGTCCCACCACTGATGCTTCTCTTGTGCATGCCACAAAGATGGCCTTTCCTCAAAAAAAGAGCCTTCTCTTTCCCTAAAGCCCCAAGACCTCTCTGGCCTTGGCCAAGAGAAGAAACAGGTGGTGATGCCAGGCTACAGGAGCAGGTCAGTGAGCAGCTTAGGAAGGAGAGAGCCTGGTGAGCCTGGACAAAGAGCTGCTTGGTGCAGGATGGAGGGTCCACCTGGGCTTCCTTGCAAAAAGAAGAGGCCATTCAGGCAACTGTTCATGCCATGATACTTCACATGTTGGCTTCATCCTACACAACAGCCTGTGGTGTGGGGTGAGGGGTCATTAACCCATCTTCCTTTCCCAGTTCCTGCAAATAAACACATTGCAAAACCCTCCAGCTGGAAGCAACTGTCTTTATTGTTCACGAAGCAGTGGAATCTCACCCTGGGAAATGCTCCTCTACTCACAGCTGCAGGAGGGCAGTGGTGACTCCCCAGCCCCTCCTCCCAGCTGCAGGACTTGGAGCACTGGGAGGGACACTTCAGACTGGGCCTACCGGTGGATCTTCTCAGCGGCGCTAAGAAGTGAAGAAGAAATGCCTCAGGGTTCAGGTCCAGGGGGGGAGGCCGAGAAACGCTGCCTGTCTCCTTCAGCCCTGACCCTCCTGGGTGTGTGCCTGGTCCACAGGAGTCCCTGTGGTCTCTGTGGCTCTGTGGAGGCCCCTCCTGTCCCAGCCCATGGCGGGGAACCTACATGGCACCAGGCTGAGGTGCTGTGTGAGGCTGGGACAGAGACCTTTGGCCGAGCAGCTACAGAGGCACAGGGAAAGTCCCCTGGCTGCAGATGCTGGGTGGGAGGTAGCAAGCGCTACGTGGTTTGAGGAGCTGGAGCCCAGCGCCTGATCCCTCTGGAGAACGCCTGAGTGTGGGTGGGTGCTGGATGCCAGCTGGAGCTCTCACTTAGAGCACCCACCTCCTGCTTCCACAGCTCTGCTCTTGTGCCCGTCTTCCTACAGGTCTTCCTTTCTCTTCTCCAGCAGCCTCCTCGCCCGGGTGCCGCGCACGGGAAGGCAGCTGCAGCAGCGGAGAACAACACTCTCACCTGGGCTGTCAACCTGCCCACCTCTGCCTGGGACCTTCTACTCTGCCCCCTTCCACTTGGTACCCATGACCAGCAGCGCCGGGGGGAGAGGTTTAGCCCACAGCCTTTGGGCTGCAGGGGGAGAGCTGGAATCAGGGCTCTTCCCTGTCGTTCCCTACCAGACACAGCCAGGGGATGGAGAGCCAAAGCCCACAGTTGGGCAACATGCATCCTTGATCCCTCAGATGGCTGGCTGCCGCTTCACTCATACCTTCACTCATACCTTCACTCCCTCCTTGAGGGAGCTGGCACACTCTTACTTGGTCAGTGACTTCTCCAGAGCAGCTGCTTCTGTCGTCTTCTCTGGGGGATGAGGGATGAAAAAATGCTGCTTCAACTCCACTGGTGCCACCCAAGTTCCAGGAGTGCCACCCCATAGGGACAGCAGTCCTCTGGGCATCAGCTGCACCTGTGTTGGCATGAGACAAAGATGGAACCCTGGCCAGAGGACGTTCTAACAGGCAGCGATGCAAAGACCTCTCCCACCATCCAGCCCACTTGCCACCCACTGGGTGTTCCAGGAGCAACTTCCCCAGTCAGGGACACTGCTGGTGTAGCTGCAGGTCCTGAGCACAACCACCAGTGCCAGAGTGGGGACAGGGTTTGGCCCACTCTCCACTTGGCTCCTGCACTTCACATTCAGCTCCCTGTGGGCAGCAGACGGCAGGGAGGGGACTGCGGTGGCCACAGCAGGAGCTCTGAGGGCAAATACTATGACGGCATTGGCAGGTCGCACCAAAAGGTCCTAACCATCCAGCCTGCTCACAGCTCATAACCAACCATGCCTGCCCACCACCCTGCTTGCTGCCCCTCAATGACCGGGCACCACGAGAGCCTGTGTTTCACAGCATTTCACACCACAGCTCGCAGGGAGCAGGAAAGCCCATTCCTGCTGTTCCTCTGCCTCATCTGTCCATGGGCTTTGGGAACACAACGCCCCAGCCTTGGAAAGGAAGGTCCCAGGGCGGGCACAGTCTTCCCTCCCAGAAAAAGCACCTACAGAACTGGCTGGGCTCTCGCCAGCCTTCCCCTTCCCTCCCAGCCCCACCAGCCACAGAGAAGATGCTCCAGCTTCCAGCACCTTCAGCTCACCAGGCTGCGTTTCCAGCTACGGGGCAAGCAAAAGCACTGAACGTATTTTAGATGGAGGTGCCAAGCCAGGAGCTGCCATTCAATGGTGTGGCAGGGCTCTCAGCGGGATTTGCCCAAGCTCAGGAGATTTTCCCCTGCAGCCCCCTCTCCAAGAAAGTCAGCAGGAGAGGCTTCAGCCCTCGGCCTCTGCAACCAAGGGGAAGAACCTCTGAAGCCCACGGGAAGAACCTTTGAAGCCAAGGGGAAGAACCTCTGAAACCTGGGGGAAGAAGGCTTTCCCTGCAGTAGACTTGGAAGGACTCCTAATCCTCAAGGGAGGAAAAAGAGACTCAGAAAGTGACGGGTTTTCTCCTAGAGGGAAGCTTGCAGGTCAAGGTCAGAGAGGGAGAAGTGCCTGCAACGGCCCCCTAAGGGCAGAGAAAGGTCAGGTTTGGGAGAGCTTTAAGCCACTTGCCATACCCAGGCTCTCTCGGCCACATTCCTCTCCCTGGGAGCCTGGTGCTCTCCCCACACCCACTTGTCCTCCTCTTCTCTCTGGAGCCGCTCCCCAGCCAGCGATGCCCAGAGACTTCCTTCATCCCACTGCAGATACGGGTACTGTGCGTCCTGCCGGGAGTCAAAGCGGGCAATGGTGAGAGAGACCCCAACAGAGGAAACGTCCCAGCTCAGCATCCATCTAAAGATGCAGGCTCGTCATCCACAGGGACTACCTGTCCTGCTCGTCTGTGGCCCTCACAGGTGTCGGGTAGAGCTTGGGGCCAGGCCACAGCAGACCGCTTGTGCTTCCCTTCTCCCTTCCTTGAAGAGCTCTCCTTGAACACTGCTGGCAGTCTGCGAGATCACAAGAGGGGGAGTTTCTGCTATGGCTTGTGCTCACCTGCCGGGTGCCGCTTTGGCAGCACAAGGCAGCTCTCCCCATGGACCATCTCTCGTAACTTCTCTGCTCTGACCCAAGGAGAAGCTGTAACCCAAGCCATGCCACCAGCCTACCAAAGCAGAGTTTAGGTGCCTGCATCCCAACCCCATCCCGGGGAACCCTCTCCTTTGGTGATCCCTGAGCCCTGCCCTCCTCTGACCAAAGGAGGAGGCTCCCTTGCAGCTATGGAGAATGAGAAGTCAACCGTAACCTCCTGCTGTGAGCTTCTGCAGGCAGTTCCCAACATGGCTGTGCGCTGGCAGAAGAGCAACCCTCAAAAACCTGTTTTCTGTTCCCTGCCCAGCATGGAAAAGGCAGTTTGCCAGGACACGTCACGATGGTTTTGGAGTTCCCCATGACCCTGTGTCCAAAGACACGCTCTCACTGCCTCAACAACCAGAGCCCTGGAGTTGCTTCCTCCAGCTCCCCATCAGCCTCACCTGAGAGAAGGTTCTTTTGCCCTGGCAACCTCACCCGGCTCTCCCTCCACTGACATCCGAGGTAGTCTGGCTGGAGAGAGACATCTGCGTGAGAGCTGGTGCTTGTCAGTGAGAAGCCCTGTAAGAAGGCGACAAAAAGGCTCTTCAGAGCAGCACCTTGGTGGCCATGCAACCAGGTGTGGACCAAGCCTGCCTGCGTGTTGGTGGGGAAAGGGGCTAGCAGAGAGAGACAAGGGCACTCTTGCACACCAGCTGAGCTTCAGGCTATCACTCCCCCTCAGCCTTGCCCAGATTTTCATTTCTGTGGCCTGACAGAGCTCCCTCTGGCCTTCCTTTCTCCTTGCATTTCACAGGCAGGGAAGTGAGCTTTGGGTCTCTGCTGCCATCCTGGCCCCAGAGTGTCCCTTTGGGTACGTCAAGCCCACAGAGTAGTTGTCAGGAGACAGGTAAGGGTAGAGAGATGTCGCTGGAGCCATCGCTCCCAGGAGCCAGCTCTCAGTACCTGTTCTCTTAGGCTCTTCCTCCCTCCTCGCTTCTCCTTTCTTCTTCTTCTTCGCCCACCCCTTGCATGTTTGAAGAGGCCTTTCCCCAGCAGCTCTTCCAGGTGCTCCACAGGGCTCGATCCTGGAAGCAAGGCAACAGCAGTTTGATTCCAGGGCGCCACCTCCCAGGGTTGCAGGGCTCTGGCTCTCACCTTCTGATAGATGTCTGCTGTGTTTGGGAAGGGAAGGGGCAATCATGCACCATGCTGTGAATCCACCTATCTTCCAAAAAAAGCAGGAGCAAGTGTGGAGTGATGGAGATTCCAGTCCTTGGAAAAAGTCACCCTCCAGCTCCTCCCTGAACAGTGGGCAGCCCTGGCACTACCAGCTCATCCAAGAGAAGCCGAGAAGCTGCTGACATGGCCAAGGGCTGCAGAAGCAGATGCACTCACTTGGGAAACTTGACGACATCGCCAGAAGCCATCTGGGAAAGGGCGTTCTTTCTGCCTGGAATGTCCGAACCCATCGTCCTCTGCAGGAGAGACAGCCCCAGGTGAGACCATTGCCAGGAAAGGATCCCGTTCCCAGCCAAGGCAGCCAGCCTTTGGGCTGCTGAGGCAGAAAGTGCCCATCTGGAAGAGCTCCCTGTACTCGGCATCAGCCCCTCTTTATTAGAAGCAGGAGCTGCACAGGGAGCACCTACGCCTGGGTCACGACGCTGCCTGGCTTTGTGCAAGGGCAGGAGGCAGCTGTCCCAAGCAGGAGACGAGTCAGACCCACAAGGAGAAGCCACTGCCAGTGGCCTTCCAGGGCATTTCCCAAGCACCCAAGGCAGCGCTGGTGGAGTGGGACACTCACGCTGAGGAGAGATTTCTGCGGGCGGCCAGTGCTGTCGAGGGTGAAAAGAAAGTCTGTGAAAAAGCTCATTTTGACTTTGTTCTTCCAGAAGCACGGGCAGCCAATGTCCTTGAAGATGAATTCTACATCCTATGTCTTGCCAGATAAGAAAAGTGGGGTCTCTTGAACTGCAGGGTGCTCTGAGGAATGCCGGTGTCCATGGATACCAAGGCATAACTGAACAGAACAATGGGAGGAGCACCTAGGAAGAAAGAAGCCAGGAGCAAAGTAACTTAGATGGTGGTGAAATGGAGGACAGTCAAGTATGGGCAGCTGCCAAGGCAGAGGCAAAGCTGTGCCACACAGCTGTCTTGCAGGCTCCTCTGGTGCAGTTCTAAAATGAAGTTTTTGTTGGCCCTTCCTGTCCCCAGCTCAAGGCACCCTCCCGGCTGAGGCAACACTGAAATGAAGAGAATCCCTGAAAAAACAGAGCTCCGAGGGCCTGGTGCCCTACAACCGGTGGTGCATCGCTGAGGCCTTCAGGGCAGTATCTGCTGTAGCACAGACTTATCCACAGCCACAGCTGGTTTGAGGTGCACCTTATCCATGGGTCCTCCTGCAAGGCCTTTGGGGTGCATGCTGAACTGCTGCTGCCAGGGGACTGAGAGGAGTCCAGAGCTCCTTCAGAAGGTCCTGAGAACAGCCTGAGCCCCTCACAAGCAAAGACAGACCCCCGCAATCCGCTGCCTGCCAAGCTGCAGCTCCTGAAAAGGTCCCTCTCTGCACTGTTTGCGCCCTGATGGCCGCATGGGACATCATTTCTGCTCATGGCAGCTGGCACAGCTGCAGGTGTGGGCTGGCAGCAGGGAGGATGTGCCGAGGCCCCAGCGATGCACCACTGGTGTGGAGCACCAGGCCCTCGGAGCTCTGTGGGTTTTTTTGCTGATTTTCTTGGAGAAGGAAGGCTGCAGGGGAAATTCTCCTGAGCTTGGACAGGAGCTGAGAGCCCTGTCATGCCGTCGACTGGCAGCTCCTGTCTTGGCACCTCTACCTAAACCACGTTCAATGCTTTTACTTGCCCCATAGCTGGAAACGCAGCCTGTTGACCTGAAGGTGCTGGAAGCTGAAGCTTCCTCCTTGTGGCTTGTGGGACTGGGAGGGAAGGGGAAGGCTGGCGAGAGCCCAGCCAGTTCTGTAGGTGCTTTTTCTGGGAGGAGGACTATGCCCTTCCTGGGACCTTCCTTGGCAGGACTGGGGCGCTGTGTTCCCGAAGTGTAGGATTCAACGGGAACCACTGGAGGGCTGCAGAGGACTTCTGTGCACAGCTTTTGCCTGGCTGAGAAGGTCCTCTCAGCGGGACATCACATTTTACCTGGGACTTACCAGTGACAATGAATATTTTTTTCTTGCCCAGTCTTGCACAAGAAAAACCTCCTGTGGAGGCACCCCTTGCCGAAACCAGAAATTGCTGAGTGGCTGCTCTACAGGAGACATTTACCAGTAAAAGAGATCAAAACGGCACAGGAACGGCACTCTCCTCAGCCTGGAGAAGAGAAGGCTCCAGGGAGACCTCATAGCAGCCTTCCAATATCTGAAGGGAGCCTACAGGAGAGCCGGAGAGGGACTCTTTGTCAGGAAGTGTAGTGACAGGACAAGGGGTAACGGTTTTAAATTGGAAGAGGGGAGATTTAGATTAAATATTAGGAGGAAATTCTTTACTGTGAGGGTGGTGAAGCACTGGAACAGGTTGCCCAGGGAAGTTGTGGATGCCCCATCCCTGGAAGTGTTTAAGGCCAGGCTGGATGGGGCTTTGAGCAACCTGCTCTAGTGGAGGTGTCCCTGCCCATGGCAGGGGGGTTGGAACTCGATGATCTTTAATGTCCCTTCCAACTCTAACCATTCTATGATTCTAGGAAAAACACGAGTTGAATCTTGTGGGACTTTTAGCTGCTGTTTGCATTTTGTTTTCTAATTGAAAGCAGGGGTGTTTCTATAGGATCATTTTGGATTTCTCTGTTTGCTCCCTCTTTTTCTCTCAGAAACAGAACGATTCCTGTACTCCTGAGTTCTTTTCCTTTGATAAATTAATGAGGTGACTTGAAATCAACGGTAAAAACAGCATAAATACAAGAAAAAGAGATCAATACAGGTAATAATTCAGCAATATTAATAAGCCGATTGCAAGCCCAGAATGGATCGCTATGGCATCCTAAGATGATGCTAAGCCTATCAGTTGACTGATACTTGGATTACCTCTGCCAGAAAAAAAACCCTTCACTTCTCATGGTTCTCCTCTAACAAAACTGCATCTTTTTTATAATCCCAGCTGGTCTGTAATAGTCAGATAGTGTTTGCCCCATAGTAAGACGTTCTTCCCGCCCCGGCAGGCCCCATCTTTCGGCCAAGCCAGTGCATTGCTCGGAGCACTCTGCTGCAGGCTCGTCGCCGGCACCCAGGAGCCAGCGTGTGGCTCTGGCAACCAAAGGGGCTCTGAAAAACACCATAAAAATAAATTATACTGAGGTCAGGGCCGTGCTCCTCTGGCCTGACTTTTACTTCAGCCCTTGTGCGTGGTGTTTCCATCAGCTGGCTCTGGGCCTGAAGGGTCATCTAATCCATACAAAATATTAATCACAGACTTTGGGATAAAATTCAGGCTGTCTGGTCATCCCATTTGTGCTTAGCACACCAGGCGTGTTCTTAAAAGCAGCCACCCCAAATTAAACCTCTACCCTTTAAGTCATTTTCCGAGGCTTCTTCCTCCGGAGCCTTGACTTCATGTGCAAATCGGAGGCATTTGTTTTGCTAACACTTCAAGGGTGTGCTGACCTTTCAGTCCTGAAAGGAAAATCTTGATAAAATCACTAATTAATGACTGAGTTTGAATCATTTGTCCCAGATATGTGGATAAACAAAGAAGCTAAAGGTCTGGCTATTAAACAGGAAAGAAAGAGGTTTCTTCATAGAGCGAGCTTGGCTGTTCAAACACCTAAAATGGTGGTAATTGATTTATATTCAATTATTTGAGTGCACAGAAGCAATTATAGCTAATCTTTAAAGCCCAGTTCTACTGTGAAGCGTTACTGTGCAAAAAATTATTCCTTATTAGTTACCTACTGATGAAAAACGGTGGTAGGAGGATGGAATTCCCCTTTTATTTAGAATTCAGACCCAATGTTACCTATTTGACCTCCGCTCTTTGTATATTGAAAACAAGGGGGGCTGTTCACCCCAGACCTAATGAATCCAGCTGACAAACCACTGACAGGGGAGGGACTGCTGGAGCTGAGGGGGGATTTGATCACAGAATTGTTAACACTGGTTGTGCAAACAAGAGATCTGTCAGAGTCCAGCTCAGCTCACAGGCACCCAGGCTGTATTCATACAGTCCGCAGTCAGAACAACAAATGGCATTTTAAACTGTACCTCCTGCAGGTTGGTTGGGAAAATCGCTGAGATTTCCAAAGATCTCACAAATTCACGATGAACCTCATTTTAAACTGTTGGAAGGAAAGAGCAGCTTTCAGGCTGTTTAGCCGCAATACCCAAAGAAGCACTCTGGCTGCCTTAAGAGCTGAAGACATCAAAGAGAGTTGGGAGGTGAATGAAATATTACTTATGTCATACTAAGGGAGGGTTCAGGATAGCTCTCCAGGCCACTCTGGAGTGTTGTCTCAGATCGAACCCACCAGAGAGACCTCAGTACGCTCAGCACATGTTCAAGCTCTTCACCATGAGGTTTGGCTGACTGTCTACAGAAAGGGCCATGTCTGCTATATGTCACTGACATGAGTCACGGGGATCAGTCCCTATAAACTTCTTTACCTTGTGGCATAGCAGAGCCTGTATCACAGTCTGCAAGTAAGAAAATGAGAAGAGACGAAATCTGGGCCACTGCCTCTCCTGCACCACCGTCCCTGGTCCAGCAGCCTGTCTCAGGAAGGATTCTTTACGTTTGAAGAGTGTCTTCGTAACATTGAATTGAAAATTATTCACCAAGTTTTCACCACTCTGGAGGCACACAGAGGTTTAAGCAGTGGGTCTGTATCTTTTATAAAGCTGAACAAAAAACCCCAGCTACGATTATGCCCAGCTTCTACCCAAGAAACGAAAAGGAGTCTGCATTCCCTATCTAGAGCTACTAGTAACCTAATATTGTTGTCACCCAGCATCTCGGTTTTAACTCACTCCCAGCCTGCAAGCAGATTTGCTTAGCTGAGCTGTGGCTGAGCTGAACCCCAGCCATTCCCGGGCTAATCAGAATGACCCCCAGTTCACTTCAAACCATCCTCCAATATGGAGTTGGGCACCGATCATGGGCTGGAGTAAGGGAGGCACAGCTCCAGTTCCCTTCAGTCCACACTGCTAAGGGATGGCACCTACGGCAAAGGGGCAGGGTAGCAAACGGGGACCATCACCTCTTCAGCTGGCACAGCAGGATTTGCCAGAATTTGTCCAGCAGAGCCCGCAGACTGAATAACAATTAGCTGCTAAGACTGAGGCAGTCCAAAATGCCCAACAGGAGCCATCCCAGCACACAAAACATGCACTTAAAGGAGCACCAGAACCCGTCACTATAAAGCTTGAATCCTGTCCTCCCTCCCTCGTTGCAGAGTAGTCCACGTTTTCTTATATATATATATAAATATATATGTATCCCCCCATTGTCAGGAAATACCTGGAGGGAGCACAGGACGAAGCGTGGAGTTTTAGCTGCCTTGGGGAGGGTCATAGAGATCTCATAAATAAGACATGATTCCCTCCTTCTTAGAGAAGGAGAGGTGAAGGACTGTTTGGGAAACGCCACGTATTCCTCAAATCCTACACTGGCCAATTCAAGCAATTAAAAATATTTTCCATGGACAGCAACGCAGTGGTGTTGAGTCTGTGATCTCTGGACAACTGTAGGTCTGTGGACTATAACCACAATAACCACAAAAAAATAAGGCTTTGACGGTACATTTCCATTCAATATAGAGGGGGTCCAAAAAGTGCAAAAGGCTAAAAACCCCCGGTCCCGTGAAGTAGTTCTCTGCCAGTAAGGGAGGGGAGTCACAAAGGATAATCAAGGTTACAGTGAGGTATCAAAAAATATTATAAAACAGAAAATAGATGTTCTCCCCTCACTTTTCATCACGTCACCTTTCAGCAGTCCTCTCCCAATCTTTACCCACACAGGTTTTGGGAGAGGGGGTCAGTATAATACACTCCTTTTTTCACTCTTATGTGGATTTGTTACAAAAACATTGGATTTTAAACATTCACCAATCTTAAAAATGAGATACGAGTTTATTGCAGAGAAGGCAGGCTGCAGCCTCTGTGGCTGACATAAAGCTATCCTAAAAAGTATTCCCAACTCCCATTTCCTATAGTCACATTCGTACGCTTGAACTCCTCCAATTTCCACCTTAATTGCTTGCACATCACTACGGAGTTACTCCGCCACCTTTTTCCTCCTGCTTGCCAAGAACTGCAGAGTGACCTTCCGTTTTTGCACTGTTGCCAAAAGCAGTTTATTCAAAAAGTCAGAAAACAAAAAAACCCCAAGAGTTTACGATAAACGTCCGTGTCTTTTTTTACTAACATTGTTTGAACAACTATGTAAGCTCATCCAAGGTGACTCGTCATCACTGGTCAGGCTGCATTACAGCAATCCCGAGCTCAGGTCCTTAAATAGCTAGCAAGCCTGTTTCAAAAGCCCAGCCAAGAAAATAAAGGAATCTGTCTGCTTTCTTAAAGCAGCTTTGGAAAAGACCCAGACCATTTAAATCACAAAATATTGAGATGCAGTAATCCATGGTGAACCCTTTGTTATTCATCAGTAAATCACCATTAAGGAAAGGTAAGATTCCCTCACTTAAAAAGGTAACGAAGGGTTCTTGTTATTCCCCTTTATCACCTTTGAAAAATTATTAATCTGTTTATGCCACCACATTCTCCAGTAAAATCAGGTAACACATGTAAAATACACCAGCAACAAAATGGAATATAGTATAGCTGAGGAACTCGGTGTAGGCTTTGTAAAATGAAATAGTTTGATAATCTGACCTCGATCCAACCAAACAGAACCCACTTCCATTCAAAGGGACACACTTCTTTTAAGACAGAAAAGCTAAAAAGGATCAGCTTTAGGTCTTAGGGACAAACTCCTTGTAAAAGTGCACCAGATACACCAAAATATCTTGCTCGATTACAAAAGGTTTTATTCTTCGAGCTGCTTAAGATGATGCTCTTCAGTGTTTCAGTGGAGAAAGCAATTTCCCGAGGGTGTTTCTGTGCGAGGGTCTCCTGTGACATTTTCAGTGCCTGCACTATTCAAGCTGGGGGAAACAACCGCAACAAAAAGAGCCCACACATGCACAAAGAGGATAAAAGATGCAGCCCCGCTAGATGGCAACCCTTGGTCTGGTAGCGCTGCCCTCGCCTCCTCCGCAGCTCGGAGAGGAGCTCCAGCGCTCCTCAGGACTCGCACAGAAGTCCTTTGTCTGGCCTCTGCTGTGGGAAAAGCGTCCGGGATCGACCCAGCCATTGTTAGCTCCTTTCCAGCCTTACCAGGCTTCCCATGCCAGGTACTCCTCAAATACATCCTCTGGCACAAATGCAGCAGTACTTCAAAGAATATTGATACTAAAATTTTTATTTATTTTTTTTTTTCAGTGTAATCTCCTATAAACTGAAAATTCCCCTTTAAGGAACTAATGCAGAGTAGAAGATAAGCCGAAGCAACATCTGTGGCTGCTGCTCAGTCAGGCTGAGTCCTGGAGCCAGCCCCCAGCTTCTAGTGAGCCCACGAAGAACCCTCCCAACCTGGCAGCATCTGGAGTGGGCTGCCAGGACAGTCTTATACCAGCCCAGCTCTGCTGACACCCACTGAGCCCCTTCTCCCACTGGTTTGAGACAAGAGCTAGCCCAGGAAGGCTGATGATGCTCTGCTGCTGAGCACCACAGGTCACCGTCTACAAGGGAGCAGAGCACTCAACGAGTGGAAACCAGCAGCAGGTCAGATTTGTGGCACTTCACGGCTACTTTTGGTTGCCTGTGGACAACAAAACCATGCAATGTCTACATCGCATACCCCAGAGTCTATTCCCGAAGACCTCTTTTAGACTTTTTTCAAGCAAAATCTCAATAAAGTCTACAAGACAGCGGACAAATAGGATGGCTGTGAGGTCTTCAGGATTAGACCCCTGCTGAACACACATTTGCATCTTGAGCTTGTGAAATGAACAAATTGCTCAGTGAAATTTGAAGTGAAATTAAAAAAAAAAAAAAAAGGTGTTATCTTCCCCTAGCAGAGACCGTTGCACTGTCAGCTTCCCCTTCATTCGCTCGGCCTGCTGAAAGCGCAGATCTCAGGTGGGAAAGCTGGGCGGTAAGATATATATCAGCACAGCACCAGCAAGCTGAAATATTCCAAGCAGCTGCCAATATCCACTAAAAACTCACACGCTTGAAGCTGTTGATAAACAACAACAACAAAAAAAACCCCACCTCTCCAGACGAAATAACCGCCCGGTTGGTCTTGTCTAGATAATGTAAAATGTAGTTTCCCGCAAGCTCTGCTTGGACCTGGCAGTGAGCTGCTTGGGAATGCAAACTCACGCTCTCCTCGCCGGGAGCTTTGCCAAAGTGAAGAAGGCAGGACTGAGTTCACAGAGCAGGACATTGTCCCCTCATCGAAACCAGCAGCGGGGCAGGATTAACCTAATTTGTAGCTACCTTGGCTGGACCGGCCGCCCATTGTGCCTCGTACACGCTCTCGTGAAGCTTAGTTAAATAAACTACAGCAAAATTATACTTGAAAAGTGCATTTCCTTAACGGGGTTCAGCGATTAGACACTGGAGTGCTGTGGCCTTTCATCCATGGTGGTTCCTTTCCATGAAGCTTGTGGAGACCTTGGGCAGCTTTTTGGGAGGAAAGAGGCAGCATAAAATACTTCTCTCACTGTCACAAAAAGTAAAATTCAGCAAATTTCCAAAACGAATTCTCCTATGATTTATTTCCCAAAAGATCTCGCTTCCCCTCTCCACGCATCCCAACAGCTTGACCCTAAGTCTCCAAGAAGTTAAACCCGGGTCGAGGAATGAAGAAAACCGTTTTACCTCTCACGTTGTCTTTTAAAAGATAGAAAGCACAAGGATTTGCAGCTACCGAGGGTAAAACCTCAGCCTGATCCGTATGTGGATCCCGTTTCAAAAACAAACAATCCACTTGGGGCTGGCGGGAAGCCAGCCTGAGGGATTGCCTTCTAAGACTCGCATCTCAATAGGAAACACTCGCCCCCCCCACCCGCCCCTCCCGAGTATTTTGATCTGTTTTCATAACTGTAACAATTTTCATCCCTTGGCTTTGTAGCGTATTACCATTCCCTCCTTTCTAGGAAGTCAAAGAAACAGCCGGTACAAATGAAGGCAAAACAAGCACGGGTGGCTGTGGGGAAAATACGGCATTTCAAAAGATTTAGGAAAGACAAAAAAAACCCCAAAAAACACCCACTGCCCGTCTTAACTCCTGCCAAGAAACCATTACAGAGGATGGAGGCGCAGTGAAAGCCCCTCGAACGCTGCATTTCAAGGGCAGTAACAACCACAGATCTCAGATCTATTGTGTAGCTTTATTTTTATAGGACCTATCATAGACTCTTTTACATAACTTAAATGATTATCAAACAATCTCCTGTACACAATGAGACCGAGCCGCATTGCTTTCCGCGCTTTGACACATTCCTGGAAGAAATCCAACCGTCCGTAGGAATCGCATCGCCCCAGTGGCTACAGTACATTTTTGTCCCGAACTCACGCCATCAATTAACTTACGCAGCGCCGTAAATTGCCGTTTGCAAGATCCTGCAAGACATTGTTAAATTTCAGGACACTAAGTTTTGGTAGCAGCATTTTTAATTTTGCTTCACTTGACTCTTTTTTTTTTTTTTTTTGTGGTTGTTGTTGTTGTTGTTGGTTTTTTCTTGCCTTTGTGTCCTCAGCTGAACATCCGCCAGCACTTGCGATGCAGGCGAGCCTGGGAAAAATTTTCAACGCCCCGCCAAGAGCTGAGCGAGTTTTAACTTTTAGACAGAAATCATTTACAAGTGGTCACGGCTGCCTTCAAGGAGAGCAGCCCCCGTCGCAACGTGGCATAAGCCAGGTACCCCGAGCCGCCTCTGCCTACAGCAAGACAAAAACCTGACCCCCCCCCTAAGGAAGGCTACGGAAAGGGAGTCACCGGCCGCTAGAAAAACACCTGAAAAACCCGGTATTTCACATTTTATTTGCAGCGTCTCCCAAACGGCGGGAGGAGGCGGCTCGCAGGGAGCAAGGCGGAATCCTGCGGGACCGTGGCTTCGGGTGGAGGGGGGGGGACACACACACAAGGACACACACACAAGGGGAGCCCCCAGCCCCACGCGTGAGGTCCCCGCTCTCCCCCGGAGCGTCCGTCAGGTCCCCGCGGGTGGGCTCGCCCGTTCCCCTCGTGTGTCGTGTGTCCCCCCCCACCCCCGCAAATTCCCTCGGGTCGGGGAGGGGGGTCCGAGCCCTCCGGCGCGTCCCTACAGCCCGGGGTACGCGGGGCGGTGGTAGCCGGGGCCGTAGTCGTAGGGCACCTGCGGCGGGGGCAGCGGGCACTCGGGGAAGAAGGGGGCGAAACCCGCCGGCAGCTGCCCGCCGGGCTCCTCGCCGCCGCCGCCCCCGGGGACCGGCTCCCCGCCGCCGGGGTAGAGCGGGCGCAGCCCCTCGGACGGCGCCTTCTTTGGGGGGCTGCAGGGCCCGGCGGGGCTCCAGGGCGGCTCGGGGTAGAGCAGCCCGCCCAGCAGCGGGTGGTGGGCGACGGGCAGCGGGGCTTCGTAGAGGCCGTGCTCCATGCCCAGCTCGGCGGGCAGGCGGGGGGCGGCGGGGAAGGCGTCCGGCGGGGCGGCGTGCTCGCCCAGCAGCGCGCCGTACTCGGGGGCCAGCAGCTCGAAGAACTCGGTGGCCTCCCCGCCTCCGCCGCCCTTCTCCAGCTCCTTGGCCCCCGGCGGCGACCCGCGGGCGGCGGCGGGCAGCGCCGGCTCCGTGAAGAAGGAGGGCGGCAGGTTGCGGTCCCGCAGCGGCACTTTCCGCCCGCCGCCCCCCCCAGCCCCGCCGCCGCCGCCGCCGCCCCCCCCCGCCGCCCCGCCGCCCGCCGCCGCATCCCCGCCGCCCGCCGCCGCCCGGCCCCGCTGCAGGGAGCCGAAGAGGGCGGCCAGGCTCTTGCTCTGGAGGCTGCTGGCCGCCTGCGAGGCTTCTCGGCGCGGCGGGGGCTTGGCGGGGCAGGCGGCGGGCGGGGAGGAGGAGGCGGCGGCGGGCGGCGGCGGAGCGGGGGGCGGCGGGGCGGCGGCGGCGATGATGCCGGTGCAGCGCTTGATCTGCTTCTGCAGGTACTTCCTGTGGTTCACCTTCCGCTTGGACTTCACCGGCTTGTCCAGCGCCAGCTTGATGTTGCTGGAGGCCGAGTCGATGAAGCTCAGCAGGTCCCTGGTGGCTTCTTTAAAGTCCCCCGCCTCGCCGCCGCCGCCGCCCTCGTAGCCCTTCTCCAGGTCGGCATAGCCCAGGAGGCCGCCGGCGGCGGGGAAGCAGAAGGAGAGGAGGTGGTGGGGGCTGAGCAGGGCGGCTGGCACGGCCATGGCCGGCGGCCGGGCGCCGCCGCCCCGAGCTCCGCAGGGCTGCGCCGGGCGGGCGGGCGGCGGCGGCGGGGAAAAGGCGGCGGGCGGGGGAGGAGGAGGGCTCAGGAGCGGGGCTGGCCCCGGCCCTCCCCGCCTCCCCGCCGGGCAACCGGGGGCCGGGCCGGGCCGGCTGCACCCACCCCCCCGGCTGGGGACACCGGCAGCGAGCGACGGAGGGGCGGGACGAGCATCACCCCCGGGACGGGTACACACACCACGGGACAGGTACCCACACCCCCCAGGACAAGTGCACAGCCCCCCAGAACAGGTACCCACACCCCCTGGGACATATACAGCTCCCCTGGCACAGGTACACAGCTCCCGTGACATGTACAGCCCCCCCCCCCGGGACAGGTACACACACCCTGAGACAAGTACACAGCTCCTGGGACAGGTACACACACACCTGGGACAGGTACACCCCCTGGGACAGGTATCCACACCCCCCAGGACAAGTACACAGCCCCCCAGAACAGGTACCCACACCCCCTGGGACACGTACAGCTCTCCCGGGACAGGTACACACATCCCCAGGACAGGTACACGCACATCCCGGGTCAGGTACAGTTCCCCCAGGACAAGTACACACACCCTGAGACAGGTACACAGCTCCTGGGACAGGTACACCCCCTGGGACAGGTACCCACACCCCCCAGGACAAGTGCACAGCCCCCCAGAACAGGTACCCACACCCCCTGGGACATATACAGCTCCCCCGGCACAGGTACACAGCTCCCGTGACACGTACAGCCCCCCCCCCGGGACAGGTACACACACCCTGAGACAAGTACACAGCTCCTGGGACAGGTACACACACACCTGGGACAGGCACACCCCCGGGGCAGGTACCCACACCCCCCCCCAGAACAGGTACACACACACCCTCAGACAGGTACAGCTCCACTGGGACAGGTACGCAGCCATCGGGACAGGTACACACATCCCCAGAACAGCTTATTGTATTTTCCTAGTCCGGTCAAAATCCAGCGCTGTGATCCAGTAGAGAATTCAAATGACTGGGTTGCATGCAGTTAAAACTGGAGATTTTTTACTTGCACGGATTTAGCGAAGCAGCAGTATAAATCTTCCATATGGAAGGTGGAAAAAATAGTGAAACGGCTACTGAAAGTGCTGATAGCAGCTCCTGAAGGAACTATCTTACCTTTTCGGGGTGGAAAAGGCATTTGGTTGATTTTTCCTCTAGAAAACTTTTACGTTGGTGCGGAACAACCTCAACCCTTTGAGCTCTAGATTTCTTTTCAGTGATTTTAAACATCCAAATATGACTAAAGATGCATATCTCGTTTTCACTGAAATACAGTGAGTTTTCTTGCTCTGCATCGATTCATTAGAAACTCAGCACTTTTGTATTGGAAGGAAAAAACTGAAAGCAAAACTCTGCAGAAGAAAAGGGAAACAGGCTCCTAAGACTGTACTTTGTGGTTAAAAAAAAAAAGAAAGGGGGCAAAAATCAGCCAAATTCACCTCACTGTGGTTTCAAACACTTGTTTAAGGCAAAGCCAGTTTTGCAGGGAGAAAAGAGGAGAAAGCACATATTTCATGAGAGGGGAGAAAAAAAAGGCTCAAAATTCTCTGTAAAACAGAAATGCTGATTTTCTGGGTGTCTCACCTGCATCTCATTTTAAGAGAAGGCTGAGGGGGGATCTGATCAACACCTATAAATACTTAAAGGGAGGGTGTCAAGAGGATGGGGCCAGTCTTTTTTCAGTGGTGCCCAGTGACAGGACAAGAGGTAAAAGGCTCAAACTTGAACATAAGAAGTTCCATCTAAGCTTGAGGAGGAACTTCTTTCCTTTGAGGGTGGCAGAGCCCTGGAACAGGCTGCCCAGGGAGGTGGTGGAGTCTCCGTCTCTGGAGACACTCAAAACCCACCTAGACATGTTCCTGTGCAACCTGCTCTAGGTGGACCTGCTTTGGCAGGGGGGGTTGGACTAGATGATCTCCAGAGGTCCCTTCCAACCCCATATCATTCTGTGATTCTGTGATTCTGTGATCTCCGCAGGGTCCCAGGAGCAGGCACAGCCTCGGGGTCCCAGGCACGGCCTTGGGTCTGGTGCCGGCACATCTGGACTGGGTCTCCTTGCAAAACCTGAGTTTCTTTTTTTGGGGAGCTGCTCTGAGCGCAACTGTGTAATTGAAGCAAAACCAAAATACTGGTAGGCAGGGGGTTACGGGAAATCTATGTATCTCTCCGTCTCAGAATGAGTATGTAGACATAGGAGGTGGATTTAAACTACTTAGCTCAAGTACAACTGACCTGGATTAGCTACCCGAGCTTCTACCCTGAGGTCCTGTCAAGCCCTGTCGAGATTTGCAGCCTGCTCCAAGCTCCCTTATTGATGGGGAAATGTAAAGAACGACATATATATCCCGTGTTCTCCACTACAGAGTTTTGCATCCACTCTGAGGTCACTTCAAACTGCACTTGGGGAATGGGAGCAGCCACTCTGGGACCATTTCTTGTCTGAGCAACGTGAAATGACTCCGTAATAGAGCAGGAACGAAGTTGTCTTCAAGCTGGTATCTGCTCCAGCATCATAGTGGCAATATTTCATACCCTGTCTGACGGGGTTTGTTAATGAGTCTGGGTGGTATTATATGCAGAGTGGCTAAATATCCGGTGGCTTAGAGAAAAAAAAAAAAAAAAAAGCTGAAAGCTCTGGCTTCTCTTCTGTAAGGCTGAATTCATTCAATTAAACAGCTCTGAGAGCTCAGCTACGGTTTAGCGGGAGACTTTATTACCTCCTAAAAATTGGAGAGTATTAAAACAATTGTCAGGCATGCAAAGGAAAGTTTGCATTCAGTTGTGCTGAGCAGCCAAATTTACATATTCTCAACCAGATCTGGAGATTTAGAAAGCCCTCATAATTGCATTAAACATGCTCATTCTCCGTGTTCTCTCAAGCAGAGCTGATTACCCCGAGTTGGGCAATGCCTGGAGGGAAATTTGCTAAGCCACATGATGTCGACAACTTGCAAAGAAACTTAATTTTTCCGAGGAAATAACGGTTTGGTTATTCCTGCAAAACGTCTCTTTCCCCGCGTCTCTACGAGCCAACGCTTGTCTTCTGCCCGTGCTCTTTCAGGATGAGGATGCTCAGTCTGCGGCAGGGTGGCTCTCACGCCCGTCCAGCGATCCACCCCGGCTCGCTGGCAAGGTCTGATGTCCAGGAAGTGCTGGGATTAGATTCACAAAATAACCCCAAGCCCCAGGCGAAGCCCTTCCAAGAAGAACGATTTGTTATCCTTAGGGACCGAGCGGGCCAGAAAGGAGAGAGCGGCTTGCACAAACAAGAAAGCCTTGCACAGCTGAGGACCACGTTGTGGTGCCAGCATGTTTGTGGATCAGCTCCTCACTGGAGGTGGCTGCAGAAGCTGAATCCACCCTCCTGATGCTCTCGGGATCGCCTGTCTGGTATCCAACACCAGGGTAAACACAGGATCCACTAGGATCCAGCCTGAGGGAAACATCTCATACTGTGCCCCGTCGCTAAAAGAGGGTGCATTCAGACTGATACAAGGAATAATTGTTTTACAATGAGGTTGGTAAAACACTGGCCCAGGTTGCCCAGAGAGGTGGTAGATGCCCCATCCCTGGAAACATTCCAGGTCAGGTTGGACGAGTCTCTGAGCAACCTGATCGAGTTGAAGATGTCCCTGCTCATGGCAGGTGGGTTGGAATACATGACCTCGAAAGGTCCCTTCCAACCCAACCCATTCCATAATTCTCTGATCACTAGCAAAACCTTCCCCTTGGGAAAGGCAAACCAAATCCAGCACCGAGTCCAGCCCTCAGGATTCACAACACCCATTTTCCTTTCACCGCGGCATCGGGGAGGCAGCGTGAAAGTAAGAAAATCTCTGCGACAGGGGAGCGAGGACTTTTTTTTTTTTTCCCTGCCCGGTTGCAGGGCCCGTATGGTCACCGAGTTATGGGAAAATCTGGCTGCCCAAACAGGTGCCACCGCTCGCAACCTACAGCCTCATTTCCTGATCGCGTCTTAATCGGCGAGTTGGTTGTGAAAGTTGATTTCTTGCACATTCTTATATCAGTGGGAATTTCTGCCCTTCCCTGACAAGTATTATAGGCAGCCTTTGACATACAGCCCTACAGGACCTAAATAGGCTGCTATTCTTTCCCTACGCTGAAAGGGAGCTTTGTGCCAGGGATTCATTAAACTGCACTGCACAGCCCTTCATAAATGGGCTCAATAATGAACAGTCGATTTAACTGGAAAAGCTGCTGGAGCTGTTAAATTAAAGGGAAATAAAGTGCACTTCAGGCTCAGTCTGCCAGAAGAAAATGTTGACCTAAAAAAAAAAAAAAAAAAAAAAATCTTCATTTTACTCTTGCAAATCTCTTGCAAACAGGCTAAAATCTTCAGGAAGTTTATACTCACAACAGTGGGAGAAAATTTAAAACGTAGTGGTGTGCTTCCCCACTCATAAAGAAAGAAAAATTGACAGTAAAATATTCAGTAAAATCAGCAGAAGGGATGAAAGGCATGTTCCGCTTAAGTCAAATTTAAGCCACTTAACCTAAATTTAGTGTGTGTAGATATTAGATTGTGTGACTTATGCAGATCCAGTCCTCGCCTGCCTTAAATCACTACAGAGCCCTTCAAATGAGGCATGTTCACACGTGTGCATATACACAGTTCCTTCCTTTACAGTCTTGCCTTCTTAAAAATGCTATTTTATTCGGACAAAATTATTAGTGGGCACAGGACTGCAGACTTGGCACCCTGCAAACGAAGCCCTGTTTTCCTCTTGCAGCTCCTGGATGCCATTGTCTCAGTTTCCCTTCCCCTGTTTCAATCTCAGTGTGTGTTTCATGTCCTCGCGGGATATATTCCCGCCAGGAGAAAGGGCAAAGTGGGTTTTGGTGGCTCTGCTGGCACCGGTGAGTGTGTTTGTAAGCACTGCATCACGCTGGAAAGAGCTGTGCAAGGATAAAGCACAAGGCTGTGTGGGTCTGTGGGATCATCACTCCATCAGGAGACCCCACAAAGGCCCTCCTGGTCCTTGCCTGGGCTGGGCTGAGCTCTGAGATCCCACTGGAGGCTTCTGGGTTTCAGCATAGCATTGCTGAGCTAGACAGTTGTCTGAGGTGGACTTTAAACATTTAACCTGAGATATTTTTATATGCTTATTTTAAGAAAGCAGGGGAAAAAAACCCATATATGGTTTAGAAATGGAAAAGAAATAGTGGGTTGTTTCAACCCTTCGTTCAAGTGACTTCGTATATCCAAAGTTTCCACTGGAACCAAGTTCATAATTCATCAGGGACAGAATTTATTTCCTGTTTGCCAGTATTTTGTGAAATCTTGGGGATTTACACAGCCCAGTCCTGCAGCGTCCTGGTCTGGGATTGTGTTGTTCATAAGGCAATGGCCAGTTCCCCCATGGGGGGGGTGCAGGACTCAGCTGAAACATGGACCACACATGGGGGAACTATATTTAATCTGCTGGATGAATAGGAAAGTTCGTCATTCAGCTGAACCTGACCCAACTTTTCATTTCAGAGGAGTGGAATTCCTTATTTCAGTGGGGTTACTCCAGCATAAAATTGGGGTTGCTTAGTGGTGAATCAGCTCTTCCATCTTGTTCTCCTTCATCTGAGCAGTCACAGAATCACAGAATCACATGGGGCTGGAAGGGACCTTTGGATATCATCTAGTCCAACCCCCCTGCCAAAGCAGGTCCACCCAGAGCAGGTTGCACAGGAACATATCCAGGTGGGTTTTGAATGTCTCCAGAGACGGAGACTCCACCACCTCCCTGGGCAGCCTGTTCCAGTGCTCTGCCACCCTCGAAGTAAAGAAGTTCCTCCTTATGTTTAGATGGAACTTCTTATGTTCAAGTTGGTGCCCATTTCCTCTTGTCCTGTCGTACATACTGTTCCACAGCTATGTTATGCACTTTATATATGATATATTGTGAAGGAAATCTCTCTGTGGGAAGGTAGATGGGAAGCTTAAGCACAACAAAACCAGACAAAGCCTGCAATGGGGAGGGACTATGTCCAAATCTAATTTCTGGGGCAGCTCTTCTGAAAACAAACCTCAGCACCAGCTTAAAAAACTTTGTGTTGCTTTCACAGTTTCAGACTGTAGCTGGATTTTCACTATATAAACTTTCCAGTCGGAGAAACACTCATCTTTCTCATACTATTGTGACTTTTGTTCAAATCTTCTATGTAATTCTAAATGTGACAGCAACAGGCTTTCAGCTCTTTACTGAAGTTGCCTTCAGGCAGTTAAATATTTTTTTCATAGTCTCCGAAAACATGAGCATTCAGGAAGAGCAATAGCTGTAATATATCAGTCTTACACTTACGTTTTGCCTGATTATTTATGGCTTGACTGAAAACTACCTGGTACAGATCAAAATCCTACAAAAGTTGTGAAAACATGAACTTGTCTGCCAAAAAATAGTGCGTTTGATAAGTTTCGTGGGCTGCTTCCTTGAATGCAGCACTTGGGCGTATTGCTGGTGGCTCTCTGTCACCACTACAAGAGCTGTGCAAAAACCCTTTGGGGGAGTGGAAATTGTAATTTCATTTTATTAAGTCCTGCTCATAGTCCGGCACTTGGCTACTGGTAGAAATACTCATTGAGGAAATGCATACAGATACTTGTAAAGAATAAGAAAGGAAATTACTTTCATATTATTGAGAAATTGGACTAGATGACCTTTTAAGGTCCCTTCCAACCCAAACTATTCTATGATTCTATGATATTTCTTCATATTATTTTTTTTTTCCTCAGTCCTTGAGTATTCCATGAAATTTTCAGGGTTTTATCTTTACTCAAAGACATTTCTTCAGGTAAATGCGTGGGGTTTGAGATCAAACTCATTACTTTATTTTCTCCAGTTGTGCAGGGTGCTGCTTGGAAATGCTTTGCTGGGTGGAAATAAAATGCAAAATGCAAACAGATAACAACTAATGTCAAGCACTGTCTTGTTTGCTGCACACTATCCTTCCACTAATCTCTCTTTGCTTGACAGGAACCAGTTTAGTTGATCTTCTGGTTCCTGACAGGCTCTGTGGGAGGTGCTGTGTGGCTTTGAGGAGGACAGGAGCTCCTCAAACCTTGCATGATACAAACAGGGAGGATTTAGGAAATGATGCAAAATAGTCTTCATGTATCTCAAAATGACCACTGAAACCAAAGGCACTGAGGTGTTCCCAGGGTCCAGCCGTGTGCCATCCATGACATGGAGAAGACTGTAGGAGGGCTGGGTGCTGTTTGGTGTGTGGACCAAGGTCATACACAGCTTGGTACCAGTGTTTCAGAGAGAAGTCTTCTCATTCATTTTTTCACTCTGAAGTAAGGACCTGGTCCAACTCCCAGCGAAGCTCTTACCACTGACTTTCCTTGAGTGATAAATAACTCCAATTATTCAACCTAATTTTCAGAATTACTGAGCATCAGGGACTCCCATGACCCTAGTGAGATGATCCCTGTCTCTTGGCCCTTCATTTGGGAATAACCCATTTTCTTGAGCCAGGAATCACAGAATCAGAATCACAGAATGATAGGGGTTGGAAGGGAGCTCTGGAGATCAACTAATCCAACCTCCTTGCCAAAGCAGGCCCACCTAGAGCAGGTTGCACAGGAACATCCAGGAACATATCCAGGCGGGTTTTGAAGGTCTCCAGAGAAGGACACCCCACATCCTCTCTAGGCAGCCTGTTCCAGGGCTCTGCCACCCTCAAAGTAAAAAAGTTTTTCGTCATGTTGGTATGGAATTTTCTGTGTTCCAGTTTGTGCCCGTTGCTGCTTGTTCTGTCACCGGGCACCACTGAGAAGAGTCTGGCCCCATCCTCTTGGCACCCACCCTTTAGATATTGATAAACATTGATGAGGTTCCCTCTCAGTCTTCGTTTTCCAGGCTAAAGAGACACAGGTCTCTCAGCCTTTCCTCATCAGAGAGGTGTTCCAGAGGTGCTCCCTTTGCAGCCTTCCGCTGGACTCTTTCCAGTAGTTCCCTGTCCTTCCTCTGCTGGGGAGTCCAGAACTGGACACAGTACTCCAGGAAACCCCATGCCAGAACCTTATGACGACATGTGGCATCTTCCCTCCATGTAGCTATAAGCTAAAGTCTGCTTGTCTTTCCAGCTCTCCCATGGCCTGGGCTCAGCCCTCTCTCCCACTCCAGGTAGCTCTCAAATGATGCTTCAACCATGCTGGAGATCCCCTGACTTGGAGGTGACTTCAGGCGTGTACAACTACAGCAATGCTGCTGTAACTCTTCTTATTCCTTCACGTCTCTTAAACAAACCCGGCGCAGCTCAGCTGATGGATCTGTAACGTGATGACACTGGCAACAAGGTGGCCTCTGCTTATGGAAGCTGCTCTGGCACCATCTCCTCTGTGTCCACGCCAAGGAGAGAGCTGGGGCTCAGGTTGTGAAACGGTGGGAGCTGTGTGACCCCATGGCAGACAACAACACAGCCCAATCCTAGCAAGTATTTACTTAAAGGAATATTTTTTTTTTTTTCTGGTGTGTTACAATTGTTATGAGATATTTGCAGCTTGGGATCATCTTTAAAAATGTTATGTCCCCATATTTACATGGCTAAACCCTATTTCTTTCCAATAATATTTTTTCATAAAAAAGCACAGTTGTGGAATTTTTAATTGGTTTATTTTAATTGAAAATGCTATCAAAACTGTGACCAGTTTTGCCAATTGAAAATTGCCCATTAGAAAGATTCAAGCATTTTTTAATAAGCTTACCAGGCAAATATGATTTTCTATTTCCAGCCTCACCACCCATCCACTAAAGCACTGGGCTGCTCTGAGGAGGTCTCCAAGACCTGGGCCTGGACCAGGAGTATGTTTTTGCCAGGGTGACATGAAGATCTGACAGATCCATGTTAAAAGATGTCAGGTATAGGATAGCTGATGCCCCTTGGTGAGTTGCTGTGGGGAAACCCAAATGTTAAATGGATTCCATGATCTCCTGATACCAGCACAAATTTTATTAAGCCCCTTTAGTTTTTTTCACCATTTATTTACTCCCCTGCTGAGATGTGTCTACAGGGTGTTTGATCCCATCGGGAGCAGGAATTTGTCCCAACACCTCTTTCGTACAGCAAAAGTAGCCTTGGTGGTGGTGCAGGGTAGTCTGCAGGCTGAGATGGCCACTGGTCTGCAGGACTTGGGGACAACAGGAGTCTCTGCTCCTGCACAAAGTGCTTCTTTGGCCCATCCTCGTCCCTGATACCTTCTCCCATGGAAAGCCCCAGGCCCTAAAGCCGCACAACACAAGTATCAGCCACCCGAGTCAACCTCTGGCTTTCAATGGGATTACTCTCATGCTTAGATTTGGGCGTATCTTGCTGAACGTAAGACTTCGTTGACAGCAAGAGGGGTTCAAAACCATTGTGTGGCACACAGATATCTTTCAGATGTTCACAGGATTCATTAAGTGTTTAAATCCTAATATCTTATTTGTCTGTAAATTATCTAGATAAACATAATAAATCATTATATATACATGTATACCCAGAGTGGGAGCATTGAAGCTTAGAAGCATGGTATGGGTTCATGGTTAGGAGCTTTGCATACAGCAAATACATATAGGCTAAAAATACTGTAAAAAAAAAAAACAAAACAAAACAACCCCTTTTTTTTTATAAAGCTATAGGTAACAAAAACGTTGGATTTTTAGTTACCAGAAATGTTTTCTTAACCAGATGTTTTCAGTCTTTTCTTAACAGAGCTACTCGCAGATTGTCCCCTGAATTATTTCATGTTTAGAAATGGTGTCTTGTTAAAAGAGAGAGGGAGACGGAGGGAGAGAGTCGCACAAACTGCCATTATCATGCAAATAGCCCCAGAGGAAAAAGGACAGTGAAAATGATAGCACTGATCTAATTATCTGCAGGCCAATATAGCTAAGTCACTGAAAGAGGCCCACAGAAAAGGCTGCCACAGAAACACAAAAAACAGCCAGAAAACAATAAGGAACTTAGCAACAGTGTAAAAACGGACTTCTTTCTGTGCACAAAGACGAGTTTTATGAGCATTTTTCTTGCTTTCAGTTTGCAGAAAAGGTTAGAGCACATTTTAAATTCTATGCCAGGATTTCGCCCCCCACACCCCAGCCCCTAAAGATCCTTTGGCATGCCCTCATATCGCCGCGCGCCCGGCGGTGGGAACGCCGCTGCTCCTGCTTAGCGTGTCCCAGCCGCCACGCGTGTTGGGGGCTGCTGAGTCCGTGACAGGTGGATTTTGGTCATGGCCTTCTCGGTGGCTTGGGTTTCAATCAAGATATTCAAGTCTTGCCCTTTTTGTGTGTTCCTTTTGGTGCTCCCAGGGGGTTCCCAGCTGGAGGATGGAGGGTCTGTACGCTGCCCACCTTCCCTCGAGTGACCTGTGTGAAGGTCTCGGTGTTCCTTCCATTGGGGAGCTGCAGGAGGAGCCCGGCTATTGCAGCCTGAACCCAGGCACAGCCATAATTCACCTCAATATGTACCTTAGTAAGGACCGTGAGATGTCACCCACCAGATTGCCAAATACAGACACTCATGAGCAATTAAAAAAGACCCCAAAACCACTGATTGTAGCTGTAGAAGGGGACCCCACATGAGCATCTCACCCATGTAGACAAAGCACTTAGGGACATGGTTTAGTGGTGGACTTGGTAGTATTAGATTAACAGTTGGGCTTGATGATCTCAAGGGTCTTTTCCAACCTAAATGGTTCTATTATTCTTGTTAGTGGAGAGAAACAGGCAGTTCCAGAGTAACTTTTCTGCCCTGTTTTAGTGATCCTCCTGCAATTGCCTGCATTCCCACTGACCTTGAAGAGAGCCCCCATGACCAACCTAATCAAACTAATCCTACCCAGATCTTAAAAACTCAGGGCACCTGCCAACTTGGCCCAGCTTCCTTTGGAGGTGTCAAACCAGTGCAGGACCATTTCCCAAAATGTCCTGAAAATGCTTTTTAGCCACTCGGAGGTCACGACACTCCTTTTTGAGGGGGAAAACTCCCAGCCAGTAACTGTTTCAGTTCATAGAATTATAGAATCATAGAATAGTTTGGGTTGGAAGGGACCTTAAAGATCATCGAGTTCCAACCCCCCTAGTATGGGCAGGGACACCTCCCACTAGACCAGGTTGTTCAAAGCCCCATCCAGCCTGGCCTTGAACACTTCATTACAGGCTTAGACCAGACTTGGCCCAAAATTGGAAAGGCGAAGTGCATAGCATCTCTCTACAAATTCTCCAAGTCATCCAATCCCACCCACTAAGCTTAACAAGCTTAATAAGATCTCAAAATATCTATGATTAGCCGCATGCCAAGAATGTACAGACACTACAGCAAATCGTTGCTGGATGTGGTAAGCCCTGTCCATATGGCTGGATGCTCTAGGAAAATGAAGGTGAGGAGGGGCAATATTTTCTCTGGGGTAGGGCTTTGAATTATTTCTTCTGGCCCTATGGAAGGTCCCTTTTAAGAAGGATCTGAATAGGAATATGGGGAACTTGTTCTGCCTGGGTGGGTAGAGTCATCAATACAGGTAAAATTCAGTCTTACGGTGGCAGCACAAGGAGGAAGAAGGGAAACCCTGAGGGATGAGGGGGTACAGACTACAAGAGTATCCTCAGATACAGGCAGGGTGGGCACTTTTGCCAATGATTCCAGCCAGCTCTGAGCCTGGCACCCCTCACAAACAGCCAGACATGCAAGATATGGAAATGCAAATATTGTGCACTCAATTTTGCCCAAAGACAGTTTATTTAGTCCTGCTTGGAGGAAGTCTGGTAATTTTTTTTTCAAGGGACCATCTTAAAGCCATCCCTCTGCAGTCTGGGGCCTTCAGCTCTGGCCTTCAGGTGAGGACCACTGGGTCTGGACTGCTGCCGAGTGAGCACATGGCATAGATACACTATTTAAAGGTGGATTTTCCTTAGAAGTGTGGTATGGGCTTCATGGGATGGTATGGGCTTCATGGAGGAAGAATCAGAAGGAGAAAGGGCAGAAGGACTCAAAGGAAAAACAACAGCCTTTTGGAAGGAATGAGCAGATCCATTGAAGAATTCAATTCTTGAGAAAGATAAGTTGACTCTCAAGTGCTTAAAAACTCATTGTGGATAAAAGGTTATTACATCTAGCCAGCAAGGGCTCCTTGCCCTCCTGCCCAGTCCCAAGAGGATAAACGGGAGTTTTATAATGTGCATGACTTGAGTGGAGATCTACAGAAACATGGGTCAGTAAAGGGAATTGGCCCGAGCAGCAGAGCCCTGTTAGATTATATATCTGTTAACGAGCCATGGGAAGACCTGTATGTCTGCCCTGGTCCTTCCTTCTTCCCCTGTCTCAGCCCCAGCTACCACCACCATCTGGAGCCAGCATCATGTGCAGCCCCATGGTGAACAGCCTGAGGAGCTGCTCTAAGTTAAACCTCAGCTTTTTTGATCTTGCCAGGTTCATCTGAACCCTGATAATTCCCCAGTGGCCTTCACTGCATCGCCAACCACGTACCTTACAGACCTCTTGAAAATACAGATTAGAAAACAGCAGAGAAAGAGCAAAAGTCAAGTTGGCATGAAAAGCATGGTGGGCAGCTCTTTCTCCAGCGTGGCCTTCCAACTGCACAAAGTCTTTCTCTGTTTGAAGATGCAACACACAACAGCAAAAGACATAAATCAGATGAAGGAAACTACCACAAATACTACGACGGAGAAATAAAAGGCACTCAGCCCCTCCATCCAGCTCTCTGGAACACTCACTGCGTCTTATCTTGACTTTATAAAGTGTCCCCGAAACTCATCTATTTCCTAGGAGAGCTCTGTTGGCATTTATACTATTGGGGGGGAAGCTGTCATTTCTGTGAATAGTCAGTTAATGTCGGAAAACAGATTTTGGTAGCAAAATTGGCTGTGTCAGATAACTGTTAGTCATGGTGATTATCTGCCAGGGAACCCGAACAGGCTACAAAGCGATAAGAGGAGCTGCTGGCACCAGGGATCCTGTTCATTTTTTTCCCCGTGTACACGGAATTTAATTTATGCAGGTTTTGCAAACAACATCTGATCGCTGTGTCAGATGGTCCAGCACCAGACCAGCAGCCCCCAAACTTGCATCCAGTTGAACTCACCTCCTCATTTTCTGCACTGGAGAGAGGCGTAAGGGGGTTGAGCCTTCTTCCTCACAACTCTGTGCATTTTCTTAGGTCTTCCACATAGCAAGTCTCTCCCCATCTGACCTCTTTTGTGACAGTATCTACTCAATACACATCCTTCCCTCCCTGTCATTTTTTTTTTAACTTGCTGCTTCCCAGGCCGTTCTGTTGGGAAAAATGACATCATCAGAGAAACATTTGACATTTCAGCTGATCTAAATTCAAAATACACTGAGTATTGAATAGCATGGCACAGCACACAGAGGCCACTGACAGTCACAGGACATAACAGATACCTCAGGGAGGAACTAGATCAAGCACTACTTTGGTTAACAAGGACCATGAAAACTAGACTTGTCGTTATCTAAACCATAGCTGCAAAATACACACCACTAATCTGCTGTGATGGAGGTGTGGAGATGAGCTTCACGATCTGATGCCCACAGTCCGTCATTTGCCCCATGACATGAAAGGCCACATAGAAAGGTCCAGCAATAGCCTCAGAGGTTAACGTTTACTTGGGAGTCCTCTGGATCACAGGGAGAAGGGAGTTGAAACCAGAGGCGACTTTGTGAGGATTCCCTGGGCCAGGCACCATCAGCATGACATTACAGAATCACAGAATCACAGAATCACAGAATCTTAGTGGTTGGAAGGGACCTTTGAGATCATCGAGTCCAACCACATTAAAAAAAACAAACAAACAAAAAAACCCCACAACACACAAAAACAAACAAACAAGCAAACAAAAAAACCCACAACAACAACAAAAAAACACACCAAAAAAAAAAAAAAAGCACCCACCAACTAAACCCCACACCCACAACCTCACACACAACACCCCACCACAAACCAACAATCCCGGGCACTAGAGCACACCCTGAAGAGCCATGTCTACACGTTTCTTAAATACCTCCAGGGATGGTGACTCCACCACCTCCCTGGGCAGGCTGTTCCAGTGCTTGACCACTCTTTCAGTAAAGTAATTCTTCCTAATATCTAATCTAAACCTCCCTTGCCGCAGCTTCATACCATTTCCTCTGGTCCTGTCGTTATTCCCTTGGGAGAAGAGGCCAACCCCCGCCTCTCTACAGTTTCCTTTCAGGTAGTTGTAGAGGGCAATGAGGTCTCCCCTCAGCCTCCTCTTCTCCAAACTAAACATGCGCAGTTCCCTCAGCCTCTCCTCATAGGACTTGTTCTCCAGACCCCTCACCAGCTTGGTGGCTCTCCTCTGGACACGCTCCAGCACTTCAATGTCTTTCCTGTAGTGAGGGGCCCAAAACTGAACACAGCACTCGAGGTGAGGCCTCACCAGTGCCGAGTACAGAGGCACGATGACTTCCCTGCTCCTGCTGGCAAGGGAATAAGGGCTGCCCATCTAAGCACACTACCTCTTCCCATCACCAGGCAAAAATATGACCTTTTTTAAAGTGCCTGGGATACACAGTTCCCACATCTGGAGGATGTGTCTGTGCTGGTAGCCCAGGGAGCTGGTTTCCAGACACTTTGACTAATAGCCTGATTTCTGGCTTGCCCTAACCCTTGCCCTGGTTGATCCTGCTGGCTCTGCTCCATAGTCATCCGCCAAGGAGGGGTTGGTTGTGCCCATACGACATTGGTCAAAGTTGGGCACTTTAGGGCCACAGGGGCTGCCTGGGTTGTAAGTGTTTAGGCTTATACAGGACCAGAAGACACCATCTGGGCCATGAAGCCCGGACACCTACGCAGTCAGAGGTCCCCAAGCCACAAATTGGAGAAGAATGGGGACAGTCTAGGAGGAGTGTTGCTCTGTGCTCACCCCATTCTTATGGCTCTTCCCAGGGGTCTCCTCCAGCCTCAGTCAGGCAGAGGACATGAAGCTGCTGTAGCAGACGTGCAGTTCAGAAGAATCTATAGAGCACCCAATCCACTTGACACTATGCACCCTGGGCCATAGGAAATAAATGACAGCAAAAGACCAAATCAGGAACTGGAACATGCCTCAGGGAGAGAGGAGTGGAGACCCACAACACAGGTGCCTGGGCTTCTACAATAGCAAGGGAATTCATGGAATAAAATCTCGGATGATGCTATGAAGTGACCCAAGCTTCACTATCCAGCAGAAGGAAAATAAAATGCTAATTTAAAAACACAGTGCAGAAGAAGCTGACCTGCACCCCTCACACTGGTGTCTGATAATTCTTGATCCATCAGGACAGAGAGCAGAAGTGTTCCTGCGGCTTCGTGCCAAAGGCACCTGCCTGGGAAGGGAAGCCGTGGGTTCAGGTATCTGCTCCTCGTGCTGCTTTGGTATTTAACGTGAAAGACCAAACTACTGCCCCCACTTATTTTCATTCTCCCCATCTCCTCCTCTATAGCAATGACTGATGGATGTGCCAGGACGTCCCCTGATGTCCCCTTAAGTAACCCTCTGCCTTGAGGATTGGCCCCAAAGACAAGGACGTTTTATCCATTGGGGTTTTTAGCTGGAGATCAGATATAATTCCCTGCCCGGAGGGACATTTCTTGTCAGGCCAAACTCTAAGGTTCACACCCCTAAAGGTGCCTAATCCCTACCAGTTTCTGGTGTGACCCAGGGAGTATTGCCTAAATTCAGACATGAGCTGTGATGGCAACTATCCAGGGCTGCAAGACTTAAAGGAGAGTGACATACTTATTTGGGGACACGTCCTTCCAACTAAAGCAAATAAAAAAGAAGAAATAAATTAATAAAACCAAACAAACAAAACCCCCAAATGCTTTAGAAACATTGCGATTTTATCCACATTTCCCAGTTTTCCTTTATCCATCCACCACACACATTATTACACTTTTGCTGTTAAAAACGACAGAGAGAGAAAGAAAAATTAAGTAGGAAATAGTAAAACAAATAATTTTCTATTTTGTCAAGCAAGCAGCCTTCCCAGTTTAAAAAATAAAGTCAGAAGGTTTTCTTTTGAGAAGAACACGTTTGGTAAAAACGACCTGGTTTAGAAATCTCTGCCAGCTCTTGGTAACAAGCTGCCCTAAGAGCAGCGCTGCCTCCATCACGGCGGTGGTGGCACATCATTCACGCTGCCTTTCTCCTGCCTGACACACAGCTCCGCAGAACATCGCCGCAAACGCGAGGAGAGCGGCTCGTGATCTCCCACTCCCGTTGCTGGCCACCCTGGCATCAGCCGGGGTCATCCTTGGCTGCGTGCTCTGTGCACGTGTGTGCATGTGCACATGTGTGTGCACATGTGTGTGTGCGTGCAAGTTCCCACACTAAGCAAGGGGCTGCTGCAGCTTGACTTTCTCTTCAGCACCTCGTAACTTCTTGATGTCACTGCCCCTCTTTTATTTTTCCAGTGCAAAAACTTGCCTGAAGGCAGTTGTGTGAAGATGTAATGAGCTAATTACTTGTAACTGGGATAACCTGGAAGGAGAAAGGCTGGAGGACTGATAATGTGGGATCCTTACCCGCCCTGAGGACGCAGCCTACTTAGGGGACCCAAAGCTGCCAGCACATTTTCGGGAGCCAACAGTTTCCTGACTGGGGTTACCCAAGGGTAAGAGCATGGTGGTCCCTGTGCTAAAATCCCATTCTTCGCTCTGCATTTGAGCCTACCGTGACCACGACGGGAGCAGAGAGATCCTGTGATGGCACCAAGCCCCATGTATGCATCAGCAAACCTACCGGGACATCACTTATGTCCCCCCTCCCAAGCTCTCAGGGCTGTTTCTCCTGGAGCTGCTTATTGACTTGCCTCAACCCAAAACAACAACGTCAGTCATCATGCCTCTTCCCAGCTCCATCCCCACCCCTGGAGTAAGGAAAAGCGTCGAATAATCCTCCTCCGTTCGGTGTGTGGTCTGGTTTTCCGTGTCGTCATGCAGACAGTACATAGACAGGGGGTCAGGCGGGTCATCAGAATGCTAATAAGAAATCTGATTGATGAGCCGGTGCCTCGGGGATGAATGGGATACTTAATTAATGACTTCTGCTCTGTTTAAGAAAAAGTTTCCCTTAACTTCCATCCCTCTTTTTTTTTTTTAAAAAAAAAGGGAAAAAAAAAAAAAAAAGAAAAAAACCCCTCTATAATCCCAAGTTTTCCAAACAACATAAAGGGAACTTCAAAGAAAGACATGGTCAGTTTTTATGTGTTGGGTTGGTTCAGTGATTCTTTCCTTTCTTTGTTTACAAGGGCAGCCAGGCTTGATTCCAAGGCTGAAAAAATAAAAGGCCACATTGTTCAACCAGATTCTGGATTTTTACAAGAAATTTCCTCCTTCCCAGTAAGGCAATTAACTGCTTCATTTCTGGGTCCGCGAGAACCAAACCGCCCCGCCGGCCCTGTGAAACTCAGCAGCCGTCAGTTCCTGCCAAAACACAGCTCTGCTTCGGAAACAAGATGTTCTATGGAGACGCTATTGTCCCATTAAAAGTTAACCAGCGAGCCAGCACTGGTTGGTTTGGTTTTTTTTCAGGAAAATAAAAGCCTGGGGGGGAAAATACCTGGTAGACACTTCGCTTAGGAACATCGGGCTGTGTATTCAGGGCGATTGGAATGGGATTTCAACCCAGCAATTAGCAACGGGAAAACGGCAACAGTTTTAAAACGGTCTCTTCCGGATTGATGTGGAAGGTTATTTCATGGTAAATGAATAGCAGCAGGAAAGAAGATGAAAAGGGAAAAGAAAAGGAAAAAAAAAAAAAAAAGAAAACCCACATAAACGATTTTTTTAACTCTGAGGTCTTTTTTTAGGAACCGGCTCAGCTGTGGCTTTCAGGGCAGAACAAGCTGCTCGGTCTCAGCACCGGGCAGACGGGAGATGCCAACGGAGCAGCGTGGGTGATGGATCAGGCCCCATGTACCTCCCACCCAGATTTGGTCACTCCCAACAAACATCTCTGGCTACCTTGTGGGCTCAAAGACCACAATATGCAGCCAGGTCCATGGGCTCAGCAGATTCAGGGGACCTTGAGCCCCTTTGGTGGACCCAAGTGGGGAAGCAATTGGTGTCCCTCATCCCTGTATGCACTTTGCCAGCCCTTTGCTTGGGTTTAGGGACATCCTTAACACTAAGCCCATTGCAAGAACATTTCAGTAAGCAGGAGCTGTTCATGTGCTCAAAGTTAAGTGTATATTGAAGCTCTTGGCTGATCCAAAATACATAGGAGGGAGAGATGGATCCTGACCAAGCCGGCGGCTGTGCCTGGCAGCGATGCTCAACCCAGGCTTGCAGGACCTGCAGGCTGCCTTTTGCTAGAGCTGGATTTTGATGTCTCTTTTTAAAGATTTTTAACTTCTTGCAGTAATCCTGTGTGCATTCTACATCACCCACTGATCTGTTCAGCTGTAGCTTTACATGCCATTAAAAATAATTTCTTTTAAAAAAGTCAAGGGACCCTAAGGGCACCAAGAGTCTGCATCCATCTGAAATTTGGGCACAGAAGAAAATGTGCCAACTCCAGAAGAATAAATGGCAGGCATGGCTTTGACCCAGCAGCCTAGTCTACTGGCAATTTGTAATTTTAAAAAAATAGTGCCTGAATTTTCTAAGTGAGTAGACACCTGCTTCAGCCTAAGGGTGTAGAGCACCAGCTACTCTCACCAGCTGGTTAAAATCCCACTTGCTCAAATCCCACTCATGGGGCATTTAGGACTCTCTCATTTAGGTATTTTATTACCTAAAATGCACTGACCTATTTAAAGTGATGGGAAAGTTCAGAGCCACCTTTTACCCCTCATCTTGGCTCCCACAGGTGTGATCTCCTACTTGATTTTTATCTAAGAGATGAAGCCTGCTCAGAGGCAGCAAAGCAGGAACATAAAATGCCCAAATGTTCTCATTGGTGTGCCCCACCTGACCATTATTTTAGGGAATTTGAGCAAGTCCGGGTTTACTTTTAGCCCTTCAGCTCTTTCTGCTTAATAAACTAAAAGGCCTTAAACAAGTTGGGCAACAGGAGGAAGAGGAGGAGGAGGGCCGAGGTGTGGGAACAGAGCAGGTCTCTGACCTTCCTGGGGACCTCGCTTGGGACACACCGGCTAAAGGAAAGGGAGGAACAGAAACAAGTGAGAAAAGACCTGCCAAGGGATGCTGGGCAGCTAGGAAAAAAAAAAAAAGAAAACAACAAAAACCAACCAAGCCAAGGTTTACCGCCGGGGGTTGATTTGCATTTGTATCGGGCACTTGGGGAATACGGATAAAAACCCCTTTATTTTTCAGGGGAATTCAGGGAATATCAGCAGCAACATCCATGCATCAGCACAAAAGGGAAAACAGAAGTATTTTGGCGATCCCGCTCTTAGGCAGCGACAATGATAACGTCAGAATAACACACCTCTTGCCCTTTTTTCATGGGTCCCACCAAGAAAAGCAGCTCAAGCACAAAATTGCAGTCGCTTCTGGTGGTGGCACGTGTGGGAGAACTCAAGGAGGGAGGTTAGATGGGGGTGGATGTCACTAGCAATGTATTGTTAAATTGTGAACAAGAGTCTAAAACTAACATCAGAGCCCTCTGTATCTCCTGCTACCGATGTCCATGGAGCTCCGTGGCTCTCCCGCCTGCCTGCTGGGCACTGGCAGTGTCAAAGCAAAGCAAAACTGAAAATTGTAAAGAGCATTGGCCAAACATTGAAAAAGAGACCTCTCCCCTGGAAAAAGGCCAGTTGTCATTTGTGGCCACTGAAACATTTTCTGTGGCTGAGCTTCTTCTCACACCTCAGGCTGTGGCTGCTCACTGTGGGTGCAGGACACGCTGGTCGATCCTAGATCCCACCAGCTCCCAGCTAGAGATCCCATCCGCATGTGTTTCATAGAACCACAGAACCACAGAATGGTTTAGGTTGGAAGGGGCCTTCAAAGATAATCTAGTCCAATCCCCCTGCCGTGGGCAAGGACAACTGAGCTTGAACACTTCCAGTGATGGGGCATCCATCCGGTTATGGAACTATCTATCTCTGTATCCCCTAAATACATTAAATGTCTTCCTGCTGAACTTCTGGAGGTCTCCAGTCTGGTGGCTTTTCAGGTTCAGGGGCACCTCTCCTGGGCAGATGAACATCTATGAGCTGCTGGACCTCTGCTCTAATTCTGATTTAGTTAAACAGCCATCTGAACTCTACCTAAGCTGTGAAAAAGCAGTGAATTGGCCAAAGTTGTGACAGATGGGAAAAGGGAGCCACTCTCCACACCTGGTTTTCCAATAGGAGATGTGAAGACTGGTCCCAGACACTGCTCTACTCTGTCTCTACTGGGGAGGTGACAGCCTTCCAGACCATGCTCTGGCAGCTCCCAACCCAGTAATACAGTTATAATTTGTTTGTCACTAGAGCCAGTGACTCTTATTACAGCCGTAAGTGCTTTGCTGGATCACAGACCCAGACAGCTCTGCAGGTAGACCCGTGTTCGCTTCTTGTGCCTGGCACTCCCAGTGAAGGAGGGACTGGTTCACCAGTGCACTGGTCCAGGGCATTGCCTACCACTGGGCAGCTCCACATGGCCAGCTTCTTTCTGCTGCACAGTTTTGTGGAGATTTACTCATTTTGCAGTTTTAAGGACCAAAGAGAATCACTGAGCTCCTCTCATACCCCAAGTTAAGGTGTTGATGCTACTTCTCCCATAACAACCTCAGCCTCGGTCTGTGGCCGGAGTGATGCTGTAGGAGGGCTCCATGCACAGCTGGTTCAGAGGAATTGGGGACAACAGTTGCTTCCAGGTCACCGGCAGTGACATCTCTCCCATGCACATGGTGGATCAGGTGAGGACATGGGTCTACCACCTCAGGTAGTGCCTGAGGCCACAGCCCAGCTCTGTTACTGTGTTACGGGAACAGCTCTGAGGCAAAGTCTCTTCTGCTATAAACCAATATCTGCTGTTCATCCCTGAGATAATGGCGGGGAAGCCTTCCCTGATCCTTTAAATGCCCTTGAGAAACATTTTTCCCCCTGCTTAAATAAACAACGTGATCCTCTGGAGACGGAAGGGTCAAAACCAGGATGGTTTTGCTTGTCTGTTTGTTGGTGGTGTGTACCAGACCAAAGCAGTGCAGTACGTGGCCCTCCGCTGCCATTTCCCAGCTGAGGAACAACTCACAGGTAACTTCGGGCTTGGCTCACTTCAGGCTTTGCCCACATAATTCCTTATTGCACCTTTGCAGCAAACTTTAGGCCATGTAGAGCTTCAGTTGGGTGAGGAAGGGTCACAAAAAACAAAGCGGTGACATAAAATGGTTTAAAATTGCAGCTGTGGCAGCACTAACCTGTCGACACCTGCATCTCCTGGCACCCATGTGCCGGGGGTTGTTGGCGTTGCAGAAGACATTGCCCTCTACACTCACCATCGGGTTTTATATACGTCCTCTTCATCCAGGAAGTCTCCATTCACAAAAAGAAGCTCCCAAAGGGAATTTGCTGCCATTTCTAGATGTTTTGGAGGATGGGGGGGGTGGGAGGAGAAGGGAGGGACTGAGATAGCAGAGGTCGAGCCCCTGGCTTACTCTGCTGATCAAATCCCGGGCTGCGGCATTACCTTCCTTTTCAGCTGACCCAGTCCCAGCGCTGTGACTGCCTATTCCCACGCCATGTCAAAGGGAAGGTTTACATTGTTCACTGGATATTAATTTAAATTATTCTGGGGCGCTTGGAAACCACCTCTCTTCCCTCCCCCCCCGCCCCCCGGCCCCTTTCAGTCTCCATGGGGACTATCGCAGAAGCTGGGATATATCAACGGGCAGCCACCGACACACCAATCTTCCTCCCCTTCTGCCGCAAACTGCCGCGAGCCATTTTCACTGTCAGCATGAGGGGACACACTCATATTTTGCTGAACGACTTGCTAGGACAAGAGGGATAGAGAGAGAGAGAGAGAGATAGATAGATAGATAGATTTTTGCTCATTAGGGAGTAGTACAATAACCTATTAATACCGGTTTCCATTTGTTCCTGAGGTTCACACACTTGTGTTGTGGTTCTTTTCTTCACACCAACATCCTGCTGCTTGTTGATGGTATTAATAATACACCCAGCGGGAGGCTGTGCCCCCTGGGGTCCGGGCTGTCTGAATAATTATTGAATGACATTAGGGTTGTTCTGTAAATTACTTTGTGACCCAGGAATTCAGCAGGTTACCGCTATAACTCAGGCTCTCGCACTTGATTGCACTCACCTCCCGCTGCCCCGACATTTATTAGTCTAGTTTGCGTAGCAAGGACTGACTTCATCCGTGGGGAGGAAAGGTGGGAGCCTCTGCTCTCCTCCAGTGTGACCTGGGAGGGCCTGGCCTCTTTTAGTGGTCCTGTTTGTGGTGATTGAGAAGAGGGGACTGGTCTTTGCAAGGAAATAACATCCTTTGCTTCCTCTCCGGCACATGCTGAAATGTTATGGGGCAGCTGAAGAGCCCAGTTTGCAAGGCTGGACACATCAGCAGGCTGTAAGCAGGGAGGAGGAGGTCGTTCCTTTCTTTCTGGAGGAGGAACACTGTTTTTTCCCCCCGCATGCTCATACATATATACACATTTCATGGAGAGGGGACCACCGTTTTCCTCTTGGACCAGAGGAATGGGGCTCCACATCACCAAAGCCTGCCTCAGCCAGGAAGTTAAGGGCAGGCAGTGGATGAGGTGCTTGGAGGAACACCAACAGGCGTTAAACACAGCAAGGTGTTGAGCTGCTTCCTATCAGATTGATGCACGTGCAGGTGTGGAAGCAGAGCTCTGGGTGCTTGGAGAATCTCAGTGTTGGAAATAGCGACCCACTGGACCGTGCCTGCCATGACTCCTGAACACCCCCCCCAGCATCTGCCCAGATGTACTGGAGAACTTCCCTGGGAGCGGTGGGCAGCCATGGAGCACTGCTCAAGACTAGGACAGTGATACCACATTAAAAGGCTATAATTCCTCCTGCAGAAAAACAGTCAAGACATGTCTGGTCTTATTCTGGTTCAAATTCCTCACTTATGAAATGGTGATAAAGTATCTGCAATATAACAACAGTGACCCAACGCATAGTTCTCTCAGACTCATTTGACCATATGAAGCATCCTCCAAAAGAAATCCTTTGCTGCTTTCAAGGAGGCAGCCCAGGCAGTTCTTTTGCCCCATCCCAGCTTTTTTGACAGTGCATAGCTGTTAAAAATGCTCCGCAGCCCCTCACAGAAATGACTGGGTTCTGTTTTCACAGCAGCACGGTGGCTGTGGTCACTGAACGTCACTTCTAAAGCTCATCTGTACGACAGCATTGTAGCAAGGCACACCTAAAGGCCCTGCTGCACATCAGGGCTCTGAGGGCAGAGCGGTGTGGGGCTTTCCTCCCTTGTCCTGGCAGCCGGTCAGATCTCAGCTGCAGGATCCATGGCAGAATTGATGTAGGGATGCAGACAGCAAGAAGGTGATCAGAAAAGATGAAATCCTTTCAATGTTGCAAGTATTTTAGAGAACAAGTGCTTTCAAGACTAGTCCAAGCATATCTTCTACACAGAGACCAAAAAAGAAAACATGTTCTCAGGTTTCAGGTTCTTCTTTGGCATTTCTTACCCTTGCAGATGACACCAAGTTGGAGGAAAGAGTTAATACACTCAAGAAAGGGCGGCCATTCAGACAGATGTGCTGAAGGAAGGAGACAACAAGAACCTCATGAAATTCAACAAGAGCAAGCACAAAGTTCTGCCCCTTTGGGAAGGTAGGGCTCATTGCAGTGATGTAGGCTGGGCACTGACAGCCTGAGGAGCAGCTCTGCAGAAAAGGTCCTGGTGGACATCAAGCTAGGTACAAGCCAGCTGTATGTCCTGGGAGCAAAGAGACTAACAGGAGCAGAGCCAGGAAATCCAGGGAAGGGATCATCCCCCTCTAGTCGGTGCTTGGTGACCACAAATCAAATGCTGCATCCAGCTTGAGGCCTTGATTGTCTGGAGCAAGTTTAGGGGAAGACCACGGGCATGGCTGGGGCTGGACCTCTTGGCCTGTGAGGAGAGAATGGGGGAGATGGCCTTGTTGAGCCTGGAAAAGGAAGAGCTTTGGAGGCACCTAACAGCTGCCCTCAATCCCTATGAAGGTCATCAAGAAGACAGAGCCAGGCTCTTCATAACAGTGGCTGGTGGGAGGATAAAAGAGCATCTAAACTGAAACAAGAGGTTCAGACCCGATGCAAAATTTTTCCACCACGCCAACAGTTGAGCACAGAGAGGCTGTGCAGCTTCCATCCCTGGAGGTTTTCAGGACCCAACTGGATACATCACTGAGCATCCTGGTCTGACCCCGTAGACGACCCTGCTGTGGGCAGAGGGTTGAGACCAGAGGCCTCCTGAGGTCCCTCCAACCTAAACCATCCCATGATTACTGGTCGTTCAGCAGCCTGCTGAAGGCCTCGGCTGCACAAATTGCTTTCCCCTCCTGAAGAAAATCCAGAGTTTGACACAATCTGGGACTGGTTTTTAGGTTGTGCACGAAGTCCTTGGGTATTGTCCGTCTCCACAGCAGAGATCCCAGTGTCATCTCCATGAACCGGGCAGCCAGAGGGGCATGTAAGGCTCCAGCTCAGCGCCTGTCTCCGTGGAGAGACACTGATGCTGAGGTGCCTCTTGTCCCTGAGGCACAAGGGACAAGAGTGAGAGGAGGATGGTGGTGAGAGGAGACAGTACTTTTCACTTAATCTGGGAAAGGCAGCAGCTCAATACCCTTTTCCTCCTTACATGCTGTTTTGAGGATGTTTGGATAACAAATTACCAAATACAACATGTTTGTGTCTGCTATAAAGCCAAATCCACGTGCTAAAAGAGTCCCAGAGCCACTACTTGATTTTTTTAAACACTTCCACAGGATAGGGGGTTCTACCTATCTTGCTAACCGTTGCAGACAACAGGATTTCCTAATGTTTCTAAGATCCGTGTATCCAGATGGACACAGGGAAATGGAAAATTCACAAGCACAGACCTACGAACAGTGGAGGAGCTGAGTAACGCCAGGCTGGTACCAGCCAAGGTCCAGCCATGGCTGCATCCCGCAGCATCACCCCTCGGTGCTGTCCTCCCTGTCCAAGCACGGCCGTGTTCTCCCCTGCTCGGGTGTCACCCTGCCATAATTTTTCCAAACCTTTCCAAAGGGTTATAGGGAAAACAGGACCTTCGGGGAATTCCCCGAAGCCCAGGATCCACCCAGGAAGGGCACAGACACAAAACCAGGCAGGGTCCTGTCACCCCAGCAGGCTCAGAAAGGAGAAAGCGCTTCTGCGTGTCACGTTGCGGGGGACGTGATTTTGCAGGAGGGCAAAAAGGAGGATCCCTCTATTCAGGTCGCAGTCAAAGGGAGCGGAGGGTGCTCGGCCGCCTGCCGGAATTGGCCTCGTATTGGTTACACCCCCGGCTATTCGAGGAAAAACTTGGCCTCTCAAAGCTCTCTGCCTCTCTCCTGCGCCTTTGTATTCTCTAGAAGGTGAAGCATAAGGGTATAAAAAAGCTGCAAACAAGTTCCTACCTCTGGAGACCAGGCATTTACTCTAAGAAAGAAAGACCAATTGCTTCCCAGAGCATTGTCCACCCACATTAGAGAAAGGATTAAGCAGATACATTCAGCTATTCTAACAGATTTTCTTTAAACCTTGAATACGCCTCTCACACTCGGTAAGATAATCACATTAGTTTTGTCATTAAAAGATCCCTTTTATAGAAAGTACCTAAACCGCTTAAACCACCCAGAGAGGTCGCATACATTAGAAAACAACAAGACAAACGGAAGGGATTTGCTATTCCCGGTCTCAGTGTTTCGCTGCCCTTACTTTCTAAACTGGGGGATTGAACTAAAAGATTTTGCAAATCGCCAGCGGAGGGGAAAGCCCCCGAGAGCTGGGCAGCAGCAGCCGCCCCCTGCCCTACCCCACCCCCTGCCCCAAGGAGCCCTCGCTCCCCACCGGGGAAACACTCAGATACAGCACTGACACCTTATAGAAACTACAACTCCCAGTACGGAGATGCCCACGTTACACCCAAAGCACCTCAACCGCCAGCCGGCACCCAAAAGTTCACATCTGGCACCCAAAACCCAACTGCAAGATAAGCAACGGCTGGTTTAGCTCATTACCACCTCGGGGAACACAAATATGGGGTAGTCACCCTAAAGGAACGTGCTCTCGCTCTTCACTGCTGTGGGCATTTGATGTCTCCGCATCGCGCTCCAGGACCATGGGGACCTCCATCGTGGGGGTGCAGAGGGGACAGAGCGGGTCCCCGCCTCGGCGAGGCTCAGGGGAGCCATACAATTAGCTGTCAGCAATGTAACCCAGGCTAGAAAGCAATTTCTTCACTGGGCCTCAATTATTGAAAGGACACAGAGAAGGAAAGTGCCCTAAAGCACGTGGATCAAATAATTTCAGATTTGCTGGTGAAATTGAGTTGGGGGGGGAAAAAAAAGAAAGGTTGATCCGGGGCTCCAACGCTCATGTCTCTGCAGCCAGAGGCAGTGCTGGGAAATCAAGGAATCAAAATAATATAAGAGCATAAAGCTAGTGATATCAGCAGAAGCTGCAACCTTTAAAGAAGCCCAGCATCTTTAAAATGATAAAATAGGGATTTTTAACAACAGAAGGGGAATTTTGAAAAGCACTTAAGCACAGTGAATTTATCCCAGATATCATCCTTAGTTCGGATCTTTTGCTGTTTCTTCACTGCTCAGGTAACGCAAGGTAACACATTTTCTGCTATCTGCACTGACAAACCAGACCATTTTAGGTTTTTTAACATGGACTTTGAAGAAGTTGGACTTGTAAAGAGTTATTTTTGTAAGATCAAGGTTTTGGTTTAAAAACACACAAAGAAGCTAAACTATAAAAAGAATCTAGACGCTACAGTAGTAACACCTAGTGACGTGCTAAACATCAACACCGATGACACTATCAGGGCAAATGAGAGAGACAGAGGCGCGACGGGATTCAAAGCAAGCTCTCCAAGTGATCATTTATGAATTGTTCCTAGGGAGTAAAAATGCATGGTTTCGACTTCAGAAAGATTTCTATTTTAAGGAGAAGCTGCATATTTCAGAAGTATGAGATGAATGTGTTACTTACACAGCTCTGTGAAGACCTATTTTATTGTTCCAACACCAGCACAAGTCTGTCCGCACAGTGGTCTTTTAGTACAGGCAATTCCTTCAAGCTGGTCAAGGCTGTGCATTCGAGTATCACCAGGTCACAAGTCTGAGCAGTTTCAGATGTATTAACTCAAACTACCATAGAAATCTTCCTTTTTTCCCCCTCTAAACACGTGAACGCACGCCCCCAGTCACAGCACAGCAATGAGTTCTGAATCAACAGGGGAGAGCAAAAAATGTGGGTCTGGAGCACGCGGTCCCCTGTCCTCTCTCAACCCCCTGCTTATGGGCTCCAGAGCATCCTCCTGACCTCGGAAAGACCCGATGATTCCACCATGAGTCCTGGAAGGAGCTAAAGCGTCTGTCAACGTGCAAATTTTTAGCATGCAGAAAGCTCTTGAGGCCATTCAGGATTCTTTCCCACTCCTTAGAGATTAGATCCACAACAGCTGAACATCCTCTTTAAGAGCAGAGGTAGAAAAAAAAAATTATCCTTTTATTTAAAGCATACTGACATTCGTCTGCAACACGGTGGGTGGACAGCATGGGAGACAAAACTTGAGTCTCGCTTTGCATACACCTTTCCTGTGATTTAGAAACCATGTTCCAGGTTCCTGGAGGGACTTCCCTTTCTACAGACTCCTTTCACGATGCAGTATTTGATAATCTTCGGAATTAAAAATACCTACAAACACAACAATTTATTGGCAGAAGATACTTAGCTCCCTCCCAAGACTACACACCTTTTACCCTGCATGATTAACTCTTTGGGCTACACAGTTAAAACCTCCGCTTGCAGGGTCACAAAGTGCTGCAGAGCCATCCACACAACCTTCATCCTCACCATCTGACATCTTGTGCGTACCTTGGGGACTACCTCAACTAGTTTTCCTCCCACTCCACCTGAGTCAAGCAGAAACAAGACACCATATTTGCAGAACTCCGAATCTGCCAAGGGATTAAAATCCACATCCTTGCAAAGCAAAATCCAGTTCCAGAATCTCACATTTGATTATTTTATTGCATTTTTATTGAAACAAACTGCAGTTTCACCAGTAACATTCATGTTTTGGGCAAATCATTCATTTTCTTTCCTTCTGGATTTTCCCCAGTGAGTAGGAAACATACATTTTTAAATTGCAGTCATTCATGACCCGTGCCAAGGACACACAAGCCCGAGATGAAGTACGGCCCATCATCATACGCCCAGAAGGAGGAATCAGCCATTACCCGTGGCCCATTTTGTTCTCACCACGAAACAAGCAGAGAAGCCAACGTTCAGATGAGGTAGCCAAACACCACAGACAGCCCCTCGGTAGCATACAGAGGTGTCTACACAGATTTTAAGATGAAGTCTGAATGCTTAAGGTAAATAAGACCTAAAGTTTCAACTACTCAACTTGAGGGGTAAAAAAAAAGTAGAAAGGAAGAACAATTAAGAATAACAGCACGTCAGTCATCTAATTCAGAAGCTGGTCCAAGCAGTAAGAACCTGATCCAAAGTGCACTTGAATCAGAGTCTCACTGAATGGAATAGTAGGATTAATAAAAAATAATAATAATAAAAAAGAACAACAATCCACACAAAAAAAAAATCCACAAACAAAACCACACTGGACAACTTCTGTTTTAAATGCAATTTCTCAAAATTCAAAATTGCATGTTTTTTTTACTAAAATGGCTTTTTTTTTTTTTTTTCTGCTTATGGAAGGAATAAAAAAAGCAAGAAAAGAAGAATAAAATTTTAAATTACTTATGCGGATCAAAACTAAAAAGCACTTTTCAAACAACAAAGAAGCTATTTCCTGAGACAGTAAGTCAGCCAGCAGGGGAGAGAGAGCAGACTCAAGCTGATTACAATATCCAGTGGCTGTTAACAGCCCAGTGCATGGATATCCCCACATCCTCCTCCATACAACATGGAAATGTTTATCCCAGGACTTGCACTTGGAGCAACACCCTGAACAACCAGTGGGAGCAGCTGGACCAGGCTCTTGCTTGCTCAGTTAAACCATTTGTGATTCTCAAATTTATATTTACTCTTGCAGATTCCATTCCTTGCAGTAAAGCAGGACATCACCATACATCTATTAACATGTAAGAAGATACAAAGGTATTTCTAAAAACTTGACTGTAATTCACTTGGTTAAAAAAGATTTGTTTCCAAAAACTCAAGGCCACCATGTCATTATAAAGTACATGAGCCAGAGACTGCAGTGTATTTACAGCAGAATACCAAGATCTGGAATTACTTGAAAAGGGATTGCCAACAGCTTTCAGTCAAGAAGTTTCAGGCAGGTTCTACATAGCTCTTCCTTCTCCCCACGTGGCTCTTCTCTGGCCTTGTTCTCTACAGTCTCTTAAGAAATTACCTTGCTCAAGAGCATGAGAGGTTCAGATTGCGGAGTATGAACATAAATGCCATGTTTAACATAAGATGAGGGAATGCCAGGAACTCTGTTGGAAAGAGGATGCACAGGAGTGTATTAAGTGATAAAATTTCAGTGTTGGGTTCGCTTTGTTCCCAGAGGATGGGAGGAGACTGGGAACAGAAAAGGCCACCTGGCGCCTTGGGAAAATACTCCACTATCAGGCATATCATCAAAGCCGAGAAAACTTTTCAACAGAATTAGAATTTTAAGAGTCTGGGGACAAGAAGCCTTCCCCGACTCTTTCTGAAATGGGGTTGTCCTTTAAACTGCAAAGAATCCTTTCTGAAGAAGGGCTCCAGTGTGAATGAAGCCAAAGCTGGAAGACGAGGGGACTGCCCCAGCCATTTATTAATGTCAAATATGCTGTCTCATGAATCAGGGCAGTTTGTCTGGTTTGGAAGCCTTACAGAAAGCCCAGTGCACCTGGCTTGTTGAGCTCAGCATCAGGCTTTAGGCTGATCCAAGAGGATAGCTGCATTCTGTGTTTTGAATAGTTTGTCCTGCAAACAATTTTTTTTTTTTTTTTTAAAAAAAAGGCTTTTATTGAAGAGCCATCAGCAAACAGATCATGCAGAATTTGAACAATACACAGAATGGAGGGGAGGGGGGAATCCAAACAAGGCACAGCCCCAATTATTTGTCACTTCATAAGATCTCGCCAGGACAAGTGTCACATTCGCTCTTCAAGAGAATAGCTTCGAAAGCTTCCTGATTTGAAAAAGCAAAGTGTTTGGGGGGGGATACACACACATACAAAATACACGCAGAGTTTTCTTTGGCAACCATCATCACAGTGGCAGGTATTTTGGGATTAGGACAAACAGCGGAAGAAGAAATAAAACCCTGCTGCAGATTGTGCATGCTCAGCCAGCTATCAGCACAGTGAGTCTGGGCCCAGCCCTGACCATTCAGTACAGCGCAGAATGGAAAAGCCACCTAAGGCAGCTTTGATTAATAAGCTGCCAGAAAACTAAAGAGGGAAAAAAAAAAATATTTACTTCTTTTCCAGCATCAGTAAGGGCTGGGGGTTTTTTTGTTTGTTTTTGTTTTTGTTTTTTACAAACGGCACAGCTGGTTTCCCCATGCCTTCCCCACCTCTCCACCAAGTATCACAGTAAGATGTGATTTCTCTTCCCCCACCATCTCCATGCTCCTGCCGTGACAACTTACACCAGCTGAGATTGTCTGAAATTCAATCCCACTGAAGGCAGCAGGATTTTTCGTCATTAACAGCACTGCCATTTAATCCACTGTATGTACCAGCGGTCAGGACAACCACCCAGCACAGCGAGGAAGGCATCAAGCCTACAACAGGAACTCTATGGTAAAATACAGCATTTAAGAGCAGAAGAGGAAAGCAAGCCAGAGCAGGCAGCTCAATCTATGCGCTTTGACTAGTTTATCATCTGGGAAATGCTCTCCATCCATCTGCGCCTGCTTCTCTCAGGGGCACAAGCAATGGTTAGCTCTGCAACACAGGCGAGGAAGCGGGAGTGAAATGCTCAGACGACCGTGTGATAAGGCCCGGCCCTGTTCCCAGCAAAGCCAACAGAGGTACAATGGCCACAGTTGTTGCAGTACCACCTTCAGTGGCTGTGCCTGGCCTTTTCGATCCACTGCTTCATGTAGCAGATTTCCAAGGCTCGAGCTTGCTGCACAGATTTGGGGTCCGCGGGGTTGCGGCTGCGCAGGTCCAGGTGATGGGCTCCATCTGGGATCATGATTGCCACAAGGGAATCAGTGATGTTCTGGGTCACCCCACCGGCAGACCATGGGTCCAGGCCACCATTGCTGTAAGGAAAGAACATCTCATTAGGGTACATCTGCATGGTACAGGGTAAGGTACAGCCCCACGGCAGTCAGCAGTGGAGCTGCAGCTCACATTGACGTATCCCCATTGACTTTCAACTATTTTTGCGCATAATACAGGCAGAAACAGACCTCAGCCCTGTCTTGATGTCTTGTGCCCACCCCTCTGCTGAGAGGAGCCTTCTCAACAGAGGTATGGAGCTATTAGCAGCTTAAGCAAAGCTATGCTGTCATTAATTATCTGCTAATTCAAATAACCTATAATAGTGCCACAGGCTCTGGAAATAGATCTGCTGCCACCCGTCATTGTCAAAAAAGGTCCAAGTTCCCCTGTACTAAGGCATGTCCAAATTCCCAAATCAAAGCACTTTGCTTCTCTTCTTCACAGTCTGCCATAAATGAATAACCAACTGGGACCCTTTAGAACTGAATTTTCAGGAAGTTCTACCTTTTGCTGTCTCAGCTGGGTGCCAACCTGATTTTGCAAAGAAATGCTTGGACCTTCCTTTACACAGAATCTTCATGGTTGGAAGGGACCTTTGAGATCGAGTCCAACCACAAAAAAAAAGAACCAACACACCAAACAGACAAACAGTCCCCATATTTCTAATAACCACCATATTAAAGCTTTTATCCCTCAAGAAACTGTCTACAATGACTCTTCCTCTGTGACAGGGTAATTTAATGCAATTTACTTCCCCCTCCTCCCTCACCTCCAGTCAATGAAAGGATTCCTTGTGCTGTAGATCTGGCTCCAAATAACGCCTGGCTCATGGAGCAAACCAATGGCTGATCGGGGATGAGAGTTTTGCCTCTCTCATTCCTGGCTTTGGACTTCACCCAGTAACCCCTACTACCTCTTATTTTCCTTTACTGCAATCTTTTTCCCACACATGGTCCATCTTTTCATGTAGAAAGCAAGCAGTATCTGTATATTTATGGAACTACACAAATCTAGATCTGGTCCTCTTGTAAAACACTACACCTACCCGCAAAAAGAAACACTGGAGATGGACTGTTGTATGTCAGTGTAAATTTCTAGGAGGCTCTAAGAAATTAAAACATCCTTGGGCGATAAGAGGTATGCAGCTAGAAGAATACCACAATGGCAGCTCCAGAAAATAACACAAAGAAATTATTTTTTAAAAAAAGTTCTGTAGAAGTAACTAAGAACCTGATGGGGCCTGAACTAATACTTTTAGTTTTGCGTAAAAAAAACCAAACACACACCACCAAACCCCAACAAGTATCTTGAATTGCTGTAGTTCTTTATTTTCAGTGGTTCTAAATATGACTTGGGAAGAGAAACATTTTGTACCTGCAAAACAAAAAGCATACAGAGCTGACCAATAAGCAAAAAGCATTTGATTTAAAAGGTCGCCTGAATCAGCAGAGCACCTTGGCAACAGGGGGATGAGTTGCTGAGAGACTCAAGATGTACATGAGCTTGGAGCTTTTGGTCCCAGTCATGTGGAAACTAAGCATGCCACAAGAAAACAACACTGCCTCTGGCTTCTCTGGGAGCTTCTGGCTGAGTCCTCTGCAGCTCCTGCCAAATGATGGCACCAGAGGCACTGACGCAGTTTGGGAAACTATACTTGCTGGAAGGAGGGGGGATGGAGGGATCACCACAAAATAATCATAAATCTTAAGCAGTTTTACGGAATAAAGCAAGTCAGTACTAACTGGAATGGGCTATTTATGTGTTAGAGCTAAGCATGCATGTAAGTACTTGTTTGCCCATCTTACAGGGCAGGATCTTCCCCGATGTAAACAGAAGTAGTGAAAGGAAAGAAAAAAAAAATAAAAGAGTCAGCCCTTCCTTTCTAGCTGTGGCCAGGCAAATAGGGCTTCAGAAAAAAAAACTAATGCAAAATACCAGCACACTAGTCCTGTTTAAGTCATCGTATTTCCTTGGCAGCACAAATAGGGTCCCAGAGCAAACAGTTCCCTTTCCTGTCACCTCTTCAGAGCCTTCTCAGCCCTCCAGTCCTGCCCAGAACAAGGAGGTTTTACACAATCTTAACAGCACTGTTTGTACACCCTTTAACATGCCCACTCTCCACAACTACCAAATTTCCTTTTATTAACTTTTTTCCTCTCACCTTTTCTCTTCAGCCAGCCATTGTTCTGCCTTCTCTTCTTTTCCTCCATTCCCTTCTTTTATGCTAACAATCCTCCCTTCTGCACATAGCTCCAGTGTCTCTCAAAACAGAGCCTTCACTTTCTGCCTCTCCCCTGCCAGTGCACAACTGGATAGATAAGTGCCCTTAGAAGCACACAACCTAGGTGTGACCCATCCAGACTCAAAATTATCAGTTATTGGACTGTGCACACTAAATATCATAACATCTGATATAACCTGAGCTGATTTTGACTACCACGGTATGTTGATGACGAGACACTACCAACTCTCCGCCACCACATGCATGAAAAGCGTTAAAATGCTGTTTCCACCGCTGTGAGGCACTTCCACACCAAGCACACAGCGTGTTCCAGTAAGCGCATCAGGAGTGGAAATTGCTGGAAGAGAAAGGGCAAACAGGGTTCTGAAAACCCCAATTTCCTCAAACTAGTGTTTAAATAAAGATGCACTGCCCAGGACAGGCAAGTGATGTCTGCCTACAGCCTGAGTAACCACACACTCCATAACTCCAAGAAGGTACCAAGGTGGCAATGGAGATTCCTGCGTCGATATCATACAATCTGTACAATACAGCGTGAATCTGCAGAGCAATGCGCTGCTGGCAGAGGGAGAAGCAGCAACACCAGTTCAAGCATCCTGGCCAAATCCCACTGTGGCTGGATAAATCCACCCTACAGTGGATCTGGTTAGATGGCGCATGCTTCCCCTCCTGCGCTAAACTCTTGTGGAAGTTGCCCGACACTTGAAACAGTGCTTTTTACCCCACAGGGAGCCGCATCCCCTGGTAAACACAGGGATATTTTTTGTAAAGCACTCCGCATTGTTCGAGGATAAAAGGCTCTTATATAAAATGTACAGTGTTGACAATGTATTTGTTTGAAGAGAAACAACCCAGCTTGAGATCCAAAGCTTTGTGCGTACAGCACTACTTCTTCATTCATTTGGTTGCTTTCAAGCTTTTCTCATTTCAAGCTCCTTCAGCTGGCAGAAATTCTTAAACACTTTGATTTGTTTGCTTGTCTATCGCTTACAAAGCGGATTTCTACTGTACAGAGCTGTGAAGCCTTGGAAATAAGCAACACTGCAGAAATTAAGTTAAACCAACAAGATATTTTATTTTTTTTTATTAAAAAGTTTTCCCAAAAAGGGTGGAATTTCTCACTCTAGAGCAGATATCCTGCTGGGACAGAAACAGCAAGAGACAAACAAAAGGAAAGCAACAGGCCTTTGGAGCCAAACGGACCAACACTAACAGCTGAAAGCCAGAGAATAATCCCCAATTCAAGTGAGGACTTTCTACTTTTAAAATACACACCTATTTACCAAGTCCAACAGGCTAATTTTGTTTAAAAAAGTGGCAGGATGCTGGTTTTTGTTGTGTGGGGGTTTTGGGGGGTTTTTTTTTTTGTTTGTTTGGGGGGGTTTGGGTTGTTTTTTTTGTTTGTTGTTTGTTTGGGGTTTTTTTTGGGTTTTTTTGTTGTTTGTTTTTTTTTAAAAGGCCTTGCACAATTTTAACCAGAGCAGAGAGGAATATATATCCAGGAGCTGCCTGCAGCGGGCAATCCGTACAGCAAGTCACAACTCCCAAAGCACCGGCTTCAGTGGGTTTATTAAACGCCTCCCTACCACGTAACAACCTGATGAACAGCCAGTATTTAGCTGGTCAAAATTTTGTATCATCTCACAGCAGGAGTACAGTTACGTGAACCCCCCCTTCAAAGAAAGCAGAGTTAAACTTTAAAGCTAAGGAAAGTGAAGACTGAGTAGAAACAAGCAGCACGAACTAGTTTTTGCACTAGACTGAAACATTTCTTTCACTTTTTGTCCATATACAAAGGTGTTTCAGAGAAACTTCTGCTGTATTACCAGGATGCCTTGCTAGAGTGGAAACATCTTTGTATTTGGATCTTACACAAGTTTGTTGAAACTTGCCTAATTACCACTAAAAGAAAAGGGTAATTGGCAGACAGGAAAGCTCCCCAAGTTACTTCCCTCTCTTTTCTGTATCAAAGGGAAAAAGGAATGTCACGCCAGCCCCTCCACAAGGCTATCACCCAGAGCAACAATTTTAGTGACCAAGATCCTGTGTTATAGCTAGAGCTCGTTTAGACTTTCCTTTATGTGGAAGAGACAGTGCTTTGGCTTCATAAAAGCTGAAGGGATTTACCAGCATGGGAAACCTGGACTTTGGCCACAAGATAAGAAGGAATCCACATGGAAAGAAAATTACATTTGGCAGAATCCCAACCAAGATTCTTCTTTTAGAGGCACACAGTGACAGAACAGTTGGCTTCTTTGGCTACTGCACATTGACCATTTTACCCTCCAGAGCTCCAGACACAAAGCATGTCCATCATTTATTCAACTGGAGTGTTGGAGACAGTTCTTTTTGCTACTTAGGACAGGTTCCCTGCACCAACAACCCAAATTGATGAAAGACTCCACTCTAGAAGCTGAAGGCTCACCTGAAGACAATGTTGCTGTGTGAACTAATGTTTTTCCCTCCGTACATAGAAAGGATCCAAGAGGGGCGAGGCCTCACTCCCCACAGCCTGTAACACTCTTCTGAAAGTGCATCAAAGTCCCATTTCTGAGGCTCGAACATGTCATTGACACCATCTGTGCACATGGGCATCACCATCTCAGTGCAAGCCTGAAAGAAAGAGCAGGGTAACAAGATGTATTCCCAGGAGACTGCCCAACAGGTGTAAGAGCAGTATTTAAATAAAAAAGCTCTGATCAAGACAGCATTTGATTAGTAATTACTGTCAAATTATCATAGAATCATTTAGGTTGGAAAAGAGCCACAAGTTCATTGAGTCCAATCCCTAACCTAACACTACAAAGTCCACCACTAAACCATGTCCCTCATCACCACATCTACACCTCTTTTAAATACCTCCAGGGTTGGCAATTCAACCACTTCCCTGGGCAGCCTGGTCCAATGTTTGACAACCCATTCACTGAAGAAATTTCTCCTAACATCCAATCTAACCCTCCCCTGAAACAACTTGAGGCTGTTTCCTCTTGTCCTATCGCTTGTAACTTGGGAGAAGAGACCAACACCCACCTCTCCACAATCTCCTTTCAAGGGAGTTGTAGAATAGCGGTAAGGTCTCCCCCTCAGCTTCCTTTTCTCTAGGCTGAACAAACCCAGTTCCCTCAGCTGCTCCTCATAAGACTTGTCCTCCAGATCCTTTAATAGCTTTGTTGCTCTTTGGACATGCTCCAATGTCTTTTTTGTGGTAAGGGGCCCAAAACTGAACACAGTACTTGAGGTGGGGCCTTACCAGTAGGGGGGTGATGATCACTTCCCTAGTCCTGCTGACCATATCGTTCCTGATACAGGCCAGGATGCTGTTGGCCTTCGTGGTCACCTGGGCATATATCCCTGCTGACCAGGCCTGATCACCTGGTTGTCCTGTACCTGCCATGTGATGGCACTCAAGATGATCTGCTCTAAAACCTGCCTCAGCACCAAGGTCACAATGACAGGCCTGGAGTTCCCCAGATCCTCCTTCCAGTCCTTCTTGTAGATATCAAGTAAAAGTTTCATCTTTCACACAAACTATTCTCTGACACCTTAGTGATACTAGCAAAAAAAAAAAAATTAATTATATGCTGGAAGCAATATAGATTAATTGCCATGGTGGAGGTTAACTCACAATCAGTTCTATTTGCCCCCTTTCCCATGTGCCTTCAGAAACAGGCAGGGAACAAGCTGCAGAGTTGTTTTGATGAGCCCAGCTGCCATATTCTTTGCTACCCATATGGTGTTTCCCTCCTTTCCAAGAGGAGAATTTACAAAGCCCGCATATCTCCTGAGGCTGTGCAGAACAAATACATAGGAGACAGCAGCCAAGAGCAGATGATCAACATCAAATTCTTAACACCTTGCTTCTAGAAGCAGCTGTCCTGCTCCTCAGAAGAGGCTGCATATAACTGTATTGCATGTGCTTAGTAAATGGGATGGGGAGAGCAGAATGATCTGGACCCCTTACCGTAGGGATTTTATTACCTAATTCATGGGAAAAGTTGGATCTCGGTGAGCTACAGGATAAACAGCTTTAGTTGAGAGAAATCAGTATCAACATATCCTGATATATTTGCATGCACAAATTGGGGTGGACAGCTGGGATGGGGGGATTAGAAGACCAAGATAGTTTTCCACTCTATATAAAAATCTGAAACTCAACAATTAGCTAGATAATGAAGAGACAACCTAAATCCTCCTGGGAAAGCTGCTTCTCTTTTCTGCCTTGCCCTCTCCTCTACAACCATACTCATTTTATGATTACATTTGTGATCAATTACATCTGATGCAATATATTGACAGCTAAGTGACCTGACAATTCTCATCAGCTCTAGCTCAAAAAATCTCACTGAGTTGCAATTTAGAAAAGATAGAGCGCATACCTGATAGTACCAGCCCAACTGGCCGAGATTTTTGGTTGCCGTCTCAGACATGTCTAAGCATGAGGCTTCTCCTGAATAATTGTAGTATAAATTTACTGCCTGGAAAACATTCTGCAGCAGCAGTTTATCAGAGAGACTGGGATCCTTCAAGAACTTGCAGACTTCCTGCAACAGAGAGAAGGAGTATAAATCTGTAAGAAATAAAGATTCATACATGATACCTGATAGGTTATCAATTTCTTTTCAGAGAACAGTCAGACCCCTTTTCCAGAGAGTGATCCTATGCAGTGATATTCCCCAAGCATTATCATAAAAGCAGTATTCCATTTGCACAGTGCAAATCTGAAACTTTATGTGTCCTGATTAAAACTTTAAAAACAGTGCAACATTAACATTTCCCAATCACCAAGCTTTTCAATCCATTTCTCATTCTAATAAAGAGTATTTAGCTCCTCTAATGAAAGATAACTCATGCAAATATACAACAAAGGAGCTCCAGATATAGATTTGGGTTCCCTGCAGTTTGCTGTAATACAAATGGAAACATCCATGTAAGGAAAGCTCAAATATTAAAGTCCTTTTGTACAGCACATTGCTCTTAAGTTTTCATTGGTGAAATAGTGCCTTGTTCCACCACCTCATATTTTCCAAACATGAACAAGTAAGAATTTTGCAATTTCAGGTAGAGTTTAATTGAAAATCTCAACTGACGACACAACTAGTAGAAAAAACAAAACAAACAGAAAACACAAAAGCTACTGCCCCAAAAGTTTTTTCATCTTAAAACATTATTACTTTTTTTAAATTGGCAAGGCTTTCTCCTTGCCCTGCTCTCATGGAGTTGGGACTAATAGAAGAATAGTGAAGGGCAAAAGCTGTGAATCTGAGCTCCCAGTCCACTAGAAGAATCCAAAGTTACACTCTGCAGGGAGCAAAGAATGCACTACAACTCCAGTGCTGTTCAAGTACAGGGGCACCGGGACAACTCACGTGGATGACGCAAACTGTGCATCTTCTGAGAAGAGAACTTACTGTCCTTAACTCCCCTGCATAATCTTTTCTGTCATTTTCATTATGGAAGCTAGGAAATGGATCCCTCCCTTGTTCCCACAGCTTTCACATTTTGCCATTCCAAGTAGATTTGATAGTTTGGCCAGCTCTGCCATCAGTTCTTCACTCAGCAGTTAGAAGTTTGGAAAGCTCATTAATTCACACAAATATACACTGCAGACAGATGGCAGAACCCAGGGCTGCAGACAGCGCTGTATCTGAAGCTCAGATTGGGTGGCAGATCAGTATTTCTGTAGTAGTACTGGCAGCCCGCAATAGAGAACAGGTTAAGCCACATACATCTACATCCAGCTACTCAAATACATTTTCCCCTGCTTTCTCACCCTCAGAGTCAGATTAGAGCTTCTACTTCAGAAAAAAAAAAAAGTATCTGAACAGCTAAAAATCACTCAGAGTTCATGCACTAGCATTGTCCAGACGAGCAGCAGCCTTTTCTATTTTAGGTCGATATCTCAGTCAGAGATAATGTGGACATTGGTGAAAACGAGCACATTTCTTAGGTTGCATCAGATTGATAACAAAGCAGAAATAATCTTCAAGGTGTTCATACCACCCTTTGCAGGCAGCCACATCAGACAGATGAATGTCCCTCCCCTCCTCCATCAGGCAGCTCTACACAAGGGAAATTTTTTATTTTAACTACTGTTTAGCCAAGAATACTACCATTTTATCTACCTTGCCTGCCATACACAGTAACACAAAGCCATACACAGTAACACAAAGCCATACACAGTAACACAAAGCCATGCAGGGAAATCCAGCCAGGGTCCTAAAAGAAAAAAAAACACTCCAAGAAAATAAAAATCTTGGAGAAAGCAGTGCAGATGAATAGAACTGCACACGTGAAGGTTTACAAGTGTGAAAAGAGGTTCTGCTTTGAGAAGTGATCCTGCAAGTAATACATTTGTGGGGATTCCCATTTCCTCTCTCACTAGTTCTCCCACATCAAAAAAGGACATAAGCTCAAAACTTTCTCTTTAATTGCAAGATCCACATTAGAAGCTCTATTTGCATGTGCTTTTTGTGCAACATTTCTGCTCCTCAAGAACAACTCTGCAGGACATCTGAGTTTTTTCAGTCACCCCTGGCACTTTTCTTCTGGGCTCTTGATGCAAACTATTAGTCCCCAGTTGCAGTTAATCAACAAATCAGTTGATGCACAAGAAGATATTGCCCTGGTTCTCCTTTCAGCCACGTTGGTTCTCCAAGGCCAAAAATAAAGGAAAAGGTGCAGGCTAGGAGAGAAAGACAGGATTAGTTAAACCACGTGGTCAATTCTACAAGACACTGGTTCTCAATTACCTTTATAGGCCAAGCTGGCAGAGGCTGCAAGAAGTCAGCTTTATAAGGATAGTTCACCATAGCCAAGTTTATCCACGTTTCACTCAGCCAATTTTTCAATATAACAGCATCCTGACGATTTTTTAATGGGCTACACAAATGAAATGTGCTGGAAAGCCACTGTAAACCTGCATCTTTAATTAAAAAATGAAATATTTAATGTATTGCGCCATTAACACATAGGTCAGTTGTGCATAGCAGATCAAATTTTAGACAGAACCTCTAAGTGAAGGGAAATACAATCTGCATACTTCAGCATATAGGTATGTCACAGCTAAGATAACATTATCTTAAAAAACAAAGATATATTTTCAAGACATTTGGGATTTTTTTTTTTTTTATAGGAAGGAACATCAGGGCACACTTCTTCCAATGAAAGGAAACTTCAAACCACGTAGCTCACAGTGCAAGGACTATTAATATAGATAGATCTCTTGGGACTCTTCTGGCCTTTCCTTTCATTATTTTATCTGGTATAAAACTCCTCCAGTTCAGTTTCCTTGATTTTAATTAGCTAACTCATCATACTTCTTCTTAGGACACTGAACTGAACTAACAAATTATTTATTTTACATTGAATTCTTTTGCTGTACAGTAGCCTCATCTGATATAGAATCATAGAATCATTTAGGTTGGCAGAGACCCTTAAGATCAAGTCCAACTGTAAACCTAACACTGCCACATCCACCACTAAACATGTCCCTCAGCACCACATCTACATGTCTTTTAAATGCCTCCAGGGATGGTGACTAAACCACTTCCCTGGGCAGCCTGGTCCAATGTTTGATAATCCTTTCGGTGAAGAAATTTTTCCTAATATCCAATCTAAACCTCCCCTGGCACAACTTGAGGCCATTTCCTCTTGTCCTATCACTTTTTACTTGGGAAACGAGACCAACACCCACCTTGTTACAACATCAGTTAGGTTGGATAAGACCCTTAAGAACATTGAGTCCAACTCAGTCCCTAGCACTGAATCCATAAGGATTGCAGTGATTTTCTACACATGATTGCCTCAGTTGGTACTTAAACTATTATATTTTTTAGATTAACTACTGTCTGGCCTAGTTTATCAGAAAGCAATACAAGCCTTGAGGTTCTGATCTGGAGTCAGCTCCTATCTGACCTTAGGGATGTTTGGACCTGGATTCTGAATCACACCAGGTGTGAACTAAGCTTGTAATCCAACAAAACAGACATTTAAAAAATAACGTTTAGCTCATTTGGCAGTTTTCAGTACTAAAAGTATAGTTTCAAAAAAATCAATACATATACAGGTGAAAGCCATAACAAACTTGCTGATTTTATGAAGTCATAAACACAATCATGAACTTTACAGCCCTCTGAGAAAGTATTAGTGAGGTCTCACCTGTTGAGGAAAGCTGGTTAATGGCATTCCAAGAATTCCGGATGCTTTCTGAGCAGCCTGTCCCACTCTTTTTGAAATCATTAGTCACTATGCTGAAATAAGTGCCACACGGAACCAAATCACCAAACTGCCAGATTGGGGCAGAGGCTGCCAGAGCTCTGCAAAGGGACATAAAAAGATAGTTTGGAAAAAACACATGCACTCTAAACCCCTACAAAGCGAACTTCCATCCTCTGGTCAATACCCTCCCCACAGCCACTATCTAAGTAGCATTTATAATTCAGCTTGGACACTGAGCCATAGGCAAATGTTGCAAAACTATTGCATAGGTCTGCATGCAAAGGCTGTTGAAGGTTTAAGTCTTGGATACTAGTACAAAGACACCAGTAAATACATAAGGTAGAAATTCAGACTTGCTTACTTTATTATTTTTCGTTCTCATCTAGCAACTAGGTCTTTCTCACTAAGCGTTGTGCAAACTCAGCTGAAGAGAGCCCCTACCCACAAAAATCTACTCTCTAGCAGACAAAAGGGAATTACTAATCTTGCTTCCCAGAAGGGAACTAAGGCATTGAAAAGATTAAAGACCTGCCTGAAGTCACCAGGAAGTCTAGTGACCCTAAAAAAATTAAGTGCAAAGTCAGTGTTCATAATAATTGTTTTTACAAAACTAACAGATAGCTCTGAAAATACGCACCATCCAGTACCTGCTGACCTACGGTTGTCTTTATTAGGCAAACAGTACCTCTTCCCAAATTCAGGGTTACTTAATTCCTCCTCCCAGTAGTGGAAAACTCAATCCAGTTTGAATTATGGTACTTCTCCCAATGCTGTAGTATTTATATCACAGAAGTAACAAATGCCTGCTCTGTGTTTGAGCAGGATGAGTACACTCACCCAACTACCACATGGGGGTACTTCATCCTAAACCAGGCTGCAAGCATTCCTCCATAAGATCCTCCGATAGCTATGACAGGACTGTAACGAGCTCCTGCAATGGTCGTCTTTAAGTACTCAATCAGTACTGCGAAGTCTGCCAGAGCTTGTTCTGATGTCAGATAATTCAGATGTTTGGAATCCTGAGACAAAGAAAGCAGGTTATATACAGCACAGAAGTGATTTCCAGCAGCAGACTTTCTACGGCCAACAGCAGCTGTCAAGTTCTACATCTGTGCCTGACAACAAATGAAACATTCTTTGCAGGTGTCCCTCAAAGTCCTAGAAAATCTCAGATTTTTTTTTTTAATGCTAGAATTGACAATTACAAAAACAGGATGTTTGTGTGTTTCTAACACATCTAAATCTTACTCAGTCTAACAGTCATTGCACTGGCAAGAAGTACAATAGGCAGAAAAATGTTTGTATAGAACACATTTAAGGAAGACAAAAGAAGACACTTACACTGAAAGACTCATTCCCAAAGGGCAAAGATTCTCCATAATATCTATGTTCAGCAAATACTAACATGGCATTAAGTTCTTCAGCCACATCCCACATAAAACCCTGGTTGGAAGAAAACAGACCTTTAAATAAGTTGAATCAATTATTTTCAAAGTCTCTACTTTCAGTCTAGTGTATTCCAACTTTCATTCTTTGATTAGAAAGATATCACTATCAAAATACAACTACAAAGAGTGAAATTTGGTTTTAAAATGTCACTGAAGTAAGAAACCAGAAAAACAGATCTCCACCCAGAGACAGGGACAAGTACAAAATAAATATGAATTTTTATAACACTGCAAAATAAGCAGTATTGTTTTGTGGGTAGACACAGGCAATCCTGCCAGAACTCTTATGGCACAAGCTTAATCTATAGGAAACAAAAAACATGACAGGAAAAAGAGCATGCATTTGAGTTAGGACTACATTACAGAAAACATAAAATTTATTTGGCAATCAGCAATAATCTAGAGCATTGCAATACACTTATTTCAACTAATAAATAACTACAACTTCTTATTGCTTGTTGCCAGCAGCTTGTTACCACCAGTTATGGAAACAGGCAGACAGAGATCACCTGCTGACAGAACAAAGTGTGCAAGCATTCCTTGGTTGCTTTGAGCCCAGCACATGCCACCTCCTGTTGTGTTACTGGACTTTGTATTGAAGTGGCTGAAAAATGCCCACACGCGCCATTCTGCATTCCTATCAGTCAAGGAAGTAAACTTCCACAGGTCTTGTCAGAGAACAAGAATCATCTGTCTTTGATTTCCAGCCCCCTTCATTCACTTCACATTTTTCTTATGGAGGAAAATAAAAGTTAAAACCTCTCATTTTACCTGGGGAATCTAAAGTACTGGGACAGGTGTAATTTGGTCCAAAATTGTGCATTCTTAGCTTCAGGCACCTTATAGTGTTTTCTCTAGTAACTTTCACAAGGAAGTCAATACAAGTGCATTCTTTTGATTTCTATGGGCTTCAAATAGGACCCTGAACCCCCTAAAACTTTTTCCGTGCTTCTGTTCAGCTTTCTCTTCCTCCTATAACAATCATAACCATTACAAATTTCTTCTTAAGTGATATGTGATTTTTGACACTGTCTCCTTGTTCTTCCACTAGTAGGCCACTAGTGGAAAGAAGGACTATAATTTAAGAATTTATTTTCGACATACCGTATTGTTACAGAACCATGTGATGTCTCCTTCATTGCCTGTATAAAACAGTATCGGTCCATTATCTTTCTTCCAGTACTGATCTGCTACTAGATACCGCTGCTGGAATGTAAGATCTTCATCAAATCCAAAGTGATCAACCTGTAAGAACAAGGAACAACATGTTCAGAAAGCTAAAATTGATCATGGAGTCCACTGCAAGTGCTGAATCACTTTGCAGACAAAAAAATAAAGTAAAAAAGTTTTACTAAGAAAAAAATATGACACTGAAGTAATTTATATTCCTAGATTCCCAATACAGCAAAATTTTTCTGCTTTACAAAAGTAACCAGCCAAAATTACAGGTGCATACACTGAAGGAGAAATGTTATTTTCAGCCATAAAAAAAAAAATCCATGTCATTGTAGTATCATACCTAACATGAGATATTCTAAATATATTTAGGAAATCAGACAAATCTGCTGAGGAGTCACAAAGTATCTGATATAATAAAACTGTATCAACAAGTAACAAGAGTCACTTTCCCACAATGTTTTGAGTCTTAGAAAGATTCCTTATTAGCCTTATTAAAAAACAAACAAACAAAAAACACCCCAAAAAACCCCCCAACAAATAATCCCACCTCTTCTCTCCCCCTTTTGGCATAAGATCAAAGTTTACACAGATGCTTGTGAAGAAAATGTTTTGGGTTGTTTTTAATTCTTGGAAAATACTAATTGTCTGTATTTCTTGTGCTATTGACAGTTTCATGGAGTGCTTCTCCTTCTATCCTTGCAATTTTCACTAATTCACATCTCCTCCCCAATTCTTTCCACTGCCCTGCAAGTACTGCAAACCCATACATAACCCAAACCCCATAGTGTTAGCTGTATTCCCTCATTAGAAATTTTTTCTTCATTCCTAAGGTGAGTTTTACAGCTTTTATAGTTTTTACTGGTTTGTACACACTATTCCCCTTGACCCTTCCCCAACCATTCATCCATAGTGGAAAGTTTATCAATTGCTTTTACAAGGTAATTCCCTGCATGGGCATAATCTTATTCTGGAATACCCACACAGGCTTTTACTATAATAAATAAATAAAATAAATAAACAAACAAAACCGAAACACAGAGCTACTCCAGAAGAGCTATGCTGCTTAATTACCATTTATTCACCAATCATCATTACTTTTATTCATCAGTTGAAGATGACCTCTAGCTTCCCTATTTTGACTTCCATCAGCACAAAGTATCACCTTTTCCTTTCATATTGTTTCCTGCTGGTGGTAACAGCCTGACATCTGCTGGCTTGAACATCTCTGCTCACCCATCTGCCTTTACACCAACAATTCTGCCAAATCCCTCAGAAGCTCCAGGAACCAGCCTTTCACATTTCCCATTTTGAGAACATCTGTAAGTTAATGTTAAAAAGCAGCAAATCACACACAAATCCAAGAACTCACTGCTAACGTAGTGCCTTAACTGCAAGGCACATCTCTCCAGGCAGCTCAGGAAAGCCTAACTCTCGACCTGTAGGATCCAGTTACTCCACACCACATACTTACACTTGCTTTGAGTTCACAGAGAGCGCAGGAACTTATTTAAGATATACAGTCTGCTGCAAAGCATCCTTTCCAAACTCTCTCAAAGCTTACTTGACTGAAGCGAGGGGACAGCTGTGCTGCAGCTCGCTGCTGGCAGAACAGCAGGAACAGTTGGAGGTCTGTGCATGGTCTCGACAAACATAAGAGACAAGGTCTTTACACCAAATAAGCTAACTTCACTGAGTGCTTCCAGACCTAAATAAAACTCACTTATGTATATTCCACAGTTTTGCTCTGTAGTACCATTTACTACTTACTCATAAGTACGTGGTGATGTTACCACGCACATACTTAAGGGCTCTTTCACTGAACTGCTAACAAGAGATGCTGGGTTTATTTTACAATGACGACAACTCACCTGCTCCTTTTTCATTTGCTCAGTTATTACTTTTAGTTTCACTTTCTACATCAAGCATAATCAAGAATGACAGCGATTAGATGTAGAAAGGCAGAACAAAGTCAGCAACTGAAAAGGTCTTTGGTGATAACACCTTGGGACAATTAAAGAGAAGGACTAGATAAGGCACATGTAATAAAAATCACAGTGTAGTTTAATAAACTCCAACACTGTTAGAAAGTACAACTAATACATCTTTTGTTCCAGGTCTGTTTGTAAAGGGGAGAAGTATCTTTTTCTATTTAACTTTTGTGGTTAAGCTGCTCGCCAGAGATAGGAAAAAAAATAGGTTCATGTGTCCTGTCTGCCTTCTATGGAATCATCTAAAATTAAACATTTAGCTTCAAAAATTCATTCTGCATCCTTCCTGCCTGAAGCATCAGCACCAACTGCAAGACTACACCACAAGTATTCAACCTCCCTGAACGACAAACATACGTACCAAAATCTTCTCAGTGCAGGCAGCTTAATATGCAACAGAGCAAAAACATACAGTGGAAGGAAAAAAAAAAAAAAAGAGGAAGAAAAAAAGAGAATAGTTTAATGGATAAGCATCCTTTTGGCACCAGGCTGAAGTTATTCAATGTGGTATTGTGCAGAACAGATTTTAAAGCCCATATTATTGTTCCCATTCCACAGGAACCAGAAAATTAGAATAGTAATATTCAAACATGAGTATATTTCCTGAACGACAGCTAATTTTCTTTTTAGAATGGTTTACCATGGTTTCCTTGCGTTGTGATCTGTCAGTCTACTCCCACAAAACAAACCCCAAAATCCCAATGCTCTTGTGAGTCTGCCAAGAGGGAGAAAAGTACAGGAACTGAAGTTTTCTTTTACCATTTTAGTAACCATTTAAGATTAACCAGGTTAATCAAAGTGTTGTGATTCTCCATCTTGACTGAGCCACGCTGTAGATTCACTCACTGCCATTAGTCACATTCTTCTTTCCCATTCCTCCCTCAGTCTGTAAAATTTTGATAGCCCCAAAGCAGCTGAACTGCCTCTGTACATCACATGCATAACACAAACCATGGGCACGTGTAAGATCCCAGGCAAGACAACTCCAGATTTCACCACAAAAAAAAAAAATCACAAGTACCTATTACTCAACTGAACAGCAGGAACATCTTTATTCTTTTATTACTAGATAATGGGGCTTCATACCTTGTAGTAACTTGTGGTTGCAAGGGTAAGACATATAACATGACTAAAAAAAACCCCTAATGCTTGTAAAGCAAACAGAAAATAGAGAGATGTCACAACTGCTGGGTATTGTCAAAAAATTCAAATAAATTCTGAATACAGAACATAAAAATGCAGTTTGGAGGTGTCCCAAGGAATATCTCCTCACAAGAGTGAAAACTGTTTGAAAGTGTACAGAGGGAAATTCAGAGGGAAAAAGCACAATAATAGATACGAAATTGTGAAGTGAGAGGCTGGGACACAAAGGGAAAGCTGTAGTTCAAGAACAGCAGATGGAGCTGTGGTGTAGCCAAACTGCGCTGCAGGAACGTGCAGGGCTGCGCATCAGAGCTGCTGGTTCTCATTCAACAAGCCCTTGCTTTCACCATCCTCTATAGAGCAGGGATGCAAATAACAACCCCCAAAAACTGTGGGAAGGATACTTTACAACTCAAATCACCTAGAGATTTTTTTTTTTAGCTTTTTTTTTTCCTGAAGTCAGATGTCATTAAAAAGTTGAACCAGAAAATTTCTTGTCCACATTTATGCAAAAGGAGTAAGACAAAAGCAATGACACTTGCAACCAGTCTTAATTAAAATACACCACAAAAGAAAAAAGCAGATTAGTACACATTTACAACACCTTAACTGTGGGTTATAAGTAACAAGGGTAAAGGTACACTAGCATATATGAGGTTTTTTTCTAATTACAATTTTCATAATTACAATTATTGCCAGGATGTCAGCAGTAAGTACAAGGTCCTGAGCAACCTAATACAATTTTGAATTTGGCCCTGCTTTTAGTGGGAGGTTGGACCAGATGACATGCAGAGTTCCCTTCCAAAATTAAACTATTCTAGGATTAATCTAAACCAGTTTCACAGCCTAAAATTTTAAGCTTCTGTAACAGGACTGCTTAGTAGGCTTGGTTAAAATAAGAATACAGTCATCATCGGCAATACAACAGCAATGTTTTACAAACAAAAGTATGTATATAAATCACTCTGACATAGAATCAGTTCTTTGATGCAAATAAAATGAAGGATAAAGTAGGAGTACTGAAAGTAATGAGTAAGTTTAAGGGAAACTTGTCAGCTGAGCTAGGATGGGAATACTTGGGAGAGCTACAGCTGTGAGGCAAAGAAAGCAAGAAGCAAAATTGCAGTTCCATGTACAAAGATCTTCATGAACTTTGTGTGGTTAAAAAAAAAAAATTACCTCACATTTTCCAGCACGTCTTTTGAGTCAAAAGACTCACAGAGCTCTTGGGGAAGATGCATACATACGCACAACAGATTGGTCAAGAGGCAGCCAGCTCCAGATGGAAGACTGCAGCCACTTCCCAAAGTTTTTTTCTCAAAGTAGAAGGAAGGGCCAAAACCCACCTCACTGCCTTCTGCCCAAAATACACGGCACAATTCTTTGACTCTACCTTATATGTGCACATGTATCATGTGCTTATGTTGAGCTCTCAAAGATGACTTATCTCAGGGTATTGGGTTGTGTTTTTTTTTTTTTTAAAAAAGTTCTTCTTTGTTGTTTTGAAGTCTATTTAAAATAAAAGAAGTCACTTTGCCACACATCTCCCCTGAGGAAGAAACAAAAAAAGGCACAACAGATGTTAGTTATTGTACAGATGTGAGTTCCTGAATACTTCCAGGAGTATGGCACTGGGTGAAGTACAAAGACAAAACAGGACATGTGGGCTAAAACCCACTTCCTTCTCAGCAGCATCTTAAGGTCATTACTGACTACAGAGACAGGACAGCAAACCCACGCCTTTACCGAAAAAAGACTATAATTCACATAGTAGCTTCTAAACAAAAGCAATTAATGTCATTCAAGCTGGGAAATCAGCACCTGATGGTTTTATACTTCCGAGTTTCCGGCAAGATTGCAAGTGTCTGAAAGCCTGTCATGCCTCAAATTTCAATCTTCTAAACAATAGCTTTATCTTCCCAAACTTGGATATTCCGTTTGAAATCAAGTCAGTTGTTTCACTAGTGAGAAGCCAGGGGATTTTAAGAGGCATGCTCCGCCCTCCAAGCATTCATGGAGTTGTTTTGAGTGCTCATCCTGTCTGAATGATTTCCTGAGGACAGGAAGATACAGGATAGTCTGAGGATATCCTCCTGCGCGAACAGCAGTGTGGGCACCGGCCTCTTTGGGATTTCACCGGTGTGTTTTTATTCCTGGTTTTTCTCCTGACAGTCTGTGGGACTCCAGGACAGTTAGCTGTCCCTGTTAGCTTTGTTTCCCTTAAAAATCTTTGCTTCCTCCATTTAACTTACAAGTTCATGAGGGCATGGACTGCCTTGCCATCTTTGTACAGCATCGTATTCAAGGGGTCCCAAATTTTGTTACAAGTACTACTCCATATAATTAAATATTCAGGTTCATAAAAACCATTGCAGCAGTAGAGTACTACTGAAATATATATACCCACACACACTACTTATGTCTTCATAGCAGGGGAGACAGAACCAGAAATAAATTGTAAAAAAAAAATACTAGTTTTTAAAAGAATTCTCCCTCCCTGACACTATTCTTGTTGCTTTGTTTCCTCCTATTGCACATTTTTGCACATCGTAGTCTGCCAGGACAGAGACTCACAGGCTGCTGGCAAGATTCTCTCACAGTTTGTCCCTGCTCATTTAGTGAAGAGAAGAAAAAAAATTAAAATAAAAAAAAACACACCAAGAAAATCAAGGTTAGCTTTGTTTTATCTTTTCCATTTTACATGCAAGGTGTTTCCTTGCTTTCTAGGCTGATACCTGTGCAAGGGACAGCAGAGACTGAAGATTAGCACCAGCCTGTTGAAGAGAATAATCCATAATAATTTCACTGAATTTCACTGAATTTTTAGAGTTGGAAGGGACCATAGAGATCATCTAGTCCAACTCCCCTGCTGAAGCAGGATTGCCCAGAGCATGTCAGAGCATGTTACTCAGGACTGCATCCAGGCGGGTCTTGAAAATCTCCAGAGACGGGGACTCCACACCCTCCCTGGGCAGCCTGTTCCAGGGCTCTGTCACCCTCACCGTGAAGAAGTTTTTTCTCATATTTGAGTGGAACCTCCTATGTTCCAACTTGTGCCCATTGCCCCTCGTCCTCTCACTGGCAACCACTGAAAAGAGTCTGGCTCCCTCCTCCTTCAACCCACCCTTCAGATACTTATAAGCATTGATAAGGTCTCGCCTCAGCCTTCTCTTCTCCAGACTAAAGAGTCCCAGCTCTCTCAGCCTTTCTTCATAAGGGAAATGCTCCAATCCTTGAATCATCCTCGTTGCCCTTCACTGGACTCTTTCCAGTAGTTCCCTGTCCCTCTTGAACTGGGGAGCCCAGAACTGGATGCAGTATTCCAGTTGTGGCCTCACCAGTGCAGAGTAGAGGGGGAGAATGACTTCCCTCGACCTACTGGCCACACTCTTCCCTCTGCAGCCCAGGATTCCATTGGCCTTCCTGGCCACAAGAGCACACTGCTTGCTCATTGTCATTTTGCTGTCTACCAGGACCCCCAGATCTTTCTCTGTGAAAGAGCACGGAAATGTACACTGCACTGTCTTGCATCGGGCTACATTAACCCACAAACTTGAAAGGCCTACACCTAAATACTGTAAGAAAACTGGAAGAGATGGACTTGACATAATCACAGTCTTCCACATTCCCCCATAATTTTGTTCATTAGACTTAATTTTACTTCATTAATCTGTCACATTTAGCATTTATTCATAGCAGGGGAGACAGAACCAGAAATAAAATGTAAAAAAAATACCAGTTTTTAAAAGAATTCTCCCTCCCTGACACTATTCTTGTTGCTTTGTTTCCTCAAGCATCATGTCACATTTATTTACAGATATAACAATACACATGCCATTTGCCTATTCCAGCTTCCATTCTACCGGTGACAGTTTAGAATAATCGTTACCAGTTTTTCCTTGGTTGGAGTTAACTTTCAACCAAACACTCCCTAAAATAAATCCAAGCTTCAGTTCCTTTTAATGGAGGGATCTCTTCCCTTACCACTATGTCCTTGTGAACACACTGGCCTTTGACTAGAATCATGCTTCATGTATTTTACCGAAACTTCTTTTATGCCGCAGAAACCATGTCACCTGCTCTTGGGAAATTGCAACTGTTTAAGGAAGTCTGATTTTAGCACTCATTTATCACTTCAGTGATTAAAAAGCACTGGCAAGGAAAGCTTCAGACAGGAACTCTACCCCTGCCCTGAGTCACACAGTTTGGACAAGACACTTAAAAGAAAGATGCCAAAGAACATTTAAACAGCTACAGGATGTGCTGTAGGAAAGCACCAGGCTACTCAGGTCAGCCCTTGTTAGAAACAAACAGTTTCCAAACAGTATATGATGAAAGGTTATTTTTATATTCAAAACGTAAGCAGCTAACGAGAACACACATTGGTTTCAACTTCCACAAACCATTAGTGCTGCAACTGAAACTGCAGATTCCCCCTACCATGTAAAGATGAAGTCCATAGACACATGTAGACTTTAACTAATTCAGCATAAAACCCTCTACAAGTCACAGTGAGGATGCAATTCCTCGTTACAACTCATCCAGTTGGAAAGACAGTCTGAGAGGTTCCACAGGCCCTCCCAAAATTTGCTGCCCCAGACTAGAGTGGCAAAGGTCCAGCACAAGGGAGAGAATGGGTGACCAAGGCAGGAGAGGGCAGGAATCACTTCAATCAGCTTTATTGCTGACATTCCTTAACGCCCCTCTCCATTCCCCTGCCACCCTGTTGTTCTTCTCCAAGCAATGAAGAGGCTTGTGCTGCTGAGAGTCAATCAACTACACAAATTTATAACAAACTACTCTGGTGACAGACACACCAAATGTTCACACCATTGATGCTTCCATTCAAGGCATTATTATCCCAGTGAAATTCTGCCACAGGACAAGGGACGGGGCAAGGAGTAGGGAACAGACAGGTCAAAGCTCTATTACCCAAAGCACATTATTTCATAAGGTTGAAATAAGCACAAAGAAGATGATCCCAGCAAAAACAAAGTTACCATTGTGAAAGGTCTCTCAGACCTGTAACAGGCAAAGGCCTGCAATTTTTTCCATCTGCCTTCCAGATTGAGTTACAATTCCATTACACTGGGAGGATTAACTTCAGAGGGGTGGAAAAAATGGTACACGAGCCTCCAACATGTCACAGATTAAGCAGTATAAAAATACTCCAGTTTTGCCGAGAGCATCCTAAAGTTTTGACTAGGGCTAACTGTTTAAACAAAATACTTTACAAAGTAAGTTTGTTCTTCCCTGAAAGGCTTCTGTAAGCTTTTTTGTAAACAAGGAGATGAGGAAGGAAAGCATTTCACATTCAAGAATGTATTTTGATTTGGTCAAATTAAGTATTTAAAATACCTCTACCCCTCCCCCCAAACAGGCTAGAACTTTCTAACTCGGCAAATATTTTTGAAGGTTCAACTGAAGTCGCAATCATTTTACTTCCCAGATTTTTCAGAGCTACAAGGAGATTTGCTTCATTCTATTATTCTCCCAGCCTTAGTTCAAAAACTATTACTTTTATTTTACTTTCTCCATCCAATCCCACACAAAACAGGGGACCCTAGGTGGGGAGAGAGACAGATGGAGTGAAAACTGTCCTGTCATCCACCCAGATATTATTCCAGTTAGATAAAGCATAAGCAAAATGGCAACAGCATTAGAAGGCACTGAATACCTATCAGGTCCAGTGCTAGGGATTTTACACGTGCCACTGTGGATCATTTATTTAATAGCTACCAATTCTGATGAGCATCCGAGAGGGAGGCGGGGAAGACAATTTCAGAAAACAAAGCATCAAAGTAGCAATTAGTCATACAGCCCTGATGCAACAGCAAAAATACCACATAGCAACTGCTTCTCTGGCAAGCTTGCAACATATCTGAAGGCTGAAGAGCAACTGTTTGCTTGCAGGGTTCTGAGACATTGGTAGATGGGATGACAGGGAGACCAGCAGCATTCAGGGACATAACATCCATGGCTCCCTGCAGGTGAAAAGTTTTTTCTACAGATTGCTCTATTGTACAACAGAAACATCCAGGTGTCTTGTCAGAACCATTACAAAAGTTCTCCAGTGGCTGAAAAGCTCTAGCAAACACACAGATAAACAAAGAGTCTTCAAAGCACTGCAGTTAACACCCAAAATTGAGCTGCACCATAGATGCTTTTCTCCTCATAGCAAAGCAACAGTTTTCCCATCTAAATAGAGGCTTGCAGATTTTTATCCAAAAAGGTTTTTCTATTTCCATTTCTGTTTTCCTTTTTCCACTTGAAAATAGGCAAGAACATTTAGTTATGAACTACCCTGTTCAGAACAGACTGAACAACTCCACAGACATTGCTAAAAGCCATTTGCCATCATCTTGTAGGACAGGAGTGCCTGCTTAGGAGTCAAGGGAACTCAGCATTTCCCCCCCGGTAGCAGTGACCTACAGGACTGAAAACTGTACGCTTGTAGGTGGCCTCCCATTTGTCACTGTATAGGAAACACTACAGAAGAGCCAGTGCTTCCAGCGTGGCATGTGGCTCTGAACAGCTTTTGTGGAAGACTCAGTTTTCAGGGAGTCAGGCAGTACAGAAAAGCAAGCTGCTGCTTTGAGGCATAAATCAAATGTTTTGTTAATGCTAGTTTTGCTTTCACCCACTTCCTCTAGTTCAGTCTGGCCTCAGCCCAAGCCCTGCTGAAGTCAAAGGGTCTGCTGCCCATCACTTTCTGTTCCTGTTGTCTTGAAAGGAAGTTCCTGCGTGGAAACTACCATCTAAGCCTACCTCTGACTAGCTTTTTCACACTAAGTCCCTTTGTGGATAATTTTAGAAAGGTTTTTTTTTGCTGCACAATACAAGAAAACTTACCCCCTTTGGAAGTAGAATAAGTTAACTAGGAATGAAAGGAGATGCACCACCAATATCAGCAACCAGAGGGAGAAGCTAGCGCAGTATCATAGCTCTCTGCATATTCACATCCCATGCAGGCAGGCCTTTCAGTGAACCCTCTCCTCTCCTGCAAAGGGGGACACCTCTTGGATCTTGCACTACAAACAGCTTTTCCAGATAGTCTTCACCTAATCACTCTCACTCGAAGCATGACATAAGGGTAAACTTGTACGTAAACTTTGTATCGTGGCTGTAGGAGTGAATTATGGAAAAAGCCGTTATGTCAATTTGAAGATAGAAACAACAGCCCAAAAGCATCGGAAGTTTCATTCTTTGCTCACTAGATGCATTTAGAGAACAGCAACCACAGCGCAACTGACAGTAATAGCACCACTTAGCAGTAGCACTACAACAGTGCTGAGCATTAGAAAATATTCCAGAACACAAGGCCTGAACTAAAGCATAGAAGACAGCAACTATAAACTTAAAAAAGAAAATCATCCCCTACACCATAGGCAAGGAGGAGAATATCTACTGACTGGGCTGAAAAGAAATGAAATTCCCATTCTTCTGTCCATATTTAATTATCTGAATTCACATACCGAGAAAACAAAGAAATGAACCATTTTGCAAGTATATGGAAGATGACTGAGTGCAGCCTGGTTTTCCCCATTAAATTTCTTACAAGTTTCACTCCTTTAGATATCAAATCTAAATATTCCAGAATGTATGAAGTAAAGAACATTAAGATATTTCTTCAGTTTTTGAAGATTTAAAATTAAATAATGAAGTATCACCTCTGGTCTCTCACCAATTTGACGTATGTTACAAGTTACCCACACAGTCTACAACAACTTACGCTGTTGGCTGGTCTTTATCTCCTCAAAGTCAGATGAAGAAATCAATACAGAACACATTAACATCAAATTTCACTTTGAACTTCATTTCCCTCCCTATGTCCCCACCTACCCCCTCTCCCCGAAATAAGCAGGAAATTCAGAGCTAAGACATTGACTCAGCTGCTAGAAGCTCATGGTACAAGTCAAAATAAGTTCAGTGAAGTTAATGGGATTTCTCTCATGCACATCTGGCTTGTAATCAGCTTGTTACTTCAGCCATATGCAGTTTTGTTTATTATTTAGTACTTTAGACTTTCTTTAATCAAGACAGTCAGTCTATTAGAAATCTTTCGGTGGCCTATTACAGCTTTTAATGATTAAAGCTGGTGAGATAAAAAGATGCTTATTTTCAGACAGCGTAGTGATCGTTGATGCTTTTTGTAGTCTGTAGTATTAACTGCTCACTTGAAGGAAGAGACTGCAGGTTGGGAGGAAATTAAATGTTTCCTGCTTAATTGGAGAAGCTGATGTCTGCATTGTGACCCAGAGATAAGTAGTGCATAAAAATAAAAATTCACTGACAAGCTTTAACAAGTACTTCCCCGTTTTCCTGTCCACTGAATAAGAGCTATTGTTTCTGCTTATGGACCTGGTTTAGAGTTTACAGCTCCCGTTTTAAATCACACTATGAAATCACAGAGTAAGAGCTGCCAAGTACTCCTGTACTACTTGATGAGTAAAACATGTATTCCAAGTAATTCACCTCCAAGACAAAACATCAGCATCACTTCTTCTCTAACCACTGATAGAACTTTTAATTGGTACCAAGGGGCTCTGTAAAAAGCACTTTGTTTTTTCCTTCACCAGAAGTTAAAAGTGCTATTGTATTATGGTGCCAGACATGAAAAACAAACCCATCTTAACCATTCCTGTCATCTGTTACTATTCCGAGACACCAACCTGAGTCACAATAAGATGCTGAAAAAAAATGCCAACCAGGATTTAAAGTGCTAATCTCAGTCTGTCTTAATATTTTAAAAGTGAGTTTTAGGCCCATGGTTGAGAATTACTTCATTAACATTACAACAGCTTATACAGTGCTGTTGTATTTATGTTTTTAGTGACACTTATTTACATACAACCATGAAAATTTCAAGGACTGGAAAATGTTGAATTGGATTAAGGTTATCTTGTTCCGTAATTGTAAACTTTCTTGTAAGTACAACAGATGCAACATTTAAGAGCAAAACTGTACCCCTAGTTTGGATTAATTCAAACTTCTCTTATCATCTAATCCAAATTTATCATCTAAAAATGAGAAATTAGGACAGCATTGTCATCAAAAAGGTGATCCAATCTCTTCACCTCATTTTCCTTTATTCCTGCAGTGACCTTAGATTGAAGTTAAATTGGTTTTTTGTTGTAGTACATTTTCAGTTAGAGCAGGACAACTCTCGAGATTCACTGGCTTCCTCTAAATTGGCCATTCCTGTGAAACAGAAAGAACCATGCCTGAAAAATATTATCTTCGCTTCTCCTTTGCGGTGCTTCTCAAATTTGCTTTTCTAGCTTGAAACTTGGAATTTTATTTTTGCACTTTCAATCAAGGCTTTCATTTTCTGTGCCTCAGAACTGCAGTCTGTAAGAAAAAAACAGGGTATTAAAGACACCTGATATAGGCAGAAAAGATCAAATTGCATTATTTTTGAAGCTTCATTACTTTGAAGCTTCAATGTAGCTTCCTTTTATGTACACACAATATGAAGCCCAGATGTGTTTCAGAGCACAGAGATCTGCATATGAACTTACTAAGCTATGAAATACTGACATCGGTATGAAATCTTGGAGCTTAAATGCACTCAGAACCCATCTTCTGGAAACAGTGACACAATTGACATGTATTAGTTCTAAAGACAATCTGATTGAAGGACCAGCCTCAGTAATTTGCTGAATATAAGTTAATTTGTACTTGTTACATGGATTCTTAGGCTAATTCATAGCAGTTCACAAAGCAAGTGATGCGCTTGCAAAGTGTGATTGGAGTGAAGGGTCCACCAGCACATTAAGTCTCATACAGCCATCCATTACCAAATTAAGTGAAAAGACACCACATCGACTCTCTTTTCTAAAAAAGACAGTTTACCACTGAAAATCCTTCAAGTATCAGGAAATTTAAGACATCGTCCTCTGAGCAGTACTGCACTTAAAGCACCACAAGTTCTCAGCCTGTGGTTTTTGTAATGCTGGTACATGCGTTGAAGACAGGAAAGAAGAGGTGCAAGACAAGGCTCCCCCAAGGTCAAAAAAGGCTGCCTGACTCCAGACCCTTCCCACTATGCCATAGAGTTATTTCTACTTGGGCAAAGATAAGTAGCTGGCTCTTGGATACCTCACCAAGTCTTTCCATTGAATTTGAACTGCAGTCACTAAGACAATTGCCTACACAGAAGCCATTCAGGTAGTGGTGGTCTCCCTGCAGCTCTGTACATCCTACACATCATTCTCTCTGTGAAGTTCAGTCTTGGATTAAACACACAAATCACAAGCAACCTTCGAGCGAGCAAGCTACCAAAGCAGAAGTGAGAACAGTCTTGCTTACAAAAGTCACGCTCGTACATCAGAAGAGCTGAAAAGGAGACTAATTTCCCCAATATAGATACAATTTGTTGATGTGAAGATGTGGCAGATGGCAGAGTTTCCCCTTCAAGGGCCACCTACTAACCTAGGTCAGCATGAGGTACCTAACTACCAGGGTAATTTCACTTCTGCAGTGGAGTAGAGAGCCAACAGGCATCAGTTATTTATGAAGGGGGGAAAAAGAAAAGAAATCCCACACCCCCAAGCCAAAAATAATAAAAATTGTTAAGGACATACACAGTCCAGTACGCAATCTAAGATCCTCGTCACACTGACGCAGGCATTGCTTGACCTATTTCTCAATATTCTAGACTTCAGCCCCATCATCAGGCATGTCTGACACTTAAAATGGTAAACAGGAGGAAGTTCAATGTAAATGAGCTTTGAGCTGAACTCTGACCCTGTTACTTCTCCATTTTTATGAAAGCAGACTTAAATATCATTGCTTCTCAGTAAAGGCTGACACTAAATCCTCAAGCAATGCTATAGGCCTTCATGCCAAGAGGCTCCACTTAGAGATTGCAATTTCACATGAAAATTCTCAGCTTCTGAAATTCACTTCTCCAATGTGCAACATTAATGAAGTGTTCACAGTGCTCAAGAGGTATTTTTAAGCAACAGAATTAATGCAAGAAATCTATTAAGACTTTTCAAAGATTTCTTTTGTGGAAGTAAGAAATATTTAAAGACTATTCAAGAAGATTTTTTATAGAAGTATATACAAGCAATTTTTCCTTTGTGACAGTGTAATATTTTGCCACATTATAAAAATCACTTTAATATTGCATGATTTTATATAAATAGTTTAACCAATGCTGAAAACCATCAAAGAGACAAACAAGAATCAAAACAGGAACTTTAGGTAAGACAAAGGACTCAGCAGCACAGAACAGAAGCAGATGATTCATGCCGTAAGCAACTATATTATAAATAATTAAACTTCAACAACCCTGAGAGGTGGCAAAATATCACCACCCCTATTAAATATGTTAATCATGGTATTTGTGTTCCTCTATAGAATCATTATATGATTACAAATTCCCAGACAGCAGCACTCAGTGCATGTTTCATAAGGGCTGAAGAGTTTGCCTATCATGCTATCTGCATGCTAGGCTACTGAAAAAGAGCCCTCTGTGTGATTAGACCTCTTATGCTAACCCTTCATCTTTCAAGTGCCAGGGAGCAGCATTCAAATCTTTGATGAATAATAAAAAAAAAAATGAATATACACACATCTCCCACCACGTTCAGCAACAATACTAAGTGTTTGGACAAGGAAATCAAGGATTTCAAGGCTTGTGAATAAGACCCCTCTTTCGCACAGCAGCCGCTCTCAGCCAACATGATTTTGGTTGAAGTATGAGGGGACGAAAACATGGAAGGGACTGAAGGGAGCAAGTGTGGCATCAACTTTACAACTGGATGTCATGGGGACTCTTCCCTCCCTTTTCTCAATATCTGTCTACCCCTTCCAAAACCCAGAGACCTCAGGTACACAGCAGCTCTGGGTTTTGCTGGCACCTGGAGGGCACATGGGCTATCTCTGCCTGAGAGCTGAGGAGAATAACCAAGTGACACTACAACCCAGAGGCGATGAGGACAGAGGTGTAACAGCACGGTTAAGAAGGGTGGTTCAGACCACAGCACAGAATTAGTATCGCTGATACTGTGACAGCAATGTGTCACAACCGATGTGCCAGAACAACTAGGTGTCACACTTAAGAGTTACAACACTACCACAGGATTGATATCCTGGCCAGTGCTGACCACACATTGCAGAAGGTATCTGCAGTATGTTACCAAAATAGGCTATTAGAGGAATTAATGGAGGGACCCAAATCCCAAGTTACTACCTAAGTGACTGAAAAGCATTAGACGGAGGTGCTTTCAAGACAGAGGAACTCCTTGATTTATGCAGGACCACTGGAAAAGGACCGCTTCTGAACCAGTAACACTGCCTGCAGAAAACCAATCTCAATAGTCAATGCATAATCTCTAATCAATGCATGGATTTCTCACCAAAATTGTTCCCAGTCCATCTCTCACACCTCTAATAACAGGGACCTCGACTCTAAAATTATTCTGCAGCTATTCAGGATAATCTTAAACAGACCTGTTTTCTTCATGTCTGTTCTCTCTGAAAGTGTAACCTTCCTGTTTTGCTCATTCCATCCTAAGTTCACCTTCTACAAAGTTGAAACAGGAGATGTTCAATCCACATACCATCCAAGATGCCTGTGAATTAAACACCTCCTCCTTCCCACCACTTCCTATGTGGACCAGGGCATGAAATTTAGATACAGGCTACATCCTGATTCAAGTCAAAAAGCATTCTCTCCCCTTAGTATACTTCCCAGTAAGGGGAACCATTACGTTACCCACAAAAATCAGGTACGGCACAGGTGAAGAAGCAGACATTCCCCCACACATACAAAGGAACTGTTGGCCATTTTTGTGAAAACCTATAAACAAGCAAGGTTTCAAGTTTTCTGCCAAGGGACCACACCAGCACTTGTAGCCAACATCATTAAGCCCTCTGTTCTGTCCACATGCTATGTATTTTGCCAACAAACTGCAAGGAGAATTGTTGGAGCAGACAGGAAAACAAAGCTCAGGTTAGTAACAGAAATCTGTTCCATATTTAAAACAAACAAACAACAAAATCACACAACTGCTATTTACAAGTATCGTCAGGGTACAACTGAGGTCCCCAGACCCTGTCTGTCAACATGCTGTGCAGTTTGTTTTGGAATACAGACTTTAATGCTAGGATATAGTGTATAGATACAGCAGAGCAGACTACTTGTCACTTTAAATAGTTGCAACTTAATGGAAATAATCAAGACTTGGAACATTTTACTAAAGGGACCAAGCATTGCAACATCTAGAAATCCTCAAAAATATAGTCCTATCCAGTCTGTGGCTAAAGCAGGCATCTGACAGAAGAAAATGCCCCCTGAATCCCCACGGAAACTCCCTGCCTGCAGCTGTGCTCAGTTGGGCTGCAGAAAAACCTCTTAAGTGACAGAAACTGCTCCACAGCACACCAGCAGGGGCAGATTTAGAATCATAGAATGGTTAGGGTTGGAAGGGACCTTAAAGACCATGTAGTCCAACCCCCCTGCCATGGGCAGGGACACATCCCACTAGAGCAGGTTGCTCAAAGCCCCATCCAGCCTGGCCTTGAACACCTCCAGGTATGGGGCAGCCACAGCTTCTCTGGGCAACCAGATCCAGTGCCTCACAGTGAAGAATTTCTTCCTAATATCTAATCTAAATCTACCCTCTATAAGTTTAGAACTGTTACCCCTCATCCTATCGCTACACTCCCTGATAAAAAGAGTCCCTCTCCAGCTTTCCTGTAGGCCCCCTTCAGACACTGGAAGGAGCTGTAAGGTGTTCCTGGAGCCTTCTCTTCTCCAGGCTGAACAACCCCAACTCTCTCAGCCTGTCCTCATAGGAGAGATGCTCCAGCCCTCTGATCATCTTCGTGGACTCCTCTGGACCCGCTCCAAGAGGTCGATGTCCTTCTTGTGTTGAGGGCTCCAACTCCCCTCTCCACCTGCTGCCCCCAGCCAATTTCCCCTCACCCCGGCCCACCACCGCGCTGGGATCGCCCCCCTACAACCAGCCCCGTTATGGAGCGGGGGTTCCCGGCCGCAGCCTGAGGGAAGGTGGGGGCCGCGGCGGCTCCTACCTGCTGCCTGAGGTAGCGCGTGAGGTAGGCGGCAGGTGGCGGCGCGGCGGCCCGGCGGCGGCGGGGGGCGGGCAGGGCACCGGCCGCACCGAGCAGAAGAAGGAGGAGGAGCCGCAGCATGTCCAGGAGAAGAGAGGACAGCCGTCCCGCCCGCCGTCCCGCCGCTTTATACCGGCCCCGCTCGCCCCCGACGGCTGCCCCAAGGGGAAGCCGGCGGGTGGAGGGACCCGGCGGAGCGGGGGCGGTGCCGGTGCCGCGCGTGCGGGTATGAGAAGGAGGCTGGCCTCCTGGCTTTCTCATTGGGCAAGTGGGGCAGCCCGCTCGTCTGGCTGCGTCATGATTGGGTGAGCGCCGCATCGTCCCCGGCCCCTAGCGACGGCCCTTAGCAACGCGCACTTCCGGCTTCCGGCTTCCCCTCAGAGTTGGGGCTGCTGTGGCAGGGGGCCGGCGACACTTCCCCGCGGCCGGAGCTGAGGCCATGGGGGCACGGCCACGGTAACCGACTTTCGGCCTTTGCCTCTTATGCGAGCCTGAGGGCTCCGAGGGGAGGCGGCGCATCCCCTTTCCGGGATGACAGCGCTTCAGCGCCGTCCCTGCGGCCGGGACGGGGAGAGTCGATCCGGTCACGGAGGAGGCCGCTGGTTAAGGGGTAAAAATTGCGGTGTAAGGCCTGTTGCAACTCCTCTTGCGTCTTTTGGGTCTTTTCTTAGGGAGAATTTTAGCTGTTGAGCCCGCTAGAGGGCGCCAGGCACTGATGGAAAACTGGGTCAGGCTGCAGCGCTGTTGAAAGGCCTCGGTCTGTGCAGGTTGGCGGTGGGGAGCACCTGGAGTGCCCCCTGGATGGGTATGTGGGTCCAGAGGCTCTGTTTACTTTGCATATTAGAGAAAATAAAACAGATCTATTGGTACTTTGCTTTTTTTTAACGTACGTCCAGGTAATGAGTACTCTTCTTCCTACTGAAGAGAAATAGAGGTGTAGATGTTGAGTCTGTTTGCTATAAAGCAAGCTCTTACCACGACCTGTGTCATAGACCTATACATGCTATGCTATATCACCCATATTCCAATGGAATATTTGAAGTATTTGCTGTGTTTTCTGCAGTGTGTAGTGATTTTTTTATTTCATTAAAAACTGCAGATAACAGTAAATTGTATCATTCTGAGTTGAAAAACAGTTGGAATGTGAAGTACCTGAAGATTTCTCCAAGTCCGCCGCCTTGGGCAATAACAAAATCAGACTTACTTTTATTACTTCTTTTCCGTATAGCAATATGCTTTACTTGGCCTATTTACTGATATCTTGTACCGTAACTAAAGCAAAACAGTTCCATTTTGTCAAGAATTGAAACCAGGCATCATTTAATGTAAGAGATCAAATGAGCCTCTGTTAATGCGTGTTCTGAAGAGAGATTTTTCTTTTTGGTTGTCCTTCCAGTAAAGCTTTTACCTTTTATTGCCTCTGTTTTCCTGGCCTTTCTGCCATAGGGGATATTTGGATAAGTCATCATTTTTCTGACCTCCAAACTAGTCAAAGTAATGAATTTAGTCACTCGGATTTTTCTAGTACTCATGTTACAGATCTTGTTTCTACCAGAGTGCTGAGAATGGGCAAAGGGATAGCCTGCGACTTGAGCTAGTTTGCGGCAAAATATGAACAAAACATCATTGTTGATTATTGAATGGCTTTTAACATGTAAAAACCATACTTAAGTCTCCTTTATCTCCTTGGCCTTCTGCCTCCCTGAGTAAGTTCTGGGATGAAAACGTGAAATTTGCTTCTTATTCTGAGTTTATTCTGCAGCTTACATTGAGAAGAGATGTATAGTTAGCTATTATTGTGGCAAAAGTGCTTTTACAAAGAAGGGTTTTTAAGGTGGCCTTAAATTCAGCTATAGAGAACACTTTGGTCATTTAAGTTGGAACTCTGAGTTGAAGTATTTTAGAGTATTTTTGTCTAGGCATTTCTAGCGGAGAAAAAAGTTAACTTTCTAAAATAGGGGAAGTTTACTAAGCCGTGGTATTTTGGACAGTACAGTGATTATAAGGGCAAGATAATTCTGCAGGAAAGTAATGCTGAATAAAAATAAATTATTTATTTATTTAAATATTTAGTTTATCATTTGTTTGTCAGTTCCATATGTCCCCTGTGTCAGAACCAGTGGTAAATACTGCTTTGGCTCAAAGGACATAATAGAGTTGCAATTGCAAGCCCTTCTGAGATTTTCTGGGCATTTTTTTTCCTTTTCACAGTCATTGGCATTGAAGGCATTTGCAGAATTACAAGTGTAGAATCATTTCAGTTTTTAACTCCGTGTTGTGACTTCATTCTAAATTAAGGTAAAAAATTAGAAACAGATTTGCTGCAGCGCTGTGCTCAAGGACAGTTCTAATAAAGATTCCGTAAATACAAGTGGGAATTTGCATGGTTTATCTGCACAGGTGTGCATATATCATGAACACTTGCTTATTATTACATATCTTCATGGTTTGTGGTGGTTTTTTTTTTTTCTTTTTAAAGGGTTAATTAAAGGTAATAATAGATGTTGGCTCAATTGGGCTACCATTTTCAAACAGAGGTCATCATTTCCTGAGTGTCACCTTTCGAAATGTTCAAACAACCCAACTAAAAGCATTAGTATTAACATCTCATAAAATGAGAACTCTTTGAACCATTTTGCCTTACTTGTTTCAGGTGATGCTGTGAGCACATGAATAATGTGAGAGGACTCTTGGCTGCCTCTGTAATTTCTGTCCAGAACTCCTGCTTCATCTATCCTGCCTGTCAAAAATGCTTTTCTAGGCTGGTACTGGATTCTAGAAGGTACGTCCTATTTTTGAGATCATTAACTATAACTGTCAGAGGCCTTGGAAATCTCTGGGAGCTTGAATGCAAGTTAAATTGGTGAAAATCCAGGCATTATAGAAATAAATGTTAATTTCCCAGGCATTATAGAAATAAGTGTTAATTTCAGACACTTATGTTACTTACCACTATTTAGATCTCTTTGTATTCCAGTAGCAGCTTGTAGATTGTTATGGATCAAGAGTTCTGTTGTGTCCAGTGCCATGCAATATCGAAGGACAGTTTGAGAGAATAAATAATGTGTGTTAATAACTTCCAAGTACATGCCCTGCAGTCCAGTTCTTCACTGCTGTTCTTAAGTTGGAAAGAATTGATTGAAAGCTTCTCCAAATCAAGTCCTAATTTTTTTATTATTTCTTCTTATTTTATATGTGCAGTGCATTGGGTAGTCCTGTATGACTCTTCCACTTGCTGTGTGTCCAGAAATGTATGGGCTTTCCTTTTTAATCCCACTGTTGTGTGAAATCCATGACACGTAAAAGAACAGTAAATCAATGAATGTCAGCACTAATTGGAAGGAGCTGACTTTGTAAAGCAAGAATATGTGTTGTTTCAAATGCTGAAGATAACAGTGCTGTTGCCTGATGATTTTTTGTTACAGTAGAACTTACGGCTGCAGATGATAACTTCTTACCTCAGCAGTGATTAACAAAAGTTCACATATTCAATCTTTTTTTATCCTTTTACTGGCTTTTCAGGTTTAACTGTCTAAAATGTGGCTGCACAGGTGAAGCTAAGGATGCAAACTACAGATATAGATTGTCCCTAAAGATTGCTGACACTAACGATTTGTTTGACATTACCGTGTTTGGAAGTTGCTTAGATCCATTCTTTGGGGTCACCGCAGAAAATCTCCAGAGGTAAGGAACTAATTGTTTCTAACTATATAGCTGCTGCTTTTTCTTCAGCCTAGAAAGAAATTGAGATGAGCTTGGCTGGTGGGGTCACAAGTGGGAAGAAGCTGTTAAAGTGCTCCCTTCCAGCATTTCCTTGGTACCCATCACCTTGAGAAAATGCTGAAGTTTGATTTCTTCCTGAAATCTTGAAATTTTGAGATGGATTACTTCTACGTAAGAGATCCTCCACTTGTCTATTGAAGGCAGCTACCACCTGCTATGTGAGCTTCACTATTTGGTTGGTTGGGCTTTTTCCTTGCATCCTTCTTCCTTTGAGATGATTGAATTTTCTTTGTCTAATGGCAGATTACTAAATTGGCTTTTCCAGAGATTGAGACATAATTTTTCCTCAAGATTTTAGAAAAGTCTTAAGGTAAAGATAGAGTCTCTACTGTTTATTCTTTAACAGTTTGAATTTGGAGGGGAAAAAAAAAAAAGTGTCCACCTTATGAATGGTCTTCAATGTGACCAGACTTTCCTTTAGCAAGGAGAGATTTCTAAGAAAACCTGTTAGTCCTCAGAGCCTGACTTTCTGATGTGTGAAACTGCTAGGGTGGGATATTCAGATACGTTCACTGCTTCTTTCTCTGTTCTGTTATTTTGCAATGCCCTTTGTTATAACTGGGTCAAAGATGACCACTTTTTAAATCCCACATTAGCAGCATCGATAACATTGTCGTGGCAGGCTTTCTACAGTAGACTGCTGTTCTATTGTTAGCTGTTTCACAAACAAACAAAAAAAAAACAGTGGAAAAACCAGTACAGATTGGGGGCTGACCTGCTGGAGAGCAGCTCTGAAGAAAAAGACCTGGGAGTCCTGGTGGACAACAGGATGACCATGAGCCAGCAATGTGCCCTTGTGGCCAAGAAGGCCAATGGCATCCTGGGGTGCATCAGGAAGAGTGTGACCAGCAGGTCAAGAGATGTTATCTTCCCCCTCTACTCTGCCCTGTTGAGGCCCCATCTGGAGTACTGTCTCCAGTTCTGGGCTCCCCAGTTCAAGAAGGACAGGGAGCTGTTGGAGAGGGTACAGCAGAGGGCTACAAAGATGATTAGGGGACTAAAACATCTCTCTTCTGAGAAGAGGCTGAGGGACTTGAGTCTTAGTCTGGAGAAGACTGATGGGGGATCTGAACGATGCTTATAAATAAAGGGTGGGTGTCAAGAGGATGGGGCCAGTCTTTTTTCAGTGGTGCCCAGTGACAGGACAAGAGGTAACAGGCACAAACTTGAACATAAGTTCCATCTAAACATGAAGAGGAACTTCTTTACTTTGAGGGTGGCAGAGCCCTGGAACAGGTTGCCCAGAGAGGTGGTGGAATCTCCATCTCTGGAGACACTCAAAACCCGCCTGGATATGTTCCTATGCAACCTGCTCTAGGTGGACCTGCTTTGGCAGGGGGGTTGGACTAGATGATCTCCAGAGGTCCATTCAACCCCATACCATTCTGTGATTTGTATGTCTTAATAAGGATGCTGCTGCTGTTGTAGAGATGCAGACAGAAAGCATGTGTAAGCAGTAGCAGCATATCAGCAGCATTATACGGTCATTGTGTTGGTACAAAAATCCCAGTTACACAGGGAACATCCGAAAGCTGTGTATGTAGTAAACCTCTTCAAAGTGGTTGTTTTGTTTATTTCTATTTCACTAACAAATTAAGTGAAGTAAGCAATTGAATTTATAGGTTCATGGTTTCCTGTTTTTCATGCTATATTTAGTTTAAGCTACCACAGTATCTTCTCTTTAGCATGTGTCCTACCTATGCTACAGCTAAAATGCTATGTAAGGCTTCCTCTGTTGGTGCGATACTTCTATATGTTTTTACTCAAGGTGTATCCAAGACTTCAATCAGCTGTCAGGAGAAACAGACATAGATGCGTCTCCAGAAGTGTTAGTTCAAGCAGTGGAAACCTGTTTCATTGGAAAAAAATTTATATTTGGAGTGAAGGTAACTTCTAATGCATGTTACTCTCTTATAATGAGTTTTTTTCATTAGCTTGTAGACACTTGGGGGCATAGACAGAGTTATCAATGTACAACATCTTTTGGGAATTTGAGAAAATTTAGGGCTAGGACACAGGAAGGATTCTGCTTCTCTTCCCCTGGACTCCTGTGTTATTTTAAATGAGTCACATCCAAAAGTCATCTTGAATGGCAGTACTCAGCTTGACAGCTTGTCAGGGCTGCTTTTCAGAGCGCCTGAGCAGTGCCAGCTCCTGTGTGTATGAGTAACAGCTTGGAGTCTGTAAAGAACCACGTACAGTTCAAGCAAGAAGCAGACTGTCTTTTCAAGTGCTGCCCATGCTGCAGCGTTTCCTGGTGCCTGAAATGTAAGGAGAAACCCATTCCCTTGCAGCATTCTGATATTTCTGAATTGAAGAGTGTGTTTTAAAGTGTTGATAAAGTACAGCTGTTCAATATATGCATCTGCGGGTCTTTTATGTGTTTAACAGACTTTGAAATATTAGTTCTTGGTAATATTTCCATAGAATCAGTCTAAGCTCTCTTCAAGAGGTTCTTGTGTGAGTCATTCATATTCTGAAGTCTGTGCACTAAATCCTACCTGGCAGGTGTTTTTCCTCTCACACAGGTACCCTGAGGTTTGTGCCTGAGCTGAGATTTTTCTAATGCACAGCATCTTAAGTAATAGAAGTTGGAGGACTTCAAGGATTAACTTTACTTAACCGTAACTGTTCACCGGGTCTCTAGGTCTGATGCCTTCACAAATAGAAGTAATCCTATGTATTAACAAAAGCCTTGTGGCTGCTCCTGCACACACAAGGACTGAACACACATTTGAGGACCATTAGTTGAGCCTTTGGCTGTAGACATTTCTGTGTGGTTGTGTTCAGCCCTGCATCCAGTTGCGCTCTGCCAGATAAAACTCAGAATCAAGATAACATACTTTTTTAAGACTTACCTAGAGAGTTACTGTCCTTGGCTAACAGCCTTCAGCCTCAACTTTTGCACATACTCGGGGAGCAGGAGGGTTGTGAGTTTAAAGACAGCTATATTTGCTTTTTTGCCTCTCTGGCTTTGCCAGATCTCGAGGGGGAGGTAAAAAAGATTTTATCCACTTCTCAAAACATCAGGTAATTCCCTCTGCTTTTAATGTCATTTTTCACCTGTAATTTCTGTCTAGAGAGAAGCAGTTTCTATAAAGAATTGCAACTGAAGCTCCTTTGAAACACTACTCTCCAAATAAGTCTGAGAAGATAAACATTGTAGTTTATTTCCCTTTCACAGAGGTAGCTCATAGGAAATATCATGGGGCTTAGACAGCTGAGCTGCCGAGTCAGGTACCTGGTACCAGAGTGCTTTGCTTCAAGGACTGCCCAGTGCCTCCTAGATAAAAGAAAAGCACTGGCCTTAGGCAGCTGGCCATTTTCACAGAACTGCACTGGAGGAAGCCCGGAAGCACACAGTGCCCTAAAGGGAGGAAGAAATTTTCTGTGAAGTCTGTTCTTAGAATTCTTATTTGTTTTTCCGGCTCCAAAACTCTGCATAATTGCAGCAAGCAAAGAACCTCTCACTGTGATGCCCTTTATAGCCCTTGCCAGTGCTTATTTCCCAGGGAGTACTGCTTTGTGTGACAGACCATTTTGTATTCTCTTCCCTTCAGATCCTGACAAAAAGTGAGACTTAAATTTAAACCTGACCTAAAAGACGTGTTAATTTTTATGGGTTTTTTTCTATCACAAACTTAAACATTGCAGTAAGTTGTGGGTTTTTTTTCTTCCCCCCTCCAGGATTGTGCAAGGGAGCATGGAGGGTGTTCTGCTGCCAGCAACATCTTGCAAAACTGTTCCAGAATTAATAGAAGTACAAAAAATCTTACAGCTTGCCAGATCTTCCTGCCAAACGCTGCTGTTACTGGCTTTACTGTTATCAGCTACTTCCATCGGCTTCTGCAGTCAGCAAAACTCAGGAGCTGTAATAACAGCTCGTACTTACTTGAAGCATCTTCATCTCCAATAGATGAACCTGCATGTGAGCTCAGCAGCTTGTCAAGCCTGAGCAGAAACTCCTGTTTTGTTCAGTCTGGTGGCAGAGAAAGCTTTTTAGGGTCCTGGCAGCAGTCCTTTAGCCTGACTTCATCTGTTGCTTGGGTAACAGCGGGGGACTTTCCCACTCTGGAAGTGGGAAAGCTGGTGAGTGAACAGCATGAGCAAGAAGGGAGGCCTGTCACTCCGGACTCGTGCAGTGTGAGCCTCAACAAACAATCTCTTTGGGATTCATGGGTTTGCAGCTCTTCTGTGAAGGAAGGGAATAAAGAGGAGGGTAATGAATTTAGTTCACAGCCCAGTTGGCCTGACAGTATCTCAGCAACTGATAAATTAGAGAGAGTATCCCCTTCAAGGACCAGGTGTTCACACAGAAACAGTTCCAGGTTGAATAGTAGAAATTATTCTTACCCAGCAAAATCCCACAACTCCTTTTTTTACAGAGCGGATGCCTCAGCTTCTAATCACATAAATGCAGCTGGAGTCCCTCAGACGGACTCTGTGCTTTGGGAGGAGCTCCCATTCTCAGAAAGCCTAAATGAATTTTTAGCCAGAATAGAAGATGGCAAGAGCGTTGTAACCTCGCCCAGCCTTGATGCAGGCAAACGTGCCTTGCTTGAGAGTAACAGCTTGGGTGTAAATCTTAACAAAGCGTATCCCGGGCAAACCCTGGTAGCTGGTGGTTTGCCTGAAGCAAGTGTTTCAGGGAGGTTCTTCCCACCAGCAGACAATGATCCTTGGGAGAACGTATTGTTTGCTTGTGTTCAGTCGAATGCAAATCCTCCGAGGGATGAGGTGTCACAATGTGAGTCTTCCTCTAGTGATTTATCTTCAGCTGACAAGGAATGTGGAGCATCTTGCCAGTCCTTGCCACAGTGCTTGCCACTTACATCAGAGCCTTCTGTTTCCGAGAGCAGATACGTGCAGTCCAAAGAAGCAAATGTTGACATTTCAAAGTCAGCTTGGTCTTTTATTAGTCAGCAGTGTACTGCTGAACATGGAGAAACCTCCTGTTTCAAAGAAAGCAAGGCAGCTACCCGTGTGCGTTCCACACGTGACAGCTGGTCAGCTGGTTGTGAAAATAAAGAAAACTCTTCTACGCCAAGCCAAAGAACAGATCTTGCATTCGCAGGGGCATGGAGCTCTGATCCAGCAACTCCCACCAATGCAAGAAGGATATATAAAAGAGAATTAAAACCCTTGACAGAACTGACAGAAAATACCTTCAAAAGTGTTAATAGGAGAGAGATGCTGTGGAGCAGTATCTTCCCTGAAGGCAGCTACGATGCTTCTGCTGATCTCTTTGATGCAACTGTAAGAGAGGTAGCAAAACCTGCAGAATTCTTAAATAAATCATGCAGTTCTTTATCACAGGAAGATACCTTGACAGAAAAGGTCACAACTCCTGAATCGGTGCTTTATCTTGGAGGTGTTCCCTGTAACAGTTCAAAACCAAGCTCACCCCTGCGTCGGTCCCCTCCTGCTTTTAGTAAGCACAGTACACCAGGAACCTCCTCCTTTTGCGATTCAGAATGCAATTCAGTCAGCGCTCAAGATTTTGTTCCTTATTCGCAGTCAACTCCTATGACAAAACCTCTCCAGAAGCGGTGGCCTGTTGGGGAAAGAAGCTCTTTTGTCACTACCTTCACCCCTAAAAATCCCACTAAAATCCATTCCAAATGCAAGCGATCCAGGTCTTCCTTCCAGAACACTCTGCTGCAGCAGCTCACCGGCAGGTTAGTGAAACGTGAAAGGCCAAGTAACGGGGAAGGCAGAGACAGTAACAGCTCTGTTTCACAGCAGCTCTTTAGCAGCCACCTGCTTGCCGGCTTTGAGACATGGATCCCTCCATCTGCTAACAAAAGGTTGAAACCAACTGCATCTTTAAACTTAAAAAACATTAGCTGGGCGATTGACTTGCAGTCGACCTGTGGGCACGCCAGCAGGAACCCCGTTTCCGAAAGCAAATTGAAGAGTGAAAACGGTGTGTGCTCTAGAAATGAGAGATCAACCCCTGGGAATACAACCAGGATTCTGACAACTCCTGTGTCTGCAGGTGTCACCGAGGCCTTTGTTTTAAACAATCCCATCCTGGAAACTTGTTCCCCTTCAGAAGGCAAGAATCTCCTCTCAAGTGCAAATTATTCAGGGGCTATGTTGGAAGGGGCAACTGGATGGTCTCCTGAGTTGTTCTTCCAAGCACGGACCCCTTTTTCCAGTAAGCCAAAATACTAAAAAAAGATATTTCTATGCCGTGTCCTTTTTAATTATTTTTAAGACTTTTGGGAAGGAGCCTGTGGAAGAAAAGAGCTATTTAGCAATTAAATTGTTTATACACCTATTGGCGTATGTCTTCCTAAGGTGAGTTATGTTCGTTTGCAGGTCTTTGTACCACAGAGATGGTGGAAAACAGAATTTGCAATTACTATATTTTATTGTAAATTAACTCTAGAACGTGCAATAAAGACTTTTGTAAATGTGTGAGTATTTAATAGATCTCACTTTATGGAGCACAGGTAGGTGAAGCGTTTTAGCATCTTTTCATCACAAGAAGAGTGATGGATCTGGAGTCCGTGTCCACTCACGATCCTTAGCTGGTGACTCTGTGCAGAAGGGCCAAGATTTCATCGAAGAATTTCAAATACCTTCTGGGAGCCTTGTGTTCGCGGCCACTTGGGATCCTATGACAGAGTTTAGTTGGGTGGAGGGGGCAAACTTAGAGGTTGGTGGCAGCTCCCAGCTTTCCTGTAGGCTTTATTCAAGTTACAGACTGCTGGTGGTGGATTCCTGGTGGTGTCTTTCCTCGTCCTTGCTTTGGGGTCTTCCATAGGCCCCACATGAAATAGCTGCCTTTAGGGTCATTGAATAGAGAAACCTTGGAGCTGCTGCTGCGAGCTTGTGGGTCGGGTCCTGCAGAAGGATGTGGGAATCAGAATCAGCCTGAAAATGCTGACTTGTAGAAGCAGAAGTCGGCTTAAAATTAACGGCTGTGGGTTTTTTTGGAGGCATAGAATGACCATGCACCATTTGCATTGTGGCTGGTGACAAGGTGGTTCATTCACAACACTTGGTTCATTCTCTGCTACGAGATGGACATTACTACGTTTCTACGTTTGAGGCCTCGCTTCGGTTCTAATGAACCTGCTTAAGGCCCAGGCTCGGTGTTTGCTCAGAAGGGTTGTGTCTGAGGGCGAGGAACAGACTGTGTCAGTGCTGGCAACTAAAGCACTTTCAGGTTATAAAGATGCCACCTCTGCCTTCGGGAATCTGAGAGGCAGAAGTTGCCGCAAGTTAGAAGAGTATTGTGGGAATGTAGGGGAACCAACTATCTGTTGTTGGTCACTGTTGCAGTCGGGGCTAAAAGGACTCTGAAAGGCTTCTCTGACCGTACAATCACTGGGTCTCACCAAAGGTACCTTCCTGGGGCACACACACCCCAGCGTGCTGAGGCAAGACCTGCCAAAAGCAGCCGGTGGAAACCATGTTTGGGATGGATGAAAAAAATCAGGCCTTTGGAATCTGAGCTGTAATCTTTGTGTGCCTTCATACCTCCTCTATAAAATAAATATGTACCTGCTCTTTATTTTCGTAGAATCACAGAATGGTTCAGGTTGGAAGGGACCTTAAAGATCATCGAGTTACAAACCCCTGCCATGGGCAGGGACACCTCCACTAGAGCAGGTTGCTCAAAGCCCCATCCAGCCTGGCCTTGAACACTTCCAGGGATGGGGCATCCACAGCTTCTCTGGGCAACCTGTGCCAGTGCCTCACCACCCTCAGAGTGAAAAATTTCTTCCTAATATCTAATCTAAATTTCCCTTCTTTCAGTTTTCAGGACACCCAGGGAAGCATGAGGGCAGTCACTCTCTCACCACTTTGTCCTTTATCGACTGGTTTTAGCATGGCTCAGCCTTGCAGAACGTAGAGATAAACCTCAGTTTCTCCGCCTCTACCCCAAGTTTTGCACCTTCTAATCAAATGTATTTCTCATCGAGGGACGAGAGGGAGAAGAGTATTTGAAATCAAACGCGCTTCTTCTGCAGCTGAGCAGGGTGTTAATGAGATACAGCCTCTGCCACCAAGGATAGGAGCGTGTGGAGTCTGCGGGCATCCATCCCTCCCTGCGGCCTGAACGAAGAGAACGGTTCCTCGTGGCCACGGGGCAATTCTGGGCGGGGAAACTCACGTTATGAAGAAGTTTTCCCATCGCATTCAGTGGGGCTTTGTGGGTGGTTATTTTTTTTCGCTACTTACAGTTGAGGCACACGCTCAAAGATTTGCCCAACACTAAGAGAGCGTGCGGCCTCGCTGTGGGTATCACCGAAAGACCTTACCCAGCAAACTGTCTTTTCTCCCTGCTGTCCTACCCAGCCAGACACTCCAGCACAACTCGAAAGTTCTTCCTGGTGCTGTAACAGAATCACGGAATCTTCATGGTTGGATGGGATCTTTGAGATCATCGACAGTAGGTGGCGGTGGCCAGAGGCTAGAGGTTTCTTCTTGCATGTCCAAGCCTCCATCCCTGCAGTCCCTGGATCCTAGATATAAACAGAAGAAAAAGGAACACCCAATTACAGCAAAAAAAAAAAAGGGGGGGGAGGAAGCAGAGTTAAACATAATTTGTGGCTGGTCTTTTTTTCGGTGGTGCCCAGTGACAGGACAAGAGGAAATGGGCACAAACTTGAACGTAAGAAGTTCCATCTAAACATGAGGAGGAACTTCTTTACTTTGAGGGTGGCAGAGCCCTGGAACAGGCTGCCCAGAGAGGTGGTGGAGTCTCCGTCTCTGGAGACATTCAAAACCCTTCTGGACACGTTCCTGTGCAACCTGCTCTGGGTGGAACTGCTTTGGCAGGGGGCTGGACTAGATGATCTCCAGAGGTGCCTTCCAACCCCATACCATTCTGTGATTCAACGGATTTTATTTATCGTGAATAAAATCCTGCTTCGTGAGTCTGTGTGAGGGGCAAGTGGAAAAAGGAGCAAGAGCTGTAGCCTGCCTGGAAACGGTAAATCTACCTTTATAGCTTATGTAGCAGAAATAAAGGGAAAGAGAGCATTACTCATGCACAAATCACTGGGCACAGGGAAGGCAATATTGAAAGGGTTTTAAGACATCAGCGCTCAAACAGATAAAGCTTGAAACTAGTTGTTTCTGCCACACCTTCCCACATAATACAAGATTGTGGTGTCACTGACTCTTTAAGCACTCCCTTGTGATGAACTGGACGAACACCCGCTTTATCACGGGGGTTAGACCGGATCCAAGAGATACACCAGAGACTTGCTGCGGCTGGCGATGAAACACTGCCAGAACTTCTACATCTTACACCTGACAGCGTCTTGACACGAAATGTTTTGTCCAGCATGAGTGATTTTATTCAGCGGGGAATTCATCCACATGCTATAGGAAGGGATAGCTTTGGTGCAAGCTGATGTGATTATAATTATAGGCTTGTACAAAAAGAATCAAGCTCAGCATGTTTAATTCTGAAGGTAGTAAAACTCCTGAAAATGCACACCGGGTTTATGGTTGATTCCCTATGCATAGAAATCCATAAATCAAGACTAGATTTTAAATTAGGCAGGACTGTCGGTACGGTACCGTTGAAATTAACGCAGGGCAGTCAGAGCTCCTGCGCTTTGTGCGAGAGGACTGCGCACGTGGTGAGACCAAAAAGTACTGTTGTGTGACAGGCCCCTGTCAACAAGATGACATCTTCTGGGCACAGCTCCCCAAGTGCTCGGTAGGAAGACTTTGTACATGAGAAGTTAGAGGAGAGGCGAGAAGCTGTCTGGGGATTGCTCTTGTAGTCTGTCAGTATTGTATTTCTTCCCCTGGGCAATTTGTTCCCTTTTTTTGGGGCACCTTTGTGCTCCTACAATCCTTTTACCCAGGGCAGAGCTACAGCTGCTGAACCAGAAGGAGAAGGCTGCACATCCCACCAGGTTGCACATCCCATCAGCTACATGCTCCTGGCATGGAAGAGCTGCCACTCTTCACCTGCCCCTTACCTTTCATAGAATGGTTAGAGTTGGAAGGGACCTTAAAGATCATCAAGTTCTAACCCCCCTGCCATGGGCAGGGACACCTCCCACGAGACCAGGTTGCTCAAAGCCCCATCCAGCCTGGTCTTGAACACTGCCAGGGATGAGGCATCCACAGCTTCTCTGGGCAACCTGTGCCAGTGTCTCACCACCCTCACAGTAAAAAATTTCTTCCTGATATCGAGTCTAAATCTCCCCTCTTTCAGTTTGAAGCCATTATCCCTTGTTCTATCACTACATGCCCTTGTAAAAAGTCCCTCTCCAGCTTTCTTGTAGGTGCCTTTCAGACACTGGAAGGAGCTATAAGGTCTCCACGGAGCCCTCCCTTCTCCAGGCTGAACAGCCCCAACTCTCTCAGCCTGTCCTCATAGGAGAGGTGCTCCAGCCCTCTGATCATCTTCGTGGCCTCGTCTGGACCTGTTCCACCAGGTGCATGTCCTTCTTATGTTGGGGGCCCCAAGAGCTGGATGCAGTATTCCAGGTGGAAGGAAAAGCTTGGCCTGGCTTCTCCAGCTGTCACCCCCACAGGCAACACACTCCCACCCTCCTCTCTTTCCATAAATACTCAATTCCCAAACTGTCTGAGCTTTAAGGATATTTTCTTCCCCTTCCTTTTCCCAGTTCCTACCTAGAAGCATGCAGGGACTTTTTCCCTCTCCGAATACCTCTCTCTTTTATCACCGACTCAAAGTGCCAGCTTCCTGGGGAACAGGGAGCAGATGGTCCATATCAGACATTTACCAAGGAAGGAGCTTCAAGGTCAGTGGAGGATGCAATAAAAGACACATGGTGTCTTCAAGCTTCACAGCTCATTTCTCAGTGTAGGTGTTAGCAGAAGTCATCTTTGATGTGTAGCAGAGCACAAGGGAGGAAACCTGATCCCCAGAATGAGTCAGAGCACAAACTTTATGTATTGACCAAAAGACTAAAGGCTTAAAATGGGAGATCTTGCCCAAAAATTATTCTAGGCCCCCAGTAAAGAAGGACATTAGGGAACTCCAGTGGAAAAAGCAGTCTTCTGTGAGCATGAAAAGAGCAAGTTGAAGGCTGAAGAGAACTAGCATTAAGAAAAAGGCACCGCAACACCAAATAAATTCTAACGAAACATCCAAATGTCACCTTCATCCAACACAGCCCAAGCATCCTGGTAGGACAAGAGCTTAACCAGCTACAGGTTTGCAATGACGGTGAATGGAGATGCTACCTCTGTCAAAGACCACCCTCTAGTGACTGACGCCGGCATTTATTTGGCATTTCACAACCCACTATAAACTCTTTTGGAAAAAAAGATTTTTCTTCTGCTCTACTGCAAAGGGACATTGCTCCCATGGACAGCAGCTCTACTTTTACTCTTCTTATGAGTTCCCAATGCTGTGAGGCTTGGTAGGCTCAACCCAAGCAGAAAAGCCTTAGCAGCCATTTATTTGTAGGTCTTATATTAAATCATGTCATAGAATCGTGGAATTGCCTAGGTTGGAAGGGACCTTTCAAATCATCTAGTCCAACCATCATCCTAACACTAACAAAAACCACCACTAAACGATATCTCTAAGCACTACATCTATCCATCTTTTAAATATCTCCAGGGATGGTGACTTAACTGTGAATCTGTCTTGTATGTAGTTTTAGGGCAACTTTGTTTTGCAGTTCAAATCAAAAAAACAAACAAGTCAAACACTTTAAACACCAAGTGGAAAGGATTAAACATTTATTTACATACAGATACATATGTAAGCAATTTCTAAGTATAAAAAGGACATTACAAATAAACATGAAGCATCATACATTCATCATCCTGATCATCCAAAATACATTCCTTTCTCAACCCCATGCTTGACAACAGGAACTTAAAAAAAAACAGACGAGCCAAATGCTTCTGACAGTCCGTGATTCACAGTTTGGCGATTTGCTCACACCTAGACCCTCCCCAGAGGCAGCACGACCCCAGCAACTGGAGATCAATGGTCTAACCGGCTGTAGTGCATTGTCTCCACTGAAATGCTTGTGCTTGATCAACAAGAAACACATCCTCTCCTCATCCTTCTGGCCACATGTTTAGGAATCGGGGTTCTTGCTAAAATTCTGTACATTGTGCTAAATTCACAATTGTTGGGGAAAAGACAGCAGATCTTTGTGGGAAAAACTCCAACCCAGGAAATTCCTTGAATGCTGTGACTTCCCTGGCATAGAAGCTGCAAACAAAACGCTGCTCTTAGTGCTTAAGCAGGTCTTTAAACTACAATTCAAACTACAGTTGATGGCATAAAACATACTTTGTTCATGCTGTAAAAAAAATTACGTGCTTCAATATTGATTTGCCAGTAATCAAAGCTGAGAGTAATTCAGGTTTTCTCCTGAGGAAACGAAGAGGCCTTTATAACATCTCTAAAATGATCACAGCCTTCAGGAAAGAGGAAACGTTTTAGACTCAAAAACCTAAAGGTAATGCAGAGCACGACGAACTTGTCAGTTAGATAACATTACAAAGGGAAATAAGCCAGTAAACATAAAATTAAAATGCCTACTCAAAGTATTAATGAATTCAAATGAGAGCTGGGTGAGTCTTTCTGTACAGATCAAAGGCAGTTTGAAAAAAAAAAAAAAAAAAACCACTCACGACCTGCAAATTCACAGAACAGCCAAATATGTGCAGCAGAACAGAGTGAAGCCGAAATAAAAGAGGAGCAGAAAGAGCCTTGTCCCATATTGACAGCTGAGTGACTGCAGCTGCTCCAATCTCAGGGGTTTTAGTGGTGTTTTTTTTTTTTTTCTTTTGTAAACAGCTGTAGGAAATCAAATGGATGTGACATATCTGCAGTGCATCTTATTATGCTAAAAACCATGGCACTTTTCAAACTACTTCCCTAATATCCAGAGCCATACTTGTCACTCCAAACCAGCACAGCAACAAGCGCTGGGCTTCCTCCCTACTCTCATGAGATGGCCTTTTCTCCCCCAAAATGTTGGCTTCAGAAGTCAGTTTTTCCCTTTCAGTGCTGACCGTACGTGGGGGCCAGAGCTAAGGCTTTCTTCCAAACAAGAGTTGAGGCAATGGCAGTGCCCGGAATCCCAGAAGCTCTCCCTGCCACAGACCAAACACTTCATTCTCACTCCATTAAAATGCCAAAACAGCCTTCCCCTCTCCTCCGCTTCCTCCTCCGTAAACGCTCGCCTGCTGGAGACGCTGCGGCTGTTAAATTTACTAAAGCTGGTGGCAATGATGCAACCCAGACCCTTGGAGATATTCACACCACCACCCAAGCGACAGCTCAGAATGACTCGACTCTCCTCCTCCACAGGGCTGTAAGTCTCCCTGGAGGGAGAGCAGCATCCACCTGCTCACTGGAGGTTTCCTCACTCACACCAAACCCCCACCAATTCTTAACACCTGAATCTCTTGCATTGGTCCCATTAAAAGAAGGGAAACATTCCTTACAGGATGCCCTGCCTGAAAATGGGCGTATCCAATTAGTCAGGTTTATGCTCATAGTAAGAAACTTGAGGTGGCACAGAAGATGAGCCATGGATGCTATTCCTTCCAGCTAAAGCAGGAGTCAGATTCCCATGGTTCATGCAACGAGGCCCATTTCCAGTCTGAGACCTCCACAGCGGTTGAGGCATGAGCAGTATCGGGAAGGAGCAGACTCACAGATGAAAGGTACTGGAGGAATCAGGCTTTGGGAAACTCTGAGGTTTGCATCCATGTGACACCAGCCACATCAGAGTCTTTGATCATTGCCCATGAAAGCACCACAGTGCTTTTAACATCCCCTCTCCCCCAGGGAACCATGCACAGCTAAAACTATGACTAACACAGGTTTTGGCCATGTCAGATGCCTGTGGACCGTGGCTGGAATCCAGAAGATGCTCAGCAAGGACACCTCCGTGGCACACTCACAGGCACGCACGTCCTTGGGAACGTTGCCCTAAGATAAGCAATAGTGGAAAAAGCAAAGGTGGTATCTGCTTCTTGAGTTTAATTGTAGCACTAACCAGAACTAAAATTATCTTCTGGGTTTACTGAAAAAGGATAACTGGTTCAACAAATGTGATCGCATCCAGGAAGTGCTAATAGCTGGTTATTAGTGTGAAAACAGAGACAGTCTCCGAGTACAGAACAGCCAGCTCCTGTTTATCCAGGCAGATGAGCTGAGCTGTTAACCTTGGCTTAAAACCAGTCTAATTTTTCACCGACAACATTTACAGCCTAACTTGCGCTCATCGCCATCTCATATCTGGGTTATCTGTCCCCAGTTACCCAGTTGACTGTATTGGGAGGGGCGGGCATCAGAGATGAGGGGTTTTTTTCTGGATCTGTGTCTCCCACTTAGAAAAATCCAAACACCCTCAACTCCCATGGCATAGTTTTTACTTCTGGTTTAAGTTACAGCTCATTCACATGAGGGGAAAGGGTGTGATGGCATCCATGGGTGATGACAGCTGGCAATCTGCCTCAGCTGGATATAGTACAGTACAGCAAAGGAGACTTTGGGGCAGTTTAGGGAGGTGGTGATTAGCGAGGTAAATCAGAGAAAGGCAGCGGGCTACTTTGGGAGCTATGCATCGTGGTCAGCACGATCACCCTGCTGTCTGCTTCCCTAGCCAAGATCAATCCTGAACCGAGGCAAATGCGAGACCTGTAACCTTTACGGTACATTTAACTACAGTTAATCACGTTTCAAAGACTTGACCGGTTCCAGTTGAGGCTGCTTTGCTCAGGATGCACCAGTCACTTGTAGGAAACCAAGAGAGCGTCTTCCCCCCACACATCATCCTAAGTCAACAAGACTGTCCTTCAAGATTATGAGCCTTCGCTGCTTGTGAACCGTAACAATCACCACCCACAGCAACAAGAGGACAGACTTCACGCAAGGAAAACGGGTGGTGGCAAGAGCCAAATTTGTTCAAATAAGCAAATAAAGTTGATAAATGGAGGAAGAAAGCACTTTGATGTAACATCTTTCACAGGGTTTTCACTGCTAGAATTGATCAGAGTATTCCCTTTGGGTTTTCCGGCGAGCCCTTATGTACGTCAACACTTTGGAGAGTTCCCATACTTGCTCACAAAGTGTCCTCTAGAAACACCTTTTCTAACTGAATAAGCTCAAAAAGGTCTTTGTTGGTAGGAGCAACACTTATGAAGATATTGGGTACTTTGACACTGAAAGCAACAGAATGCGGAAGGATCCCAGATGAGACTCACACTCAAAGCATTCCTTATTAAAATCCAGAGTAATGCAAATGCATCATAGATGCATTTTTTTTAAAAAGAGGATTGGATTGAGGCCATCTTGAGTAGGAAGCATCCCTTTACTTTGCATCTTCTGCCCCACACAGCCATCTCTCCCCTTGGCACGAAGGGCTATAGTCGTCCATCGGTCTGCCCCACAGCCCAGAGAGGTTTCTGTGACAATGTCTCCAGCCATATCCAACCACGATGGCACCACAGGTCCCCAAAGGGCAGTGTATCCTGCATATTTGCTCAGTCTATTTTATTAGCTGGAGAATTTCACCTGTTTTCCAACCGAATTGAGTCTGACTACAGAAATCACGCCAGCTCAACATCTCAGCCTGATTTACAGACAGTTCTTCACACTGAAAGGAGAAGACAAGGGGGAAAAGCAGCTGAACAAACAGTAGTCCTTAGGGATAACGAAGCAGGCAAAACCCAGTGGGTTTGACTATAACTAATTGCATCCCTTGTCAGCAAAAGCTCGGGAAGGCCTGCTGTCCCATGTGTGCGCACCCACCGTGCTTCTGCATCACTAATTTTGACTCTCCCTCTTTTCAAATCACTGTCTCCTGTGTCAGCCTCAGGCTGCTGCCGTTATTACTGACGCTGAAGGAGTTCAATAGCCATTAACAGCTAAACCTAGACTAGCAGAAGCCAACTGCTACCAGCAGAGCTACTTCCAAAAAGACAAACAGCAGCAGCAGGCTGGCAGATTTTAAGGGCTGTTTCACGTGTTTTACAGCAAAGAACAAAGTATCTTGTCTGACAATTTGTCGGGTGTAGTTTTCATTAAATAACGATCACAAAGGCATTTAACATTCGGCACAAACACGTATCTGACTGCCTGCTCAAATAACTTACCTGTAGATCAAATCAGGACTTCACTATTAGAGGTAGGAAGAGGCACCCTGTGTCTCCTTCTTTATAGAGTTCATAAATTCACTTTTTCCATCATAACTTTTTGACCTGAAGGGCTTTTTTTTTTTTTTTAACTCCTAGCACTCGGCCTCTCATGGGGAACACAAATAGGAACAAAAAGGAGTCATGGCTCATCCCAGCAAACGTGCAGTGTAAGCACCCAACGCAAAATACCAGCGAATACTTCACACACAGCGATCCAAAGCACAGGACATTTGGTGGTTTACTGGAGATCAGCCTGACTGAACCAGCAGCTGAACTGGAAAACTGAGTTTAAACCATTCAGTTTTCAGAAGATGCTTTTACTTAATCTCTGCAAACAGGTTTTCTACACAAAGCAAACATCTGTTGACCATCCAATGTCGGCTTCTGCTCGAAACTACTCATTGTGTTAAAAAAAAAAAAACCACACAAACAAGAAAGGTTCTCATTATGGGACTACTAAAAAAAAAAAATTAATATCGACCCAAGATTCCTCAATGGCTGTCAATGCATTACCCTGAAAACACATCAAAATCTAGCAACCACACTAAAAGCAACCCCTTGCTCTCTTGATAACAGAGACCGTTTCCAGGCAAATTTGGCCCCATTATATTGATTCTGCACGGCTTTTGGATGCTCGACCCAGCAGGCATCACCAGGCTTTTACTGACAGGTCTCAAAAATCCACTCATCTACCGAGGTGCTGGCCATAGTTGGAGAGACGATTGTCAGATAACTGGGATTTGTGAGTTTTTTAAATCTCCTTTTATTTTTCAAGACTTTGATCACTGTGCCACACCGCAAAGTTGTCATTAGCGGTTGATAAAGTTCTTCTACAGTCTGATGGCTTCTTGACCAGAAGAAGAGAAGATAAGCCCTCAGTGCTACAAGGAGCAGAGATATATTTGAAGGAGTTGCTACAATAAAATATCAACTCTTCTTCTGTGTGTGTTAACTGCCAGTTTCAAACTACAGCTTTGGCTTATGATCTAGTAAAACATTGCACGTACCACCATTGTTTCCCTTCAACTTTTTAAGCCTACATAGAATAAAATTTGAAATTAATCAGTTCAGATTTGTCCCTGGAGAACTCAGATACTTCACTGCAACATCAGCCCAACTGCAGCACCCCACCCTGCCGCAGAAGCCCATCACTGTCTGGCCGTGGGAGCCCTTACATAGAGAAGATGAGCTGGTAATAAGAAGAACCAACGCTTGGAGGTTGCTAGTAGACAGCTAGTCTCCAAAATAGTCACCTTTAGGTTAGGGAAACACTGGAAACAGAGACAACCTTCTAGAAACCTCAAAGTGAATATCCATGAAATGGTGCAAGGAGCACTTTAAAAATGCATTTATAGTGGTATTCGGCAGGAATGAAAAGTACCTGCCCAGCTTTGATGCTTTTGGAAATCAGGCTGAGGAACTCACAGGTGTTTCAGTGGGCAGTCTCCTTCCTTCTGGATCAACTCAATCAAACAGCCCTGCCCTACTTGTTATCAATTACATGCTGACAAGTCCAGCATCTGGAGAGCAAGAGCTTTTACAAATTAAATATATGTAGTATTGATTTTTAACTTGAGAGTTACCTTACAAGTAACACCCTGAGTCTTGCTCTAAACAACTACCTAAAAGCTGGGCAGAATCAGCTGTCTCAGAGTTGGTTGGTCTTCACAAGCTCAACTGAGGCTGCATGTGGCAATTTGGGGGATGCTCAAAAGTGACATTCAGCACAGGCTGCACCACGCGGTCCAGCACAGCAGAAGCCAGCAAGTCCAACACATTTCTAAATCCTCTGGATTACACCATGAGCAGAGACTGAAAAGGACCAGTACAGGCCAGTGCAGCAGGTGACATGTCCCCCAACATCTCACACTTACAGAAGCTCTTTGCTAAGGGTGACAAACAAGCCTTGTACCACAACATCTACATCTTCCTTTTTACCACTAGTCGTAACAGAAGAAAATGACCTAAAAAATAGCAAGAAAATATGAAAAATGGCGATATGACACACCGATCCCCCTCTCTGACACAGAGTCAGCTCCCCATTACAGATCAAAGGCACAACATGATACAGCCCAAAGAAGTCTTCCCAGGAAAATGTGATAAAGCGTTTTTAAATGCCTTTTTTTTTTTTAATTGCTATTGTCTTCAAGAAGTACTTACTGGCAGCTTTCTATGTCAATACAAAAGCTCTGTTATAATCTTCAGTAAATGCCAAATAATATTAAATTGATTAAACTTCAGCATATCACAGCCATGTAATTGCCAGGAGAGATTTATCCAGATTAGGTAAAACTGGAATCAAATTTCTAAAAAAAAATAATTAAAAAAAAAATCATTTTTCATGTGCGCATTCACTACCTTCCGATTTCACCTTAAGGTCAACATGTAAATTTGCAATGCATTATTTGCATATGGCACTAGAGGTGTAATAACACTGCAAACTCCATAGTGCTTCCACTTCAGGGGCTTCTGTAGAAAGAAATGGCCTAAACAGTTACACAGACACTGGAGTCTGGGATTACGAGTACAAAGCAGCAAGTAAATTAAATGACTCTACAGCCCTGAACCTGAAAGCTACTCCGGCAAAGAGACGGGATGCCAAGAAGATACCTTCAAGAGCATCTCAGAGAGCAGTTCCACAAGGTGAGCGCTGGATGGGTCAGACACAGAATGATACCACTTGCAACCCCTCGCTAATTCCACTTAACATTAAAAAAAAAAAAAAAAAATAAATCCAACAAACCCTCTACAAAATGGTACACACCTGCCTTTCAACAAGGACTGTATCTACAAGCTGTATTTTTAAGCTGGACACATTGCAGACTACCACTTCTAACTGTGCTCTCTTTGAACCCTTATACACAATCCATGACACGCAAATTTTGGTGCAACATCTGGTGCGCTTTTTCCAACTCCACCAATAACCTTTCCCAAGGCTAATTTTTCACATTAGGACATTACTAATTAGAGGAAGAATGGTTAATTTTATTTCTTTTTTATTTATTTCTGGAAAGTCTTTTCATCCTGTGTCGGATATCAAAGAAGCACAGTCCTTTCCCACCACGTTCAGGACTAGAAAAAGAGGTAATGAGATTTTTTTTTATTATTATTATTATTTTTTATAAACAGTGCTTATTAGTGTTTTTTTTTTCCTAACCAGTCTAAGTTACACATTCAGAGGACAATAATGTAGTAAGACTACGTTTGGTCTATGGAATATTTGTCGAACTGCTAGCACCAAAGGGAGCAACTGAGCTGTATGTATCCATGTCTTTTTAAGTCTTGAAAAATGTTGATAGATGTAACTTTTTTTTTTTTAATCTCATGTTCATGAAAGTGCCTGTAGATGAGAGACATAACACTATTTCAAACACCAGAGTCCTCCATGACGACGCGTGGGCAGACGCTATATGTACATGTCCTAAGAGCTCTCTCGCTGGCAGCCGGGAAGATTGCCAGTGTAGTCCAGGGTCAGCGTTCATTGTTGGTTTTTTCTTTTTGCATTTCTTTTAAAAAGGACCGAACACATCGTTCTGTGAGAGAGATTTTGATTTCTTCGATATCTTCTTCAAGGGAGGCTGCCCCAGTCTCCCATGGAAGGAAACGCAATAGCTCACATTCTGCATTACATGAAGCAATTGTGCAACTCTCCTTTTCCTAACCCGCTCCAGAGACTGCAAGAAAAATGAAATTTAAACCGTGTTATATTCTGCTACGTTGCCATGCAGCTGGAGCCGTCAGCCTGCCACGCTTCCAGGTCTGCAACCTGACTCAGGGTAAGTCAGATGGGTCAAAGTGGCAGGAATTCCCTTCAAGGAGATAAATCCCAGCAAAAAAAAAAATCCTCTTGGCCCATGGTGGAAGGGAAAAAAAAAAAAAAAAAAAAAAGAAATCACTTTTTAATTAAAATTACAGCAAGTCAAGTAGCTGATACTTTTGCCCTCTCCTGGTAAGGGGGATGAGACATTGTTCACAAGGGTATTCTGTCGTGCCTCGCTGATCAACCGGCAGGCCAAGTCCAGGAAGAGTTTTTCCACATTATCCGATTCTTTTGCTGAGGTTTCCAAATAGTACATGTCCTGTGCTTCAGAAAACTCTGCAGCTCTTTGCTGGGAGACTTCCCTCTTATCAGCTAAATCAATCTTATTACCTGCATTGATAAAAGATTTTAGAAAGGGAATTAATTTGACTTCCAAAACAAGAGAAACAGAACTTGATAAGGGATAAAGAAGAGTTTGGTGTTGTATTATGTCTATGGATAGTGCTTTTGATGGGAAACTCTTAGTGCTTGCTCTCCCCTCCAAATAGCAGATTCCCTGATACACGTGACCAAGTTCATTTAATATCAGCTCATTTAATGGAATATGCCCTGTGAACATCTGAGTCAGTTAGCTTTAATTTAGCACCAGTGCATCTGTTTGCTGCTATCAACCAGTATTAAAGGATTTCCATTTTAATATTTATTGAAAATTCTCCTGTTCTTGCTCTGAGGAGCACTTAAAATGTCAATTATAGCATGTGAGATGCTAAACGTGATATTTCTCATGTAATTATAAGCTTTAAGAGAAGCCTGGGGTGGAAGGCTGCTTTCCTATTTCAATATTCCCATGAAGGATTTGGCTGTTGAGGCTGGAAGAGGAACAGGCTCAGGGGCACTCGCAGAGTGAAGTGTGGTGAGAAACCAGCCCCTTTCTTCAGAGAGCTCGGTTTAGCAGAGAGTTGATCAATGCCTCGAGCAAGCATCTGATATGATTATACCCTGTTACCGGCCACTTCACTTCAAACATGTTTTTTGCCATAAATTAATCTTACAAAGAAGATAACAGACTAGGGCCTGTGACACCCAGGGGCTGTGTCCATGGACTCAGCAGGTTCAGTGGCCTCATTTCTACCAGCAATTTTGTGAGGAGTGGGAGGAAAAGAGGCAAGCCACATCTCATTGGCCTCCTCTCAGATCCCCTTTCTTTCCTGATAAAGCAGTTTCTTGGACCCGCTGCAAACACTGAAGTTACCTTTCTAAACAAATTATCACTCAACGTAAGCGGTTAATGGGTGTCACCATCTTCAAAGTGTGCATTATGGCTATCATTTATATTTTGTGCTATAGATGCTGATAATTAACTTAATGTTCCCTAAAAAATTAATGTATGCATTTGTTCATCAAGTACTAATTTTTTCTGCATCATTTGTACATGTGCCGTATCCTTCTTACGGAGTATAATGAGTTTCTTGTGTGGAAGCTCCTTAAATCCCAATGGCTACTTGCAACACCACTGGGGGCACATAAAACTCAAAAGATTGTTTAAAGACACCTTAAACACATTTTGCAGTCCTCTAAACTTGCCTTTTAAACAGCAAACCATTAAAGTAGATAACGACACTGCAATATGAAACTTTTTGGCTTTCCCCACTTTATTTTTCCATTGTTCTTTATATATCCTTGGGCCTTTAAAGGCCACATCCTAACTATTAGATGCTGAAAGCAGAGGATGGAAAAGCACAGGGAAGGAAAATAGCCTTCACCTTCCTTGTAGCAGACAGATGGCCCGAGATCTGCTTTAGCTTTGAGTTGAAGCTCTACAGATTAACATAGCATTCAGTTATTTATTTTTAGATCCCCTAAAATTCATGCAAAAACATCCAGTTTTCCAGCTCTGTCCCACCTGTGAGTGCTATGATCCACACAACCATCACATCCTGACCTGGTCTGCAGATCTTGACCCCTTCGAGACAAGACACCAGTTGTCCCACAGCTATGGGGTATAGCAACCTGCAGACAACCTTAACTTGAGCAGATCCTTGTATATTTGTCGAGATCCAAGCTGGAAGCCACAAGGGAAGCTGCTCTATTCTTAGCCCAGTTGGTAGCTGCACCATCAACACTTTAGTCCCATGTGGGACCAACTGGTGAGAACTATCCACCTCTGCATGCAAAAGCCTCAAACCTGTGATGGGACCAAACTTCGAGAAGTGCCTATGGTGCCCTGACCACCACTATCAGCATCGCAGGGTTATTTGCAGAAGGAATGGTCCAAGCACTGGGTTTAAGTGCTGGGCTGCACCCTGTGCCCACCCGCGGTTACAAATGGCTGGCAACAAGATCTGCTGCACTGGTTTGAGCATCCCGCACCACCAGTTCCCACAGATACCACATTTTCCGCCTGCTAACACCTCCATCTGCCACCAACCCCTCCACACGCACAGCTCACCCCCTCATTACACCACCACCCCACTGGGGACGATTGTCACTCACCCACGAGCACGGTTATGACCTTGTTGCTGGCATATTGCTCGATTTCTCGCAGCCACTCGGGGAGACACCGGAAGGATTCTTCGCAGGTGATGTCGTAGGTCAAGATTAACGCGTTAGCGCTGCGGTAGTAACTCTGCGTGATGGACCGGAATCGCTCCTGTCCTGCCGTGTCCCAGATCTGCAGCTTTTGGCATAACAAGGAAGGGTGGTAAAATAAAAAAAAAAAAATTAACTTTTTTATTTGATAGCAGCACTGTTTTAACCTAAAAAAAGTCCTTCAGGGTAAAACCAATGCTGGGAAAGCACTTAGTTCTTCTGCTCTTTGGCTTTCCCTCCCCCAGCATTTTTTGTTTCTGTTCCTGTGCTTGTGGATTGAAATGCAAGGCACAAAGTCAGCTGGCACGGTGGCTGATGGCCCCTGGAAGCCGCAGATCTGCTGGCTTTCATGTGACTTCTACCATCTCCCTCCGCTGTGGGCAGAGCTGCTAGCCTGGAGAGAGAAAGTCACTTCTGCCCTTGAAGTCCAACCAACAGCGGCATTCATCCCAAGAAGAAATAAGAAAGCCTCTCCTCTAGCTCCCAAAGCTAGTTATAATTATCCTGAGATCATAGAATCATAGAATGGTTAGAGTTGGAAGGGGCCTTAAAGATCATCAGGTTCCAACCCCCCTGCCATGGGCAGGGACACCTCCCACTAGACCAGGTTGCTCAAAGCCCCATCCAGCCTGGCCTTGAACACTTCCAGGGATGGGGCATCCACAACTTCCCTGGGCAACCTGTTCCAGTGCCTCACCACCCTCACAGTAAAGAATTTCCTCCTAATATCTCATTTAAATCTCCCCTCTTCCAATTTAAAACCATTACCCCTTGTCCTGTCACTACACTTCCTGACAAAGAGTCCCTCTCCGGCTCTCCTGTAGGCTCCCTTCAGATATTGGAAGGCTGCTATGAGGTCTCCCCAGAGCCTTCTCTTCTCCAGGTTGAACAACCTCAGCTCTCTCAGCCTGTCTTCATAGGGAAGGCGCTCCATCCCTCTGATCATCTTCGTGGCCCTCCGCTGGACCCGCTCCAACAGGTCCATGTCCTTCCTAGATGCACTGATGGTGGATACACTGATGGATGATGCACTGATGGGTGGAAACCACAGGAGTGAACAAGGAGCTCAGCTGAAGGCCGACTGGGGACTCTAACACTTTTCCTCTCTCCAACTTCAGCCAACTTCACCTTCAACATCAGGCTCGCTGCCTGCCTTCCCAACATGTAACACTGGTTGACATGTCCTTAACTATATCAAAGGGGTCATGAGTGTTGGCCAAACGCTCTGGGTCCAGGAAGACAACTTACATTTCCCAATACAAACTAAACTCATACTGTTTTTATAATTTGACCATCTGATAGTTTTTGGTGGGTCACCAAAACCTCAATTCTTCAAAAATACAGTCAAAGAAACAAACATCCATAATTAAAACATTTCAACATAAAAGAGTAGTTCTCTGCTCCAGCTTTTATTTTTTTAAAGCACCCCTCCCTGGAATTAAGTATGTGAAAGGGTGATTTTCAGCCAGTATCCTGTGTACTTTGGGAAGAAAAAGGTAAAGTATTTGAGATTTTTTCCATATATTCAGCAGCTCGTAATAGAGAAAACCTTATTCTTGCCCAGTTCCAAAGTCAAACTACGCCAGCTACTCATCATAAATGAGTTAGTTTGAAATAAGAGCTCCCAGTAGCAGCTTTCAGACATAGGGTATGATTTTGAAAAAAGCACATTTTTTGCAGAGAAAGTAATTTGTGGCTGGCTCACAGTTCCTGGGAGCCTTTGTGCTTAATGTCTTGGCATAGCTGTATTTAAAGGGCTGAGCGTGGCACGTGTAGTTAAGTGACACACAAAACTGTAAGTGAAATTACTTGCACATGAAAATTCAGGTAAGAACGAATCCCCATTAAAACAAAACAGCCTCTGAACTCTGGCAGATGGAAAAATACAGATAATTTTACTGTTGCTCAGCTATTTAGGATCAAAAGTTTGCTCAGCTATGGGATCCTGGGCTGCATAGGGAAGAGTGAGTCCAGCGTAGGGCAACAAAGATGATTAAGAGATTGGAGCACCTCCCTTATGAGGAAAGGCTGAGAGAGCTGGGACTCTTTAGTCTGGAGAAGAGAAGGCTGAGGGGAGACCTTATCTATGTTTACAAGTACCTAAAGGGTGGGCTGAAGGATGATGGAGCTGGACTCAGTCAGTTCCAGTGAGAGGACGAGGGGCAACGGGCACAAGCTGGAACATAGGAAGTTCCATTTAAATATGAGGAGAAACTTCTTTATGGTGAGGGTGACAGAGCCCTGGAACAGGCTGCCCAGGGAGGTTGTGGAGTCCCTTCTCTGGAGATCTTCAAGACCCGCCTGGATGCAGTCCTGAGTAATGTGCTCTGGGCAATCCTGCTTCGGCAGGGGAGTTGGACTAGATGATCTCTAGAGGTCCCTTCCAACTCTGACAATTCCGTGATTCCGTGATATTTCCCAGGAAAAACACTTACTGATTGGTCTCTTGGTTAAGTCCAGCGTATTTATGTTTTGCATTTATTGAGAAGATCTCCAAGCTGATACAAACTTGATGTGAATATGTTCTTCCACCGCTTTAATATAATGGACATCGAAAGCAAAAGGGATTGCCCTGGGGGAGAGGGTTTCTTACTGGCTGCAGCCCTGAGTCTTCCTGCAAGCTGGGGTCAGAAGGCAGGGAAGAGCCCCCAACCTCACAGCCACCGATGTACACATCGGTGCTGCACACAAAACACACATAGAATCATAGAACGGTCCAGGCCGGAAGGGACCTCCAAAGGTCATCTAGTCCGACCTCCCCCGCAGTCAGCAGGGACACCCCCAACTAGACCAGGTTGCCCAGGGCCTCGTCGAGCTTCACCTTGAATATCTCACACTTCAGCCCACTGATTAGTTCTGCCAAAAAAAAAAAAAAAAAAAAAGATATTGCACGGGAAGCATTTTACTTGTCTCACTTTTTCAGAGGAACCAAAGGATGGTGCTTGACTCAGCCTGCAGAAAACCCTAGGTGTTTATTTTCTTGGAGCCAATTGATGCTTCCTGCTTTCCCAACATCTGCACGTCCATTTAGCTTCATACATATGAACATTTCCACCAAACGCAGTGAGATCGCAGGTCCGTAAGACCTAGCCCTCTGTTTGCAGCACTGAGGATGTTTAGCTTTGACCAGCACGATAACTGCTATCTGCTTGGCTCGAATTTGTGCAGCCTCACGGTACAGGTGTCGTACACAGTTTTGGTTTCATTAAGAAAAGGCCAGGCTGATCAAAAGCCCCCTCAGTGCACAGTGCTGCCTCGGCTCATCTGTCAGCGAGCTTTAGTAGCCACTCATCTCCGATACGGCTTGCACACAGCCTTCACGCCAGCAAGTCCCTCTCCACTGACTTTCAAATGCCATTTTGAACGCTGGAAAGTATTTCTCCCCAGAAATCTTATCATTTATTTTCAAGTCTGAAAACCTTTTTGGTAAACAGCTCTGCTCTCTCCTCCTGGATCCCAGCAGACGTGCGGGAGATGCTGCCCAGCCCAGCAGCGGAGTGGCGGCTCAGGCACTGTGAAATGAGCTAACAGGCAGGGAAGCGCCTCGTTTGACTGAGATGTCATTTTTATTGCTCTGTGCTCTGACTCATTCCTGCTTTTCTCCCTCATTAAATGTTTATTCTCGCTAGCACTGCTTACTCAAAAAAAGTTTCGGCTTCACTCCCTGAAGGAGATCCATTCAGATTCCATTTCAGATGCTGGAAGGCTCATTCCAGTGCCCAAACGTACTGGACTGAGCTTCCTCTCAGGCTTGGTCGCTGTGGCTGAGCTCCATCGACCCCGATTTACTCCCCTGGTGGGGTGGGGAGAAGGAATTTGATTTAACAACTATTTGCTATGTGAAATATAGCTGGTAAACCAGTTACCACTCACTAAGGCTCTATGAAACACAAGCCAGCCCCAAGGTGATTAAGAGCTGCTGGGGTGGACACTTGTGCATCCATCAGACATTCGCAGGCCAGCAGGCACCTACCACACTGACAAGTTCTCATTTAGCTTGTAGAGCTTTCCCGAGCCACCCTTGCCCCTGAGATAAGCCCATGTTGGCATGACTGCTCCCAACTTTCTCTTAAGGAGTTTGCACCCTCAGCTCAAGCTAGCCTTGAAACGGGATTATGTCCCAGGAACAAGAAGTCAAACTCAAATAAACCCTTCGGGCAAGTTCACGTGTCCAAAAACCAGACCTCAGATACAAGCGATGTTCTTTAAGCTCCATCTGTACTTGACAGGAAACCAGATGCTTGGAAAGGAGAGGTGTCTGAAGTGAATGGGATTAATCTTCTTCAGAGATTGCTTTTCTCCCTCCATTGACCAGGACAATCTTGAGACAGCTGGTTTGAGCCAGGTATGTAAGGAAAAAAATGAATTCCACCCTCAGTGCAGTAGTTAAGCCATTTACCAGCTTAGATCCTCTGAGCTGCTCCACCGGAGCTGGTTTTGGCAGAAAGAAGCATCTCTGCTGTCCGAGGAGCCTGGATAAGCAGCATCCATGTCCTGGTCGACCCCGCTACACCAGATGCTTGCTAACGAGCATCACAACCATCAAACCAAGCACCAACAGCATGGGGGCTACATGTGATCCTCACTGCCTGCTGCTCTGCCCCACTCGAACAGTGATGTGCTGAACATTGACTCGGTCTTTATCAGGTCAAGGTATTTACACCTCTTTGTTCTTCACCTGCTCAGGCAGGTCTTCTGGTCATGGACCATCACTTGCCATCGGTTTGTACAGCTCCTCATGCAGCAGGGTGGCAGCCTGCTGATGTGATTGTGGCTTTTAAAATCTGTCCTAAACTCAGGAATCCACCACCTGATTTCCCTCTTAAAAACCCTCTGTGCCGAAATACAAGTTAAAAAAACCCCCCAAAAACAGTGCCAAAAATCTGCACAAGTCCACTGTTTCCATCACATCACTTACACAACATTAAAAATGGGTCTCAACGTCACATTCAACTGCTGTGACGCCGCTGTTGCTCTCCCATTTGCTCACTACTAGATCTGATGAAGGCAGGAAGGGGAAAACCACTCTTTTTCACTTTGATGCCCCTGGATTTAATGCAGGCAGAGTAATTCCGGGAGCAGCTTAAGGACCCTGCACACTTTGACATCAGAGGCTCATATAACAATACTCTTCTCCAACCTCTTAGACACCACAGTAGCTCTAACAAAATCTCTACTAATGAGCAAAGCAGCGCCAGCCAATATCTCTGGGCACTGGAACCCAACTATGGATCCCATTAACGCATGAGGTTGGTCCCTGGTGTGTTTTGACCCAGAGAAAGCAGCTCTCTGCCAAGTGATGCTCAGGCTCAGCTTGGCAATTAGCACAGGAAAAGGACAGTTTCCCAGCAGCAGTTTGGTTGCAACCACCCTATTTTGGAAGATGAAAGAGTTTATGTGGACATTGCCCTTCTCACTTCAACTTGTTGGCTGAAGCATCAGTCTTGTGACCATCTCCACTTGGCAGAAGTGGAAGATGAGCCTTCATTGTGCATAACCACTCAAGTCCAGAAACCTGCTCTCCCCGAGAGTTGCCTTGGGAACTCACAGAAGACCTTCACTGAGCATTCCCCAGTGGGAATGCAACAGATTTCTGCTTACCAGAAATGCCATGAGCAGATTCCACTGAAGTGTTTCTTTGCGCTTCCTCAACCCCAGCCAAGCACGATCTCAGTGTCTCCTAAGCAAGGACAGAGTTTTGCAAGACCTTCCCTTTCCATTTTCTACCTTAGAATAGGTTTGCTGTTACGATTCTGATGGTAATTGTGGAGAGGGGTGCAAAGCATTAGACCCAGCATTGCCTGAGCCACACCATATAGCCCTGGGCTTCCCCGTGTGTCTTTGTGTTCCCCAAAGGCCTTCCAGCAGTGAGACACCTCAGCTATGCACTGTCACACGAGTTCATGCTGAAAACCATCAGGCTCCTACCTTTACTTTTTCACCGTTTATCTCCACAGTTTTAATCATAAAGTCAACCCCAATCGTGGCTCCTTGACCCGGTGGGAAAAGCCCCTGAAAGAAAACAGAGTTTCATTAAGCAAATTTCTGTAGCGCTCTTTGGGTGCCAACCCTCACCCTTTTCCAACCCCAAAACTATTCCCTCCTCCTGCCCTTCCCTGGACACTTATTTCCATCATGTTTAGAGAGGAAAATGTGACATTTCCCCAGAGCAAAAGTTACTATAATTCAACCCCACAGCGCTTTCCCTACTCATGTAGCAAGTTGTTGACTTCAGATGCGGGAAAACAGGAGAAGAAAAGGAAGATGCACACAGGGAAAAAGAGAGGGGAAAAGCCCTTCTGCTTCTGTGCAATTGGAAGAGGCAGGAGAAGGGTAGATTAGGACCCTCCATCCTACTTCCCAATGCCTTGAAAGAGGCGCCTGCATGGGATGAGATGCCTTTGCTCCCGCAACCTCACGCCTTCCCTCTCCCCTCCACCACAGGCAATGGCACGGAAAGGCATTTCTGGCAGCTCCCAGCACCAGGGTCCCATCCTTGCACAGCATTTCGGGAGCGAAGCACAGAGCCAGACTCTACAATGGCAAGACTCCACAGCAATGGCAAGGGCCGGCATGATGCTGGTGGCATTTGATTGCAACACCATCAAAAAGAAGCCACAGCAAAACAACAACAAACCAAAAAAAAAAAAAAAAAAAAAGAGCGTTTTGATTTCTGGTGTCTAGGTCTACAAGGTCATGTTGATTTTGGGGCACATCCATCCCCTACAAGCAGCATAAGTGGCCACAAATTTTTTGCAGTTAACCCCTTGGGGTCTTTGGGGTTGACTAGCTTTATTGCCACTGGCTATCACATGCAGTTGGAGAGTGTTTAACATCACCACGGCTTTAGAACTAAAATTAACAGTGAGGGGGGAAATTGCTGACAATTCCTAGTGGAGAGTGCAACAAAAACCCCACAGCTTATGTTTTATAGTGCATCATGCAAAACCTTCTCTTCCCCCGGAACACAGAAGTCTGGTCCTTTCCCTGTTATTCTGCCACAAAAACAGGCCTGATGTTTAACAGAAGACACTGGACTGACAGCCCAGGACCCAGATTATTTAATTATCTACTAATGACAAACTACAGGGAGAGCTTTGTGCAGCAGCAAGAGGGATGGGGAGGTGAAGGCACATGGGAGCGCACCAGGAGATGTGCTGGTCCTTAAAACTGGTCCAAAGCACTTCCAAATCCCAGCAGCTTTCAGAGAGGACTTTCCATCTTCAGAGAGGGATGAGTTTTCTCCAGCACAAGATCCCCAACAGGGCTAAGTACAGCACTAGATACAGACATGCTGCTTGTGCCAGTATGTTGCTGTAGGTGATGCCCGCACCAAGAGTGTGGACAACAAATTACTTTGGAGCTGCAATGCCAGTGAAGCCCTCGGTCCATAGCCACAAGCTCCACGCTCCCATCCCAGGGCTGTCCCCACCCTGACATCCCACATCCAAGAGGCAGCCAACCTTACCTGAGTGAAGCGACGGACTAAGCAGGTCTTCCCCACACCGGCGTTGCCAATTAAAACAATTTTGAAGAGGAAATCATAATCTTCCATACTCATTTACGCAGCTGCAAGAGAGAGAGAGAATGCGACACGACATGAACCAAGGCGGTGGGGAAATGCCCTTTTATTCCTGCTGAACTTTATTCCTCCAAATATGCAGAACAAAGGTCTCCTGGCACACGCGGGGCTCCTCAGATAAGGGAGAAGAGCCCTTCCCACTCCGAGCTGGGGCATCCACGTAGTTCAACATCACCTGCTGCGAAACCTTGGCCACATTTCAGCTTTCACACCGTCTCACCTGGCTTCCCAGGGATTAGGGGTGCTGGTTTTCAGCTTTTGGAGCAATGCTCCACAAGCCCGAGCCGTCGTTTCCTGTATTTCCCTAAATACTATTTTTGCTTTTAACTACGTCAGCTCCAAAGGACAGTGTGGACTTTGTCACCTTGTCTGGGGGGATCGTGTAATTTATTTCTGTTAGGGCAATACCCAGAAACCCCCCATGAGCTCCTTCAGGTGGGTGCTGGGTACCCACAGAGCAGGGCTGGGGCACACACGAGGGCAGAACAGATGGGGAAATTAAAATAGTTTTAAAATAAAAGCAGCAGCGTCTGCCTTAAAGACAGAAAGAGCTCATTTGCTAAAATCGTAGTGGGGAGTGAGGCAACAGTTTGGCTGAAGTACATTAAGAGAGGTTTTTTAAAAAGAAGAAATAATAGATGCCATTGGGAATATTGCTATTACTATTACAGTTTTCTTCAGTTTTGTGAGGATAGCTTGCTTGGCATAAAACTAAAATTAGAAGTGAACACAGGATCCTGGGGGGTACCCAGCACACATTCCCCCCTCCACCCCCCCAAGTCCAACCTCCTTGGCAGGATGCAAAGTAACGTTTCATCAACGTCACAGGAATAAGCAGTGTTGCCTACACATGGGAAGACCTACAGAGCTTCCTTAGGTCAAAGTATGGGGAGGACCAAACAGATAAATGCAGTTTTCTGGGGCCGAGCAAGGGATGAGTATCCACACCTCCATCTCCAGTGCACCCAAGGGTGCTGCCAACACCATGGCCAGAGAAGGGGTCTGTAACCTTTGAGAAAAGCAACAACAGGCAGAAGAGACTCAGTCAGAGATTTCAGGCAGACAGGAAAACCCACAGACAAGAGAGCAGAAGGGCAGTGTCCAAACCCAGCTGTGTCCAGGAGGATCTAGGTATTATACCTGGTGTCAAAAGACTGGTCTGGAGTAATGGCATAAGAGACATCAGTAAGGAGACAGATTTGCAGGCCATCAGTTGAGATACCAAGTAAGGTGATACCTGAGCATTGGTACCTAACCCACCAGTACCTACAGGTTAGGTACTGGATGAGGAGATAAAGCCAAAGATGGGAAGCGCAGGAGATGGGTGGGGGGGAAAAAAAGGAGAGAAAAAAAAAAAATTATTATGAAATTGCTGTCCTTGGTAAAGACCAAGATTGCTTAAAAGGTTTGTACAGAGCTGACAAAGGGAACAAATGCAACACGTGTGAAACAAGCTTCTCACGCTCAGCCAAAAGGCAGAGTGCCCTCTCTTGCTGCCTCCAAAGGTCCTTCCTTGGGAGGGTTCATTGCTGCCCTGCTGTGGCTGCACACCAGAAGGCCCCAGCTACAGTCCCCCGTCCCACCGTACAGCTATGACAGGCTCACAGTCAAACAGAAAGTACAAGATCAAACTGAGATAGTCCATGTCTGCCTGGCAGGGCACATAGAAACAGCCCTCCAAGCACCACCTACAATCAAAACAGGTTGAAGACTGACTCAGCTGCTTCACGTCTATGTGAACCTTGGCCTTCCCAGCAGCCTAAAAAAAGGGGTAACCACACCAATTAGTGACTAATGATGTGCATCACATCAGCAGATGGCTAGCAGGGACACGGCTGAGTCACTACACAGACATGTCACTTCTCCTGGGCTGGTGACACAGCATGGCACTTGCTCTGCTGCTGCTTTGCCGAGCTGGAGCTACGGTCCCCTGCGAAGTGCCACCAAACTGCAGCAGCTGGAGCTGTCCCGAGGATGCTCTAACCTCGCCTTGCTCCGAGACACCAGACCTTGTGGCACCCTCCTACCTCCTACTACTGTGAAAGAGTGGGACCTTGAAGAGCAGCCTCAAAAAAAAAATGCCCTTTTTTATTTTCTGGGGATGTTATTTTGTGTAATCGTGTATCTCCACGCCCGGCTTTCCCAGAGCGGGACTGGATAACACTGACAGTATTAAGAACCTGTTGATGGTGCTCTTACAACAAAGGCTAAGTGTTAATATATGGATTCAAGCTTTCATACAAGCCAACATGAAGAAAAATGTGATCATCCACTAAAAGCTATTTCAAGACTAACGAGACTTACTCAGCACTGTATAATTATCCCTGGGATGCTTCAAATCCCGGAGGGCAATGCTCCCTCCTAGAGGGATTTCAGTTCTATTACTTGTACCCTAAACAATTCAACGTTCAAATTTATCTTCTCAGGAAGCTTAAAAATAAACTTCCTCTGCAGATCTTTGAGCTCAGAAACGTTAAATGGCTCAGACGTACCCTAGAGTTATGTCTGATCTCCTTCGTTAGGCTCCAAGACTAATCACATGTGATAATGACCCCAAATGGGAATGGGAAGATGAGCCAAGGCTGTAAAACAAACAACGCGACGATGAGATTAAATGCCAGAACTGAAGAGACACAGAAAGTGGGGGCACAGGAGGGGAGAAAGCAACGGGCTGAGCAGCCAGGAAGAGAGAGAAGCGATTTGGGAGGTGGAACGGGCTGGTGAGGTTGACCAGCGCCGCACTGTCATTCCCCTGTTCACCAAAACTTGGCATTTCTGCCTCGGACGTGCACACCCCCCAACCTACCACGCTGTCAGTGCTGAACACAGAAACATTGCATCAGTCGCCGTTACGAAATCTTCTACTTCTGGCGAGCGGAGCCTTTCAGCCAAGTGACCTTTGCTGCTGACTCAGGCTCACGCAACCCTCCCTCTCCCCTGGGAAGATGTGTCTCAACCTCTGCCCCCTTTGCCACGGTCGGGGAATGTGCATCTCAGCAACACATCACACTTTGAATTACGTGCTTAAAAAAAAAAAAAAAAAAAAAAATGCAGAGTGCTACATTGTTTGCTTGGGGCTTTTTGGTTTTTTGTTTGTTTTTTGTTTTTTCTGTTTTCCTGTGTTTTCAGTCGCACAGCTCTGCCTTGCATCCCTGTTGAAGGCATTAGAGCCGCAGCTGCCTGTCCCACCCTTGGGCAGAGACAAGACCCTGCGCCAAAGGCAGGGGATGGGATGCCTGTCCGTGCCTCAGCCACCCCTCACCACGTTTGTTTAAATCACAAGCAGGGCTGGCTACAGCGGAGACGTGCCCTATCAGGAGATGAAACAGGAGCAGAGCCTGAGGCTGGTAGCAGGGCAGAAAATTGGGTTTCACAGCTGGTTTTCCCGGGGGTGGTTGCCCTATCCAGCCCCTGCAGCTCACGACCCGCCCAGGCTGTTCCCACCAGCCTCACAGGGGATCTGTTTTGTAGGGTTTTATTTCATTTTGGTCGCTGCTCTGCTCCATTCCACCACACTGTGGGCAGGAACACAAGGCCAGGAGGAGAAAATCAAAGCGAGGCGACCACCTGGAGAGGTGGTCCATTCAGCAGGAATGCAGTCGAAGGATGGCAAGTTACATTTTAGGTTTAGATGGTTTTCTTTACTTGGGCAAGATAGCGCAGTAAATGCTTTTGGCATTTTCCAATTATTAATTCCAATTCAACCAAAAGACTGGTGAGACCCACCCAAAACAAAAGCACAGGGGCCAGGGGCTTTCACCTCTCCTTCCCCCCATGCAAGCTTGTACAAACAAGCTCCAGCTCCCACGAAGACGGCTGAAAAAGGAGCCACAGAAGCCACGGGCTGCCTTCCCTGTGCAGCGAGCACTGCTGCAAAACCAGACATGCACCAGTCCTTCCCATTTCTCCCAGTATCTTGGTTGCTAGAAACTCTCCCATAGCCTGGTCAGCAGGACTTGGTCCTCTGTTTGACCCTCCATGGGCTCTTCACTGCCTGTAGGTGTGAGACAGTAGCACAGCTGATGGAGGAGAAAGACGCACTCCCACCAGCTTCTCCTGTTCACCACAAGCCACAACTTATCCACAGTAAATACATGCTTCACGGAGTAAGATATCCAGGTATGTTTTAGTTTATTCCCCTACATGATGTCTTCTCCCTGCATTTGCTCCATTCCCCTCTTGGTCTTCCCTCATCCACCTTGGTTTACTTGACACTGTTTATCATCATCTGAACCAATTATTTTATGTTTTTGCACTGTTTTTTTACCCATATAGTTTGGACAGGCAGAGAGAATTCCTCTTCATCTCTGACCATGCCATGCTCAGCCTCTTTGGGTATCAAATAAGTGGCAGAAACACAATGCAAAGGTTCAATTATCACCTGGGAGACATCAATGACTTTGGAGTGGTCAAGTTCTCTTTCCAATGAGTTAATCCATTTTTCTGCCTGTCCCTCGTCAGCTTTTACACCAGCACCCATCTGCACAAAACAACCAGCAAGCACGAGCGAGGTTTTTAGCTGATAAAGAAATCCTCTGGCACTTCTCTCTCGACAACTTTGCTTGAGGAAGACTTTCCACCTCTAAGTGTGATCAGAGCAGGCTCTGTGATGATGATTTTGCCCTGATTGTTTTGGCTCACGGAGCCAAAAGGGGAGTGGGATACTTCAAAAGAGCAAGCCTTTCTCAGTCAACCACACGGTGTTGCCAACCTCTGCCTGTTTTTATCCTCCCTGAAGATCACAAGTAAGGCACGCTCAGGGAACGTGATGGACAGCCTTTGTCTGAAGTCCAAAACCTTCCAAGTCTAAAAGAAAGTTTTGACGCCTTCATTTTAGAAGGACAAAACAGAAATAACCTGTTGTTTCTAAACCTCCGCGGTATCTCAGTGCTCTTCTGAGTTAGAGGTGCAGAAGACATGGAGGAGCAGTTCACATCTCCACAGGGCCAGGTGACAACTGGAGCCAGGAGCGCAAATTTACTGGGGTGAACTTGATCCCCTCATCCAGATTGTTGATAAAGATATTAAGGAGAACCGGCCCCAGTACTGAGCCCTGGGGAGCACCACTGGTGACCGGCTGCCAACTGGACTTAACTCCATTCACCACCGCTTTTTGAGCCCAGCCATCCAGCCAGTTTTTTTACCCACCAAAGAGCTGAGTGAAAAAAAACAACCACCAAACAAACCCAAAACTATCTGCAAAGGCTTCACCACATTTAAAGATAAAGACTGAAACTATACTAAGCCAGAAACACTGACAGTTTGCACCTCAGCTGTACTCCACCCCTCAAATCCTCATTTGGGTCACAACAACCCCAGGCAGCGCTATAGGCTTGAGGAAGAGTGGCTGGAAAGCTGCCCGGCAGAAAAGGACCTGGGGGTGTTGGTGGACAGCCAGCTTAACATGAGCCAGCAGTGTGCCCAGGTGGCCAAGAAGGCCAACGGCATCCTGGCCTGTATCAGGAACAGTGTGGCCAGCAGGAGCAGGGAGGTAACGTCGCCCTGTACTTAGCACTGGTGAGGCCCCATCTCGAGTGCTGTGTCCAGATTTGGGCCCCCTACCACAAAAAAGACATCAAGGTGCTGGAGCGGGTCCAGAGAAGAGCAACAAGGCTGGTGAGGGGTCTGGAGAGCAAGTCTTATGAGGAGCAGCTGAGGGAGCTGGGGTTATTCAGCCTGGAGAAAAGGAGGCTGAGGGGGAGACCTTATTGCTCTCTACAACTACCTGGAAGGAGGGTGTAGAGAGGGGGGGGTCAGTCTCTTCTCCCAAGTCACAGGCGACAGGACAAGAGGAAACGGCCTCAAGTTGCACCAGGGGAGGTTCAGGCTGGATATTAGGAAAAAATTTTTCACTGAAAGGGTTATCAGACATTGGAATGGGCTGCCCAGGGAGGTGGTTGAGGCACCATCCCTGGAAGTGTTCAAAAGACAGGTTGACGTGGTGCTGGGAGACGTGGTTTAGTGATGGTGTTGCATTTTGTTGTTTTGTGGGTGTTTATTTTTGTCAGTTAGTTTGATGGTTGGACAAGATGATCTTGAAGGTCCCTTCCAACCTAGAAGATTCTGTGATTCTGTGATTTACAACTTACTGCTTCAATTAGACATAGAGAAGAATCTGCAGCCTCCTCCACCTGCTGGATCTAACCCATAGGTCAGGGTAGGTTTTGATGTACTTATGTAATTCTTAATGAACAAGTATTTTCTGCTCTTCATCATCCAACAGCTATAAACAAAAACAAATTTACCTAAACATCTCAAGTTCAAACAGCAGCAGTTATGTACACAGACATTACCCTGATCACACATGCCATATGAGCCAGGAAATTCAAAGCTAAGGTTAATATTTCAAGCAGAAAATTATTCCTTGCAGGCCAGAAAATTGCAGGGATCTCAGGTCTGGACATGCTGCTGCATTACATAACTCAGGATAAAATATTTTCATTTCCAAAGCAACTGCCAACCCAAGCGGGCTCCTGCAGTCGGCAAGCACGAGCCCAGCTCCTGCCCCTCTGCAAACAAGCAGCCTGGATTTCCTTCTGCTCCCTTGTCCACCTTCCTCACTCCTCTTTCTCTACAAGGTTTAATTTCACTTCCATTCACCCTAGAAAAATTAAAGAGACTTCATCCCCACAAAAGCCTGGATCACCCATGCTTCTGTGCTAGTGGTCCCACAAGCACATGGGATCCACGCTCTCAGCTTGGTGCAACGATAAAACTCCAGGGATGCGTCTCCCAAATTCAAGGGGGAAAGATTTATTGCAGATTTATTGCAGGCACTGCAGGGGCTGCAGAGCCTGGCATTTCCCATCTCTTCCCATCACACTTTCCATTCCAGGTGAGCAATATCCAGTCGCCCACGCACTGGCAATCCTGAACTCGCCTCTTCATCAAGCATGGTCCCCCATAGGAAGGGTGAAGGTCCCAAGCGTGCTTCTAACCCTGATTTCCCAGGCAGAAACACAGTAGCTTTTATCCCACACGCACATCACCTACAGACTATTAGTGCACCTGGTGCACTGGGCTTGCAGCGTGCTCATGCCACCACTGACAAATTCAAGCTCAGTAAGTCCATCCGACACTTCCAGAAGGAATCAAGCAACTACGCACGCCTTGGACAGAGGCGTGGGGCTTCCCCATGCACAGCAGCCCCATTCAAAAGTCTAGACACATTAAAAAAAAAGAACAACTTGCATGCAAACTTCCCAGCTGGAAGAAGCAGCATATTATGAAAACCTCAGCCCTACCCAAAAATTTTATTTGGAGAGACTCCTGCTCCTCAACCCTTTGCTCTGCGTATTTCTCCTAGAGAAACCAAGTGAGCTGAGAAGGTGCAAGTTCTCTTATACCACAGGTATGTTTTAACTCTCAGAGGCATTTCTATAAAACACAGAAAAGCTAAAGTTGAGAAGTTTTGCATCAACGATGGCACAGAGCACACAGCCATTCCCCTTACTTCTTTTGCCACCACAGAAAATTTGCAGCTTGCCAAACTACTTTGATCAGATCATGGGTTACATTTTACTTGGCCTCCAGGTGCTTGTGCAATTAAGTGCTATGGAGGAACCCACTGACATGAGATTACAGGTGCTTCACCGTAAAAGAAGCAGGTAAACCCAGCACCAATATCATCTAAAGGACAAGCCCAGAGCAGGAGCTCTGCTTTACTGGGTAGAAGGAGGTTGGAGGAGCAGGATCCTCAGCTGTGATGCCCATGTTCAACATGAGAGAGTCCAGCTTTGCTATGGCCCACGGCTGGACATCAGCTCTCCTTGCTTCCATAGATAACCAGCTGCAGACTGTCCTCTCCATCTGCCTGGTTTGCCTAATGCTGGAGGTTGCAGATCTCATATTTAGGAGCAATCTTTGGATTTTCACGCCCTCCTGGCATCTCCTAATGGTGAAAAGGCTTTGTGTCCATGCTGTCCACCACTGGGAGAAATTTTGTGTAAGGCTTTGCTAGTACTGATAGATCAAAAGCACCATTAAACACTTTTTGTTGGATGATGGAAGGATGGGTGGTGTTTGGGTTGGACACATCCTTGACAATCTCAGTGCCACCAAAGGCTCTTCAGGAGAGACATGTCACAGCTTCTGCTGCCCAGTGTCCCCATTTAACTTTCCCACCTTCTGGAAGGAAGGGAGACTTGGTGACATTTTTTAACACCCTTTGGTGTTGGGAACAGCCATGGAAGTGCAAAATATCACACGCAGACAGCCAGTTATATTCCATCAAATATATTTGAGGATTGAACTGTTAATCAATGATGATTCCCCACGCTCAGATAAATTAACTAATCCGATTTCTGCATTACTTAAGAAAAATGAGACACACATACACACTCTACTTGCAAAATAACAAGTAGAAAATTCATTTCTTCAGGATTTAAAAAAAAAAAAAAAAAAAAAAAGAGCTGACACGCACATCCATAATGCCACAACGGCAGCTGACCAAACCACACACGAGCAGCAGCACGCCCAGGATACCCAGCATCTCAGGAAAACTGCTTCCAAGCCGGAGAACAGCCCCGCACTCCGTTTACTGGCAGAAGCTGGGTTGTGCCTGCAAAGAAGTCAGTGCAACCTTGAACACACGCTTTTATAAACATCTTTCAAGACACACCTGGACACGGAGACCCAATGCTGCACGTTCAAAACAACACTCCCTTGGTTTTGGCCACATTTGAGCAGATCAGGGGACCACCAAGCTGTACACTCCACAGCAACACATTTTTGCAGGGAAGCAGTTAAAGCCTGAGCCAGCAAAGCAGACAGGCTGACTTCCAAGCATAGAAAACTGCATTGCCAGAAATCCAGCCAAAAACGCTGTTTTATCCACTCAAAAAACAACAGCTTCTTCCCAAAGGGAAAGAAGAAAAAAAACACCAAAACGATTTTTTTTTTTTAAAAACAACAGCCAAGTATTAACCGGAACATGCCTTACATGGAAAAGCCAGGAAAGCTTCCTAAGCCCAGCTCTCTACAGTGGGAAATAAAGCTCCCACAGCAAGACCTGACCCACTGAAATGGGGAAACCCATCGGCACCTTCCTTAGGTGAGAATTACTCTGCCTTTAGCCACCAGACGCAGGATCAGGCTCCCATGAGCTGGGCAAGGGTTTTGGGGACAGCAGTCCTACAAGCAGGGAGGCAAAGCTGGAGGAGGAATGATCTGGCCTTGGTGCAGAAGAAAGGTATGTGCAAAGTGAAAGGTATATGTAGGTAAAAGGCAAAGGAATCTCCCAATGCATTAATTTGCTGGGCTGGCATGGGTTTGAGTGGCATCACGGTCGTACGTGGAGATGTTTTGACACTGGGTGACAGGGCTCTGATAAAACATTTGCAAGATTAGACAGTTTGACACCAATGTTTTTGACAAGACACAAGCAAAGCTATCACAACCAAAGGATTTTGATAAAATATTTACGAGAACATCATGACTCAAATGAGGTTGCAAATACAGAAGTATAAGTGTAAGTATGGCATTAACCAATGACATAAGTCCCACAAACGTATCGTGAAATATGAATGCGTATGTGTTAGGGTTATAAAAGCATATTCAAGAAAGTTTTCTTGAGTTTTAACTACACCGACATGTCTTACTGCCATTGACCATCTTGTTTTGATTGTGGTATGAACAAACTGAAAGTTTTTGATAATAAGGTTTTGTTTTGTAAGAATGCTTTTTCATTAAAAAAAAATAAAACAGGCAGTTATTTCCACCTCTTGATTTCTGCTTAAGAAGCCTTGTGATTTACTGGGATTTACATGAATTCTCCATCAAACCCAGTAGAAGTAGGAAGTCATTAAGTCTCATCTAACCTCACTCATGTGAGTGAGATCAGCATCTGGAGGGGCTGTGCTTGGTACCCTGCGGCTGTGGGGTCCATGCAGCATCATGCATGATGCTCCTGTGCCATGCCACACTGGTCATGCCATGCCACTGTTGAGGCCATGCTGGGCCAGCCCAACGGTGTCCTGCAGTAGCAGTCAAAAAGCTAAAAACTAACTTCTATATTAAGATAAAAGTTTGCTGTTTGTTCAGAACGGACATCAAGATTCACAAAAAAAAAAAAAAACACAAATCCACAACTTTTGGCTCTTGGCTCTGTGGCTTGGGACAGATATATCAGACTTAAAAGGTAACTTTCACAAAATATAATGATAAATTAGCAATACCATCAATAAAGGGAAGAGGTAATAAGCAAGACAAAAATCCTAGAATAGTCTAGGTTGGAAGGGACCTTTTAAAGATCATCGAGTTCCAACCCTCCTGACATGGGCAGGGACACCTCCCGCCAGACCAGGTTGCTCAAAGTCCCATCCAGCCTGGTCTTGAACACCTCCAGAGATGGGGCATCCACAACTCATAGAATCATAGGAACATATTCATAGAATCATAGAATTGTCTAGGTTGGAAGGGACCTGTAAGATCATCTAGTCCAACGAACTTCTCCAGGCAACCTGTTCCAGTGTCTTGCCACCTCACTGTAAAATAAAAAAGCCCCAAAAAACTGTCTTGCACGCTGTTCCTGACAGCGTATTTAATCATCTATTGGGTTGATCTTACTAATATATTCAGACAGCTACACCTCCTGAGGAGCAGACACAGTACCTCATTCCTCCATAGCAGATTCAGTCTGCATCCCATAACACCAGACCTCTAAAGAGGAGATGCACCTTCTCCTGCTACAGATATGTGCACTTGCACTGGCTCTCTTAAAATAGCAAGAATCAAAGCAAAACTGCAAAAGCCAAGACACTATAGCTGTAAGAATTGTACATGCGCTGTAGAAGCTGTAAAAAAAATAAAATAAAATTCCTCTGAAGCATTAGGACCAATAAAGTGTCAGTGAGAGAATCTTGATCCCTAACTAGCACCTCTCACGCTTTTTACGTTGCAGCCTATGAAGGCAAAGAAGCCTTCCAAGACAACTGCTTGAAGGAGCTTTCTCCAGGAAGGAACACAAAATTATTAGGGCAATTAATCCCACGGTGCAGGTAGCCCACCTTCAGTAAGTCATTTGCACCTGGATTTTGTGGGGTAGCATCTTCCTGGTGACTCAAGAGGGAAGGCTGACATCCCCCGGCAGAGCTTTCAGGTGTGCCTTGTAATTCAAGAGCAGAGCCTGCTACTGCAGAGTAGGATTGCTAAGAGAAAAGGGGGCTTTGTTGTTTGTTTTTGGTTTTTTTTTTTTTCAATTTACATGAGGAAATAAAGAAGTGACCCCGTGTTTCAGCTGGAAGCTCCCTTATCACAACCACACATGCAACATCAGCCAGCCACATGGGAGCTGCGCATCACACCCCTGTGCCACCACAACAGGAGACAGTTCACAACAGCCCAGTGGTACTTCAGAAGGACTTTCTGCACATTATGCACTTTAAAGGAAGGTTTCTCCCCCAGAAATGATAGCTTTTTCAAACACGAAGCGATGGAGGACTAAAATAGAGTTAAGCGTTAGAGGGTCCTCTTAAGATGGCAGAGGCAATGCAACAGCGTTGGCTACTTAAATCTTTTCAGGGAGGGAGATGAAGATGCTGGTGAAGACGAGGGCAGCTCAGGGAAGCTCATCTCCTAGCTCTCTTGTCCTTCTCATGCCAAACCAGAGTGCCCTCTATGGTCAGATCAAGTTTGGGGTGATGGGTCTAGGCTAGTCCTAGGCTGGTTATTGCCCCAGTGCTCTCCAGTTCATCAATTCCTCTTATTTCCAGATCAGAAGCACATTTTATCTGTAACAACATACATGCTTGTGCACCCAAACGTATATCCTTCTGCCTTCTATCAGAACTGCACCACCAGCAAAAGAGTTAGCCCCTCAAAGAAGTTTTCCCTTCTGAAAACACTCTCATTTGATGGAAACCCCCCAACTGGGATGAGCCAGCCCCATCTGGCAAGCAGCTGAGCTGACAGGGAATATTCTTTGCGTTTCTGCAAAGAAACACTTCAGTACAGTTTTAACTGCGAGTATCTGCCAGAGAAGCAGATGTTTTCATGAAAACAAGTTGCTCGGAGGGGGAAGAAAGTGGAAATAATAGAGACTTGGGTGCAGCTTCAGGGCTGGATTAAACGGATCTAAGTCCTGCTGCCTCCAAAGAGAAGGTTCCCAGCCCTGCCCGCACCCAGCACCCTGCCAGCTGCAGGAGGAACCCAATCCAGATGGGGAAAAAAAAACTTGGGGGTGGGACAGCAGAATCATACTTTACAGCCCTGGCCCCAGAAATTCATTTTTGTCAAAAATTACCTTTACTGTAACCAGTACCTCTGTAACAAACATTTCATATCATGGCTCCTGACTAAGGTTTCTATAAGGATACCACAGGTCTCTTCATAGAGTAAGGAATAACATTCATGGTCTGTTCAAATTTTAGCTCATGCGCTAATAAACACGTAGCCTGTTTTCAGTTCCCCTCATAGTTTCAGGTGGTTACAGTGCTTTTCATTTGTCCTAAACTACCGCAAAAGCACAGTTTCTCACCCAGGGCAGTTATCTGCTGTTAAAACCTCATTTCAGCTTCGGCCCAGCTGCAGTTCAAGAGACTGAACAGGTTAAATTTAACACTAAAAGAAATCCCAAAAAGCAAAAAAGCAGCTCTTTGGTGGAAGCTTTCTGCTCTAAGTCTCCTACCACTGCAGGGACGTCACTCAATCAGCTTACCTAAAAGCCTGAAATCTGAAAAAATAATTTAAAAAAATGTGTTCCAAGGGCAGGGTCTTTGAGATTTTTTTATTCCGAGATGCTGCAGCCAGTGGTACCTTGAGGACTAAAGCAGGCAGCACCCCTCCCTCCAAAACCAAGCATTGCATGGGCATGCACATACACACATTAAAAGATCACATCGGTCACATCAGCCCTCTAGCCCAGATAAGTCATGTCTTCACCTCTACTCCCAGCCCAGCTACTCCCCGTCTCCAGCCACACGGGTTAATAAATTATTGCAGAGATTTGCAGATCGAGATTTGCATTTGGAGAGAAGGCAAAGGCACAGCTGCAGCTTCTGCAGCACCAATATTCACCCTTTTGGTGTCGCCAATGTTTAACAACCCTATGATGTAGCCCAAGATCTCCCAAAGCATGGTACTTTTACTCAAATATATGTTTCCATCACTAATACGATCTCTCAGGGCTTTTCCAATATAGACATTGCTGTGTTATATATAGAATCATAGAACGGTTAGAGTTGGAAAGGACCTCAAAGATCATTGAGTTCCAAGCCCCCTGCCATGGGCAGGGACACCTCCACTAGACCAGGTTGCTCAAAGCCCCATCCAGCCTGGCCTTGGACACTTCCAGGGGTGGGACATCCACAACTTCCCTGGGCAACCTGTTCCAGTGCTTCACCACCCCCACAGTAAAGAATTTCCTCCTAATATCTAATCTAAATCTCCCCTCTTCCAATTTAAACCCATTACCCCTTGTCCTGTCACTACATCTCCTGACAAAGAGTCCCTCTCCGGCTCTCCTGTAGGCTCCCTTCAGATATAATGCCACATAAAATCACAGAGATTGTCCTTTACTACTACCAATGTCCTGGCAGCAGCCTATTGAAGTTTGGCCTCTTTGGGACTAATATTAGGAAGCAGAAAGGTATTTCCTTTTGTTTGCTTAAAGCAAACAGTAGCCAGTCCTCCGTAGGCACCGATGCCAACACGATGTGTGCAGCCTGGGCAGTGACGAGGGACCTTCACACTCACAGCTGCATGGTCATGGGGACACAACTTGGCACGTCAGCACCATGTTTGTGACCATGTATTTTTGTTCCTTAGCAACAGAGTAGCTCTTGGGGCTGGGTTTTGGGTTTGTTGGTTTTTTGTTGGTTTGTTTTTTTTTTTAATCTATATTTGGCACCCCGGGGAAATTCCTGAGCAGAAGATAGCAATTTTTAAAAAGAGGATAAATGCTGGCACTCGAGCTTTGCTGACGGTAACACCACCCCCAGGCTTTCAGTTAGCGTGAAGTGCTCAGACCTGGAGCCAACAGGAGCCCTCACATGGACCAGGCATCGGGAGTCACAACCATCACATTCCCTGCCTTGCCCCGGCATAAGAACAGGGAAAGATTTATTGGCTCATAAAGCCTCTAAGCCATTTGTATCATGTGTAAACTGACATCTCCAAGGCTCAAGGCTCTGAACCTCATCACTGCTCAGCAGCACTGATGGGTCCCACGATGGTTTTTGTCCTGTGGGAGCCAGGACCCCTCAGCAATGTCTCAGAGAGAAAACAAAAAAAAAAAAAAAAAAAGAGACTTCAGTACAATACAGTAACTTTGAACTGAGACACCGCTCTTACCATGAATCATGGAAATATCAATATCCTCCAGCTCTCCCCAGCTCCCAAGCAAACATGCAAATTAAATCCTGCCTAATCTACATGAGAAAAACAAATAACACCTGATGTTTCCCAACTCTGTTAGCAACATGGCCTTAAAAAAAAAAAAAGGATTTAATCATAGGAAGGATAGAGAAATCACATGGCTCCGCGGTTTCACTGGTTGTCATGGCAAATGAAAATCCCTGACTCTCCGACTTCTGTGTTTTAGAGGAAAGGAGACAACAAAAATGCCCTTTTTTATGATTAGAAAGGAATGTTTTCCTAATAATTGCTCGTGAACCCACTGCACACTATATATAAACAGCTGCTCCTTCCCAGGGAAAATGTGTTTGCTGTTTCTTACCGAGCGACTCCTGGGGATCCGGGCAATTGAGCCCCAGCAGACACTCGGGCACGTGTAACGAGAATCATGTGCTTTTATATGTGGTGACTTCTTGCCTGCTAAACGGAGCCTGAACTAGCTTGGGGGGGTTCTCAGCTCCACGACGGCTCCGCCACCAGCTCCCAGAGAGGCTGCCGGCACAGCACGGCTGGGGGAACCTGGCAGTGGCACAAGTCCCCTCCCCTGCTCCCACACTCAGCATCACCGCAGGATTTCATGCCACGTGTCCAATAACGGGAGTTTCTTCATCTGTTCTCAAAGCAAGCCAAATCCACGCGTATTTGTGCGAGTTTTAATCTGCCAGTCAGGTAACAACAGCAAAGACACCCCAGCGTTTGCTCCAACAGAGGCAATCCAAAGCACCTTGCACCCTGCCTGCACCACCAGCACCACACACCTTTCAGAAAAATCCACTCTAATAGATGCAGGCGGGAGATAATTTGGCTGTAACTTCAGGAGCAGGTCCCCAGAGAGCTTGCTTCTTCCAGCCACGCTGCCTCTTCGTTTTGGCTGCATGCTAGAAGCCTGGGAAGTTGAGGATATCCACACGGCAGATTCACATCACTCATTTCACCACCAGGTCTGTTTTGGTTTGTTTTGTCTCCAGCCTTTCCCCTCCTGCAAATCTCTCTTCACTCCCAGGCTCCAACACAAGGTCTTTCGTCCAGAAGGAACAACAGGACCCAAAGGAATAATGTCTCTTACACAATGTTGTAAGCGATGCTCTTCTGTGGGTTAGGTTTTTTCTGCCACCTCCATCTGCCGTGGCTGGACGGAGGGGACCAGAAGTTGCACAACCCGACACGTGCTGGAAAGCAGCCCCTTCCTTAATGAAAGCCACAAGCTCCTTCCCCTCATGCTCCCCGAAAAGCAGCTGTGTATGAAACCGCACCACCGCACTGCCACGCTGGCCGTGTACACGCACCAAGGGCTGTATCCCACCAGAGTCACTGGCATCAGTGACTGTTTACGCTGCAGAGCCTTCATCGTACCACAAACCTCCCCAAACCTCATCCACAAAACTGAGCCACCATCAGGGACACCCATGCAAAGGATAACTAGTTTGGATCCTTTATCTTTTTGGATATCAGGCAGAAGGAAGGAGATTCATCATCCTCCTCCTCCCTGGCCAGGCTGTGAGACACCCGCCTTCTCATTTACAGCCTGCACCTACCAAAAGGAGGTCACTTTGTACCGAGCATGAGATAAATAGATTTCCACAATAATTTTTCAGCTCAAACACTGTGAATTGTATCACAAGCCTCATACATTACCCCTTACCCACACTGCAGAGCTGAAATGATGAGGCTGCTGAAGGTACTGGAAATGCAATCACAACCCAGGGCAGAAGGGAACTCGGCTCTTTCACCCAGGCAAAAAGCCAAAAAAACACAGAACACAGGATCTTTCCACACAGGACTCCGGCCAGAGCACCCCTCGGCACGCCGGTCCTGCACCATCCCTTCCCTGCAAGGGTCGCTGGCTGCACGCTCGGCTCCTCCCGCGGTCCAGGATCCGGAGCGTTTCTGGATTGCTATGAACGTGGGTGGATGTGGGGAGGGACGGGCAAGAGAGCAAGCACAGGCCAAAGGGGAATTAAAAAAAAACAACCAAAAAAGAAAACCACAGGCTGAGAAGAAAAAGGAAAACAGAAAAAAAAAAAAATCAAGCAAGAATAATTTTCTTTGAGGTATTACAGCGGAGTGGGCTGACACCGTTGGACATCGCACAGTTTTAATCCTTTAAATTGAAGGGATGTGACAGAGCAAATGTTTTTCATCCTGACTAGGAGACTTTGTCCCGAGGCTAATGCCAGCTGGTTACGCTCAGGTGTTCAAGATCTTGACACACAATCCTGAAAGAAAAGCGTTTCAGCCACAAAGACTGCATTAGCAGCTTCTTAAATACAGATATACTTCGACATTTTTCTTTAGGATACAGCTTATCAAAGGAGATGGCATGAGCCAGACAGACTGTGCCTGTGGGGGTAAGGAACATCTCACATTTGTTCATTCCTTGCATTTCCCCAGTTTTACACAAAACTATTTGGACTGCCAACATTTGTTCGTTAACAAAATGGGCAGTCTACCCAAAAAACACTACTTGCAATTCAAAACTCAACATAAGGCATTTTTATTTAGTACAATATGCAGAATTCTCTCTTCATGTCTCAGTTTGCCATTTACTCCACCAAAGGCAAGCGCAGCCTTGCTGTCCCCCCAGCACAAAGCAACACACAAGCACCAGCTCCTATTGCACAGCAATTTGTCACTGCTTACAAACAGATTTTATGTCTAACAGAACCTATCTAAAGCAAAGACAAGGCTTCTAGAGAAGTTCTATATTTATTTCTAGTCCTTTCCGGATGTATTTCTGTACTACATATGCCAGAAATCAGCAGCGGGGTATCCAGGACAGTACCACAAATGGTATTTTTTTTTTTTCTGTGTGTGCATATTTATCCTCCCAGCAGGGAAAAAAAAGGTAAAGACCAAGACTAGAAATCAGAATATGAGAAGATTTTTTGGCTCTGCCAACAATGCTTGCAGGACAGGTCCTACACGGCATTTTGGATTTTATTCCTCCTTATGTGACAGTCATTATAGGCACTGCCCTGAAGCGGGACTGCAAGACCAAACCCCTCCCCATCCTGGAGAGCTCCACGTAAGGAACTTTTGCAGAAGCATTATCTTAAGACTTAACCTTGAAAGCAGATTCACAAAGTCACAGGTTATTCCTCGCTGAAAACAGAGGGTTTGCCACAACTTTCACAATTTTCTTGCAGTGAGCTACCTCCAGCAAGAATAAGCAAATTCCAGCTTTCAACCACCTTTTCAGACTACTCCATTCTCCAATTTATTTCGTTTCTCTCCAAGGGAAGAGAAATCTTCATGGTTAATGTGCACTGCTGCTCACTTCTAGCATAAGCACCTCTGTCTCTGCAATAGTCACGTGCAGAACAACTTAAATTTAGCCAACTTGAACTGGATACTTGTGTGATAAAAAGCAAAAGAGAAGCTGCTGTGGTGGCAAAGAATCCAGGCAGAGGAACAAGGCTCACGAAACCGGCTTCATCTGGACTGGGGTATTTGCTGAGCTGGCAGTACTCTGAATTGCTACAGATGATGGTGAAAGGAAACACGTTATAGCTGTAAAAAAATCTAGGTTTAAAGGAGAAGAGTGGTGGAAAGAAAATGTGAGGCAATTTTGTTTTAGGGTTATAAAAGGAAAAAATTAGAGTTATAGGGCGAACAGAGAAGGAAAACAGGAAACGCAGATGGATATGGGATGAAGATGTCTGGGCGGATGCTGCTGGAGCAGCAAGGCGCGAGCGCAGCCAGCAGCACTGCGGAGAGGAGCATCCCTGCCCAGCACAGCAAAACAAGAGCTGGAGAAACACAGCCCAGAGGGGAGGATGGAAAGAACAAACTGGTTAAAAAAAAAAAAAAAAACAACAAACCTACCCCTAACCCTGGAAGGACACCCGCCAGCTACCTGCAGAGACAAACTCAAAAGCTTTAGTGTTACCTCTGCCAAAAGTCAGAAAATGCTCTATTTTAAAAATTGCAAAGGAGATGCGTATTCCGACGAGACTGCAGCAGATCTGGGAATCTTAATTCAAACACGGAGCACAAATGGGGTTTGAGTGCAAATCTCGGTGCCAGCCTGAACAACAGTCACCACACCCCACATCCCCCTGTAATAACACGTGCATTTGTAAGTCACAAATAGGCTTTCGGTTCACTGTGAAAAGCACAAAACAACCCAAGACAATCAGGGAAAATTACATATTAACTGCAAAGTATCCCATTTGTGGTGCAATAGAAAGGGACAGGTTTGAGCATTGTTTCGGCATAGAAATGTAGGTTGGCTCGTGGCAAAGACAAGTGCTCCACGTCAAAAAAAAAAAAAAAAGCCTTTGTAGCCTTTGGAGTGAAGAACTTCACTTCCAGTGGAGAAATCCAAGTTTTCACTGTGGGCTGGTTAATCTGCTGCCTGTTTCACGGCTCTATTTCTGCTGCTCTGCAGTAGCCTCACATCCTGCCTGGGGTTACAGCTGGCAGCTCCAAGTTCTCACTTAAAATTGCTTTGGGTTTCTTTTCTTGGCAACTAATAACCTCTCTTCCCCCTCCCACGGAACTGGGTAACTGAGTGAGACTCCCCAGGTACAAGAGTTGCAGATAACGAGCATCACACAGAAAGCACTACGTTTGCATTTCTTTTGTACATTTATTACTCTTAAAACAGTCAGTGAAGACAGCGTGTGCTCTTTGGAGCAGGTCTGTCCTCTCATGTCTACCCCAAAGCCAGCAAAATAAGGTCCAAACATAGATTCATAGATTGGTCCAGGCCGGAAGGGACCTCCAAAGGTCATCTAGTCCGACCTCCCCGCAGTCAGCAGGGACACCCCCAACTAGACCAGGTCGCCCAGGGCCTCGTCGAGCTTCACCTTGAATATCTCAAGGGAAGGGGCCTCAACCACCTCCCTGGGCAACCTGTTCCAGTGTTCCACCACCCTCACGGTAAAGAATTTTTTCCTAATATCCAATCTAAACCTCCCCTTCTCCAGCTTAAAACCATTGCCCCTCGTCCTGTCACTGCAGGCCTTTGTAAACAGACCCTCCCCAGCCTTCCTGTAGGCCCCCCTCAGGTACTGGAAGGCCGCTATGAGGTCTCCCCGGAGCCTCCTTTTCTCCAAGCTGAACAACCCCAGCTCCCTCAGTCTGTCCTCATAGGAGAGGTGCTCCAGCCCCCTGATCATTTTGGTGGCCCTCCTCTGGACCTGCTCCATCAGGTCCATGTCCTTTCTATATTGAGGGCTCCAGACCTGCACACAGCATGGTTAGGAACATCATCCCCTTCACCCTCAACACAAGTGTAATATTCAGACAGACCCAGATCCTGGTTGTAACGAGCATGAAAGGATTAGGAAGCCACAATTAAAAACATAACATTGAGTTAAATTACTCATTCATCATGCAATTACAACAACCAACAATTCGAACACGAAAATGACTCAAACATCACAAAAAAACCCCACAAAAAAGACATTGAGGTGCTGGAGCAGGTCTAGAGAAGGGCAATGAAGCTGGTGAGTGGTCTGGAGAACAAGCCTTATGAGAAGCAGCTGAGGGAGCTGGGGGTGCTCAGCCTGGAGAAAAGGAGGCTGAGGGGAGGCCTTATTGCTCTCTACAACTACCTGAAAGGAGGCTGTAGAGAGGCGGGGGTCGGTCTCTTCTACCAAGTCACAGGCGATAGGACAAGAGGAATTGGCCTCAACTTGCGCCAGGGGAGGTTCAGATTGGGTATTAGGAAAAATTTTTACCCTGAAAGGGTTATTAAGCATTGGAATGGGCTGCCCAGGGAGGTGGTTGAGGCACCATCCCTGGAGGTATTTAAAAGATGGGTTGACATAGTGCTTAGAGACATGGTTTAGTGATGGTTTTTCTCCAGAGTTAGGTTGATGGTTGGACTCAATCTTAAAGGTCCCTTCCAACCTAGACAATTCTATGATTCTATGATTAGCTGGGTTATTCAAGAGCAGCATTGCAGACCCTATACGTGTGGCTTCTCTGCTTTACATACATCAACCTTTCTTCTCACTTTTGTTATTTCCTACTTGTTGGTGCCTCAGTGTGCACGATACGAGTTTTCTTTATGCCAGGCTGTACAGAAGGTTGTATGAACTCCAACAGCGTAAATACAAGTTCTACTTTGAGAGATTATATTACAATTACTTTTTTTTGGCTTATCACGTTGAAAGAGGCCTGTGGCATTTTTAAGCGGTCAGAGTTACAACTCGAAAGCTCCACTCAACATTTGACTATTGCATGGAGGGAGTGCCCAAGGACGCCTTCCACCACATGCAGGCCCACACGTACATCCTTTAAATTTCAAAGAGAGAGCAAGTTGTGCCCAAACTGTACATCCGTTTTAACTACAAAGTCTTGTATGACAGTTACAGCTACCAAAATTGAGGAGATAATTCTTTCTTCTAGTTTCTCCTCCTACCCACTCCAAGGTGCTGGAAGACAGGTCACTCATGATGGCTCAGCTTTCCCTTTGGGATCTTCACCTTCTCTCCATGTGGACAAGCCACATCCCACTGCTCTGCAACTGCACAAATTCTCCCCCCGCTGCTAATGCCTTAGTGTCACCTCCATCCCCAAACTCCAGCAGAAACGCTTTCTCTCCTAATTTAAAGTTCTGCAGGTAGCAATTGAACTGGTGAAGCTGTGAACAGCAAGAAAATGCTATTTTCCCTTGTGCTGCAGGTTGGAAGACTCCTGGACAGCAAAAGCAGCTCTGAAGCTCGAGGAGCTAATGATACACACCTAGGAAGCTTCCCAGCTTAAAACAGACATCACCCACCTCTTCTTAAACCCTCTCCTCCCTTTGCTCCAGAGGACAGCCTTTCCCTCCCCAATTAGCAACTTTGCTGTTCCCACAGGTCATCATTGTGAAGAACCGGCTTAACCTCTGTTGGTCAGAGAGCTCTTTCCTGCAGAAATACATCAGTGAAACCTTCTTAAAAAAAAAAAAAAAAAAAAAAGAAAGAAAGTCACTTCAGGATTAATCCAACCCAGCATCCCCTCAGTTATTGCGACTGTCCTTCTCTGGCCTTGACAGACCTCATCTTGGATCACTGGCATCCCCGTTCAAAAAAAAGAAACCCCATTGAATACACTTTTCCCAGTTTTCCTGATTTGCATCTTCAGGGTTTCCCATTGTTCTTCCTTCCATGGCTCCCCAACACCTTGTTATTGCTTTTCAATTTTATCTTATAGCCTAGCCTACATCCCACTAATTATCCTCGACACAAAAGCAGCTGGTGTCAACCGCACGCTCTCTCCTGTGTGGTCACCTCTCCCTGCAAACACCCACCCAGCTGTCTCCTGCTCAAAAAATACTGCTGCTACTGGGCCTTTCCCTACCTGTTTGTGACCGTGACCTGTTGTCACCCTCAAGAAAGCACTGAGCTCTGCCAGTTGGAAACTGTGTTTTGCGTTTGCACAGTTATTCGGGATGCAAGGATGGGCCATGGGATGCTGCAGCACGGCACAGCAGCAAGAAGGGGAAGGGACACTGCTGGGTGGACCAACCTTACTTTAAAGGACCAAGTCTCCCCTCTTTAAGCTTATTTGACTGTCCCTACATGGAAGTGCTAGGTTTTTACTCCCATGCCACCCATTTTCCTCCAGGTCTGATCCAGAGAGAATGCCAACCCCTCACGGCTTGGGCAGGCTGAGATGCTGATGGCAAGTTGAAAGCACGTGGCTCAGGTTTCTTGCAAACAGCAGGAGAGCAGGGGATTATGCGGAAGGATTTGAAGTGTCACGAGATGTATTTTTGATATTTACAGGGATTTCTGTGGCTGTTCAGAGGGAGCATCACAGAAGTGTGATGGAGAGTAACTTGACTTTCCCAGGAACGGTCAAAAATAGACATTATGAGCTTGCCCTTTGCAAGTGGACAAACGACCCCAATCACACGCTGAGGCACACTGGGAACCACTTCAGGGTTGGGATAAGATGACAGACGTTCCTTTTTAAAACCAGAGTTGGAGTAAACTCTCCAGAAGTTGGAGAGTAAAATGTCAGAGCCTTGGACAAAAACCTCAAACAAGCTTCACAAAACAACCCGTACAGCAGCACTCCAGCTCCCGAGAACAGCCCCCGTGCCCAGCAGCACGCATCGCTCACATGCCAGAAATCCACCTAGTTGCAGTGTACAACTTTTTTTCAAACATATCCCTATGTCACAGCACATATTAAGAACCGATTAGCACATTCTCCCTTTAAAAAAGGCATGCAAACGATGAGCCCTTCCTTCCTAGGAGATAGATGCTGGTTACAGGAAGGCTTTCTCCGTAACAATTCTCTTCCTAAATCATACCAATTGCCTTGTCCATTTGAAAGGTGCATTTGCAGTATCAGAAGAAAAAAAAAAACCACCCCTGTTATTAGCAATGTCAGAACCACTAGCCATCAAAGTTGTTTGCATACTGTTATTTTTTTCTGCCTCCTCGTAACACCTTCCCCGACAAAGTGCCATTAACATGCAAATGAAAAGTTGACACTCCTCCTTCCTGCGGTCCTACTCGAGATGGCACACAATTAAAGTCATAAGCGAAGGTAATGAAAGGATCAAAACAAGACAGGTTGGTTACACATGTCACGGTAACGCTTGCAAATCAGCCTCTCCTTTAATTACCGTGGTATTTCCAGGAGGAATCGATTACAGCAATATGGATGAATGGGATCCTAAAACTGAAAAATGTACTGGATTAAACGTTAATGCAGTCATTGGCTGTTATCTATATATATATATAATGGAGGGTGGGGCCTAGCAAAATATAGAACTGATGGGGTTTTAAATATCTAGAAATATCTAGAAAGACCAGAATTCTGGACACAGAGGCTTTAAAATAGTCCCAGCATTGCAACATACCAAAAATATAAATCCATCCACCAGGATATAATTATACTTTGTGTTTTGTTTTTATTGTAAAAATTGGTGTAAGCATATAGCCAGGCAGGAAGCCAAGCCTCCAACTGTGCTCTATTGACTTCTGAGGTCTCCATTAGCCCAGGGTGCTCCATAGAGAAATGCTGCTTTGCCCAGACCAAGCCTAAAGATGATACAATGCAATCTCCTCTCCATACCAGGCAAGGTTTGGATGAGCGTTGCCAAACAAGCATCTCTATTCAACAAACTCCCCTCTCCTTAGAGTGTTGTACACACTTTAACCCTGTTTTCTAAGGAAAACAAGCTTTTGCAATAATCTAGCCTGGCCAACAGGTCAAAAGCTACTGAAGGAAAAACTGTTTCAGCAAAATACAACACAATTCCTACAGTTTTCGTGACCACCAGGCAGCTGGGATGAGCCCCAAGTCAGCGTCTGTGCTGTAACTAAGTTGGGCTGACCCCTGCTCTTGCCATTTGCATTTGGCTGCAGCTGGCTGGTTGCTCAGGTCACTAATGCCTGTCCACCAAGAGCACATGTAGCAGCCATGCATTTCTTCTCCAGACGTTCCTGTCATAGCTTCCAATGGTAGACCTCATTTGTGTTACCCGTTTCTGGACCTCTCCGTCTTGCTTTTTAGTGGTTCTGAGCCCTTGAAGCTTTGGCACTTGGCCACCAGAGTTGAAAGTGCTCAAAACCTCTCCAAATGTGTTCCCGCGTGGGATGCAAAAGCTGATGAACCTCTTGTTAATAAGTGATTTGCAACTTGAGCCTTGTGTCTAGTCTATTGAAGCAGTAATGTGTTATAGTGGTCTGGCAGATTACACAGGGGCACTGTTTTCTCTTACCTACCTTTCAGGAGCTAACCAAGATGTCCAACTTAGTCTTATACAAGGTTTTGCCTCACTATCAAACTGTGATACAAGCATCTCAGAGCACTTCTGAATCTGCCATCTCTCTCCAGTGATGGTGTCTTGGACCTACAATAACAACATTCAACTTTAGACAACCCAACTTAGGTGCCTACAAATCCAGGGAGAAGCCAAGGCTCCATCGTTCAGTGAACAAACCCAACTGAACACAACGAATCCTTAGCCAACATCTTCGCAAAGGTATTTATGCTTTCTGAAAGGATTTAAGGTTAATGGGACTTCAGTTTGAGAGTAAGTTATCTGGGTTATAGTTTCAAGTCTTTTGGATGCACAGAGCAAACTCCAAGTGACTGTGCCTTTTGCCTCCGTAAGAGGAAGAACATCACATGGAGAGCCACCCCAGCTGGAGAAACCCCTGAAATCACATTGTTGTACCACGGGATTCGAATGAAGACATCCTAGTGTCATTTCGCCTTCCTATTTCCCTGCCTGTGCCGTCTCCACCACACGCACAGTGTCGTTCCTCCTTTTTCTGCCCCCCCCCCCGCCACGGCTGCCAGCTGCAATATCCCTCACGGAGCGCCTCACTGATAGCTGGTGGCTGCTCAGGCAGTATTTACACTACGGCTTGCATTACAGTTTATAAAATTCTTTGGAGCTCTTCCAAAGGAAAAGCCCCACGTAAATCAAAGTTATTATTGTCATCTACAGGCTAAGTCCAGTTAAGAATTTACTAGCGCTCACTGTGGAGACGGCGGATGTTTGAAATACCGATCAATATGCGGAAAGGCTGAGTAATAAACTTCATTAACATTGCCCATAACACTTTTCAGCGCCGTACCATAAATCACTGATGAATATTCAAGGCATTCTCTGAGGTTACCTCCATTTCACAGATGAGACAAAGTTTAGAAGCAGCTCGCCTATAAACACAAACCAAATGCAGAATTCAATTCTCTTGCCTTCAAAGTCCAAAATACGTCTTCCTAGACAAAACTGCAAGTTGCATAGATCGATTTGCAGTGAAATTAAGGAGGCTGTCATTCCCCAAAATCACTAATGGCAATTCTCCCCCCAGGTTACGGCCCTGGTTACCCACGTTGCAGTAACACCTACAGGCTACAGAATCACAGAATCTTCTAGGTTGGAAGGGACCTTCAAGATCATCTTGTCCAACCATCAAACTAACTGACAAAAATAAACACCCGCAAAACAACAAAATGCAACACCATCACTAAACCATGTCTCCCAGCACCACGTCAACCTGTCTTTTGAATACCTCCAGGGATGGTGCCTCAACCACCTCCCTGGGCAGCCCATTCCAATGTCTGATAACCCTTTCTTTCCTAATATCCAGCCTGAACCTCCCCTGGTGCAACTTGAGGCCGTTTCCTCTTGTCCTGTCGCCCGTGACTTGGGAGAAGAGACCGACCCCCCCTCTCTACACCCTCCTTTCAGGTAGTTGTAGAGAGCAGTAAGGTCTCCCCTCAGCCTCCTTTTCTCCAGGCTGAATAACCCCAGCTCCCTCAGCTGCTCCTCATAAGACTTGTTCTCCAGACCCCTCACCAGCCTTGTTGCTCTTCTCTGGACCCGCTCCAGCACCTCAATGTCTTTTTTGTGGTAGGGGGCCCACTGTACAAAGCAGGGACTAACAGATACGAGCCCTACCCCAAAGACCTTGTCACGGATAATAAGATCCGATCCGTACATAAACTACAGGAACAGCAGAAAAGAGAGGAATGAGTCAAAAACTGCATCAGAGGCAGAACTGGGAACGGAGTAGTCTCCCAGAGTGTCAGACACACACAACTAAACTCATTAAATAAGCATCACCCAACATTGCCCAGGAGATATTCCTAAAGCCTTTTTCTGCATCTCCAAGAACTGATGCCATCATGCAAAATGAGGAGTATCGTGAAAGATGTGTTAACGAGATGGAAAGAATTCTTAGGTAGTTTCACACCTTTTCCAGCAAGGAGTTTGACGTTTAAGCGGGATGGCCGGGTTACTAACGGCTACTCTGCGAATTGATACAACACGCTCACCGCCAGGATGACTGACAGCCCCAGTAAACAAACAATAATTCACTCCAGGCTTTTCCCCCCTGTGGCGACAGCTTTTGTAAAACTGCAGAACTTAATGAGACACTTTATTTAATATTTATTTCACAATCAGCCTCCTTTATTCTAAGAGAATTAGCCTCAGCACACAATGAGTGTTTTCCTTGGTTATTTCGTTGTCCAAGTCAATACTCCATTTATTTTTAATTTCTTCAGTTATGAATTTCTAACTAGGGGGGATTTGTTTTAAAGATGCTGGGTTTAATTATTATTAAATACCAGCTAACCACCTGCATGGCTGCAAAGTGAATCATTCTGGGGACACTGTTAAAAAAAAATTAACCTAGAAAAAAAAAAAAAACAAAATAATTTTTAAAATTGGCTTCAACCAAGCAGTTTCCCAATCCAAAGGTACAACAGGTTAGAGACAACACTGATATAAATGGGATGGTCATTGACAAAAGCCTGAAGTTTTACGATGAGTAAGGTAAGTTACTAATGATGGAAGCACAAGTGTCTCTGGCTACGCAGCAGCTTGAGAAGGAGCTTCAAAAATTCCTGGTACTACGTTCATATCTGCAGCAGAAAGTTCACAAATGGTCTGCAATAACCACGTTATTATGGCATAGGATGGAGGAACCTCAGGCATCTCCAGCACAGGGATGTCCGATGTGACCCAGCAGATACTTCTCACAGGCCATGCATTTGAAGACACACTTGTCAACGCTTCCTGGTGACATACAGGGACCGATGACCCGCACAGCTAAGGGCAAGTGCATCAAGACACAGGTTTCCTGCAGAACTGCAACAACAGTTCTTAAAAAAAAAAGTGTTACAAAAAAACCCCAAACCAAACAAAAAGCTACTTAAAAAAAAAAAACAAAACAGGAAAGAAAGATGAACATAGGAGGGATGTTGGAACATAGGAGGTTCCACTCAAATATGAGAAGAAACTTCTTTACGGTGAGGGTGACAGAGCCCTGGAACAGGCTGCCCAGGGAGGTTTTGGAGTCCCCTTCTTTGGAGATTTTCAAGACCCGCCTGGATGCAGTCCTGAGTAACATGCTCTGACATGCTCTGGGCAATCCTGCTTCAGCAGGGGAGTTGGACTAGATGATCTCTATGGTCCCTTCCAACCCTAAAAATTCAGTGAAATTCAGTGAAAGATTTCCTAGTAGGGGAAACTCTCTACATTAACAGAAGTAGTTTCCAAGGTTTACGAACATAATGGAAATACTGAGAAGTACCTCGGGATGACAATATGGATATATTTAAGTTTGTTTTCCAGTTTTGGGAGGAGGCAAAAGAAACTTCAGAATTTGGGGTTAGCCACTGCTAAAAAGACACAGTTCGTTTCTGGACAGAACATACACTCCATCCCTGCGAGCGACGGTCAGCGCACGGCAACACCCAACAGCAGGTCACGGCACAAGAGGAAACCTCAGCCCTACAGATACCACAAAGTGGTTTCCAGCCGAGCCGCGTCCTCACGCCTCCCTCTCCGAAATAGGTCGAGTAGAAATCTGTTAGCTCAGGGCTAATTAGCTCGACTCCAGGGGTTCCCCTTTGCCTGCTGAAAATGAAGAGTTAACAGAAGCCTGTGTTTATTTGGGAGTTTTCTATGTACACACACACATCCATCTATCTGAGCAAAACACTGCTACCGTATTTTAGAAAAGCGAATGCTGCTGGCTCGAAGAAAATGGGCACGGTTCCCTTTTTAGAAGGAACAAATTGTTCAGAACAAGGACAAATGCAATAGAGAAATCAGGGACCGACTTTGCTTCTGATGTTTCAAGCTTCTGGTACATGCAGCTCTGACACAGTCTCTGCATGATTATTTTTTTTATTTATTTTTAATAGACCCAACATTATTCAAGAATCACCCCATAACTACCTAATGCTCTCAAGAGCAAGTATTTACAGTGGGGATTTTTATATTATCAAGATATGTGAGAAATTAGAGGGTGCCACAATCTTCTGTTGGCTACAGACAGGAGGCAGCTATTGCCCGCAGAGATGGATTAACTGAGATGGTGCAGATATTCTCTGCACTTGAGCAGATTTTAGACAGAAAACATGAAATTAGCTGCAAATCTTATTGAAACGATCCCTTTAGAGTAAAAAAGCTTTTCCGTGGTTATGAGACAGAAACAGGGATTACAAAGAAGAGGAGCAGAGCCCAAACCCACCATCACATAGGTTGAACGTTCAGGCTACAAAGCTTGTGGCTCCACCTCCACTCAACCAGGACGTGGAACCAAATGCTGGAACCGGCCATCCCAGGGTCCTCGGCAGCCCAGAACATACAGAAATCCCAAACCTGCCCTTAGGCTCCTGTGAAACCTACAGATCACTCCAGTCTTCACTGGGGTTTTAATTAACTCATTACCACAGGTTTATCTGAGTTAATACCTTTTCTCCACAGGAGACACTGCACCATGAACTTCAGGGGAGACACAAGAATTTCACTGAATTTCACTGAATTTTTTAGAGTTGGAAGGGACCATAAAGATCATCTAGTCCAACTCCCCTGCCGAAGCAGGATTGCCCAGAGCATGTCAGAGCATGTTACTCAGGACTGCATCCAGGCGGATGGCTAAAAGGCTAACATTTTTTCTCTTAATCTTTTTCCTGATACCCAAAACCAAACTGATATCCCCACAGTAATTTCAGGCTACCCGATTCTCACCTCCAAAGATTATTTGTCTCAGGATGGAATAATCTGATGTCTCAAGAGGACTACCAGGGATACCAAATGAGTCAGGAAAGCTTTTTCAACCCTATATTTATTTTTCAGGTATTTGAGTTAATAGCTGTAAAGCAAGAACAACAACAAAAAAAAAGATTATTCTTTATCAGTCATCTCCTCTTTCAGTTATCAAAGTTCAGTAGCCATTATAATAAACCTTGAATCTCCAGTATTGCAGAAGATGGAATTTAAAACTCCTTTCTGCCATCAGAAAGCAACAGGAAGATACGACCACACAGCATGGAGACCCCTTCGGGGATTTCTTGAAGTCAGTAACAAGAATTCAGGTTGCCTGAGAAATAAATTTATATACAAGTTTGTCTTGCTATGTTTTTAAGATAGGATGTTATTTTAAGTAAATATTCCCATGCTGCAGCCACAACTGTCATGAAAACACTACGCGTTAGACCCTGGAAGTATAAGAGATGGCACCATGGAGAACTTCTCACTAATTAGACATGAAGCTGGCTTCCTTTAAAAACTTGTTAGATAAAAAGCCTTGACTGATCTATTTTCCATTACCCTGAGTTCAGGCAATGAAATTTAAATCACAGAGAAGTGCTAATGATAATTTTTCAAGTCAGCTTTTCATTACTGAAAGCATTCTTTGCAACGCAGCAAACCCAAGATGGGGGGTGGTGGTGGTGGTGGTTAGGAACATGATTTCTTTTCTAATCCTGGCAATCCCTTTCACTTGTTCTTTGTTCGCCAGTAAATCTGAACACTCACTGGCATTCACCTCTCAACTCAAGGGGTTGGTCTTCACCCTGAATACGGACCTGGGATTTTTCTGGAGCACAGACTTTTTCTGGATCTCCCACCACTTCAGTATCCATGGACGAATGGGTATTTGGAGCAAAAAAGTGACTGTTGGAAAGACAAGAGGGCTTGACAAGTTCCTGCGCCTCAAGTTCCATCCACCGTAGGGCAAAGCATAGGTGGGCTGGTTTGCTAATCAGATACACATTCTTCTTTCCCCCCCAACATCTCTAGTAACCTGTTCCCTACTGGCATCACACCTTCTGACGTGATGAGGCTGAGGAGAGACCTTATCCCTCTCTACAGCTACCTGGAAGGAGGGTGTAGTGAGGTGAGGGTCGGTCTCTTCTACCAAGTCACAGGCGATAGGACAAGAGGAAATGGCCTCAACTTGCGCCAGGGGAGGTTCAGATTGGATACTAGGAAAGATTTTTACCCTGAAAGGGTTATTAAGCATTGGAATGGGCTGCCCAGGGAAGTGGTTGAGGCACCATCGGTGGAGGTATTTGAAAGACGGGTTGACATAGTGCTTAGTGACATGGCTTAGTGATTATTTTTTTTATCAGGGTTAGGTTGATGGTTGGTCTGCATGATCTTAAAGGTCCCTTCCAACCTAGACAATTCTATGATTCTATGATTCTTCAGATGCGAGTCTCCATTTATGCCCATTTACAGCGTTCCCCAGATTCATCTGTAGTTGGGGCGTATCCAAGCTCCCAAAGGTTATTGCTGAACATCACTAGGTAGAAGAAAAGCAGAGGTGGAAGGGGAGGCGGGATGGCTGCACTGGAGCAAGGAGAGGCTTAGACAGATGGAAAACAAGCACGGAGAAAGCGGATGGGAACAAGTGTGCCAGCAGTTCCCCTTGAGCTGGTACCATCTCAGTAGTGACACCCCAGGTGAAACATCCCACGCAACCCCATATAGCTCTGCTGGAGGGCAACAAAGCTGGTGAAAGGGATGGAAACATGTCCTCCAAGGAGCGACTGAGGACTCTGGGCTTGTCTAGTTTGAAGAAAAGGAAGCTGAGGGGCGACCTCGTCACTCCCTACAGCTCCCTGAGGGGAGGACATGGAGAGGGAGGTGCTGAGCTCTTCTCCCTGGGATCCAGTGTCAGGACACGTGGGAATGGTTCAAAACTGTGCCAGAGGAGGTTTATACCGGACATTGGGAAGCATTTCTTTACCGGGAGTGTGCTCAAACACTGGAAAATGCTTCTTAGAAAAGTGTTTGGTGCCACAAGCCTGAGACATTTAGATAAGGCCCTTAGTAACATGCTTTAACTTTTGGTCAGCCCTGAATTGATCAGGCAGTTGGACTGGATAATCCTCGTATGTCCCTTCCAACTGAACTGCTCTATTCCAACCGCTTGATTACTCTGGAGAGGGATCCCATGCTTCCACAGCCAGGGAAGGGAGTGATCCCTCCTTGCTGAAGCAATAAAAGCTCCTTTTCTTTAGGTGTGAGGGGCTCGGTCCAAAACACTCTTGGAAGCACACTCAACTGATTGATACTGCGGGATGGGAGCCTTGTACACAGTCAGATTCCTTTTCCTCACTGCTCCAAACAAACTGGCGTCAAGGCTCAGCACCAGCCTACAGGATGGTAGTTCCATGGCGATTCCCTTTGGCAAATAATAGGCCGGATTTCTATCAAGACATACTCCCCTTTCAAATGCACACACGCTGACATGCTGCCCTTTGAGTAACTGACTTTTTGCTTAATCAACAAAGCAGAGTTTAGTTTTTGGCAAGTTCACAGCAGAGGAGAAGCAGTGGGTCAGGCTGCTGGGGCACCGCATTAAGTCCCTCTCTCCATGGAGAGCATCTTTAGCAGGACAGAGTCACCCAAGCACTGCTTAACTTCGGTACCCGTTGGCGTCTCTAGCACCTTTTTTTTTTTTTTCCTCCCCCCTTTTAAATTCACCCTGCAGGACACAGTCTTTTGAGAAACCATGTGCAAGCTCATCTCTTTTCATGCCAGTACAGCCTTGCCTTTCCTCCCCTTCCTCTTCTCTCTTCCCTTTCCCATTACTCTTTTCAAGGTCTAAAAGAAATCACTATTCAGATACTTAGAGGTTACAGTTAACTTTTAGTTCAGCAGTACCTTTAAAAGAAAGCATTTCGGCTAAAAGGAAAAAAAATAAACAGGGTATCCTGTGATCTTAAAAGGACAGCAGCAGATTTCCGTGAGGCTCTATCTATATGGAGCAAAGCAAGCCCTTCCTGAAGGCTTTCTGCTCTGTTTCCACAAGCAATCCCTAATTATCTCAGGAAACTAATAGCTAGGTTAGTTTTAAACAGGATTTTAAAGTTTGCCTTAAGTGTACCAGGGAAGCGTGCACCTCTGCACACAGAGAGGAGCGCAGTGAGAGCAGCGACTCCCGGCAAGGCGAGATGACAAATAGCAATTAAGTCTCAAGCTGTTCGCAACCTAAATATCTATCCCCAGCTCAATGCAACAAAGCTCTCTAATGATTTTTATCTACGCAGGGCGAAATCAAATGACGCTACCACACAAATCTCACTAATACCTTATGCAGGGCCAACGTTTAACAGCACAGATTAGTTATGAAACTGCTGCAACAGCAACAGACTTTAATGTGGACTTGACTCTGCTTAAATACTGACAATGATTTTAAGGGATAAGTTCATCCTTGTTCTGCCCCAATTATTTCAACTTATTAGCACCTGAGGAATATTTGACTCAGCCCCCTCAGCTGAACTTCATGATTTAAGCACCAGCTAACTGAGAGGCACCAGGGTTATATGACAAACATGACAGATCAGTTTCCTCACTGTAAGAGAGCCATTAAAAATAAAATGAGGATTTAGTTAGTTATTGACAGAATCACTTGGGGGGGCAGGAAGCTAAATTACTTGCTGCAAAATGAAATTACGGAAACTAGAGAGTCAATCAAAACATTGCCTTAGGTCATCTCATCTGTCCTCCAACCAAAGCAGGGCTGTTGTTGAGCATCTCTGCCCCAAGGGTTGATGTTTTTGGTGTCAGAAATCCATCCATAATACAGAGGATGACTTTATTGTCTCCAGAATCTCCTGCTCTGAAATCTTGCAAGCATCCATAAGAGCCTCCTGGTTTAAACAGCCTCATCACTGCAAGGTGTGCCTGCCCTGTGCTACCTTCTGTGCTCCTGCCATGCCAGCCACGCTATCGCAATTAATTTCTCAGACTTTCGCATTGCCTGGGTGGTTATTTGGCATGAACTAGCTCCTAGCACATTCCCCACTCCTCTTCCTGTGCTTGCCAAGAGCAAGGCTTGCTCTCAAACTGCTGGTCCTGCCCTAAAAAAAAAAAAAAAACCACAATATAGTCTTTTAAAATTAGAAAAGGAACTGATCTAATTCCCAGCTATTGTCATTACTGTGAGGGTGGTGAGACACTGGAACAGGTTGCCCAGAGAAGTTGTCGATGGAAGTGTGTTCAAGGCCAGGCTGGATGGGGCTTTGAGCAACCTGGTCTAGTGGGAGGTGTCCCTGCCCACGGCAGGGGAGGTGGAACTAGATGGCCTTTAAGGTCCCTTCCAACCTGAACCATTCTATGATTCCATGATAATTTCTTGTTTGTCTATATTTTATGTAAAGATAAGAAAATGCCACCCACAAAAAAACCCAGCTGCAGATACACCTGCCTGGGACATGTCACAAACCTTAGAGCAACTGCCTCAATTTGCCAATGGATGGATGCCAGCTTGGCCATCACGGCAATGATGGACATCACGGACTGAATGAGGACAGCTCCAGAGCTAAAACCAGGAGCTCTACTACAGCTTGCATTTGAGAGCCTCAATGCTCCAGCTCAAGATGGGAGTAACATCTACCACCTGCAGCTGGGTCTGGGAAAACGAGGAGCACACAGCCTAGATCGCAAACAGAGGGCAGGCAACAAACAGAGGTTCAATTTGCTCACAGATACCTTTCTCTCACATCCCAATTCTTGCCTTCCCTCCCCAGGCCTGTTTGGGAAACGACTGCTCAGTTCCTCCTTGAAGATCCTTCTTCATTCATCCACCTCCCCCTTCAGAAACTACAGTTGCCTCACCAGACCCCAACTCCAGGCTACAAAAATCATTGCCCTCTCATAGCTCAGCAGAGAAGAAAGTGAAGCTTAAGAGGCAGCAAGCCTGTCCCACCACTGGCTTTTCCCAGTTCCCCTCATCTCACCAGTCTTTGAGTCCCCCCCATACACGAGGCTGGGAGACACCCAAGTGTCCCAGGGCAGCTTGAACCTCTCCCTACAACGGTTCTGGGATGGGCAATTTAATGCAGCGCAGGGCACATAGATGATGCTGATAAAGCTAATTCAAAAAGACGCAATTTCTGGCTTTATTAAGAAGCCAATCAATGGCATCAAACTCAATTTGATTAAGAACAGGATTAATATACAAGAAAGTTGTACAGGGTATGACCACGAGACCATCTAGCCCAGAATCCCCTTTCAGACAGGTGAAAATTTAAAAAAAAAAAAAAAAATCAGGAAAAAATTAAGACCAGAGAGAACATTTAGTGCTGCCTTCCTTAGACAGTCTCTCTACTTCCAACAACTGGCATCTCGGGGACTTGTTGAATCATAGTAAATGCATACATTGCAGTTAGGTCTTTGCAGGATCGGGACTCAAATTACTCAAGAGGAAGGGCCCCTTAGCTCATCTGTGCTTTTTCACAGCAATCGCTCATCTATTGAGCCATTTGAAGCTTTTGGTCCATTTTCATGTGTCTATAGTTCTCTTCCTGCAAGGCAAAACTTCATCTCATTAATATAATACTTTCTAAGTATTCTTTTCTAATTCTTTTCTAAGTATTCTAAGATTTCTAAGCTACATTTTTACTCCACTTCTTGCTGTAGTATAATATAGCTTGAAAGTGCTACTTCACATGCTCACAAGTCTTTTTAAATTCAACAAATGCAATAAATTTGGGAAAAATAACAAAACAAGCATAAATACCAACACATATAAAGATGAGAGCAGCATCAAAAAGATGGACACCACAGAAATTGCATTATTTAAATACAAAATGCCTGGCCATGGATTCCTTGCTTGTTCTCTTCAACTTCTGTATCAACATCTCCCAGAACAATTCCCAGGCTACACTTTCAAATTATCACTTCATTTCTAGTCCCTTCTCTCCGTAGCTAACAAAAATCACTGCTATAAAACTTCTCCTTTTACAGCCGAGATGGGAAACCCTCTGTTACGTTACCCGTTCCCTCCCTTGTAAAATAAAAGAGGAAAATGCCATTCCAGGAAATAAAAACGTTTAAAAAAATAGACCAACCAAACAAAGGCAACTCCTGCACACACTGTTGTCCTTCCTCTCCGAGTCAGTAACAAAGAGGAAGGAAGGGAAAAAAAAAAAACCAACAAAAAAAAACACACCCCACAGATGAAATAAATGGAAGGAGGAGGTGTGGATGCAGCATGTTTATCCCACTTGAAGAGGGGAGGCCGTAAAACGCCGGGTGTCGCCTACGGACACCCCAACCACCCCCTCGGTGTTTACAAACACTTTGATCAAACCAAAACAGGGAGTTTCATTGTCCCCACTGCGCTCATGCCACCCGTCCCCCAGCGCTGCGATCCCAGGGAGAGTCTCTGCCAGAGGACACACAGTGCCAGTTACACAAGAGAAGCGCAGAAGCAAATATGCAGCAGAGGGAAAGAAAATAAATAAATTAAATATCAACTCAGCTGCACGCTCTCTTCCTCCTCTCAGAACAGCCTCCAAGTCGGGCTCTGGAGCGGATTAACTTTAAAGGGCACTGAAAGATGTTGACAGATTTGAGGCGAGCAGGACCCCTCTGCCTTGCACCAGCACAAAAATCAGATGTCTGGGGTCCACGAGCAATCGCAGTGATAAAGTAGTTATAAAAGGGGATAAAACCTCCTGGTGTTAGCCACTAAGAAAAAAATAAAAAATTAATCATCAAGTAATATCAACTAATATCACAGCACTGGTTCAAGTAAAGGTCTGAACCGCACCTCGCAAGCAGCAAGGAGCAGGGAAACAACTGAAAAAGCCCCGCTAATACAAAGCTCTGCCAAACCACAAAAGTTTTTCAAAAGTTTAAAATCTACGCGCTTCTTGCGTTTCTGATAAAAGGGACAAAGACCAGAGCGATAGTTTGGAAGTTAAAATAAACCACCAGACTGTCCAACCCACAATTTTTAGGATGCACACTCATGGGATGACTTGGAAGAGAAACCTGGACCAAGTGCACGCAGCCAAAATCGCCAGCCAGTTTGAGCCAAATTCCCCCGTCTCCCTGAAAGAGGGGAGGAACGGGGGTGTCAGAACACAGAAGCCATGCGACGTAGCACAGCAGCACCCCAAAACCCATCCTAGAACACACTGTGCTTATCCGGCTTTTAAAAAGATTGAATTTATTATTTTTTTTTTTTTCCGGGTCTCAACAGGCGCTCAGCAACGCTTCACGACAGCAATTAAAAACCCATCTTATTTCCCCCCCTGTTACACGGTGCCGAAGATAAACGGGACAGGGCTTCCCCCCCCGGCCCCCCCGCCCGCCCCGCTCGGGATCGCGCTATTTCGGGGCGCCCGGCGCATCCCGAAGTTGCGGGAGGCTCCCGGAGGCTGCGGGACGCGGAGGCACCTGCCGAAGGGTATTTCTCTAATTTAAGGGGGTTGGGGTTTGGGTTCCCCCCCCCCTTTTTCAGCAATAGCGGGGAAAGGCGGCGCAGCCCGGCTCGGCAGCGCTTCTCCCCGCCGGGGAAGGGGCAGCGAAGGGAAGCGCATCGGGGATGGGGGGGATCCGGGGAGGAAAAACATACAAAACCACACACACATAAGAAAATAAAAAAATAAAAAAAAAAATAAAAAAAGAAAATAGACGAGCAGCGCAGAACTCACCTGGTTTGGGATTTTTCCTCCCTCTCCACGACCATAAAACGAGGCGGGATCCAGGAGCCGGTTACCGGCGATGGGAGAAGGCTGGCAGTCCCCCGAGGGGGACAGCGGGGCTGGGTGCGGTGCAGCCCCCTCCTACACACCCCCGCACCCAGCCGGGGGTAGATGCTGGTCCGCCCTCGGCGCCGTGCAGCTCCCCCGGGGATGGGCGCAAGGCAGCCCGCTCCCCCGGGGATGGGTGCTGGCCACCCACCCGGTGCAGGGCAGCTCCCGGCGATGGGCGCAAGGCAGCCCCCCTCGGGGGATGGATGCCGAGCACCCCCTCCCCGCGCAGCCCAGTCGCCCGGGATGGGCGCTGAGCCAGCCCCGGGGCAGGACAGGGCCCCCCCCACCCCGGGATGGGTGCCGCGGAGCTCGGTGCCTTCGGGGACGAGTGCGGGAGCCGGGGCGCGCCCCGGGCCGGTGCTGGGGGGCCGGAACGGAGACAGGAGCAGGCCCCCCCCGCCGTGGCCGGCGCTGGCAGCGGGAGACGGCACCGGCCGAGCACAATGAACAGCGGCGGAGGCGCCCCCGCGGCCGCCCGCTGGGCAATGACATCACCCCTCTCGCCCGCCGGGGCGGGGCCAGCGGCCGCGCTGCCGCTTTCCCATTGGCTGGCGTCCGTCGGCCGCGGGGGATTCTGGGGGTTGTAGTCTTCCGATGAGGCCCGCGGAGGGACAGCGAGAGGGGTGGGGACTCGATCTCCCGGCAGGCCCCGCAACGCGCCGCCGCAGTGGGGAGGGGGGAAGGCGGTGGTGGCAGCCATGTTGATGGCGTGGGATGCTTTGAGCTCTGGAGGAGCGACCGGGCAGCCGGGTTAAGATGTCGGAAAAGAGGAAGGACGGGAGTCAGTTGTTGGTTCAGGGTGGTGGGAAGAGCTTGTGGGAGGGAAGGGGGAGGCTGAAGGGGCGCGGCGGGTTGCGGAGGGCCCCGAAGGACGTCGCGCAGCGGCTGGTTGTTCTTCGGCCTCCTCCGGCTCTTGGTAGGGCAGGGCCTCTCTGTGGCGGGAGGCTGTTCCCGGGACTCGGCCCCCTTTGTGAGCCCGGAGCGGGGGCCCGTCCGCCCTTGGCGTCGGGGCCGTGAGGCGCGTGGGAGGTGCAGTGGGTCTTTGGAAGGAATCGGGGGCGGTTGAAAGGGGCCGCTGGTCACGGTTGTGAGGGCAGGGTGGCGGGCGGCTGGTCACGGTTGTAAGGGCAGGCGGCTGCGGTACGTGTCAGGGCTGGGACGGTGCTGGTTTCAGAGAGCGACTCCGCCGTGTTTGGTGCAGGGAGCCGGGGCGGCCCTCGGGGTTGTGCTCCTTTAACCTTGCGGGGAGAGGAGCCCGGTGCGGAGGAGGAGCCGGGGGCTTCGGCCCTTGGCTGGGATGAAGGACCGGCTGCGGTTTAAAGAGCAGGGCTGAACTCTTGGCCTGGCCGTGGTGGGGGAGGCCCTCAACAGGGAGCGGGCTGGGACATGCCCTTGTCACACACCAGGTGACAGCCTGTGCTTGCTGATTTGGGGCTCTGTTAAGGGTTGTGGCTTCTGTCTGATAATTGCAGTGGTAGTGTTTGGCTGTTATAAATAAGCGGCTTAGTGTCACCAGCAGGAGGAGCTTTGTTTCCTCCTGAAGGCGGCTGTTCCTCAGTATGACCATGGAGACATAAATAAACCTTGATAAATCTGAGAGAATGGATGAGGTAGTGTAAAACCTCTCAGCATGGTATGGGAGCAGCCAAGCTAACTTGCTTCCTTGTTTTCTTACCTATTTTTGCTGTCTGGTGTTGGCATGGCTTAGCCAGCTGACTAGGTGCTGTCTGAGGTTAAGCATACCCTCTGGCTGGCTTGTAGGAGGTAGGCTGGATTTTGAGCAGCAGGTTGTAGGCTTTCTTCTACTGAACATCCCTGCACGTGCTAGTCTCTGTGTTGGGAAGTGGGAAATGATCTGTTCACCAAGTGGGAGATTAATTAAATCTCTGTTAGGCTTAAGAGGACTGGAGTTCCCTGAAATAATGTGTGGAAGATCTTGGCTTACACCTGGGAGGGAGGATGCTCAAATTTACTGCATGGTTTGTGAAATAACACCATTTCTAGTTACAGCTGATTCCTGTGAAATAAAGTGCTTTATTATTTCAAGAAGATACTCCACTGAAAAGAGTTATGAAGAGTTTTGCAGGTTTGCTGGAAGTCTTGATTATCCAAGTACAGTAGTGGTATAGCTCAGGAAAAATGGGGTTACAAGGTTTTATTTCATACTTCAGCTCCTCCTGGAGGTAAGTACAATGCATTTGTTCAGGATATTGCCTCACAGTAACTGCACAGGTTATAGTAGTCTGTGTACTCCAGGATACACTTGAATGATGGAGGAAGGGTGTCATGAGATGTTCAGTGATGCGGTTACTTAATCTGAACTTTTCTGCATTTCAAGATATGTTGGTATTACAGCAACGCATGCCATTCTTCCATCTCTTTAAATCCAGCTCACTCCAGTTAAAGGATCTGAACAAGTCGCTTGCCTTCCTGTAAAATGCTCAGTGTCGTGGGACAGGAGCTGCTTCTCCCCACTCCCAGCTTGTCCAGTTTTGCCATATTCATCACTGAAGAAAAGGATTGGAGGGAGCGTAATGCTCTGTTGCTGCTATAACTTTCAGTAATAATTGCATACATCTGAAGTGTTCTGAATTACAGCCCCTTTATGTCTTTTCTGATTCTTTTCTATGCAAATACCTTTAGATAGGTGTGCTGTGGGTAAAAAAAAAAGGGGCAGTGTTGTGGTGACTTCTGTTACAACAGTTGCCCACTGTAGACTTTAAGCCCGTGCTTGTGTCTGTGCAGCTGATGCCAAGTGATGGTGGTAAGCATTGCAATGGGACTTGTTTGTCTTTTCTATAGTTGGCAGAAAACATGTATGTGAAATCTTAGTCCAAGATAAGTCTGCTGACCCAGTGACAGTATGCTTTGTTATTTAAACCGGTTTAGAAACAATTGGTTTCACCTGCATTGATTCCCTCTCTACTCCCCTTGTGTCAGTGCTGCTGCTCTGAGGAGGAGACAAGAATATATCCTGCTTTACAGATCACTTTATTTTGTTGTTCATACCATGTTTCTTTGTCTGAAGATGTAGATGCCACTGATGCCTCAGCTAAGAGTTGCTGTAGCAGATGGAAATGTAGAAAAAAAGGAGTTGACTTCAGAAACTACCCAAGTGAATGCCTGATGCAAGAGACAAGTAATACACTTTTCTGCTGTCTGTATAGTTCACTTTCTCAGAAATATTAGTGATGAAGTTTGTGTTACACGTCTCGAACTGGATACTGTTCACCTGAAAGAGCTAATGACCAAGTCTCTTGTGAGCCAACAGGTTTTAATTGCAAGATCCCCAAGAAACATATGGTCCTATTGCAGAAGTAAGCGTTGTCTCAGCATTTCATACGAAAAGATTTAAGGTGATGAAAGAATTGAAGGCCTGCCTTTGGCAGGTTTTAGATTCATGGGTGTGCTCTGTTTTAATGCTGTTAATGAAAACTTACTCCGGTGTCTGTGTGGTCCTGAGCCTGGGAAGCTGATGGGTTTGTCTATACTCAAGACTACTGTGCCAACATCTGCACTGCAGAAATTGGGGGTTGTCTTTGTTACTGAAGTGATTTTGGTCACAGTGGACTCGGGTGAGCAACCACCCACCCAGTGTCCTGAAGACCAGGAGGAGCAGTTGGAAGACCATGCAGGAGGGATGTGGATGATGAGGATGAGTGGGAATGTGTGATACTCTAAATTAAGCCTTCACTGGATGGTACACCAAAACGAGCTCTACAGTTTGCAGGAGAAATACACAGATTCACAAGATTAATCGTACAAATATCTTACGTGATAACAGTTTTTAAGGTGTGTGATGTTTTGTCATGTTGTCAACATCTTGCCAGTGCAGCATGGACAACTGGCAGGATGTTGGGGTTATCTCAGTTCTTGCAAATTATCAGGCCTAGCATAATTGCTAGTATGCAGATTAGCTGGATGACAAGATTTTCACGTGCGCTCAAACGGGCAGTGGAATATGGTTTCTAAGGGTGATTGAGCAAGTCTGCCCTAGTCTTTGCACATAAGTTTTGTTTTAAAATTCCATTTTCTTAATTATCCCAGCTATAAAACTTAGTTGTCCACAGTCCCCTTGGAGGAAGGGGGAGAGTTGAAGTGTCCCTGACCAACTGCTTACTTCAAAGTCTATGGGGGAAGGGTGTAAACTCTTTCACATTGAAGTTACTGCTCAGGTTGTGGAGGCCGAAGAGGCTGCTGTGAAGGCTTTGTGTTTGTAATTGCCTGCCATGGAGCTATTAACTGAAAAGCTACTAAAGAGCTGGAAATGAAAGGTGAGAGAGTGAATTCAGCTGGCTGGAGCAGGTAAGTAGTGCTATATTGTTGTCAGGTATCTTAATGATGACAATACAGAAAAATACATTGTTGTCTCCTTTGTTTTTAAACGGGGAGAGCTTGGAAAAAATGGGTGTGAAAGGTTTCTGTGCCTTTTTAAGTGTTCTCAATGAAACTGGGGAGGCAGATGGTAAAACCAGTTTCTGGAAGAACCTAGTATTCCTGGATAGCCAAAAAAGTTCGTAAAGCTTCTCTGAAAATAACTATAGTGACTAATTATAAAGTGTTAACTTTTTTTTTTATCTTTCAGTCCAACGAAGAGTGCTGTAAGAGCAGTCAAGAACCTCTTCGGGTGGCGTGAACACGTTCTTCAACTGAAACGTGGCAGCAGCTCAGTAGCAGTTGCACAACAGGAAGGGGTGTGCGGGCTGCTGCACCTCCCTGGGCTCGTAAGAGCTGGTACCTGAAAGAACTCATGTTAGTAGGGGAAAAATACTCAGTTTCTTCTGCAACTCCCTTGAATTCAAATGAGAGCTCATCTAGCGCTGAAACAGGAAATTGCTTTTACTGCAGATATTGGAGAAGGGGATCGGAATAGGGGACTTACAAGCCATCATCAGGGCTCTGATGGAGTAACTGCGGGTGGTTCAAGTACACACTTGTGGGAAACTCACTTTTGGGAACACACACCACACACTGGCACTGGGGGAAACCTGCTAAAGAGACTCGGGAGTATTTTCCGCAGCTGTTTCTTAGCTATGTACAGATATATCTTAAGGTGGGATGGCTTGAGATAACCACTGAAAACGACAGGGCTGTAGGCAGACCACATCTCTCTTGAAAACATACACGCAACTATCCAATTCGGAAATGCCCAAACAGCCTCAGTCTCCATCAAATAAGTGTTTCTGATTTAAGAATAATAGCTGTGCTTGGTCCTCCTAACCCCTGCAGAGCTCTCTGGCTGATGGCAGTGCTGCTCTGGAGGTAAGAAGCCTTCCCTGCCCGTAGGTTGCCGGAGGCTCTGGCACACAAACATGTCTCAAGATGGGCTGCGGGGCTCAGTATAAATCCTTTTGTTGCCTGTGTTAGGGCTTCTTTGTACGTGGCTGGTGCACCTGGGTGCTTCCATGTGGAACCAGAGAACGCTGGGGCTCTGCTGGTTCAGGTGTGCTTTGGGTGTGCACTGCCCTCTTCAGCGCAAAACCTGGCAAAACCCTCTATTGCGTAAAGTGGGTAGGGGCATGGTAAAACCCGCTGTTGCGTAAAGCCCGCAGGGAAATCGTGTTGAGGTGACACTAGGTGTGGCCCTCTCAGTTGCTACTAATCCTGGAGAGGTCTATTTTTGTTGTGGTAAAGCAGAGCCGGTAACTGGTAGCATTCAGGTGGTGTGCGTGTCCGTGCCAGACAAGTAGTCCATGACAAATCTTCAAGCGTGGTACTGGCTTTTACACCTTTTTTTTTTTTTTTTTTTTTTTTTTAAAAAAAAGAGGCAGCAGGGAAATTTTTTTTGAAGGGTCACAAAAACTACCGAAGTTGAAAGCCCACTAAAAATACCTTTGTGGAAAGAATACGTTTTGGGAAAGGAATGCTGTAACAAAGGCAGCGTGAACCTTCAGTTGGGGCAATCTGCCAGCGCTGTGCCTGGTCCCTGGTTTTGTTTTGAAGTTTGTACGAAAAAGTGTTGGGGGGGAGAGCGTGAAAGCCATAACCACAGGTAAAAATTTTAACAACTGGAATTTTGTGTCAAATTAAGCACTATTATTTATTTTGTAAGTACCGCGACTGAATTGATACGCTGGAGCCCCTGATCGTGCACGCTAGCATTTTCAGGTTCTTCAGCTATTTGGATGCAGTGGCACAAAAATGATACGTTGCTTCCTGTATGATTCAGCTTAAAATACAGGTTTTGGCAGTGTGAGTACCTAAAGAACAGTGTTACAGTCAGAGCATTCCTTAACGCACACAAACCATTTCCTTTTGGGTAAGTAGCGCTGCGCTGTGAAAAAGCACACACCAGGGAGAGCATCAGTTGATAGCGTCTCCTCTGCCAGAATTCCCTGGGTTTGCTCCTCTTCCTCGCTTTGGACTCTGATGTTTACCCAAACGTTCAGCCTTTCTGTACGTTATCGCTGGTTGGCTCTTTCCTACCACCTGATGATTTTGTCTTTGTTTGTGTTTTGTTTTGTTTTGTTTTTCCGATTCTCTGCAAATACCTCTTCCTGGAAACCTGGGGACAACAGTACAGTAAGTGTCTCAGGTTCCTGGCCAAGTTTCCACTCGCGTGGTTTCGCTTGCTGTGCTGTGTCAGGTTATTTACATGCCGTGTCCTAAGGATATAATTTAGTGGGCGGCTATAGGCAACTAACCTTTTTGTGTTGGCCCCTGTCCACAGAGGTCAGGTTTACACAAGCCTGCTTCCGTACGGTGGATTCGATGGCTGCTCTTGGAGCCCTTGGTTTTCTGTTGCGCGACTTAACGAGAAAGATGGTGGTGTGCTGCTCTTGCAAAGACTTAAAGGATCGATCGCTTTACTTACTGAGTTGGGTGACCCAAAATCTGTTCTGAGCCTCAACTGTCTGCGTACATGAGACCTAGGGGTCTCAAGGTGAGCGTATGTTATAGTATAGTATAGGTGTGGTGCACTGCGGTATAGGAGAGGTTCATAGATTCATAGATTGGTCCAGGCCGGAAGGGACCTCCAAAGGTCATCTAGTCCGACCTCCCCGCAGTCAGCAGGGACACCCCCAACTAGACCAGGTTGCCCAGGGCCTCGTCGAGCTTCACCTTGAATATCTCAAGGGAAGGGGCCTCAACCACCTCCCTGGGCAACCTGTTCCAGTGTCCACCACCCTCATGGTAACGAACTTGTTCCTAATATCCAATCTAAATCTCCCCTTCTCCAGCTTAAAACCATTGCCCCTCGTCCTGTCGCTGCAGGCCTTTGTAAACAGACCCTCCCCAGCCTTCCTGTAGGCCCCCTCAGGTACTGGAAGGCCGCTATGAGGTCTCCCCGGAGCCTCCTTTTCTCCAAGCTGAACAACCCCAGCTCCCTCAGTCTGTCCTCATAGGAGAGGTGCTCCAGCCCCCTGATCATTTTGGTGGCCCTCCTCTGGACCCGCTCCATCAGGTCCATGTCCTTTCTATATTGAGGGCTCCAGACCTGCACACAATACTCCAGGTGAGGTCTCACCAGAGCAGAGGAAAGTGGCAGAATCACCTCTCTGGATCTGCCGGCAACACTTCTTTTGATGCAGCCCAGGATGTGATTGGCCTTTTGGGCTGCGAGAGCACCTTGCCTGCTCACGTCCAGCTTCTCGTCAATCAGCACCCCCAAAAAACCAGCATAGAATTGTGGAGCCAACTACTTAAGCTCAAAGCAGAATGTTATTCCTGGATTCTGGATCCATGTATAGCAGAGTTTTCTATCCAGTAGAGCCTTTTTGGGCATGCGTTCCCAGGAGGCGTGTCCCTCTGCTCCCAGCTTTCAGAAAACCTAGTCGCTGGGGCTTTGGTGGCGTTGCTGGTTTAAGGAGTTTGATGTTATCTTTTGGACGTTGCCCTCCTGTGCCACAGTACACCATCCCATCTCATGCCAACACAACTATCTGGAGCTGCGCAGTGAGCTATCGGTGTCTTAATCGGGGTGTCGGGCACGCTCCCTGCCCCGTGGATGCGTCTCCGTGGCTCAGGGTGAAAGTGGAAGAGGTTTGTAGTTGTGCAGCTTCTTAAAACCGAGATCAGGTTAGTGAGCTGGTTTAGAGCACTTGCAACATGGCACTAAAAATAGGTGGCCAGGTGCACAGCAGAAGTCAGACTCTGTTGGGCTTGTTTCTAAAGCCTCTCTGTCTCATTAAACTGCACATCTAAGGGTGCAGTTTCTTTTGTGGGGGAGGAGCAGCAGCAGCGGCGTGTCCCTTGTGCACATGGATGCTTTGTTAACTGTGTTTTTCTGCTTTAGGTCTCATGACCCTGCCAAGTGTTCTGCTGTGCGTAGCCTTCCGACCGGGCGGCAGCAGCTCGAGAAACCCTGATGCCCGTAACCAGCAGTGGTGATTGTTAGATGTAGTCCAGACTAATCCCAGTGGGAGAACAGAGCTGGAGTAAGCTGTGGAGCCCATTTCCCCTAAATTTGGGGTTTTTTGACTGTTAAAGAGAGTACCAGTATGTTGTCTTATGGTGGAACTAGCTTCTCACACTTAGGGAGTTGTGTGTTACCCCTGCATACCCAAATACCCTGTTTATATTTAATGGCAGAATAGATCTGCAAAAAGAGAATTGGGCACTAAAATATTTCACGTATGATAGATGAAAATCCTAAACTCGGTTTCCCACATCAGTGTTTTTGCAGTACTCCTGGTACGAGTGAAGTCGGCTTCGCTGCCGTGAACTCTCACAATGCAAATGCGATTTTCTGCCTCGGTTCTGGTAATGGTGAATGTTGTCCTCTGATGAGGATGATGTGGTGGCAGCTGTTTCCAAGTGACGTGCAGTGGCTTTGTTGTACTTGCTCCGCTCTAGCGAATGTCAACTAAAATAGTAATTGTGTCCCCTAAGAGTTAGCTTATTGCAGTTGTTAACCTTTCTGGAAAAACAAATGAGGAGAAGTGGAGGCAGATGCAACCCTCGCGTGAACTGGCTTGGGGGGTGTTGCTGTGTCTCCCCGGGGATGGACGGTGGTCGTGCTTTACCAGCTCAGATCAGTCAGGTCCGTTTCGGTTCGTGCAAATTCCTGCCCTCTGAAAGCTCCTCTCATCTCCAGGGGACATTGTGACTGGAGTAATGCTGTCCCAGGGCTACCTCCTGGAAATGAGAGAGGGAGGAAAGAGTTTATTTTAGTAGGCACTCCAGTCCAATGAAAATGAATGAATTTGCTCGCTCTCCATTATAAATAATTAACTATTTGATTTATAAATTAATAATCTATATTTTAATAGTGTAAATATATTTATAGACCCATACCTGGAAATAGATGCATATATGTATATAAATGTATAAATACATTTATATATTATGTGGTATATAGTTATAACTTACAAATTAGCAATTTATAAAATATAAATTAATAAGCCAGGGAATCACAGAAAAATAGAGGAGCTCTGTGTTGCCAGCAGACCCCTGGGATGGAGTAGCTGTTCCCTTTTGAGAACAGATTGAACATGACTGTCTGGTCCCCAACAAATACAGTTCGCGTGAATCGTTTTGTTAAAATTTCTAATTGTATCTGTCTTTTAGACTCTCATCCTTGAGAAGGTTATTTGGCTGTGGATTAACCTTGTCAGGAGCACCGAAGCATGTGACGTGCTTGGCCATGGAAGCGGATGTGTGTGTGGTCTCTCAGAAGTTTCTGTCAACGCTTGAGTGTTGCGGCTCTCCAGAATGGATAAGGCTGCTGCCATTCATCCTGAGTGGCGTTGCGGCCTCATTCACGTGGGTTTGACGGTATCTCAAATATCCCAGTCTTTCGCTAGGGTCAGTTCTCCGTTATCTGAAGGTAAATTTAGGTACAAATCACGGCAGCCAAGATCCTTGGTTTGGAATAAGCCTACCTCCTTGTGACATTCAGCTGCGCTCTCTGGTATGGGTGGATCTGCCTCTTGGGTAGGGTGGATTTGTCAGTCTTATTCCTCCCAAAGGAAAGGCGCACCCTGAAGTTTCCCTCAGCTCTGGTGGTGCTTTGTGTGCACAGCCTCTGGGGTAGCGTTCACCTCTGTGGGATGCAACAGGGTGGCTGCTCCATTCTTCCCCGAATTTACTGCTCAGCAGTTAGGGACATGGCAGGGAATGCTTGTGTCCACCACCCACAAATAGCATTTAGTTTTGGTCACAATTTTGTTTCTAGCAAATATGTAGGTATTGAGGGAGGCTTTGTGCCAACACAGAAGTTTTCCAAACTTTGGGTTTTTTCCTTTTTTGCAGTGTCTCCCCATTGCCCACACACAGTACCTCACACTCAGTGTTCAATCTGTAGGTTATACCCTGATGTGTATGAGAAATCCTAGGATAATTCCCCACTTGTTCAGCTGTGTGTGATTCAGGTGGCTGCAGAATTCCAGCTATTGCCTCCCATCATTATAAAGAAGAAAGCTTGGAGGAAAGAGCCCTCCTTTCCTCCATGTCTATTGGGATGTCCTGTACAGCTCCAGAGCTGGTGCAGGGGTCTGATCAGATGCCACCCGTCTCCATCCATCCCCTGCCCTGGATGGTGGGACAAGCAGCTCCCTACGGTGGAGGAGGTGAGGGGACACCAGTCTCAAGAAGCGCCATCTTCTACCTTTGTCACTTTCTGTCCTCATGGCTTGTGTGTCCCCCTTCCCGAAGCTCATTCCCATTCTTGTTTGAAAGCAGCTGCTCTAATCAATATGGCCCTCTAGCACAGCAGTCTTCAGGCACAGGAGGCCTGGATGTGTCTTGATGTGCCATCAGATGATCTTTTATCCAGATCCTTACTGTTAAAGGAGAAGCTGCTGTCTAAGCAACTTCACACACTGTTCAAGGAGTCTCATACACACCACCAGAGTCTTTAACTGCTAGGACCGGTGTCCCTTCGCAGCGGGTGACTCCAGTGAGCCAACGGGTGCCCCTTTCTACTCCCCGCACACACGCACTTGCTCTCAGGTGCGCTCCTTCCGTCAGGCTTGAACCTCAGTTTCCCACAGAAGAGTCTCAGGCATCAGACTTTATAAAAATAAATAAGCTAATTGAAAGGTACAGCAGCAGGGTCGGCTACCTGCGTGCCTCTGGAGAGGGCCGTCGAACAAAGAAATCCCTGGGCATTATACCCTTGTGATCTGTACACCCGCCTCTCGTGTGCTCTTCATGTGCTGTTCATGTATCCTTTAGTCCAGTGGTGATTTTTGGTCTGGGTTCTTCTAACACCTTATTGGATTCTTTTTCTGTGTCCAGACAGGCAGGCTGTTGACTGTTCTTGTTGATTTGCAGTCTCTGCTGACAGTCGTAACCTCCTTATATTCTGGTTTGCGCTTCTTGTGCACCTGCACTTGCTGGCAGAACATGGGGAACTGAAAAGTCCCAGACTTAGGGAGACCACTACCAAAACATCTATGTGTTATCAACATTTTCCTCATACTAAAAGACTAAACACAGCAGTGCGCCAGCTGGCAGGAAACCCAACCGCCTGAGGATCCTGAACATACAGAAATCTATGGGACCCGATGAGATGCATCCCAGAGTCCTGAGGGAATTGGCTGATGTGGTTGCCAAGCCACTCTCCGTGCTATTCGAAAAGTCGTGGCGGTCAGGCGAAGTCCCCCGTGACTGGAAAAAGGGAAATGGGAGACCTTATTGCAGCAAGAGAGATGGGGACAAACTTTTTAGCAGGGCCTGTAGCAATAGGACAAGGGGTAATGGCTTTAAACTAAAAAATGGAAGATTTAGACTAGATATAAGGAAGAAATTCTTTACACTGAGGGTGGTGAGACACCGGCAGAGGTTGCCCAGAGAGGTGGGAGATGCCCCATCCCTGGAAACATTCCCGGTCAGGTTGGACAGGGCTCTGAGCAACTTGATGTAGTTGAAGATGTCCCTGCTCGCTGCGGGATGGTTGGACTAGATGACCTTTAAAGGTCCCTTCCAACCCAAAGCACTCAATGATTCTATGAAAATTACTAAGAAAATTAACTCTATGTGGCCTAGAGGCTTCAGCAAATTTAGCTACTCATGCCGAGTAAAGCTAGGCAAACTGCATAAATCACACCATGTTATAACTCTTCAGTAATTTATTCTAATTAAAACTTACTTGTTTAAGCTAAACAACTAGTATCTCTCAACACTTACACAGTTTGTAACAAAGGAGACATTAATGTGGACAAGGTCCAAGAAATACCTTTGTAGAGCCTTGTGTGTGACCTCTGCTAAATTTGGCAAAGCACCTTTTGTGACTTGGTCTTCTCTTTAGTGGCGGCGTGATCAACTATTCTTCCATGGCTCTATCGTCGTAATCTTGCATTAGGGGTTTGAGATCCTCTGCTCAGTAAGACCGCCCTGACAAACTCACAACGTGAAGGTGGCTCTAGACTTTCTCGAAGGGTCCTTCAGCACAGGTGTTGATGGGAAGATGTTTGACCAATCGCCATTTTTTTAGTAGACGTTTTGGTTAAATAATCCCCAGAGAACCCCTGCATAGTCCGTGTGACTTACAATCAATTACATTTCTCCATTTTGTACCAATATGACCTTTTTTTTTTTATGCAAAGACATATAAATGACATTTCTTAGTGGGCGTTTCTTTCATGTTTTATGTTACAGCTCCATGTATCCACGTTAGTTAAGTCAGGAATATTTGAATAACAAATGTTAACACTGGATCGTAAACCACAAGAGTTACTGAGCTCAAACTTCAGAGCAGCTGGATCCTCTCCTGGAACATTTAGTGGGCAAATCATTTACACCTTTTTTGCACTGGAGGACATCCCTGTGAATATCTGCCTGCTGCTACTCTACTTTGGCATCTCTTATCTCCGGGGGATAATCTGCCTTCTGCTTCCCGTTGAATCTCTTGGGGAGAGGGGAGGATAACACTTAAAAGGTAGATGGAAGGTGCTCTTGTGCTAAAAAAGGTGCAAGAACTTTTCAGCAGGCTGAGCAAACCCAGCCCTTCTTAGAATGTTATCCCTACAGTATTATGTCTAAAAACCCTTGGAAAACTAGTTGACAATGTTTTAAAGAGGAGATTCCAACGCTTAACAGTACTTCTATAGGATTCCCCCCCTCCCCCCCCCCCCCATTTTAATGCAATAATAAATGTAGTTGACTACCATTTTCACTTTAATAAGGATTATCTTGGAAGCCATATGTAGATAAAATGTAACTTTTTGACACTTCTTGTAACTACTCATACCCATTTACACATCTAGTTTTGAATATGTTCACTTTTCGAAGTCCAAGACAAAGTGGCTTTGTGTTATTTCTTTAGAAAACAGTAAAAATCATGAAAGCATCCCCAATTTTCAAAACAGGAACATTAGGTTTGCATTTTATTTTAAATAAAATGACTGCATGCACGTACTTATAAAGGCAATGTTCAGGCCGGGTTTGTGGTTTACCAGCCCATCTGTTTTGCCTCCAGAGCAGCAAAGAGAACATGGACGGTGTTTGCAGTCATAAATCCTTCTGTTTCTATCTTCTCCCCATGGCAGACTCCCCTGGGGACGTGGCTGGGGGTTTAACCCTGGGCCGGATGCAGCTGCAGGGGAGCGAGGGAACGGCCGCGTTCCCCTACGGCAGAACCCCAGCACCCTGTAACGCTCACAGGCAGGGAGAGGGTCTCAGTCCCTCTATCTCCCCAGCTTCCCACCAGGCAAGTCACACCTCCGTACTCTTCAGTGTAGCCAAATACTACAGGGTGCTGCAAAATGCACATTAGAGGCGTTGAGCCCTTTGAAATGAGAGAGGCTGCTCTAGCTGCTAGTCCACTGTACCTGTGGGTCTCTGCCAGCAGAGGGTGGCTCTACGGCTGTTTATTGCTTTCATGTTTGAACAAGTCGCAGGCTGAATAGTGAGCGTGCCAGCCTTAGTGCCTCCTGTATTTCCTGATCCTCGATTTATCTTTAGTTAGTAATTATAAGAAATTAAGCATTTAGTCAAGATTTTCATTTGAGCTTTTCCTCGCTGTTTATTTTGCCATGACATTATTCTTCCAGATGAAAATAAGCAAACGTTATAGTTAAAATTAGGAAGACAGGTTTGAGATAATGTTGCTATTGATTGGGAACTTCTTCAGTCTAGGACCAAAGTATTTGAAAGACAACTCTGTGAACAAGTTGTCAGTGTTCCAGCATTTATTAGGGATTGAAACTTAAGACACTAATAGTGAATGAAATTCATCTCACCGAACTTCAGACACCTAACAGTGCCCAGTCCGTGCTGAGGCTTTCCTTGCATTCCATGGAGAGGATTGCACACATCCCAAGGCTGATTTCAGTGCCTCTTACCCTCATTTAGGAATCTAAGTTTACAGAACAGAAAGTAGCAGGAGCCTCATCCCAAACAACATTGGTGCGTGTATAATTATTCTCATGTGGAGTCCCACTATGTGAGACAGTTAATGACTAGACAGTTAATTACATGAGTAACTCCGATGGAGGAATGGGCTCCATTCTCGTGCTTGTGTTGCAGGGAGTCTAATTTGTCTCTAGAGGTGTCTGTTCCTTTCTGTTGACTACAGAGGGAGCAGAGGTTAGACAAGCTCAAAGTCCAGCTTCTGCTCTGAGATACATCTCACCCACTGTGTCTACAGGCTGGTGTTACGAATATTGGGTGATACTCTGCCTCGTCTTTAAAGGTCTGTAGACACTTAATAGATTTTATGGATCTGATTTCATAATGGCATAAAGTGTGACAGTTACTTATGCAATTAGTAGATAGTTATTAACTTTTCTGAAATCTGGGACTCCACATGGGACCAATTGTACAGGTATAAATAGTTCAGGCTGTTGTTGATTGGAGATCTCTTAGGAAGCTGTACATAATAAAAAGTAGTAGTAAGTGATGATGGAAAATTTATCATGTTCTAACATATAGTGATTTATATTCTGTATTAGATGTTCTGTTGAGAATTCTCCTACACATATTTAAGTAGTTTTAAAAAGTTTGATCAAAAATTCCTGTCCTTGATTTCAGTTTATTTACCACTCAGAAACTATGTTTTCAAAACGGCATTCCTATCTGAAGTTCCTTAATTTTCAATAAAACAGCACCAGCAGTCTTCATTCTGAACTGTTCCAGAAGTACAGCACAGATGAGGGTAACATTCCTCTCTGTTTGCAGAAACAGAGCAACCTAGTGACCAATTCAAGCAAAAAAATAGAAGCAGCATCTTCCATCATGGTTACACACAGCAGACAACCCCTGGCTTTCCCTTCCACAAAACACAGGCAATACCAAACACACAAGGAGGATTCGCACCCTCCTCTTCTGCAGGGATCAAGCCTTTTGAACCAGCTTCCAAAACCGTGTCCGTGGTGCAAGAAGGGTGTTTGATGTGTTTGAACACAGAGAAACGCCACGAGAATGATTAAAAGATGAGAGGAAGAGGGTCAGGAGGATACAACAAGGTTATTGCAGACACAGGGGTGTATTCATGACACCAGCATGTGATGTGGCTCTTCCAGAGCAGTTTCCAGTCTACACCACAGTGTATGGAGCTTCCTGCAGGATTTAAGTGTGCCCAGCACTTGTGCCCTGCTTGAGGTTAATAATACGGAAAATCTTGTGTGTGATTCCTTACTGTAACAACCTGTTTGTATACATACAGGTTTTCAAGTTATGGAAATGACCCACGATTTATGAAATAGCCTCTTCCTGTTTGCAATGATGCGGTGAAATATTGAGTCATCTCTAACCCTTTAGCCTGCCCTGTTCAGGCTCTTTGTTGTTTGCTGCCTGTTCCCTAGGATTTGGATTGATGATACTGGACAACCGTCCTTACTTGAACTAGTCTCAGTTTTATCAGTTTGGGATGAATTACAGCCATTTCCTAGAGAAAAAGGTTGAGCTACATCACTGTTAATCTGAATTATAATAAATTGCTAAAAAAAGAACTGTGTGCAGTTTGGATTAAATTAATGAATTCTTGATTTTGGGGGATTAATTACCTGCATTCAATGCAAGCTCTAGCTTTTTATTCCCTACAGTTAAATTATGTCAATGTTTTAGCCTTTAACCTTTTCACAGAGGAGGCAAACTCTGGTTTCCTTTTGTTTTTCCATACAACGACCATCCTTACAGACAGGTTAGGTGTTTGAAGATCATTCTCTAGTATCATCTTGATTAAAATATTTTTTGCTTTGTTAAATGGGGCCAAGCTATAAGGAAAGTATGTCTTAAAACTGCTTCCCGCTTGGCGTATCGACCTAAAGTGGTTTCTTCCCCAACAAGGAGACCATTTTTTGTTGCGTGCCAGGGCACCTAACTCTCCTCTCTCAGTGTGGTGAGACCAGGGGCCCAAGGAGCTCTGGATCCAAGCTCTGGAATCAGCTGGAAGGTAGATATTGCATTGCTCCACCGGATTGTATTTCACTGCCTTTTGGAGCGAGCCCCTAATGCCACTGAAATCTCAGCAGTACGACATCTGACCCTCAAGGGCTGAAATGGAGTAGGTGCCTGAAAACAGAACATACGTTCTTTCATCAGGTTCTTACAGTTGGGTATTTTATCCTTTCTCTACAGAATATAGCAGGGGCTTAGGTAAAGCAGGCTGGATGCTCTTTCTTATTCAGGGTGGCTTAGTTTAGTTTAACTTTGACTCTGAAAAAAGTGTCTGGCTAAAGAGCTGCATATTCCGCGGCTACACAGTCTGACGGGTGTGCTGACAAATAGCTGGGGACCGCAGAGCTATGCTGTTGTTAATTCCTTTTTGCCAGCGAGACATTCCTGTTCACCTCTTGGACAGTATTATAAGTCACTTATTGGTCTTGCCTGTCACTGGACCCAGCTGATATCTCTATACAAGTTGTATAGCCATCATGCCTTACTAGAACCAAGTCTTTTTCCGATATTATCCCACAAAGAGGGAAGAAAATAGAACGAGCCAAATGACACCAGTGAGGGAAAAGAGCTAACGATTTACCAGATTTGAAATGCAGCGCCTTTGGATAGTGACAACCTGCAGTCTATTCGTCAAGGCACAGAATTTTGCCAAGTCTTTGACAAGGAAAATGCGGGTGCAACACAATGGCTTTTCTTGTGGAACATTTTAATGGCAATGCTCAGCTTTCCCAGTGGGATCTTACTTTCTTAGAGCAGAGATTTGTCACCACTTACTTGATTTGGGTGAACTTTCTGCCAAAATCAACCAGGAAGGAACTGACAGGACGGGCTGTGGTAACAGGGAAATTGTGACACGTTTGCAGAGAACGCACGCTCGGAGGAGAGGCTACTTCTGTTTCAAAAAGAAGCTTCTTACCAGCAAAACAAGCTCTACTCTTTCCTGCAGATGTCTTGTCTCTGCCTTGCAGCAGTGCTAAGAAGATGTTTCGTCTTGTGAGAAGCCAAAGGGAAGAGATTTACTGTAGTAAGAACATCTATGCACGTGCTATTTAAACTCCAGTCATTCTATTGAGTTGAAGTAAGACAAGTGTTAAAACCAGCTGGGACTGTAGCGATTAGAAATCTTTGCAGTTATCACAGGGTTTGTTTTTCCACTTGATCAACACGTGCTGCAGCTTCTATGACAAAGGAAGTACGTACTGGTAAAACAGCACACAAAAATATCTTTCATTGCCCCTCTGCTGACTGGCCATGGCTGGCTTGGGGCAGACATGTCAGTCTTCTAAGACAAATCAACGGTGCAACACTTGAGTGTATGAAAAATGCCATTTTTTTAATACACAAAGATCAATCTCAAAGCAGTGGCGGTGCTAAGCGGTGCGCAGAGCGATTGTATCTTTCAGAAATCTAACATGAGCACAAGTAGCCAGGAGCCCAAGAACTGACTTAAAGCAGTGATGACACCACTTGCCTCCTTCTTCTTCTCCTCGCCCTTCCCTGAAACACTACAATCAAAATTAATAGTGTACCATGTATTCCCAAGCCTGAATACTCACTCACACACGAAGAGAAGAACATGGGAGGCTTTTTAAAAGCCCCTTGATAACTGGAACAAGAAAAATTAAATTGTTTAGCTATGAGTGGAATGTCCTCTTATAAAATGCCAAACAGCCTTGTGTTTTTTAGGTCAAAAGCTAACAAGATGAACACTTATTACTTCTTCTGTTCCTCCAGAGTAAAAATCTGGAGTGCTTTAAAAATACTGAGAACATGACAGTGATTGACAAGACAAGAAGGGATTTGAGGAGACAGTGTGCTGGAGAAATTTTAATTATTTTTATAAAACAAAATTGATACTGATGTAGGTCTTGTGTTTGCAAACTCAGCCAGAAGCCAGGGCTAAGTTTTCTCAACCAAGATCCTTACACTCTCTGCCTTTCACCCTGATGGAAGAACACCTACTTTGGTAAAATCGAGAGTGACTTTAAGGAGACAGACCCTAAAAAATTAAACAGCTGCCTGAACTTTTTATTTTTAACTTTTTCTCAGTGAAAGCATGTCTTATTTTTAGTGTGTGTGTGCGGCACGTGTGAGGCTGCTTCCATCGTTTGTATTACCGGATCCGTGCACTAGTGGGTCACCAAGCCTACGGGTTTGGTTCCAGTTAGGTGTGGGCACGCGACCACATTTCCATTGAATTATGGTGGTATGGAGTTCATAGGAGTTTTATAACAGCTGGTAGCTGCTACTTGATCTGACATAAAGTGACAATGGCATTTACAGACAGTAGCTGTAATCGCATTATGAGTGCCAGTACAAAATTAACAAAACTTTTGAAGAAATTTTAACTGACAGCATGAGTTAAAAGCCGGATCTGCATCTTGGATAGTGGGTTAGGGCACATACGGTCTGGTACTAAGGACTCTAATGTCATATTTATTGTGTCGTTAAGCCAGTCCGAGAGGAGGAGGGTGAACTGTATCTTTGATAGTTACTAAATATGGAAAGCCCTCTGTCACCGGTATGTTCTTCTCAGTGAAACAGCCAGTGCTATTTGAAAGCTGCTGTTGGAGATGATTCAGCCATCTACATGTTAGAACTTTGAAAAGATTCTGTGTTACTGCATAGTGAAGGCAAAGAACAACATCAAACTGCTACCATGTGTTAACAGGGAGATTTAAAGAAGACATGGCACAGGCATTTGTGTAACTGTACTTTGTTGAGTTGAGCACGGGTACCGTTCTTGTCTGCTTGGATCATTTAAATGGCCTAAAACCAAAATATACCCTTAACATTCAACAGTTACCTATGCCCAGTAATGCCAGTGTGACATGTTAACTATGTCAATAAACTATTAGCTAAATAGAAGCTGGGGTTTCTGGTTAAAAGAAAACTAGACATTCATTAAATTCAAAGATAAGGGTGAAAAAAAAGAATTATTTCTTTCATTATATAATCTGGTTATCTGCCACATTAAGTTGGTGGCTGGATAATCTGAATCTATCAATTTATTTACTTAACTGAAATTGCAGCCTACATCATAAAAAATACAGAGCGTTGCTTTGTTTTTAATCAGATTGGTGAAATTGTAAGTAAATGGGGTCCGTAACGTGCTTTGTGAGATTGAGGTTTGTGCACTCACCCTTTCTATGCAACGCACACATGGGACACAAGATGCATTTACTCCATCAGACCACAACCTGGGTCACAACCTCTGAAGGCAGAGAGAAGCTCCAGTATGAACATCACCAGCCTCTTGAGTATGTCTCCAAAGCGACTGCCTACACCCCTTATATTAACACAGGCTGGAACACCCCTGATAAAATGACCATGACGGATATCTATCTTACAATACTGAGAACGTAGCTGTTTATAAATTATAAATATGCTTACATGCTATGGATTTACTAGTGTGCCTTCATTCACCTGCCTAAGTCAACACAAGACATGCAATTGCCAAATATATTCACCTATATACAGGTGGATACACATCCAAAAGGACAAAGTAGGCAGTTACACAGAGCATCTAACCGGCTGCTGCATGGCCCAACAGGGACGGACATCGGGCTCCCTTCTTCAGCCCGCAGGGGTTGTACCGGTTCTGCTCATTTTTCCTAAGTATCGTGTTCCCTGGAACGTGATATATAATAAAATACAGAGGGTGTTGTTTGGCACCAGGGAGGAAGGCTGCCACTGTCTTGTCTCGGATGCTGCAGCCACGGTTGGACCCGTGGAAGGGGACAAGATGCTTTTCTTTGGTGCAGTTAAGCACGATGAGTTGGGTGACCCATCTTAAGAACAGGATGGGACAGAGAGAAGCATTCGAAAGAAAGAGCTCCCTACAAGGAGTTAATTTAGAAACTTTCTGTTTCTCTTGTGCCTCACTTGAAGTGTTCTTTATTTTTTTTTTAAAAATATTCCTTTATGTTTTAACAAAAACTGATTTCTGAAGTTAAGATCTTTGTGTTTTGGGACATTTGTTGCAAGGGAAAACTGGAGGTAGGTCCACCTCAAAGATCTGCTGACTCTACCAGAGAGCTAATATCATTATATATGCTTATTACCTCCAAAATTAATTTGCCTGCCTTTAGGTGTCTTGCAGGATTACAATGTGAATTCCTTAGTTAATTGTCGAAAATGGCATTCCACTGCCCTATGCTTAGCGTATTGATTTGCACACTTGCAAGGCAAGAGTGAATTGCAGAACACAGTGATTTGAATTTAAACCCATTGCTAAACTTTGGCCTGGAAGCATCAAGTTGCTCTCCCGATCAATCACATTTACACATGCCGAGTACAGAGGTAAGGAGCAATAAAAGGGCAAGGCAAAGGAGAAAGACTCATAAAGCACCTCAGCAGAGCTAACTTGTTGGGCTAAATCAATTAGTCTGATTTTTGCCCTTTCAAATGCTCATGTCTTTGCAACGTTTGCAGCGTGGGGCCCTTTATAACAGCTGCAGAGCTTGAAGGAGGCGTATTTGCTGCCCCTCTCCTTATTTATGTGCTAGTGTGTAATTTTTGCAGTTTCACATAGTGTGACTGAAACAAATCGGTGCCTGTGTACTTCCTTATTCCTGAGACGGAAGCAGTGAGGGGGGAAAGGGTAAAAGGAGAAGCCGGAATTTCTGCTAGCAGGAAGAAAAAGCAGACAGAGAAAATGTAAAAAGATTTTATTTGAGCAACCTCCTAATGTGCCTGTTTACTGCTGAGTTCTGCTGCAGTTCACCAGCTCATCAATACGTATATATTTGGGTTATCTGCTGTATTAACTTGTGATTGGATAATCTGAACCTGCTAATTTATTGACTTAACTGAAATTGAAGCTTTAATTATATAAAATATAGAGCATATATTTATATATATATGGATTATCGAGGGTCGATTTTATTACAAGGCTAGATTCTGGCTCCTTTCACAGCACTGAAGTGGTTAATTAGACCTAGAAATACACAACTTTCACCCATTGTCCAAATATGTTTAAAATTACACCAAGCTACCCAAACACAGTATTGTCTCCCGTAAACCCAACCCAAAGCAAGAACTAGTAACCTGTCCCAATTCCTATCTCACTGGGCACGTCTCCAAAAGCTGATTCTCACAGTATATCTCAATATACCAGCTGCTCCCAATGTAAAGAGAACAATTTGTTAATTCATTATGGATTGTTTGTGATTGACAATATTTACTGTAAGTACTTTGCAGACAAACAGAGTGTTGCAAGCAGACAGGGATATTAGGCAGCCGTATGTTCCTAAAGTGTGCAGACAAACTGCAGTTGGAATTTTTTCCCTGCCAGCAACTCAGGCAAATGGATTGTAAAAGCACTTGGGAATTAGCCCAGGACTTTCATGATGGTCTTGAAGAAGAACATTGTGCTTCCTTCTTTAAACACCCCCGCTGAGGTCAGCCAGTGAATTGTTTTACTGTAGTGTCTTAAAAAAAGAGTAGTCCTTAAAAAGTCTACACTTCAGTTTGGCATTACTGGGGCTCAGCTGGAAAGGTGAGGGCTTTAGGCACCACCAGCGTGTGAAGAAGTCGTCATGCTTTTATGATTTTGTCTTGCAGCGTTGGAGAGCAGGCTGTCAGGCACAGATCTGCTGCAGGGCCCCTCTTTCAAGGCCATATTCTCTGTCCGTTCCATGTCCCCCACACCAACGTGCCACCATTGCACTGATGTGACGAGTGGGGTGTACTCAGACCACCGATGAAGGAAGTGCTGGTTCATCTGGCCCTTGCGCAGGAGCCCTCAGGCAGGGTTTACCAGGGTGCCATGGCTTCACATGCCCGATCCCACCCACCACCCAGGTACTTTCCACCAACTCAAAACCTTTGCAGCACAGCCAAGGTAGCTTTCCTCTTCATATATTGAAATAATTACTCTGCTACAACCAAAAAAAGATGTTTTTTTCCAAGAACTGTGGACAGTGGCATGTGTGTGCAACTATGAAGCTTTGGGGATCCTCTGGAGATGGATGCAGGCAGGGCATCCCAGCTTGGAAGTCCTCAAGAGGAGCATAAAAGGTGTATAATCGTGTCCCTCTGCTTATTCTGGCCCTGTATAAGATGAAGCTACCTGTCATATGCTTAATATTAAATGGACTAAACAGGTCACTCGGTTTCTCTTTAATTCTTTTAATCTTCTTACGAGATATAAAATAGGCTTAAGTCAAAAACTGTTCCTTGATGTAAAGGGCTGAGGGGGGCAGTTGCTCACGTGGCTGTTTTGTGATGATGAGAGCTGTCCCCTGGAAGACTGGGTTTGCAGAGCGCTGATACTACTCTACTGAGCAGGCTTATGCCTCCTTACTCAATATCCTTAAAGATTCCTGGGAGACAATTACAACCATAGCAGTAGGAAGAGTCAGACTGTAGTTAAACCTTCCAGCCCACACAAAGTAACAGGAAAATCCTGTTTGAAGAATCAGGGAAGAGCCTACTCTGGATAACAAGAGATAATGCTGCGGTCCCCCCACCCTCTAGATGGTTACTCCAGTGTAAGTGGCTGCAGAATCCGGCCCGCTGTTGGTCTTTACATTTTTTATATTCTTATATACAGGAGGGCTGCCCAGGGTGGGATAAGGAGAGATAAGCTTCTTGGAAGTGCTTCTGCAGTTGAGCTCGCAACAGTTTTATTTAATGACCGCGCAAGCTCAGGTCACTGCAAATATAATTGTTTTCTGACCCAAGCATGGGTTTTCTTGTCCAGACTGAAAATGTGAGAGGGAAGAGATGCGTCGGTAGGGAGATGCAGAGCAGTGCAAGCCATCCAGCGTGGGAGAGGGAAGAGAGAGGGTGCCTGGTTTAGCCCCTGCTCAAGCTCCTGTGAGTGCCGTGAGTGCTAGCACTGCTGAACACAGCTGCGTTAAAGAAGTAAGAGTTAAAATGCCATCCTGAGACCAGATTTTTTCTTCTCAAGAGAAATGCTGGAAACCTTTTGCAATACAGTACACACACACAAAGATTTTTCACCACAATACAAAGCTATTGTTGGGCTAGTCGTGTAAGCTGAACCCCCAAAATTGACAGTTCCAGGCAAGTGAGAAGAGATTTTTAGCCAAGAACCACAACGTTTCTTCCCAGAAAAATGCCCTAAGGAGCAGTATCAAGCTCACTTTATGGAGCTTCCTTCTAATCTACCTGAAGAGCCAGAATGAAAGAACACCACCCACCTTATCTACTGACTTTGGGGAAAACTACTTTGCATCTCACAGTCAAACCATGCATTTTCTGATGGACAGTGTGCTTTTGTTAAAGAAAATTTGAAGTTTTGCTTTTAACAAAACAAAACAAAACAACACAATACACATATATTTAAATCTATTTTAAATCTTTGCCAATATTTCAATTTCTTTTCTTTTTTTTTTCCACAGTACCTAACAAAAACATCAGTAATTGGCAACATCAATTTATGTGAAAAAAATCTTATCAAACCAATAGAAATCCTTGTTTGGGTAAGAAGATACTTGGAGAGAAAAAAAGCCCCCAAAATGCCTACTTCAGAAGGGCTTTTGTCTCACATAGCAGTCCCATAAGCAAAGCAGCCAAAACTTCTATAGGGTTGGTGCAAAACTGGTTGTGTAACTGTACTCCAAAAATATTTATCAATGATTCACTGGCAGAAGAGAGCAATGCCCCTGCAGTGATCTGTCTCGGGTCTGCTTCCATAACCATGTTAAGGAGCAGCTCTTCCTTTTCACGTGGTGTTCACATTGTCTTTTCTTTTTTTTTTTCTATTGATTTTTATAAGTGCTGGTGCAAAGGTCGGATGCTTCTCTGTTAGCCAGATCCTCACTCACTGTTAGCATGTAGTTGTTGAGGCTGTAAATTCATTACGTAAATCACTTCCAGCATTTCTAGTGTGTTAATGTAAGATGTGTGACTTTAATACTATCATTATGAAGCAGGAGCTGATGGGTTTGGTCTTTGGAACTAACAAATTAAAGACCAGCCATCTTCAGTTCCTTCAATTAGGAGTGGATAAAAAGTTATTTGTAAGCATTCGGAAAAGAACAAGGAGAGGAGTAACAGCTACCATGGATTCATCAGGTAGAAATTATATCAGGTAGAAATTGTAATTAAGTTTCTTGCTATGATAGGCTAACAAGACTCATAAATAAACAAAAAGCAGTACATATCAGATATCTAGACTTCAGTGACATTTTTGTCTCGTGGTGCATTCTCGTAAACAAACTGGCTGAAACTCTTACAGGGTCAGTACAAATCTGGTTTTGCAAATTTTCAACGCAGAAAGGTGACTACAGGGGTCTATCTTACTTTGTTCAATGTTTTCACTAACAGTGCAGAATGATGGAATAGAAAATACATGAATGAAATTTGCTAGTAGTGCAAAACTTTAAAGGCCACAATATAATTGAGGATGGAATTCAAATTTGACACAAACTTGACAACTGGAGCGATGTTTTGAAGACTGAAACTCAATGGCGACCAGCGCAAAGTTGTACACTATGGCGTGAACGATCAGGCACATGGATAAAGGATGAGGAGGAGCTGGTGAGCAGCTGATATTCCCAAAAGGATCTGGGAAGTAAAATGGATCACAACACACCCTCCATCACCCTTCTTGCCCTGCAGCTGCTTTGTGTGACAGAAATGGCAGTTGCATGGATGTGGCTGGAACAGGTCTTTACCCTGACGTGGACCCATGTGCTGTTGCTGTTTGCAGTGGAGACCACGACCACAAGTCTAGAGCTTTTCAGTCTATTGACAGTTTACTCCACAGAGCTGGCAGGCTAGAAACATTTCTAAAAAGGGATCTAGGAAAAGCAGATACATTCTCCCACACCAACTTCAAAACACTTAGTAAACCGGTGCAACACATGGAAGCACCAGAATACCGAATATCCTGCAGCCAGACGCAGCTGTGATGGGGACGAGGGGGGCAGGAGGGGCTGTAACTCCGGTGGCAGCTCCCAGCACAATGATGTGGCACCCACAACCTCCAGCAGATGTGGCTGACCACTAAAGGAGACAAATGACACGTATGTGCTGAAGGACTTTTACGTTTTCACATGGATTACATACCATCCAGTGTGCTTCTTATCAGACCACGCTGTAACATAACAAGTCAGTCCATGACTTGAGCGGAGGCCAGGCTAGCTGCAGGCACGTTAAACACAAATACAACCTAAATACTATTTAACTACATGGAATTTACCCAAAGTTCCTGGGCAATTGACTTGCTAATGGTGGACGAGAACTTGGCTTGCCCAGACACTGCTGCAGACTCCCATCTATCCCATATTCCTTGACACTTATCCCGTACTTGTTGACATCCATCCCATATTTATTGACATCCATCCCATATTCATTGAAAATACTTGTAAAAGGGGATGTTGTGGTTGTTGCAGAAGGAGAAGTTGCGCTCCCAGATTTGAAGAAGCGTAGTTGAGAGGGGGATGGATGAAATACTGGACTGGTAGTTTGCATAGATGGGAAAAGTCAGATTGAGAAAGGTTTACAATTTGTATAGAGGGAATCCTCTTGAATTTATGTGTAGAAGAAGTATCTTAGTAATTATACAGCTTAACACCAAGTTTTAACGAGCAGTTCCAGCACCACGCATAAACAGAGCCTAAATGCTGTGAGTCTTTCACCGCTATGGTCACCCAGTGATATCTGTGCCAACAGCTGCTGCTACCCACGGGCAGGGACGGCCCTGCAAATCTAAAACAGTGGGGGATCTTTTCCAGGTTAATGCCACGGTGTTATGTGACTGCGTGCTTTATCAGCCAGAAAGCCAGCTGCCTCCTTGGTGGCTGTATGTGGCGAGGGACAACTGGTGGAGCATGATGCGATGTGATAGGAGCGGGTTTGGTTAAATTAAGAGTCTCTCCCATTATCTTTCTAAAAAACGGTTGACCAGGAGGCTTGCTGGTGTTGGCCCTCTCAAAAAGAAATTAGGCTCTGAAGCAAAATGTTTTAAAAATATAATATATTTTAGTAAACATACCTTGAACTCTCTAGGTATGAGTTCCAGCTAATCACAGCTGCTTTCCTTTGAGCCGCCAGCCTGCTTGTAGGGAAGGCACGGAGAGCAGGCCAGCAAAAATGTGAATTATTTATGTTCCTGCTGAAAGCATGAGTCTTGTCACCAGAACCTTGCTTGATTGAATGGATTTGCAGAGACAGTTTCTGTAGCAACCCAGAACTTTGCCCAGCAAAACGTCGCCCAGTCACAGGTAACAAAGAACGGTAATAAATAACCACCTGGGTAGCTGAAGATGATGCAGAAAAATACATCTGGGTTTTGGGTCCTTCAGTCCCCCAAGACCCACTAAGATGTCATTTCAGAAGGTGAGTTTGTGGCTTGTCAACTTGGGTACCAGTAACAATCTAGCTGTGACAATGCAGGGTTTCAAAATATTACACAAGCCTCTGTGGGAACTCAGCAAGTCTTGAGCACCAGGAACACAAGCTGCTGCGGTCAAGCTCTTCCTGGTAGCCCAACTACTTAGAGTCAGTGTAAATAAAGATGTGGTTCCCAAATGTCCCATCTTTGTGTGTTATATCCGCATACCAAACACTGGGTTTGATAATATTGTCCAAAATATTTCAGGTTTTATGCCATAGTATTTATTGTAGATTGACAAAGGCACAAATACGTGGATTCAACAGTTTCTTCCCTACCTGTTGTTAGCTTTTGATCCTGGCTCGTTGCTGTTTGTAGTCTGTCTGCCTTCTTGTAAAGATGAACCCATCATAATGAAAATGTTACGGAAATTACAAGCTGTAAGGACTGTCTTGCAAAGCTTTGAAGGGCAATATAGGTTAGTACGTTTGTCTAGACATACTAAAGATATTTTTCAGTATGTCAGTATTTTAATTTTTCCTAATTATCCACCTATCAAATTATTTCTCCTAAATATATTCAGTTTGTCTTAGGAATTTTTGAGGCTGTGAAACCCAAACCATTTTAGAAAGTTACAATCTGTAGAATTTCTTCTACAGAAATGTACAGAAAAGTACAGAAATGTTAGTAGATGGTTCCTTCATCATGTGTCTCCAGTTCAGCTCTGTTCACAACCAGCCACCGGAAGAGCCAACTGAAATTTTTTGTGCCTTCCCCAGTCTGTAATTCCAGTGCTTCCTACATTTCAACCTTATGAACAAAACTAGGCTTTCTGCATTCAGAATAACCCAGATACTTAGTTCTAAATATCTGGAGATAATCCAGTTATAAAAAGCTTACACTTCTTTGGTCAGAGGTCACCAAAGCACAACTCTAAACGTGAATAAAAGTAAAGGAAGGAGCATGAGAGCTGTATAACCAAGAAGTAACCTGACTGGCAGGTGACAGAGGACTGGTTTATATTTAAAAGATCTGCTGATTTAGCAATACCAGGACTATAACAACATTTAGCGATCAATACAGTTTCGCTGGCAAAAAAATGGCAGATGTAGTTTCAACAGCAAAACATCCTTTGCAATTCTGATATAAGCAATACATAGTTATTACAGCAATTTAAATTGGATCCTGTCTCCAGGAGGGTTTACCAGCTCTTCTACTGTAGCTACCTTGGCAAACTTTCTAGTTGAGGCTGTTCTACAAATCAGCCACTGAAGAGTGCGAGGCTGATGACAGCAGAGCTGCTTGGGAAGCTTGAGGAGAGCGTAAAGCTTCTTGCCCTTTGGGAGGAACCACAGAGAAACACTGTCTGCTTCCTTAAGTGAATCTCGGCTGGAGAACAAAGGACTTCAGCTCACATACAGAGGGGTAATTTACATCTCATTAAACCAATATTTAAAAATCTACACTGTGTTTGTTTCTTTAGTGTCTGTGTTTTTCTTTTCCAAACATGTTAAAAAGGATGCATTTTCAATTTTTTTTTTTTTTTTTTTTTTTTTTACTTTCGCAGAATGAAAAGCAGCAAGAACATTTCCGGTTGCCCAGAGATCCTGGTTTTTTTATCCCTGCCTAGCTAGAAAACAGTTTAAAGGAATTTCATTAAACTTCCCAAGAAAATTCAGCTCAAGCATAAACAGAAGTATGAGTATTTTCAAGCACAACTACAGATGTTTTGGAATGTAACAAATTCTTGAAAGACTTCCTACCTTGATATATTTTCTCATGTAATTTCAAAACTACCCAGTGAAACTTCTTTAATTATCATTTGCTGGTGATTCTCAAGCCAAGTGTTCTACATGTAGGTCTAGTCTAGAGGCTTTTCAGTGGGTTTTATACCAGCAAAATCCCCAGCTGCATCTGTAAAAAAAAACAACCAAATTTTAACTGATGGCTATGTCAACTGGGATAAGAAGTGGTGGGACAGAGCTGTGCAGAAACATTTCTAACTAATGATTTAATCAAAACTATGATTTTGATAGGAAGTGGTAACAAGAACACGTATGAAGTATGCTTTTGCAAGCAAACATAAATCCACACTCTGTATCAATGGTACAACACAATTCCTGCAATAATAAACAACTTTTCATCAGACAGCCCAAGGATAGGCTCAATGGGCATTTCTGTGCCTCTCTTAATGAGCTGTTTCAAGAATTGCTTAGAGCGTGGAGTGTTCCCGCAACTCATCAGCATGGGGGCCTCACGGGCAGCTTCTTGCCAACAGCTTGCAGACCTTGTTGAGGTACTTCTGGCTTCATAGGAAGACCAGTAAAAACAAACTTGTAATACACCAAAATACTGGATCTGCTCAGGCACGTAGGGTGTAGTCAGTCTCAGGGAGCCAGGTGTGTTCTGGAGGGTAGCAAACTGCTTCTTCTCGCGTCACGCTCAGTCCTTTCCTGATCTGTAAACAGCAAATCTGGTTTTGAGAGTGGCCTTGGACCACATGACATCCTCATCAAGGCAGTTTTGCTCATATTATTGGTTTTGTTCCTGTAATTAGTATGAATGAGCATTCTAACTTACAAATATAGTCGTTTCAGGACGAGCTAGATTTCCCCACCCCCACATTTTTCCCCTAGGAGCAGAACAATATGTACTGGTTTTGCCAAATAAACTGGGTTTACATTATAGCTTGATTCCTGGTACATAATTAATATTCTTTCTGGACAATGTGTCTTCAAATAGCTGGCTAATATTTACACCGAGAAAAAGTCTTGCAATCCCAGCTTCGGTTGGCCGGAGACAGAAACTTTAGTTTCATTTTCTTATCTTATGGTGACACACTGTAAAGGCAAAGTGGCGTGTACAAAGCACAGCATTTCAAGGCTCACAGGAACAAACACGAACACACAATTCAACGGGCAAATAAAATGTGCTGTTGCATTTCCTGTCCCGTCTTCCCTGTTTTGAAAGTTGCATTTTTCAGGAAGGGGAATATGAACATGAACACAGAAACTAAAATATATTTTTATCCAGGTAAGACGGCAAACAGCAGTTTTTACCAGACACTTACCAGGTCTCCAATTTTGCTATCTTTCTGCTATATTTACAGAATTTGCATTTAAAAAATTCCCTCACAGAACGTGTTTTTCAAAGTGTATTTTAACAAAGCATTCACCCATGGCCTACTTTCAAACACCAGCAGTTCACCACAGTTAATAAGTAATATGCGGCAGGGGGGAAGGAATGGGTATACCGTAAAATGCTTTGCAAGCAAGTTAACTTCCAAGAGGTACCTTTGGGCAAACCTCATGACCGAGAGCAGGTTGTGTTACTTTTGACTGTACTAGCACACTCCTGCTAGTGAAATGGAGAAATGCTGCTCTTGGCCCTCTTTAGACCTAAAAACACTGGTGTGAGGGGTGTCCAGTTAAAAGGTGCAAGACATACGGGCGTCAGAGAAGCTCGGATGCCAGGGTCACTTGCTGAAGTGAGTTCCCGTCAGGTGAGGAAAATCCCGTGTCCTGAGTCAACTGGCACCAAGCAGCGTGCTGACACCTCTGTGGCGAACTGGCCCTGCCAGCTCCTGCAGCACAACCATCCCGGGAGCGGACAAGGCCGCTGACGGGCCTAGGTGAGCGCCGCGGCCTGTACCGTTACGACTCGCTGGAGCCGAGTACGAGCGCTGCTTTCTGTGTGGTTTCTGTGGTAGGGGTCCTGCCGGCTGGCACCGCTCGCCGCTCTCCTGGTGTCGAGGGCTCGGTCCCCGGGGATGTGGCTGCATGAGGCGCTGAGGCTGCAGTCAGGCCTCAGGCCCGACCGGGGAGGGGGGCGGTGGGCACCGGCGTTGCCAAGCCAACGACTCACCCAATGGCGAGCGAGGGGCGGGACGGGGCGGTGGGCACGGGTGTTGTCAGGCCAAGGGCTCAGCCAATACTGAGCGGTGGGCGGGGACGCGCAGTCGCAGTTGAGGGCTTGGCGGAAAGGCGGGGGCCACCAATCAACGCTCGGGGCGGTGAGGGAAGGCGGTAGGAAGAGGCACGGCGGGTTCGGAGCAGGAGGGTAGGGAGGCGCAGCCAATTGTACGCTGGGGCGAGAGCGGGGCTTTAGGGCAGAAGCCAATCAGAGGAGGCGGGGGGCGGGTCGGGCCAATCGCGGTCTGAGCGGGCGGGGGTGTCAGCCAATCAGGGCGCAGCTAGGGAACAAAAGGGGCTTTCCAAGCCGCCGGCCCCTTTCCCGAGAACAATTTCACATGACGCAACGGCTGGAGGAAGAGGTTTGCGAACCGTAGCCGCCGCCGCCGCCATTTTGTGAGCGCTGAGACTCCCGCCGGCGGCGGCTGAAGAAGCAGCAGCACCGGCGGCAGCGGCAGCACCACCACAGCCCGCGGGAGCCGCAGCCCGGAGGATGCGGTAGAGGAGCCCAGCGGCAGCGGCGGGGGGGGGGCGGCATCGCTCGGCGGCGGCAGGGGATTCGCGGGGAGGGGGCTGTCGGTCGGTGGGTCGGGTCCTTGTGCGGGCCCCGGTCGGAGAAGCATGTCGGCCCCGGAGAGCAGCGCTGGTAGCAGCGAGGCCCGGGAGGACGCGTGCCGCGATTACCAGTCGTCGCTGGAGGACCTGACGTTCAACAGCAAGCCACACATCAACATGCTGACCATCCTGGCCGAGGAGAACGTGCCCTTCGCCAAGGACATCGTCTCCCTGATCGAGGCGCAAATCGCCAAGGTTTTTATATTCCACCGACTACTACTCCTACCTATACTGCTGGGGGGACCGGCCGGGGCAGCGGGTTAGGGCGGCCTCGGGGGCTGAGGAGGAAAGGCGTTGGGGGAGACGGCCTGCCGAGGGGCGCGGGCGGAGCCGGGCTGAGGAGGAAGGGGAGAGGGGACAGGGAGAGACAGCCAAGGCCGGGGGTTGAGAAGGCCTTGAGGGCCGGGAAGCGGGGCGAGGGAGAGGCTCGGGGGGAGGCGACGGTGAGGAGGGCAGCGGCGGGCGGGTATAGCCGGGTTAGGGGCGGAGGGGGAAGGCAGGGGAGCTCAGTGGAGGTTGTGGGGGGGGGGTGGTGGCTGATTAGGGGTCGAGCAAGGAGGGCAGGATTTGGACGGAGCAGAGGGTGTTGGGGTGTGGGGCAGGGCCCCGGGCCAGGAGGCCTGGGTTGGCCGTGGGGGGAGAAGAAGCAGGCGGAGGGAAGCGTGGCCCAGAGGGGATCAGGGAGCAGCGGGGCGAGGCGTCGGGGGCTACTTCTTCCATCGCGGAGCTTGAGGCTGCTGCTTGTTCTCAACTCCCACCTACTCTCTCCCCCCCCCCCCCCCCATCCCATAGGGAGCAGGGGACTCGAGGGAGGGGAACGGCCCCCACACCGCCCTGTTCGTAGTGAGGGGAGGGTTTGGGACCCTCCTCCTCCCCCCAAAAAGAGGAAAAAAAACCCAAAACCAAACCCTGAAGCTGTGGGAGGGCAGCGTGGTTCGCGATTTAAGCCCCGTGTAAATACCAGACACAACATGGCGGCTTGGCAGTGACTGGGCAGCAGCACCTCGCCCTTGTAGCTGGGTTTCCCCCCTACGTGGAGCCAGGATTCAGTGTCTCAAATCCAATGTCTAACCCCTTTGCGTTTAGCGATTTCAACAGTAGGTGAATATTGCGATCATTAGAGATTTTGTGGAAGGTTGGGTGTTTTTTTTTTGGGGGGTGTAGTTTAAAGGAACGAAAATAAGGTTAACTTCATAGCACGCAAATTGTTCACTTCTGAAGGGCTAAATATAACGACTTTTAAGTACCAGTTAAGATAAGGCTATTTTCCCAGTGCGGTCCCCGTGAGATACTAATTTTTGAGGGGTGGGCACCCTTACTTATAGAAAAGTTTGCGGGTGAAAGGTGATCATCTGCTCCGGGTAGAGAAGCGTGTGTGGTGGTGGTGGTTGGGGGGGTGTTTTGCTCTGCCTGATTAGAGAAAATTCTGTGGGTTTGGGATAATCTGTTTGGATTTCAGGTGATCTGTGCCCTGAGTACTGCTAGCATTGTGTGCGTGTTTAATTTATTTTGGCTAGAGAAGTTAATTGGTTGAGGGTGGGGAAGAAGAAATTCTCCCTGGCTGTAGAAACTGCAGCAGCCTGTAGGATCCTAACATGGCGTCTGAAAGGCACATGATATAAAAAGAAGGGAAAGAGGAGGCTCCCTCTGAGCCCAGCCCAGGCAGTTGCTGACATCAGTCAGCCACAGCACATGGATGGGGGTTTACAGCACCTTTTTAACAGCAGCATTTTCTAAGAAATGGGTTTTTTTCAATCCCTCCCCCCCCTATTCGTGCCAGTCACCCCCTCCCCCGTTGTTTCCCTTGCTCCCTCTGATCTCAGGTGTTCAAAGGCTTTTTTCCTTTGGTTTTAAATCGTGGTTTATAATGGTGAGAATTATACTATCTAATGATGGGGAGGGAAGGCTCTCTTAAGTTATTTAATCTATCTTTCTGTCAATGCAGGATGGCTTTTTAGTTTTCCACAGACCTCTTCAGTCTAGTTTTAAATGCTGCCAGTGGCTGAGTTTTGCCATTCCTTGGGGAGGTGATATCAATCTAATAGATCTCACCATTATATCTCCTAAAGGGCAGTGGATATGTATATAATGATTTGTGATAAATATACATGCTGTCAAATTATTTTTTTTTTTTTCATTTCTGGGTGATTTAGAACCTGCCCTGAAGTGTGGGTGGGTTTTTTTTTTTTTTAAAGATGTCTTAAATCCTGTATCAATGGTGAGTTTTGCCTAGTTACTGTTTGTGACTGTGGTTTATTCAAGGCAAGTTTTTAGTTTCTGGGAAAGTGATCTCCTTTACTAAGCCACTTTTAAAAAGTGTTGCCTGGAGACAGTTTTGTTTAGTGTAAAACTTGAGTGGTCTACTTTACAATTTAATAAATGGTTCTGAAATGTGTGACTGGTATTATAAAATTTGTAAATAAAAAGTGTGAAATATGTATTTGTCTTTTTATTTACCATTGTATAGTGCAGAATTTGTTTCCAAGACCCATTTTGTATACAAGGTTGTTTTTTTAAACAAATTTTTGCACAAGTTTGTGTCTTGGGGTTCAATTGCCAGATATGATTTTAAACTTGAAATCTTTTAGGAAACTAATAAAAAAGAGCCACTCATTTCCAACAATAGCTTTCCTACATTCTTTGAAGGAACAGAGGGAATTCTGTAATGAAGTCTTTAATGATGAGCTCAGAGTTAGTGTTCTTCTGTGTTCTGGTGATTATGCGGCGCCTCCCTGCCTTTTGGTTAGTGTCATGTGGGCCTCTTTCTTGCTAGGGGATGCTGTATAGACCGCCTGAAAACCAAATACATTCAAGTCTGGGATTCCCTTTTGTGGTTATTGGAATATGTGCTAGATACCTTGACATAATAAACACTCCAGAAGAGAAGACTTAAATATTCCAACTGTATTTAAATCATGGTTCTTAAACTGTGACACCTGAGTATCTTATATTTGAAGCAGGGTAGGCTGCTAAACTTCTAATTCTGTGCCATAATTTGAAGTAGGCTTCCTTACTAGATTACCGTGCTTCCATGTATGATTACTTTTAACAGTCTGATGCATAATGAAAGTGACAGTTAAACTTGTTACAGTGCCTTTGCTACTAAATGATTCCCCCGTCTCTCAAACTTGAAGCTTAGCTGAGTATAGTGAGCTACTTCCGTACAGTGGTGAAATAGAAGAATATAACATACTATGTCAGGGCATAGATACTTGTGAGACAGCTCTTTGTTTCCCTAACAGCTGACTTTTTTAAAGTCAGAAATGGTGCACTGTCACTTTTTATAAAGGAATGCATCCAGAACTTGGAGGAGTGTTTTTAATGTGTCATTGTGCAGGCTGCTTTAAAAAAGAAACCAGTATTCCACAGACATTTTAATATTAAGTAGCAGTAGACCCACAGTCTTAGATTTCTGAGACTAGAGAGATGCCTTGATTCTAATACCGTTGCATGTTAGCTTGTTTACAGCTCAGTATTACATCATAGTGTGAGATAAGCTTTTAATGTGCTGCAATTAGTTTTAGCTAACCAAACTGCATTTTTCTTTTCATGTACAAAATACACTACCTGCCTGTTTTTACTTTTTTTTTTAATATGCTCAAAGGCAGTAATGTCTGTCTGTCCCCCTCCCAACTAACGAGGAGTTCTGCCCTCTTCAATGTTAAGTTTCAGGTCATGGTAAATTAATACACATATAAGGGCAAGGAGACATTACGATTCACCCGTATAAAAGTATTGTTGACTTGGTGCCCTTCTGTGAACCACCTTAAAGGGGGAAGGAATTAAATCTAAAATTGTAAAGCAAGAGCACTTCCATACACTTTTCTGGACAATGGGGCTGCAAAGTAAGGTGTCTTAATTAACCTAGTAGCCTATCCTGTTTAAAATGGGCAGTGAGGAAAGTCATTCTGGTTTTATCCTGAGTTTACCAGGTGATAAATGGGACTTACTATGAGTGGATGCTCTTCTAAGGGGATCATGGTCAACACACAGCTTGTGGTGTTTTCATGTCCTCTTCAACAAGTCTGTGTACTTGCTGATGTTTTCTGGAACTGTGCTGTGGCTTCTACTTTGTGAAGCCAAAGGTGGGCATTAAGACCACCTTGATTTGGGCCAGTAGTGCTTTGTGTACGTTTGAAGTCGCTGTAGCGATCCAGCGTCACCACACTTCTGCACAAACTTGCTACAAGTTTTGAAAATGGATTTAAAAAAAAAAACCACCGCCAAAACCCAAACAACAAAACCCAAGCTGCCTCTTGTAGCAAAGATGTGTCCAGAGTTTGAAGACTCCCTCCCATGAAAATCGTGGTTGCAGTTCCTGAGCTTGTCTGTGCATTTCCCCGGTTGACTAGGAATTGAGTTTTGTTTGGATTTTGGACCTTTGTTCTGACACTGCATTTTTGCATGCACTCTGGAAATCTGAACTGTCGCTATCTGCAAGTGCCAAGAGAGAATGGGACTACTTGCTCCGTCCGTTTGGATTACAGTGAAATAGTTGCGACCTATTCTGCGTGTAGTTTATGAAAAGACTCTTGATACACGACATATAGTCTACGGCTGCAGAAGTTCACTGATTTGGGCTATTTGCCAGAAGTCTGATTTGCGTTCTGTGAAATCCAGAAAAACAAATTCCTTGAAGTGCTAACGATGGTTTCCTGCTAACTTAAAGTTACTTTCTGACGTGGGTTTTGAAAGGTTACACTCAGTACACTAGCAGCAATACTGTCTTGTGGGCTTCTTTTTTCTTCTTTTTTTTTTTTCTTTTTTTCTTCCCCCACTTTTTCCAAAGCTTTGATGAGCAAACAAAATAACCTAAGGTGTTCCTTTTTTTTTGTGTGTGTAATAGACCCACTGCATTATACTTTGAACTGAGTATCGATTTTCCAGATTAAGTTTTTGTATAAACAAAAAATCCCAAGCCAAATCCCTTGATGTTTATAGTGGTAACCGAAAAGAGAGGTCTGTATTTCTGGGATTGGTAATCCCTTTATTTAAAAAGTTTAAGATATGTTTTTGTTGTACTAAACTTCTCAGTTTCTTCTTATTACTCCAGGCTCCTGCATCAGAGAAGCTCCCTGTTATGTACCTTATGGATTCCATTGTCAAGAATGTGGGAAGAGAATATCTTACTGCATTTACTAAAAACCTAGTTGCAACATTTATTTGTGTATTTGAAAAGGTATATACACTTTCAGAAAAGTTCTGTATTCTAAACAAAATTTGTTCCTGGTAAAATAAATACATGCTTTCACTTTTGGGCTTTCTTGGGTGGTGAACTCTACAAGTTGATTGGTTTTTATAAATCTCAGTACTGTGTCTGTGCTGTGGAAGACTATTCCTGCTGCTATCAAGCATGTAGGCTGCATGGTAGCTGAAAGATGCAAAGTCTCACTTCATTTAATTTGGTTCATAAAGGTCTGTAATTTTCCTATCCAGGCAAGATTTTAACAACAGTATTTTGGTTACGGATTACTTACCTGGATGGATTTTTTGTAGTGGATAGACCAACTAATTATGAATTGTTGGTTTATTTTTAAGATAGTACATAGTCTTTATGCTAAGAATACAGTGGGAATCAGTTTCTTGTGGATTTCTCGGAGCTCCTCTCTCCTGTAGTTAGGTTTCTCTGATTGACTTAATTCGTCATGTGCAAAAGGAGTGCTTAAACTGTGAAGAGTGAGCAGCACTGACATCTGATTCTCTCCTGGTGGTCTGTGATTTCAAGAAAATGTTGGGGGTGGTGGTATCTTAGCTGGTATTGCTATATTACATTAAAAATGCGTGTTAATTTCATTCAACATTGAAAACTGCTGCCATATCTTAACTTTTAATCGTTAAACCCAGTGAGGTAATTTTGCGTATTCCTCAGTGAGAAAAGCAAATTGAAGTCCAGTTTTTGAAAGGCTGGACTTGAAAGGGTTTAATTTGGATCAGAAATGAAGGGGTAACTTCTGTGGTTTCTGTTATGCTGTAAGAAAGTGGCATCTCATACTAATGAGACGAACGGAGCTTTTGCATATTTATCTATCAGTACATATCAGCGAGGACCTGAGATCCCAGTATGATTTATATATGGTTTTCAGATGTAAAATGCATGGTGAAGTAAGGAATAGATTGTAATAATGACCATAGAAGACTTTAAGTCCTGTGTGTAGAGTAGGTAGATAGGTAGACAATTGTTTTTTCAGTATTAAGTTGTGAATGTTTTTTTACTGAGTTGCATTTAATGTTGCAGCTGAAGCTCTGGATAAAAACCTTTTCAGTTTTATAGGTTAACTGTCTACTAAGCTAACTAGAACTATTTAGTTAATATGTATTAATTAAATGTGTAAACTGACAGTCACTTTGAATAGCTTAATTGGTCATGTTAAAAGGTGCAAGTAGAATTCCAGCGCTGACATTGTTACAAATTCTGTTTTATCAGTAAATGGTCACTGAGGTATCTTTAGACACTTAATGAAGTCAGAAACTTTTGCTCAGTCATTTCTGCACCATTTGCAGTGAACTTCATGCCCTCTCATTGAAAACTGTATAGAGGCACCCCCCAATAGCTAAGTATGAATTACTGAAGTTCCTGCTCCTCCCCAAAAGAACCTCTGAACTTCTGAGACTGTTCTGTGTCTTGCTGTAATCTTAAAAAATAAAATTGCAACAAAAAACATCATCATAGCCAATACTTAAAGATTGAATTGGGATATTGACCTTACGACAGCTGCATATATTTTGTCCTCAAATGTTTTTCATTTGTTGTTTAAATGAACAACTCAAGGTATGAGGTGAACTAAATTTGGCTTTACTGTAAATTTCTGACTTACCTATCGCGAACTAATCCAAACTAATTGTGAAGAGATAAAATGGGCGCTGGTCCCACAAGTCCACTTGTTCTGTGGCTCACAGATGAGTCTAATTTTGCAGCTGAACTGAAATGTAATTGACTTCATTTTAGCTAATACCCCATTTTTTGGAAAAAAGTCCTTCAGTGACTGAACAGCTGAGCAAAACACCTTTTCTGGTCACAAAGTTTGTTTTCTGATTTGTTTGTCATTGTTATACTCCATTCAGCACAAAGGCTTGAACAATGTATTGTCTTAGAGGCTGTTGCCTTTCAATATTTTTGTTACTGTATTTTTTCCACAGAAGTTGAGCAAGTAAAATGAGAATTTTGGTAATGGAAAAGTTGAAAGAAAATTCTCAGAGAATGGTAATACACAATAAAATCTTCAAATGGCCTTGAAACAACTATTCCACATTTGACCTTCTGTTACTGATTCCGTTGGTATAGATGTATGATCTCCATTGCTTATAAATTCTGTATAGCAAGTTCAATATGTTGAAATGGCAAACTGTTGATAGAAATAGGAAATAAATCTTAAGTTCTACAGAAAAGTTTAAGAAATTGTTTTATATTAACTTATCAAGCCATAGAATTGTTTTATTGTTTTAGGTGGATGAAAATACTAGGAAAAGTTTATTTAAATTACGCTCCACATGGGATGATATTTTTCCTTTGAAGAAACTGTATGCACTTGATGTCAGAGTCAACTCATTAGATCCTGCTTGGCCAATTAAACCTCTGCCCCCAAATGTGAATACTTCTAGCATCCATGTGAATCCTAAGTTTTTAAATAAATCGGTAAGTTTTTATGCCTACTGTATGAACAGATGGTAATACGTGTAGTTTTCATTTTTTGTATGCTGCTTTTTTACAATTTAGTATGTTAAGAATGAGGTATCTGACCTTTGTAGACAGGTAAGAGCCATTTGTGAATTCAGAACATTTGATGGGTTTGGTTCTTGTATTTGAAAACTGTATTCTGGATTTGGGAACGTTGATGAATTTATATTAAATGATGTACACCTGTCATAGGCAAATTCCAGCGGGGCAAAAGTTTTGTTTCAGTTATATTTTGCATTAAAAATGCAATTTATAACTGCTCTGCAAATTAAATCCCAGTTCTGGATCATGGTAACAGTTAAAGGAGATGAAGTTAGTTGATTCCGTCAGGATTTTAAATGTAACTTTTTTTATTCTGTTTTTAGCCAGAGGAATCTACTGCACCTACCTCTGCTGTCACTTCTCGTGCCTCTACTCCTCCAGCTGTTCCTGAAATACAAAAGAATTTGACACAGGAGCAACTGATAAGGCAGCAATTACTTGCAAAGCAAAAGCAGTTGTTAGAACTTCAGCAAAAAAAATTAGAGCTGGAGCTGGAACAGACTAAAGCACAGTTGGTGAGTAGGACAGCTGATGAAACTTTTATCATTGGGGCTCACTCTCTTTTGGACAGTGCTTGGTAACTGCAGTACCTTATTTTTTTCTTCATGTTAGGCAAGTGTAGCTATTTTAGGACTAAAGCAATGCCAGTTGATCTGTGGTACCTAAAAACGTTAAGTTACACTTAAAATAGAGGTAAAAAAAGTGACGTTCTTGGTTTTTTTTTTTGAACTTCTCTCCAAAATGATGCCTGCCTACGGTCCTTGTCTTCCACCTCTTCCCATGGCTCACAGCAAGCCAGGCTTTTCCAAATACATCTGCTCTTACAGAACAAGGAAGCCTGATCGTTTGAAATCAAGTCAGTTTCCTTACTAGGTCAAGTTGGTTTGATGCCACCATCCGAAGGTGGCGATTAAGCTGTGGTGTTTTACATCCGTAATGGAAAGTCTTTCTGTGTTGACGGTTGATGATACCAAGACAAAGGGTCTTTGAAGTGTAAAAATAAGAAAATTTTATCAGACACTCGGCAGCTTAGTTGCCTTGAACACGTGGAATATATAGAAAGACTAACGCTGTAATGAGACCGTGTGCCTAACTTACATATTTTGCAGTATTGACTTTGCAGTACTGATTTTGCATTATATTTCAATTTGATCTTTTGTAACTGCATTATTTTAACACTTGTAATTAGCAATTAATGGGTCGTTTCCAGAGAAATGGCTGAATCTCATAACTTTCAGGACATTTCTGTTTACAGTTTTGGTTTCGAGACAGGATATGACCATCTCTGGGTGTGTCATGCAGATTAAGGCTGGATTTTTTCCTATTTCAGGCCGTATCTCTTAGTGTTCAGCAAGGATCATCTACTATAGCTTCAGTTCCAGCACCTTCCAAGCAACACATGTCTCCCACACCTCATACAACAGTTAAACCACCCCATCAGACTCCTGTGCAATCCGAAAAAAGCAAACCATCCCCAAGTCCTCCACTTCATGATATGAAAATAGTAAATAGGGATCCTCGACTTAATCGGATGGCTCAACATTCCTCTCATGCTAAAGATCAATCTCATAGGAAAGAATTTCCACTGAACACGACGAGTCAGTCTGACTCCAAGGCAAACAAAACAACACAGGCTGAAAAACAAAACTCTACAAAACCAGAAAAATTGAAAGCAAGTGAAAAAACACAGAAGAAAGAACTTGACCAGTCAGAAGCGAAATCGAAATCACCATCCCCATTAAAAAATAAGCTACCCAGTACTAAAGATACTAAAACACAGGAATGTGAAAGCACAAAAGTATCTGAAATTAGCAAGCGGGATCCAAGACTGAAAAGACATCTTCAAGATAAGTCAGAGGGCAAAGAGGAGGAGGTGAAAGAAAAGAGGAGATCTACAGAGAAAAAAGAAAAAGAGGAACATAAGACAGGTGAACATAGACCAGCAGGCAGCAGAAATAAAGTAATTAATGGTGCTGTGCAGAAACAAGACACGACTACAGAGGAGTCAGAAAAACAGAGTGGAAAACAAGGGAGATCAAGTAATAGAAAACGGTCACGATCACGCTCTCCTAAGGCACGGTCGCCATCTACACATTCTCCAAAAAGACGAGAGAGGAGATCACCCAAAAGAAGACTTAGGAGTTTATCTCCTACTTCATCAACTCCTAAAATTGCAAAGATACGTCAGCCGGGCCCTAAGCAGTCTCATGTTGAAGAAGGCACTCAAGCAGCAAGAGATGAAAGAAATTCTAATAAGAGAAATGTCAAACAAGAGGTGCGAGATCCAAGGAGAGTGAAAAAAGCCCAAGAAGACAGGCCCCAGGAAACAGCAAGCCAGCATTCCATAAAAGCTTCTCCTGATCCAAAGGAGAATGCAGAAAACTGGCAAGGATCCAAATCAGGCAAGAGGTGGAAATCTGGTTGGGAAGAAAATAAAAAGTAAGTTTCTATCTTTTAAACAACTTCTGTTTGAAGTTGGTGGAAATTCTGCTGCTATCTTCAGAATAGTCAGCTTTGGGAGGCAGTGTTCAGACTGTTAAATTGATAAGCTTAACTTATTTCTGCTAGTGAGATGGGGAAATTATGCATACTTAGATTCCAAGGTGATAGTGATGTTTTGCCATGATGAGTTCTAATAGGAATGCAATGTTGCAAAGACGTAACCTGTACTTTGAATGTATTCTTGCTTTCAGCTCACAGCAGAATGAAGAACACCAAGCGCTTGGTAAATCCCCTCACCAAAGACACCGGGAAAACTGGCCTGCTAGTAAAGGAATTTTATCACCCCGAGCACCAAAGCAGCAGCACCGATTAAGTGTGGATGCTAATTTGCAGATTCCCAAAGAACTGACATCTGCAAGCAAGAGAGAATTACTTAAGAAGGTAATATTAATAAATCTGTCTTCATACAAGTGTCCTGGATATAGTTTGCTTTTCTTTTCTTTTTAGAAGTCTAAACTTGAACTTTATATTATAGGCCAATGAACGCTTAACATCTGGTGAAATAACACAAGATGAGTTCCTCATGGTAGCTCATCAGATCCGACAGCTGTTCCAGTATCAGGAAGGAAAGCACAGATGTAATGTCTGGGATAGCCCTACAGAGGAAAAATGTGGTTTGAAAAAGAAACCTCTTCTATCGGATGCAGAACTAACCTATTATGAACATAAGGCTAAACTAAAAAGAACACAAGTTCAACATTCATTGTCAAGGCTTGATCTATTGGATCCTGATGATATTTTGGATTATCATTTGCCTGATGCGTTGCTTTCTGGAATAGAATGTGAGCAAGCAAAAGCCAAACGTGGAGTACAGTTTGACAGAAAAGAACCATTTGGAGAAAGATCAAGGAGACACTCTCCTGTAAGTGGCACTAATAGACCTTTTGCCGATAACCTCTCACCGCTTGAGAGCCGACGAAGACTTGAGGAACAAAATGCTACTAAAGGAGCAAGAGGTTCTAAGAACTTCGATCCTTACGACAGCTGGGGGGAGTCAGATGAATTTAGAGATGCTCTCAGACAACAGGGGAAAAGCACAACAGAGTTCCAGAAAATAGATGGTGATGCAATCTGCAGGTTTGATAACCGTGAAGAAAGACAGCTTCTTGGGCAAGCTGGTATGTGGTTTTGCTTTATTTTACAGTTGTTAACCTCTCACTAAGATGTTGCCAATTATTTATTGGATTTGTTCTGTTTGTTTTTTTTTTAAGGTGTTCGAGAGGAACCAAGATCACCATTCAGTGAGCGTTTCAAAAGAGCTAGGTTTGAAGATCCGGAGAAAGCACCGTTTCCAGAAAGTCCAGGATCAAGATTTGGAGGCATTGAAGCAAAGCAGAGGATAAGTGCACTAATGGAAGACAGACCTCTGTTTGATGGCTCACCTAGACCAGCTTCTGCAAGGGTCGGGGTAGATGGACAAGGAAGTCCTTTTGTTGATGGTCCTGCTGCTGGTTCAAGTTCCAGAATTGATGGGCCACCAGGACAGGCTGCTATGAGATTTGAGGGGCCTTTGGTGGGGGCAGGTGCATCTCAGTTTGATGGACCATTGGCAGGAGCGGGGGCAGCTGGAGCCCTAAGATTTGATGGGCCACCAGGGCAGCTAGCAGGGGCGCTGAGGTTTGAAGGACCCCCAGGACAGGTTGGTGGAGGAGGTCCGCTGAGGTTTGAGGGACCTCTTGGGCAGATAGGTGGGCCTTTGCGGTTCGAGGGGCCTGGAGGGCAGCCTGTAGGTGGTCCTAGGTTTGAAGGACCTGGAGTTGGTCTCAGGTTTGAGGGTCCCCGTGGTCAGCCTTCAGGTGGTCTCAGGTTTGAGGGACCTCATGGTCAACCTATGGGGCCTCGAGGTCAACCAGGGGGTGGTCTCAGGTTTGAGGGACCCCATGGTCAGCCCTTGGGGCCTCATGGTCAACCAGGGGGTGGCCTCAGGTTTGAGGGACCACATTTACAGCCATTGGGGCCCCATGGTCAACCTGGAGGTGGCCTCAGATTTGAGGGGCCACATGGTCAGCCTATGGGGCCACATGGACCATCAGGTGCTGGGCTCAGATTTGAGGGGCCACATGGACCATCAGGTGCTGGGCTCAGATTGGAAGGACCGCATGGTCAGCCAGGTGTAGGTCCTAGGTTGATTGATGGACCAGTACACCAGGGAGCTGGTGGACTTAGATTTGATGGCCCTCTCGGTCGGGCCGGTCCAAGATTTGATGGTTGTCATGCAGCTGGATTTGATGGTCAGCCTGGACAGCTATCTCTCTTGCAAAGATTTGATGGAATTCATGGACAGCCTGGTCCGAGATTTGAAAGGGCGCCTGGCCAACAGGCACAACCACGATTTGATACAGCCATACCTCAAAGATTTGATGGACCTCACCAGCCAGCCTCTAGATTTGACTTGCCCCTTGGCCTTCAAGGTGCTCGCTTTGAAAATGTAGCTAACCATCCTGCCTCAAGACTAGAAATGTCACCATACGGACAAGGTGGTCCATTTGTCGACCATCCTGGCCAGGGCTACAATGGACCATCTCATGGGATGCAGTTCCAGAGGCCTGATCTATTTGATGGTTCGCCTGGACCAAATTTCAATGGGCCAGCTGGCCCAGGAGCACAGAATTTCCCATTGAGAGCAGCTGGACATTACTTTGATGAAAAAGGTCTTCAGGGTCCTCAATATGGAAACTTCAATAATATGCCAATGGGAAGTAATCAGGTAAGAATTGATTGTGTTAAATGATTTGCTTGCAGATGTATTTTTGTATAGACAATTAGCAGGTTTTCTTCCTCTAAAAATGGAAGGTTTTTCCGAAGAGCTGCCAGACTGAGAGCCAGTTTCAAGCTAAAAAGGTCATCCTTCTTCAGTAGTTTCTAGATAATTTAAGGACACGCATGCAATTTTTTAAGAATCTTTTTTTCACAATGAAACAAAATGGTGGGTTTCTACAAACAGTTTGAAGCTCATAATATGACAGTAAATTAGTGCTTTGAACTTGGAAGACTAAACTAGGTAATTGGAAGCCTGTGGTGTTTTCATTAAACTTGTACAAAAGTGAATTCTATATAAAACATGAAAGATAATGTAAGTGAATATACATGCTTAATTTTTCTAAGAGATGCGTAATTAGAATGCACCAACATAATTGTGTTGTTTTTTCGCAGCTGTTAGTACTGATGACGAGTTTTAAAGAGATACCCGTAACTTGGGGGAATTGAGAAAGATGTTGAACTACGTTTTTTTAAAATTATCTGGACACCAGCATGCTTTATGAGTTCTGTTTTCTTTGCTGTTGCCTGTTGGAATTCAAAAGGGGAAAATTACACTGTACAACAGTGAAAAACAGTAATTTCTTTCAGTAGATGAGAGATTTGAGGATTTTTTCATTTGGGGGATAATAATTGAATTTGAAGAGTTAAGTGATTGCACAAAAGCAGGTAATGTGTCTTGCTCACCTCTAATGGGAAAAAATTTTTAAAAATTTAAACTTTTTTTTTATAGATCCACAAAGCAGTCAATTAGGAAAAAAAAACCCCAAAACGCTTTTATTACAAGTGTTATAAAAAATGGTTTTCTACCTAAAACTTAATGTAGCTGGTTTGCTGAAAAATTTCTGCTTTCAGGATGTGTTTTGTGTAGTGGGTGCTATTTCAGTTCTTAGATAAGAATTAATAGTGGCATTTGTTAATAGACATTTAGCAGTTTCTCGAGCTTCTTTCTGATGAGCTCTGTTTTGGCGAACAGGAACAATTTAAAAGGATGTGTTTGGAAAATGTGATTGAAGGCTTGATAGGCAGAAGAAATATTTTAAAAAAAAATAATTTAAATGTTAGACAAAATGAGAACGTGTTCTGAAGCTTTTATAGCGGGAAATGAAAATGAGGGAAATGCTTCATAGTTGTTTGTGGACCTTT